>NC_090442.1:550731926-551372861 GCF_031143425.1 Pleurodeles waltl
AGCACCATGAAACACTGAATCTGCTCTGCTCACTTCAAATGTCTGTTTATCTAGCAAAGTTTTCAGCATAGAATTAGTGCAGTGCCTTCCATGCTGAGCTCGAATGGGACAAAGCTGTACCTCTCTGAAGAGCTCATATTGAGAGAGAAACGTGTCAGTGGTTGCTTTTATTCATTTTAGGTTGGCATACATAGCATTTTACCAATTCAAAGTTGTAATACTGTGACTGGTGTGGTAAATGGCTTTTGTCATTGTTCAGCTCTGTATGGATGGTAGTAGCTAATCCTATGAATAATGACTTTGCGTTAAAAATGGCAAAACACCTTGGCACTTTCTAGCTCAACATGGATGTCACCATGTTAATGTTATCCCTTAAGGTTTTTCTAGAAATGGAGGCATCTGAGTTGAGCAAATGTTGCTGGTGTTGTAGGGTGCTTTATGTTGGATCTGCTTTCCACATGAACTTGCGATCTACCCAGAGTTTCTTGTTTCTTCTTTTTGGCATAATTCATGTGACACTCTAAGCACGAAAAGTTATTGTTTGACTTTTAATGGGTGCACTTTTGTGTGTGGTCAAAGCTGTACCTCTCTGAAGAGGTCACAAGAGACAAACATGTCCCATGGGTTGCTTTTACTAATTTCAGGTTACCTAGGATGATCGTTTACCGTTCCAAAGCTATTAAACTGTAATCAGAGTGGGAAATGGGCTTTGAAAATTTTCAGCTTGGCGTGGATGACACTAGCTAATCCTCTGCTTAAAGTCTTAGCTGTAAAAATGGCAAGAGGCTTTGTCCCTTTCTAGCTCGGCGTGGATGGCAGTGTGCTAATCCTATGCCTGAAACCCTTGCTAGGAAAACAAGTCATTGGAGTTGAGCAGATTCAAAGTGTTGCTGGTGTTGTAGGGTGATCTACATTGGAGCTGCTTTCCACCTACATTTGGCAACTACCCAGAGTTCCTTGCTTCTTGATTCCATATTAATGAATGTTGTAGACATAGTATTAGCAGTATATGACATGTAGTGGATCCTATTTAGTTTTAATGGGACTCAGGAGTTAGCTTAGTATTCTGGCTTGCAGACCTGTGCCCCGTCACCTAGTGACTTTTAACTTGTTCTGTGCCTGTAACGTAATGGTTAAGTCCCGCGACACAGTGCTCCTGTGCCGAGGACATAACCATTACGTCCCGTCACTGGAGCTCGGAGGAAGCGCTAACGCTCCCTCCGTGGGCTTCCCTCCCACCCCCCAGGGCAGGGATGAAAGGGAAGCCCTTCCCCTTCCAACCCGCCCCCCCAACTCCTTTCTAATGAAGTCAGCACGTTAGGAGAAGAGGTAAGTTTCTCCTCCGGCAGGAGGGGGGATTTCGCACAAAGAGGCATCGGGGGAAAGGAAAGGGTTTTCCTTTCCCTTGATGTCTCTTTGAGCATTCCTGCTGCCCAATCACATCGCAATTGTGCAGCAGGAATGCCCACTAGACACTTGGGATTTTACTAAAAAAGTTTTATTTTGCTTTATATGTGTCAGGGAGCGGCCCCTTAGACCAGGGTCGCTCCCCTTGGGGGGCATATATTTTATTGCCATTTCTGCCCCCCTTGGGGCAGATCAGCCTATTATTTTTAGGCTGATCTTCCCCCAAGGGGGACAGAAGCCACTTAGGCACCAGGGATAATGTGGTTGTTTATTGTATGGGGGGTGGCCCCTTGGGCAAGGGTCGCTCCCCTTCTGGGGGCATATATTTTATTGCCATCTCTGCCTCCCTTAGGGGTAGATAGACCTATTATTCTTAGGCTGATCTGCCCCTGGAACGCCAGGGATTTTTAAAATGTGTTTATTTCTGTGGGGAGGGAACCCCCTTGGGCAAGTGTCGCCCCCCCCAAGGGGGCATATAACTGTTGGCCATTTGATCGGCCTATTTTTTTTAGGCCCAACTGCCCCCAAGGCAGAAGCCACTTAGCATCCAGGGATAATGTGTGGGTGTGTGTTTATTGTATGGGGGGCAGCCATTTGGGCAAGGGTTGCTCCTCTTAGGGGACATATTATTGATGGCCACTATTATTTTTAGGCTGAACTGCCCCCAAGGGGGGCAGAAACCACTAGAATGCCAAGGATTTTATTTGTTTGTTTATTTCTGTGGGGTGTGTCCCCTTGGGCAAGGGTTGCCCCCCGAGGGGGGGCATAGAACTGTTGGCCATTTGTGCCCCCATTGGGGGCAGATCGGCCTATTTTTTTTAGCCCATCTGGCTCCAAGGGGGGCAGAAGCCACTTAGGCACCAGGGAGGGTGTGTGTGTTTATTGGATGGGGTGTAGCCCCTTGGGCAAGGGTCGCTCCCCTTACGGGGCATATTATTTATGGCCATTTCTGCCCTCTTTTGGGGGCAGAGCGGCCTATTATTTTTAGGCTGACCTGCCCCCAAAGGGGGCAGAAACCACTGGAACGCCAGGGATTTTTCTTTCTTTCTTTCTGTGGGGGGCAACCTCTTGGGCAAGGGTCGCCCTCTCAAGGGGGGCATAGAACTGTTAGTCATTTCTGCCCCCCTTGGGGGCAGATGGGCCTATTTTTTTTTTTAGGCTCATTGCCCCAAGCGGGGCAGAAGCCACTTAGGCACCAGGGATAGTGTGTGTGTGTTTTTCAGTTTAGGGGGGGATCGCCCCTTAGGCAAGGGTCGCTCCCCATGGTGGCACACTATGAAAGGTATTTTCTGCCCCCGCCCCCCCTTGGGGCAGATAGGCCTATTTTTTAGTAGGCCCATCTGCCCCTAAGGGGGGCTGAATCCACTTAGGCACTAATTTCTAAATGCTTGATGGTGGGGTGTTTGTCAACTGGCGAAGTATTTGCATTTGTGATTATAACAGTTTCTTTCTCCTTTTTGTTCTAGTTCAAAGCTTTTGCTTCCTTTGCTGTGGCTCCTTGTGGTTTTGGCAGTGGTTGACCTGCGGTTTGCATAGTTGCATGTTTTAGGTAAGTAAAAACAAGTTACTCCAAAGGAGTATTGTTGCCGTGCATCAATGACATGCTTGTAGGTGGTGTACTAAATGCAGGATTGTGTTTGAAATTTTCCTTAGATTTGTGCACAATGATATGTGTTGTCTTATTTCTAATTTGATTTTCTTTTTTTTTTTTGTGGGATATCATTGGTGATTGCTGTGTCTGTGCAGAGTAGTTGCTGGTGAGTAGGTTTTTCCGGCAAGTGAGCAGTAGAGTTTTTCAGTACATAACTCATTGTGATAAAGCCACACTTTGTTTATTACTTATCTTACACAGTGCTGGTTGTTGGTGGTGCACTTGTCCAGTTACTTTTCATAGGAAGGATCATGGCTAGCCGCAGGATGACCACTCATCAGGTTGTTGGTATGCTTTTTGAGTCATTGCCTGATCATGATTATGAGTCTGACTCTGCATCTGAGGCAGATTAGGAAGTGAGAGATTCTGGCAGTGAAGTTTCTGTCGGAGAGGAATCTTCTGATGAGGAAGCCACTCTCAGTGCAGATGAAGGGCCTGTTGTAGAGGAGGACACTGATGTGCCAATAGTGCTGCAACCTGGGACTGAAAGGTTTCCCATTGGAAAACCTGAACTCAAGGTTGCCCCAAACATGGAGCAGCCAGATTTTCATGCCTTTACTGGTCTCCTGGGGTGTAGAGTCAATACGGAGAACTTTTTGCCTGTCAATTTCTTTGAGTTGTTTATGGACGATGTGTTTTTGGAAGAGATTGTCAAGCAGACTAATTTATATGCGGAACAGTATTTGAGGGACAACACTGCCAGACTTAGGCCACACTCTAGAGCTACCAAGTGGATTTCCACAAAAGACATGAAAAGGTTTTTGAGTTTGACTTTTCGGATGGGGTTGATAAGGAAGCCGTCACTGGCATCTTATTGGTCTACTAGTCCCTTGATGGCAATGGCTATATTTCCTGCAGCCACGAGTCATAATCGATATTTGCTTCTTCTTAGGATGCTGCATTTTGTTGACATTGCTTTAGCCTTGCCACGGGATCACCCTGATTCTGGCTGTCTTTTTAAGTTTAGGCCTGTCATGATCATTTTGTAGATCGGTTATGAGAGGTCTATGTTCTAGGCAAATAAATAGCTGTGGATGAGTCTTTGGTCCTCTTCAAGGGTCGTTTGGTTTTTAGGCAGTACATTCCTAGCAAGAGGGCACAACATGATATTAAATTGTATATGCTGTCTGAAAGTAGTAGAAGATATGTGTATACTTTCCTGGTCTACACTGGTAGGGATTCCAGTATTGACCCCCCTGGTTGTCCACCCACTTTTGGATTTACTGAGAAAATTGTGTGGGAACTTGGTAGATGACTGAAGGTCACCATTTGTATGTAGATAACTTCTACACTGGAGTGCAGTTGTTCAAGGAATTATTTAGAGTGGACACTGTTGCTTGTGGCAAGATTTGTTGTAACCGGAAAGGCAATCCAAGGGAGCTTGTCTGTAAAAAACGTGAGAGGTGACAATGCAGTACCTTGCGGAATGATGAGCTGCTAGCTCTGAAATTTACAGATGCCTACATGCTATGTACCATCCATGATGAGAGTACTTCCCCCCGACTGTTTGGGGCCAGGTTGCTGAAGTGCGCAAACCTGTGTGTATTTTGGATTATAATGAGCACATAGGAGGAGTAGATAAAGTTTATCAGAGGTTGGAACCTTATACTGCTGTGCGTAAGTCTTACCTTTGATATAAGAGTTAGCAATTCACCTGTTCCACTTGGCAACTTTTAATGCTTTTATTGTGTTCAAGGATAGGTCTCCAGAGACAAAGATGACATTTGTGAAATATCAGGAGTCAGTGAAAGACAGCCTTATTGTGGTGGAACAGGCAAGAGTTCCTAGAGAAGCAGTGGTGGAGGATGTGGCTAAATTGAAAGAGCACATTCCTCCCATGCCCAAAAAAGACTTTCCAGCTAAGAAATGTGGAGTATGTGCTCGAAGAGGTTTAGACACCCAGAAGAATGACTGGGATTTACAGTGAGCGTAAACTGCCTGTTATATATTTTCATGTGTTCAGTTTCATGGTTGGCATTTCTGTCATGTATTTAGTTAGAGCTTTTGTGTTTGTAGTTTTGTACTTATTTCTAATTAGTTAGTGGTTTCTTTGCTTAAAAAAAAAGTGATGCCATTGTGTGTGGAGTGGCACTTGGCTGGCGGTGTAAATATTGACTTGCTGATGGCTACTGCAACACACTGCCAGCCAAACGCCAGTCCACACACTCCCATCAGCTGGTGTGATTGCTGTATCAGGCATGTGGGTGTATGTAAGTGATGGCCCCTTGAGTGACGCTGTCTGTCGATGCGAGTGTTGTAATGTGCTCGGCCCATGGCTTGGCCTTTCAGTTATTAACAGTGCATTTCATTTTCGTGAAATCTCTTGTTAATAAAATTTGATCTACTGAACCATCACTCACCCTTGTGCCAAATCCAACCAGTATGTGTGGTAAAAACAAAACCTGCTCTGCTGAAATCAGGCATCGCAGCACACCTGTGAAACGCTAGGTGTCTCGGGTGGGACCCCGATGATGAAGCATGCCACCAACTTGGTTGGTGGGTGAGGGATCTTTTTAACATAACCTAAGTGTGTTTCTTTTCACAATTTTTGTGTTTGGAACAGTACAGAAGTGCGTGGAGAAATCAAAATGATCTATTGCAAAACTACCTGTGTTTTGGTGGGGGCCTATGTTTTTGGTAAGATTTTGAGGTTTGCAAAAGATTCTGGGTAACAGAACCTGGTGAGAGCCCCACAAGTCACCCCATCTTTGATTCCCCTAGGTGTCTAGTTTTAAAAAATGCACAGGTTTGGTAGGTTTCCCTAGGTGCTGGCTGAGCTAGAGGCCAAAATTCACAGCTAGGCACTTTGCAAACAACAGCTCTGTTTTCTTTGGGAAAATGTGATATGTCCATGTTGTTTTTTGGGGCATTTCCTGTAGAGGGTACTAGGCCTACCCACACAAGTGAGGTACCATTTTTATCGGGAGACTTGGAGGAACGCTGGGTAGAAGGAAACTTGTGGCTCCTCTCGCGTTCCAGGACTTTCTGTCACAGAAATGTGAGGAACAAGTGTTTTTTTAGCCAGATTTTGAGGTTTTCAAAGGATTCTGGGTAACAGAAGCTGGTGAGAGCCCCACAAGTCACCCCATCTTAGATTCCCGGAGGTGTCTAGTTTTAAAAAATGCACAGGTTTGGTAGGTTTCCCTAGGTAACGGCTGAGCTACGGGCCAAAATTCACAGCTAGGCACTTTGCAAAACAAAGCTCTGTTTTCTTTGGGAAAATGTGATGTGTCCACGTTGTGTTTTGTGGCATTTCCTGTTGGGGGCGCTACGTCTACCTACACAAGTGAGGTACCTTTTTTATCAGAAGCCTTGGGAAAACGCTGGGTGGAAGGAAATTTGTGGCTCCTCTCAGATTCTAGATCTTTCTGGCCGAAATGTGAGGAAAACGTGTTTTTGTAGCCAGTTTTTGAGGTTTGCAAAGGATTCAGGGTACCAGAACCTGATGAGAGCCCCACAAGTCACCCCATCTTGGATTCCCCTAGGTGTCTAGTTTTCAAAAATTCACAGGTTTGGTAGGTTTCCCTAGGTGCCAGCTGAGCTAGAGGCCAAAATCCACAATTAGGCACTTTGCAAAAAAAAAAAGCTCTGTTTTCTTAAGGAAAATGTGATGGGTCCATGTTGTGTTTTGGAGCAGGCACTAGGACTACCCACACAAGTGAGGTACCATTTTTAGCAGGAGACTTGGGGGAACGCTGGATGGAAGGAAATTTGTGGCTCCTCTCAGATTCCTGAACTTTCTGTCACCGAAATGTGAGGAAAAAGTGTTTTTTTTAGTCAGATTTTGAGGTTTGCAAAAGATTCTGGGTAACAGAACCTGGTGAGAGCCCCATAAGTCACCCCATCTTTGATTCCCCTGGGTGTCTAGTTTTAAAAAACGCACAGGTTTCGTAGGTTTCCCTAGGAGCTGGCTGAGCTAGAAGCCAAAATCCACAGCTAGGCACTTTGCAAACAACAGCTCTGTTTTCTTTGGGAAAATGTGATGTGTCCACGTTGTGTTTTGTGGCATTTCCAGTTGCGGGCACTAGACCTACCCGCACAAGTGCGGTACCATTTTTATCGGTAGACTTGGGGGAATGCTGGGTGGAAGGAAATTTGTGGCTCCTCTTAGATTCTTGAACTTTCTGTCATCGAAATGTGAGGAAAAAGTGTTTTTTTAGCCACATTTTGAGGTTTGCAAAAGGTTCTGGGTAACAGAACCTGGTGAGAGCCCCATAAGTCACCCCATCTTTGATTCCCCTAGGTGTCTAGTTTTAAAAAATGCACAGGTTTGGTAGGTTTCCCTAGGGGCTGGCTGAGCTAGAAGCCAAAATCCACAGCTAGGCACTTTGCAAACAACAGCACTGTTTTCTTTGGGAAAATGTGATGTGTCCACGTTGTGTTTTGGGGCATTTCGTGTAGAGGGTACTAGGCCTACCCACACGAGTGAGGTACAATTTTTATCTGGAAACTTGGAGTAACGCTAGGTAGAAGGAAACTTGTGGCTCCTCTCAGATTCCAGAACTTTCTGTCAAAGAAATGTGAGGAAAAAGTGTTTTTTTTAGCCAGATTATGAGGTTTGCAAAGGATTCTGGGTAACAGAACCTGGTGAGAGCCCCACAAGTCACTGCATCCTGGATTCCCCTAGGATTCTAGTTTTAACTAATGCACATGTTTGGTAGGGTTCCCTAGGTGCCGGCTGAGCTACGGGTCAAAATCCACAGCTAGGCACTTTGCACAAAACAGCTCTGTTTTCTTTGGGAAAATGTGATGTGTCCACATTGTGTTTTGTGGCATTTCCTGTTGCGGGCACTAGGCCTACCCACACAAGTGAGGTACCATTTTTATCAGAAGCCTTGGGGGAATGCTGGGTGGAAGGAAATTTGTGGCTCCTCTCAGATTCTAGAACTTTCTGTCACCGAAATGTGAGGAAAAAGTGTTTTTTTAGCCAGATTTTCAGGTTTGCAAAGGAATCAGGGTAACAGAACCTGGTGAGAGCCCCACAAGTCACCCCATCTTGGATTCCCCTAGGTGTTTGGTTTTCAAAAATTCACAGGTTTGGTAGGTTTCTCTAGGTGCCTGCTGAGCTAGAGGCCAAAATCCACAGCTAGGCACTTTGCAAAAAACAGCTCTGTTTCCTTAGGGAAAATGTGATGTGTCCATGTTGTGTTTTGGGGCAGGCACTAGGTCTACCCACACAAGTGAGATACAATTCTTATCGGGAGACTTGGGGGAACGCTGGGTGGAAGGACATTTGTGGCTCCTCTCAGATTCCTGAAATTTCTGTCACCGAAATTTATGAAGAAACTGTTTTTTTAGCCAGATTTCGAGGTTTGCAAACGATTCTGGGTAACAGCACCTGGTGAGAGCCCCACAAGTCACCCCATCTTGGATTTCCCTAGGATTTTAGTTTAAAAAAATGCACAGGTTTGGTAGGGTTCCCTAGGTGCCGGCTGAGCTATGGGCCACAATCCACAGCTAGGCACTTTGCAAAAAAACAGCTCTGTTTCCTTAGGGAAAATGTGATGTGTCCATGTTGTGTTTTGGGGCATGCACTAGGTCTACCCACACAAGTGAGGTACCATTTTTATCGGGAGACTTGGGGGAACGCTGGGTGGAAGGAAATTTGTGGCTCCTCTCAGATTCCTGAAATTTCTGTCTCCAAAATTTATGGAGAAAGTGTTTTCTTTAGCCAGATTTTGAGGTTTGCAAAGGATTCTGGGTAACAGAACCTGGTGAAAGCCCTACAAGTCACCCCAACTTGGATTTCCCTAGGATTCAAGTTTTCAAAAATGCACAGGTTTGGTAGGGTTCCCTAGGTGCCGGCTGAGCTACGGGCCACAATCCACAGCTAGGCACTTTGCACAAAACAGCTCTGTTTTCTTTGGGAAAATGTGATGTGTTAACATTGTGTTTTGGGGCATTTCCTGTCGCGGGCACTAGGCCTACCCACACAAGTGAGGTACCATTTTTATCAGGAGACTTGGAGGAACGCTGGGTGAAGAAAATGTGTGGTTCCTCTCAGATTCCATAACTTTCTGTCACCAAAATGTGAGGAAAAAGTGTTTTTTTAGCCAAATTGTTCAGGTTTGCATAGGATTCTGGGTACCAGAACCTGGTGAGAGCCCCACAAGTTACCCTATCTTGGATTCCCCTATGTGTTTAGTTTTAAAAAATGCACAGGTTTGGTAGGTTTCCCTAGGTGCTGGCTCAGCTAGAGGCCAAAACCCACAGCTAGGCACTTTGCAAAAAACAGCTCTCTTTTCTTTGGGAAAATGTGATGTGTCCATATTGTGTTTTGGGACATTTCCTTTCGCCGGCACTAGGCCTACCCACACAAGTGAGTTGCCATTTGTATTGGGAGACTTGAGGGAACACAGAATAGCAGAACAAGTGATATTGCCCCTTGTCTTTCTCTAAATGTTTTCCTTCCAAATGTGAGATAATGTGTAAAGACAATGACTAATGCCCTGTAATTCACATGCTAGTAGGGCACCCCGGAATTCAGAGATGTGCAACTAAGCACTGCTTCGCAACACCTTATCCTGTGCCCATTTTAGAAATACAAAGGTTTTTTTGATACCTAGTTTTCACTCTTTATATTTCAGCAAACAAATTGCTGTATACCCGGTATAGAAAGAAAACCCATTGCAAGGTGCAGCTCTTTTATTGGCTCTGGTACCTAGGGTTCTACGCCCTATATATCCCCGAAACCAGAAGACTCCAGCAGACGTAACAAGATATTGCATTCAAAAATCTGACATCGCAGCAAAAAGTTACAGAGGAAAACGTGGAAAACAATGGTTGTTTTATTCACCTCAATTTCAATACTTTTTTAATTTCAGCTGTTGTTTTCTATAGGAAAACCTTGTAGGATCTACGCAAGTGACCCCTAGCTGAATTTAGAATTTTGTATATTTTTCAGACATGTTTAGCTTTCCGGGATCCAGCATTGGTTTCACACCCATTTTTGTCATTAACTGGAAGGAGGCTGAAAGCAGAAAAAATTGTAAGAATGGGGTAAGTCCCAATAAAAAAGCCAAAATTGTGTTGAAAAATTTGGTTTTCTGATTCAAATCTGCCTGTTCCTGAAAGCTGGGAAGATGGTGATTTTATTACTGTAAACCCTTTGTTGATGCAATTTTCAGGGAAAAAACACAAGCCTTCTTCTGCCGCCCTTTTCCCCCATTTTTTTGTAAAAAAAAAAAAAAAAACTTTTCACTGTATTTTGGCTAATTTTTTGGTCTCCTCCAGGGGAACCAACAAACTCCGGGTGTCTCTAGAATCCCTAGAATGTTGGAAAAAAGGACTCAAATTTGGAGTGGATAGCTTATGTGGAGAAAAAGTTATGATGGCCTAAGCCCAAACTGCCCCAAATATAAAAAAAAGGCTTGGCACAGGAGGGGAAAAAGCCTGGCAGCGAAGGTGTTCACCTACTTAGCTTCCTCTGTTTTAGCACATTTATTTAATTATTTCTTCCAAGATGGCTGCTATGTTTATAGTTAGGAAAATGTTTTAGTTTTACGTTATCAGTGCCACTATGTAAAAGCATCACTGCAGCATCAAAGATAAATGAGATACATAGGTATTCACATCATGTACTTTCCACTTTTGTGTGACTAACATAATGTACCTTTTCAGGGTATTGTTTATATAATTGCCACCCCAAGCATGCCTCCTTATCAATTGTTTGGGAACATACATGCATTAGGGGTCCTACCAGCTCTGTATAAATACATCTCACACAGACAAAATAATCAGAGGGATTCCTACCAGATGCCATTGACGCTATCTATTCTACACGTCGTATTGATGCTGATCCATTCTTCGTGTCCCCGAGGAGTCTGATCTATAGACCTCACTCCAAAGTAATGATGGTTGGGGGCCTCTTCTCATGGTCATTGTACTGGCAGATTAGGTTTAACGCACCTAGCTCTCTTTAGGTTAGAGATTAGGTTCATCATGCTAGGGTATTAGGATTTATTTCACACCTACTTTACATCTTATGTTATTGCAGGATGGTAGGGGTCTTTGTATTCATTACTCTTGTCTTTACCATTCTGTTTCTTGCACTTTTCGTTATCCTAATCATAGCAGACCATGCAATTTATCATAGATTGCAGACTTGTTAATAAAACCTATAAAAAACTTTACTGCATCTCTTTCATTTCCTATGTTTGACTGAGACATGTTGTTCATGTGAGAAAGGGGTAATCTCAGTTTTAACCATGACCTCCCTGAGATGCCGCACTCTTGAGTCAATGCATAAAGGCTGCCATAAATCATCTTTTACTGGTCGGGTTTTTGATCAACTACTGCTTGTGAGCCGAGAGGGTTGGGACAACAGTTGCGACTTGTTGTTGGACTGGCCTAGTCACCTACAAACATAAGTACTATCATCCTTAAACCAGCAGTCTTTCCTAGAGCAAGAGTCCAACTATGACATGGCGCCATCAATGATTGTGTTTAGCCACTAATTTACGGATACCCTAAATATCACTGTCTCACACACAACAGGTACCCTAAATACCATTATATGGAGATGTGCATGGTCTTGGGGATGATCCTCCTCAGCTGAACAGGGAGCACCTAACTAGGCTGTAGGTTGTTCAAGTTTGAACTATTAAAAGGACTTTCTCCCCACCTGGTGTTCCATCTCTTTACACACTTCACAATATGGCTAATGCCATAGAAATTCCTGAGAATGTCAGACATTCATTAACACTACACTTAGTAGCACATGGCTTAAAAGACAAGGGTGGGGATGTCACATTCCTAGTAGAAGCTAGTGAAGCTTATCAAACAGAAACATTTTATTCTTGGGTCACCTTTCCTCAGGAAGACCAAAGATCATACACATTCAACACATACAGAATTGCAAACGTACCACAATGGTACCAAGCATACCAGTCTCTTGAAATATTGATTGCTTATCAAGAACATCAGAACTGGTTTAATGGCACCCTAGCACACGTAAGATTAGGTCCCTTAGGTAATAAAGGACTAACGTGGCCTATGTTTGCCACATATGCACCTCACCCCGGTGTACAAACATGCAGGCAGCTGATATGTGCAATCTATACCTTGAGCTATTAACACTAAATAGATGACTTGTTCAGTTCGTAATGCGCACTCTGAACACTACACATGTGCGTCCGGCACCACCAGCACCTGCTGGATACTAATTGGCTACTACTGGGATTAATCCACAAACAGTACATTTTATTATGGGTAAAGTGCCCATGGAACATGAGAAAATTCCATTCTGAATAGCCCACAAAACAAATCAGCTGGAAGCTGTGTTTCCTCATACAGGACCACAGGAAATACATAGAATTCTCACAATGTGCTTGCCCTTTGGGATGGTTCCCTCAGTGGATGACTGCACCACATGAGGTACAGTCTTTGCTGTGATTTATACTACCACACATGTACCCCTACACTTGCCCATTTACCAGAAGTGTTAAATTAAATTCAGAATGAGCACAAGGCTGCACCAGCCCTAGATTTGGGAATGAAATTAATGCATAACTTCGATGCAGTCTCCTCAATAATACTCAGTAACATTAAAGAGGATGCAGTAGCACTGGCTATACCTCAGCGACTCTGAAAAATTCCACACCTGGAGCAGGCGAAACAGCTACCGAAAATAATTTCCGACACCTATACCAGAATAGGACGGGACAGTTTGGGAGCCAAGCTGAAAAAGCCTGAAATTCAAAAAAACACCCCTAAATAATGTACTGCACAAGCAGATGCGGGTTCTAAAAAGTGCTGAGGTAATCAAAAGCAAATTAAAGATAGACAAAGTCAGAGAACAGATTCTCCACACGTGGAGAACTCTCACAGGAGAAATAATCTCAGAAATAGAGAAAATACAAAAGCTCCTGACAGATATACTGATTCACATCCCTCTCGTTCCTTTCAGGACGCACCGGATAGATGTAGCGAGGGAGTGGGGCAGTCAGAGCGACGTCCTGATTACGTGAAACAAGAGAAAGACTCACCACTGTCTTCAGACAAAAAAGAAGACAAATCCCCTCAACAAAAAAGCAAGGTTTAAAAAGAAAAAATGTGGCAGCACTGTCAATTAAAAATGCCACTACACTAGAGAGCATTGCTGAAGAACAAGACATGGGCAGTGACACTGCTAGACAGTGCGGCAGAGGTCAAGATATGTCCCCAGAGTCTAAAAGATGATCTTTATGTGACAGCAACTAGCGGCTTTATTGCAGTCGAGACTGCGTATGGGCGCGTTCTCCCACCCGACAGGGTTTATGATTTAAATATCCAAATTGAGGGAGACATAGAGCTAACCATTAGTGTGATATTCTGGGATGAACCTAGTTGTGTTATCCTGCTGGCTGAGAGGGAGTGGCCACCTGAGCATGCCCGTCAGCTCCCACATGGGGAAGATATAATTTTGCCTTCTTTCTCTGATCTTGTTCTAGAGGCAGTAAAACAAGTCTACGCTGTCAGTTGGGCTGTAGTACAGGCACCTGTGCTATACCGCAATCATGTAGGTTGGGACAAGGATTTTCCTTGTCATGTAATACCTATTAGGTCTACACCTCAGCCACAATATCCTGTTAAATACGAAGCCAAAGCTCTGGTGAGGGAAATCCTCACTCAGCTTGAGTATCAGGGAGTAATTAAGCCCTGTGTCTCTGCAATGAATAACCCGTTATTCCCTGTTGCAAAACAAGACCATTCATACAGAATAGTCTTAGATTACAGACACCTGAATAGTCATACACACACATGCGCAATAGAAAATTCTCACAGCACAGCACTAATTAACAACGTAGTGCATAAAAAATACAAAACTTTGGATATCTCCAATATTTTTTTCTGCCAGAACTTACCTGAGTGCATTCTCTTTTGCCTCACAAAAACGCTTTTGCCGTTTGCTCCACGGCTATAAGAATAGTCCAATGCTGTTCTCAGCCCATGTTACATCATTATTGCATGGTATTGATCTTGAGGCATTGTCCCATGTGGATGACTTCTATCTCACAGACGACGATCTCAACATTCATCTTTCCAGGGTAGATTGGATCATTTTAGGATTCGCAGCCCTTGGCTACAAATTTAATTTTAAGAAAAATAAAATAGCATTTCTCAGCGTATTGTTCCTGGGATAAAAGCTATCCAACGAGGGCAAGAACCTACCCCTCACTTTTCAGAGAAGTGTGCTCAACTCCAGCCACCAAATACGATCAAGGAATTACAGTCTTTACTTGGTTTCTTCAATTTTGGCAGAACTTACCTTCCTGACTATGCACAACCTATCAAGCCACTTTATGACTTAATATGCCTTTATTTTTCTAGCAAACACTGGACAGTGGAACAAACATGCATCCTTAGAGGACTGCAACAGGACATGCTAGAAGCAAAACACTTACACACCTGTGACAACAAAACAAATCTGGTCATCAGAATAATTACTGGTGCGATTGGGTTCACTTATGTCACCTTTAACGAAGGCACCACGGTGCCCATAGCATGTAAATCACACTTATACTCCAATGCAAAACAATGCTTTGTACCCACAGAAAAAGTTCTAACTGCAGTTCAGATGACAGTCATCAAGGAGAGGCCACTTGTCCAAGGCCAACGCATTATTGTCGTTATTGCTCTTCCGATCAAGGGGTGGGGGAGGTCAGAGAGTTATGAAAGGGAAGAAAAGGCTTTTCCATTCCTTTCATGTCTTTCTGAGCATTCCTGTAGCCTGATCACATAGTGATCGGGCTACAGGAATGCGCACTAGACACCAGGGACTTTGTTTACATTAAGTAAACAAAAACAGGGAGTAGCCTATTCTAATTAGGGCAATCTGCCCCCAGGGTCAGGGGCAGAAGCCACTAGGCAGCAGAGATCATTTTTTTCAAATTTTCAAATTAGTTTACAGGTGGGGAGCAACTCCTTAGGCAAATGTATTTCAGGCCATTTCTGCCCTCCTTGTTGGCACATTGGCCTATTTTTATTAGGCCAATCCCCCCCCCCCCATCCCCCCAAGGGGAACAGAAACCAGGGATTGGTGTGTGTGTGTTTTGTTTGGGGGGCAGCCCATTGGGCATTGGGCAAGGGTCACTCCCCATGAGGGCACATTACTGTTGGCCATTTCTGCCCCCTCTGGGGGCAGATTGGCCTATTTTTGTAAGGCCCATGTGCCCCCAAGTAGGGCAGAAAGCCCACCAGACACCAGGTAAGAATTTGTTTCAAAAACAGAAGGCTATACCCCCACCCCAAATAAATGGGGCCAAAGTTGTTCTGCCCATCACTGGGCAGATGGAGCAATTACCCCCAATCCATTCCCAGGGGATACAAAAAGGGTACTAGATGCCAGGGAATTAAAAAAACATAAAAAATAGTGGGGTGGCAGCTACCAACCAGTATGGGCATGGTTATGCCCCATCCCACTCACTTAAAGATCTTATCCCAATGGCAGGGAAGAGGACATTTGATTATCTTGGGTTTTGATTTTACGTTTGGGCAGTGAGAGCTTGGCTAGCTCTCAAAATCTTCCCACTTGGAATGGTGAGGGCTTCAGTTTTGGACTTTGGGACGCTACCAAGTAGAAAAATCTCCGAGACCTAGACACATCTGAAAATGAAACATCTGGGTGAGTCCAGAGTGGTGTGCTTAACATGCACCCCACACCTTTTTCTTACCCACAATGCCATGCAAACCAATAACTTTGCTTGAAATCACACATTTTCCCCACATTTTTGTGATGGAACCTTCCGGAATCTGCAGGAACACACAAAATTCCTACCACCCAGCATTGTCGCACCTATACCAATAAAAATTCTGCCCCACTTGTCAGCCTAAAATTTATTTTTTCAAGCTGCCCTTTTAGACCCACTCTGATTCCCCATCAATTTCGACATGTTTTTGGCTGTTCCCTGTCACAGGCACTTGGCCCACCTACAAAAGTGAGGGATCATTTTTATCAGGAGACTGAGGGGAACGCTGGGTGGTAGAAAATTTGTGCTGGTGTGGTGATCCCACACAGAAATGTGGGGAAAATATGATTTTTTAGATAAATTAGAAATTTGCTGAGGATTCTGGGTAAGAAAATACTGGGGGATCCACGCAAGTCATACTTCCCTGGACTCCCTTGGCTATCTAGTTTTCAGAAATGTCTGGGTTTGATAGGATTCCCTAGATGGTTGCTGAGCCCAGGACCAAAAACGCAGGTGCCCCTTCACCCCCTGCAAAAACAGGTAGCTTTGTAATTGATTATTTTGATGTGTCCACATAGAGTTTTGGGGCATTTCCTGTTGCAGGCACTAGGCCTACCCACACAAGTGAGGTACCATTTTTTATGGGAAGATGTTGGAGAATTCTGGGTGGAAGGACGTTTGTGGCTCCCCTCAGATTCCAGACATTTGCCACACCGAAATGCAAGGAAAACATATTTTTTGTGCCAAAGTTTAAGGTTTCCAAAGGAATCTGGGTAACAGAACCTGGTGAGAGTCACACAAGTTACCCCATCCTGAGTTCCTCTAGGTGTCTAGTTTTCAGAAATGTTCAGGTTTGCTAGGTTTTCCTAGGTGCTGACTGAACTAGAGGCCAAATCCACAGCTAGGCACTTTGCAACAAAACAGGTCAGTTTTCTTAGGGAAAATGTGATGTGTCCATGTGGTTTTTTGGGGCATTTCCTGTTGCGGGCCCTAGGTATACCCACACAGTGAGGTACCATTTTTACTGGTAGACTTGGGGGTATGCTGGGTGGAAGGAAATTTATGGCTTCTCTCAGATTCCAGAACTTTCTATCACCGAAATGCGAGGCAAAAGTGTTTTTATGCCAAAGTTTAAGGTTTCCAAAGGATTCTGGGTAACATAACCTGGTGAGAGCCACACAAGTTACCCCATCCTGGGTTCCCCTAGGTGTCTAGTTTTCATAAATGTCCAGGTTTGCTAGGTTTTCCCAGATGCTGGCTGAGCTAGAGGCCAAAATCCACAGCTAGGCACTTTGCAAAAAAACAGCTCTGTTTTCTTTCGGAAAATGTGATATGTCCATGTTGTGTTTTGGGGCATTTCCTGTTGCGGACACTAGGTATACCCACACAGTGAGGTACCATTTTTATTGGGAGACTTGGGGGAATGATGTGTGGAAGGAAATTCATGGCTTCTCTCAGATTCCAGAACTTTCTATCACCGAAATACGAGGAGAAAGTGTTTTTTATGCCAAAGTTTAAGGTTTCCAAAGGATTCTGGGTAACAGAACCTGGTAAGAGCCACACAAGTCACCCCATCCTGGATTCCCCTAGGTGTCTAATTTTCAATAATGCACAGGTTTGGTAGGTTTACCTATGTGCGGGCTGAGCTAGAGGCCAAAATCCACAGCTGGGCACTTTCCAAAAAACATGTCAGATTTCATTGTAAAAATGTTATGTGTCCATGTTGCGTGTCCTTTTGCGGGCATTAGGCCTACCCACACAAGTGAGGTACCATTTTTTATCAGGAGACTGGGTGAAACACAGAATAGAAGAACAAGTGTTATTGCCCCTTGTCTTTCTCAAAACTTTTTCCTTCCAAATGTAAGACAGTGTGTAAAAAAGACGTCTATTTGAGAAATACCCTGTAATTCACATGCTAGTATGGGTACCCCGGAATTCAGAGATGTGCAAATAATCGCTGCTTCTCAGCACCTTATCTTGTGCCCATTTGGAAATACAAAGGTTTCCTTGATACCTATTTGTCACTCTTTATATTTCACCAAATGAATTGCCGTATTCAACGCATAAAATGAAAACCCATTGCAAGGTGCAGCTCATTTATTGGCTCTTTGTACCTACGGTTCTTGATGAACCTAAAAGCCGTATATATCCCACAACCATAAAAAGTCAGCAGACATAAGGGTATATTGCTTTCAAAAATCTGCAATAGCTGGAAAAAATTATAGAAGAAAACGTGGACAGAAATGGCTCTTTTTTCACCTCAATTTCAAAATTGTTGTATTTTATATGTTACTTTCTGTAGGAAAACCTTGAAGGATCTACACAAATGACCCCTTGCTGAATCCAGAATTGTGTCTACTTTTCAGAAATGTTTAGCTGTCCAGGATCCAGCATTGGTTTCACACCTATTTCTGTCACTAACTGGAAGGAGGCTGGAAGCACAAAAAAATAGTAAAAATGAAGACCCTCATTACAAACCTGGTGGTCGGTGTTAAAGAGGCGGTAAAACCGCCAACAGGCCGGCGGTAAAAACAATGGAATCACGACCATGGCATAAACCACCAACATAGACAGCCACTTTAACAGTCCGACCGCCACGGCGGTACAAATAAACACCGCTGCGGTAACCGGCAACAGACAAGCGGAAGACAATGTACCGCCCACAGTATTACAACAGGCTAGTACACCACCTTTTCCGGGGTGGATTCACCGCAAACAAAAACACAGCCAAAACAGGACTTGGAAGGGAAAACGCTCCCCTCTACACAACCCACGAGGAACCAGGTCGCCATGGAGCCCGAACTCCATATTCTACCTGCCTTTGTCTTCATGCTCCTCTACCAGGAGCACGAACGCCGGTGGCGAAGACCACGGTGAATACTGCACCTATGACACAGGGGAGGGGGAAGGGAAAAGAGAGTGACACACACATGCAACACGCAACACCCCCACCCCCACCCTCACCCACTACAACACACACACAAATACATGTTGATACAGTACAGTTACACCCCCCAACCCCTCCGGAAGAATGCAAAGACAAAAGGAAATGATTGTAACGATTGGAATCCATTAAAATCCAGTACTAAAAAATATATATACACTATTAACAAATATATACACCAAGAATTCAATTTCAGGTACTTCACCATTTATAGTCCATGGACCACTGGGCCCAAAATGCTTGGGTGAAGCCCACACAAGATACCCGATCAAAACAGAGAGAACATTGCAGGGGGATCAGATAGAAATACAACAGGTACCTCAAGGGGAAGGAAAGGGAGGGCACCTCAGCCAGATGAGTGCACAACACCAGATCCACAAGGAGGCTCCATGCCCACTGCTTATCTTGGGGAGTGCAATGTCACAGTCACACAAGTCTCTCAAGTGGGTGGTTTGCCCACTGCTTAATCCTGGGGAGTGCAAAGCCACAGTCTCACAAGTCTCTCAAGTGGGTGGTTTGTCCACTGCTTTATCCTGAGGAGTGCAAAGCCACAGTCTCTCAAGTCTCTCAAGTGGGTGGTTTGCCCACTGCTTAATCCTGGGGAGTGCAAAGCCACAGTCTCACAAGTCTCTCAAGTGGGTGGTTTGCCCACTGCTTTATCCTGAGGAGGTCAAAGCCACAGTCTCTCAAGTCTCTCCAGTGGGTGGTTTGCCCACTACTTTATCCTGGGGAGTGCAAAGCCACAGTCTCACAAGTCTCTCAAGTGGGTGGTTTGCCCACTGCTTTATCCTGGGGAGTGCAAAGCCACAGTCTCACAAGTCCCTCCAGTGAGTGGTTTGCCCACTGCTTTATCCTGGGGAGTGCAAAGCCACAGTCTTAAAAGTCTCTCAAGTGGGTGGTTTGCCCACTGCTTTATCCTGGGGAGTGCAAAGCCACAGTCTCACAAGTCTCTCCAGTGGGTGGTTTGCCCACTGCTTTATACTGGGGAGTGCAAAGCCGCAGTCTCTCAAGTGGATAACAGTCTCCACTGGTTCTGGAGGAGGCTTGGTGCCCAGAGTACTTCATTCTGCCAAGGAGTGAGGTAGTGGATGTGAATCTCCACTGGTTCTGGAGGGGGCTTGGTGCCCAGAGTGCTTCATCCTGCTTGTGGCGGCCTCAGTAGCGGCGGTTCTTGCGGTGCTCATTGGCCTGCGGTGCTGGTGGGCGGCTCAGTGAGCGTGCTTGTGGCAGCGGTGTCCTTGGCAGTGGTGCTGGTGGCGGTGGTGTCCTGGGAAGCGGTGCTGCTGGCGGCGGTGTCCTGGGAAGCAGTGCTGGTGGCAGCGGTGTCCTTGGCAGCGATGCTGCTGGCGGCGGTGTCCTTGGCAGCGGTGCTGGTGGCGGCGGTGTCCTTGGCAGCAGTGCTGGTGGCAGCGGTGTCCTGGGAAGCGGTGCTGGTGGTGGCGGCGTCCTTGGCAGCGGTGCTGGTGGTGGCGGTGTCCTTGGAAGCGGTGCTGCTGGCGGCGGTGTCCTTGGCAGCGGTGCTGGTGGCGGTCTTGTCCGCCGTGCAGGTTGGCGGTGACTTCCCTTTCTTTCTGTGCCCCTTCCCCACCTTGGATGGTGGCGCAGCTGTCTTCCCATTCCCAACTGTAGTCCTGGGAGAGCCCTTGGTGGCAGGTGTTTTGCCCTTCTCCCTCCAGGCAGTGGCCAACTTCTTATGCTTCTGAGGTGGGGGACTGACCGTGGTCTGGCTCCTCGGCATACTGGCTGCCCTACTGCTTGGCGCACTCCAGAAGCCGGTTACTGCTGGCACCACTGTTCCCGCTGATGTGGTGACTGAGGTGCTGGGTTGGGACCTGGAAAGGCATGCCCTAGGGGACTGATGGGGTGGGGGAGGTGAGGGGAAGAGGTCAAGGTTGGACATGAAAAGTTTTTTTAGACACACTGGGACGGGTAGATGGAGGGGGTTTGGGAGTAGAGGAAGAGGGAGTGGTTGTAGAAGGTGTACGTTTGCTGACTTTGGGTGAAGGTGCATGGGCTGGAGGCTGTCGTGAGGTGGATGGCTGTTGGGTGGGTGTGTGACTACGTTTGTGTACCTTGGGAGGTGGGCTCACAGACACACTGGGAGAGGACACAGGGGATGTGTGAATGGTATTGGGGGTGGTGAATGCACGTGAGCGGTATGTGGTGATGGGAGTGCTGGTGATGGACGTAGTGGCTGAAAATGTAGTGCATGCAGGTGTGAGTGGAGACATGACAGGGAGGGAGGAGGGAGGTGAGGAAGAGGGGGACACAGTGGAGGCAGTGGAGGTTGGTATGTCTGCATGGGTATGATGCTTGTGTGAGTGCCTGTGGGATGTGTGGTGCTTATGTTTGCCAGAGCTTCCCTTTTGTGTTGAGGAGTGTGCATGCTGGTCTGATGGTGTGCTTGAGATAGGCTGAGGTACAGGGGTTTGGGTCTGGGTGGAGGAAGTTGGAGGGGGGAGGCTGGACACAGGTACAATGGCTGCCATCAGTGCTGTGGCCAGAGTCTGAAAAGCTCGCTGTTGGGCTGCCTGACCAGAATGAATGCCCTCCAGGTATGCATTTGTTTGTTGCAACTGCCTCTCTATACCCTGGATGTAGACTTCCCAACAGTGAGGGATCTGAGGTGGTCAATGGCCTCCTCACTGAGGGCAGCAGGGCTGACTGGGGCAGGGGCTGAGGTGCCTGGGCGAAGGAGATGCCCACTCTCCTGGGTGAGCGGCCATGGGGCACACTCTGAGGGGCTGCTGGGAGGGGTTGCTGGTGGGGGGTGGCAGCTGTACCTGTAGATGCGGGGAGCACAGAGGGGCCCACCACCGCAAGAGAGCTCCCATCAGAGGAGGAGTCCGTGTTGCTGGTCTCAGCTCCTGTCCCTGCCGTAGAGCTCCCCTCGCCCTCCGTCCCACTAGTGCCTTCAGACTCCGTTGTCTCGCCCTCCAGGGCCATGTGGGATTCAGCTCCCTCCTGCTCCGGTGCCACTGCTCCTCCGTCTGATGATGCTATTGCACACAAGAACAGGGGGACCACATAAAGGGGGGGGAACACAGAAGAAAGACATGTTCAGTGCATGCAATACCGCTACCGTTGGCAGACACTTCAGACACAGAAGCCCTCTGCACTACGCCGTGCACTTAGAGTTCCCTAATTAATCACAGGGACATGGGGTACAAGGCCTATGCCCGATTGATGCACACATGGAAGTCACATGAGCCTGACTAGGTGTAGTTGGCTTTGAACACTGGTGGGGTGGGGTGCCACATGGCCTGCCTTATGAAGGGACCTTGCCTACTAAACTCGCCCTGGCCTAGGGGAGCCCACAGCCCACCTCCCCCACCCAGACAGATCCAATGCGTGCTGATTCAGCTGAATGAGAGTGTACTCACCCCCTTGTGGCTGCTGTGATGCTCTCAAGCGCCCATCCAACTTCGGATACGCCACCACCAGGATCAAGAACATCAGGGGGGTCATGGTGCGACGGGCACCCCTCCCACGTTGGGAGGCCATCCCTAGCTGGGTCTCCGTCATCTTCTTGCTACAGGGGCGAATGTCCTCCCATCGTTTCCGGCAGTGGGTGCTCTGTCTGTGGTGGACCCCCAAGGTCCGGACTTGCTTGGCGATGGCACAGCAAATATCCTTCTTCTGGTGGGCGCTGACCTACAGGGGAAAAAGAGAAGATATAACCGCCCGGACCGTCACAGTCATTAGCCCGCGTTCCTACCCTTCCCATTGCGCACATGCACTCACCGTTGTTTCATGCACGCCTCATTCTCCCCCCCATCTTCCATCCACACCACTCCACACAGGCATTGACCATACAGCATGCTCACAGTGTACTTACCTGTTTGTCTGGAGGACCGTAGAGTAGCGTGTACAGAGGGAGGACCCCATCCACTAGTTTCTCCAACTCCTCTGTGGTGAAGGCAGGGGCCCTTTCCCCAGACACGTGAGCCATTGTCTCTTCCAGACTGAGGTCACAGCAGCATTTGCCGTGTAGGTCCTCTCCTGTCGAAGATCAGGTATCAAGTGAGTGAACAGATAGAAAATGGCGGTCACGTCTGCGGCGGTGCGTACCGTCACCACCGGCGTAAATCGTCATTGGCTCCTGGGACCCATAGGGTCCAATGTTAACCAATGCAGGATTGCGCTGTGTTCTTCGACCACCTACCGCGACGGTGTACAACGCCAGCGCAGTTACCTCATATCCCCTTGTCCCACATTACAGGTCAGGCATCTGCCATTTCAGGGGGCCACATGGCATTATTTTTAAATGCATCACACACATCCAGGCCTTGCATACACACTAACACAGGCACATAGCGGATTTAAAAATGTGTGGAAGAAAGTTGTGTTTTCGTACCTCAGTGTTGGCTGACCCTCTGCTCGCTGTTCTCCTTCATAGAGCACGTCCGCTGGGGCAGGTGAGGAAATGGCAGCATCCTCCAGTGTACAGATCGCTGGTGGACCTGTCGACAATGGAAGAGTGACATGTAATTGTCACCTACAGACTGGACAATGCCACAATCCATGAACTGTGTGCCCAGTTGGAGCCGGACCTGATGTCAACTATCCACCATCCCACAGATATCCCCCTCTAGTGCAGGTGCTGTCAGTACTCCATTTCCTGGCAAGTGGGTCTTTTCAGATGAGAGTGGCCATAGCATCAGGGATGTCCCAGCCTATCTTGTCCAACGTGTTGTCCAGAGTGTTGTCTGCCCTGCTGAAACACATGCGCAGCTACATCGTTTTCCCTCAGGTGGAGGATTTGCCTATAGTGAAAGGTGACTTCTATGCCCTGGGACATATCCCCAACATCATTGGTGCCATTGATGGGACACATGTGGCATTGGTACCCCCCGCAGGAGTGAACAGGTGTACTGAAACTGGAAGGGTTACCATTCAATGAATGTTCAGATGGTGTGTTTGGCCGACCAGTACATCTCCCATGTGAATGCCAAGTTTCCTGGCTCAGTGCATGACGCTTACATTCTGAGGAATAGCAGCATCCTTATGTGATGGGGCAACTCCAGAGGCACCGTGTGTGGCTATTAGGTGAGGACATGGACCCTATACAGTGTGACTAGGTGTCTGGGGTTGTCCCTAAGGGTTAGTGTGTGTTTAACAGTTGTCGCTCGACATTTGCAGGTGACTCTGGGTACCCCAACCTGTCATGGCTACTGACCCCAATGATAAATCCCAGGACACAGGCAGAGGAACGCTACAATGAGGCCCATGGGCGAACTAGGATGGTTATAGAGAGGACCTTCGGCCTCCTGAAGGCCAGGTTCAGGTGCCTCCATATGACAGGTTGTTCCCTATTCTACTCACCAAAGAAGGTGTGCCAGATCATCGTGGCCTGCTGTGTGCTGCACAACTTGGCTTTGCGATGACAGGTGCCTTTTCTGCAGGAGGATGGTCCAGAAGGAGGTCTTGTAGCAGCTGTGGAGCCTGTGGACAGTGAAGATGAGGAAGCAGAAGAAGAGGATATCGACACCAGAAACTCAGTGATTCATCAATACTTCCAGTGAGACACATGTAAGAAGACATCACTGCCTGCTACATCTGATACACTTGTTCTACCTCTCATCTGTCTGTCACTTTCACCCAGTGTATGGACCCTGAGTTATCACTTTCCCTTTCGATTTCACAGATGTGGGTCCCACTGTGTGACATCTGCTTTGTTTCCTCATGGACTAGAGCTGTGTGACATAGGTATGTTGACAGTACAATGGATATTGCATTTTACCTCAGTTATTGCAAATACACATTTTCAAAAGCACATACTGACTCCAGATAGTTTTGTGATTTAAGGGTGTTTATTTAAGTGCTAAATAGTGGAGGGTGTTGTAAAATGGTCAGGGGTGATGGTGGAGGAATGTCCATGGCAGAGTCCAGTCTATTAGTCTCACAGGTGCATTGTCCAAAGGGGCATAGGAAGTGGAGCTGGGGCAGTTGATGGATGGACAGGGAGACAAAGTGGGACAAAAGGATGACATTCAGGGTGGTCTAATTTCTTGGTGGGGGTCTTGGCATTGTTCTCTGTCTTTGTCCTGGATCTCAGGGACTGCTTGCGGGGTGGTTCTCCATCTGCAGGGGGTGGGGTGCTGGTGTCGTGGTCCTGTGGCGGTGCCTCCTCTCCACTAGCCCCGGCGGAGGTGGTGGGCGATTCATCGTCCAGGTTAGTGTCTGGGGCCCCCTGTTGTGCCACAGTGTCCTTCCTGGTGTTGACGAGTTCCGTCAGCACCCCTACAATGGTTCCCAGGGTGGTATTGATGGCTTTGAGTTCCTACCTGAACCCCAAATACTGTTCATCCTGCAGCCGCTGGGTCTCCTGAAACCTGGCCAGTACTGTTGCCATCGTCTCCTGGGAATGGTGGTAGGCTCCCATGATGTTGGAGAGGGCCTCATGGAGAGTGGGCCTGTCCTCCCCCTGTTGCACAGCAGACCTCCCAGTTCCCCTGTGTTCCTGGGCCTCTGTCCCCTGAACCGTGTGCCCACTGCCACTTTCCCCAGGTCCCTGGTGTTGTTGGGGTGGTGGGTTAGCCTGGGTTTCCTGTAGTGGTGGACACACTGCTGCTTGACGTGTCCTGGGGACAGAAGTATGGGCCTGCTGGGTGGGTGCTGTGCTGGTGTTTCCAGAGGGGAGAGGCTCTGTTGTCCCACTGCGTTAACCCTGTCCACGATTCTGCACCATAGCTCCATCTTCCTAGCTATGGTGGTGTGCTGCACCTGTGATCCGAATAGCTGTGGCTCTACCCGGATGATTTCCTCCACCATGACCCTGAGCTCCTCCTCAGAAAACCTGGGATGTCTTTGCGGTGCCATGGGGTGGTCTGGGTGATGTGTGAGGTGGTGTGTGTTGTGATGTGTGGGGTGATGTTTAGGGGTGTGTGGTGTATTGTGCGTGGATGTGTATGTGTGATGGTGTTGTGTGCCTCTTTATGGTATGGTTGTCTTTGCCGTGCTGTCTCTCTGGCATTCATCTAAATTTCTGTTCGTAAGGGTTTGTGGGTGATGTGGGTGTGTGTTTTATGTTGTATTGAGTGTGTGGGAGTGGTGTGTGTATGTGTATCAGGTGTGTGTATTTCAATTTGTCCAATATGGTTATGTTTTGTAAATGTGTGTGTATTTTGAGCGCGGCGGTGTGTACCACCAATGGAATACCACGGTTGAAAGACCGCCGTGTGGATTCATGGGTTGTGATAGTGTGGGCTTATTCCTGTTGGCGTGACGGTTGAGGTTTTGTTATCGCCAGTTTATCACTGACCTTTGGTGTGGCGGACTTGTGTGGGTGTCTGAATTTTGGAAGATTCCGAGCTCTGGGTCGTAATAGCTGTGGCGGAATTCCGCGGCGGTGTGTTGGCAGTCTTCTGCATGGCGGTAAGCGGGATTTACCGCCAATGATGTAATGAGGGCCAAAGTGTGTCCCAGTAAAATACCAAAATCATGTTGAAAAATGTGGTTTTCTGATTCAAGTCTGCCTGTTCCTGAAAGCTGGGAAGTTGGTTATTTTAGCACCGCAAAACCCTTGTTGATGCCATTTTCAGGGGAAAAACCACATGCTTTCTTCTGCAGCCCTTTTCCCCCATTTTTTTTAAAGAAATGAAATGTTAGTTGTATTTTGGTTAATTTCTTGGGCTCCTCCAGGGGAACTTACAAACTCTGGGTACCTTTAGAATCCCTAGGATGTTGGCAAAAAAGGATGCAAATTTGGATAGCTTATGTGGACAAAAGGTTATGAGGGTCTAAGCATGAACTGTCCCAAATAGCCAAAAAAAGGCTCGGCACAGGAGGGGAAAAGGCCTGGGAGCAAAGGGGTTCAAATAAAATGGGTGGAAAGACAAATGGGGAGCCACTGTTCTCTAGGATGCATTTTATTTTCACGTATTTTGGTAAAATAACACAAAAACAACCATTGCTTTGGTTTAATATAGTTCAGTACTTGGTTACTATTTAAGGTATCTGGTGTTAAGTGTGGTGTCATTTGATTTATGTCAGCCATAGGAAGGCATACTTAGAAGCAACACAGTATATATCTTCCCCTTATTCAAGGGAAGGTCAAAGATGTGGGAAAAATGTCTTATTCAAGAAACATGCATTCTCCTTCCCCTTTGTCATGCAAGCAGTTTTAAGGTATGGCTGAATCAATTTCTGATGCATTGAATTGTCAGCAAAATATGCAGGTCTCCTCCTAATTCACCAAGTTCTTCTACATACTCACATGGTTCAGTCACATCACCAATATCTGTTGATTCCACCTGGTCCACTCAGGATAATGATGAAGATGATCAGATGATTCCCCGTCAGGAAAGAATATGTTTAGAAATTAGAATGTCATGATGCTTTGTCATATGTATCTTCAAATTTGTAGCTACCCCTAGATCATGAACAATCATGTGCTAATGGGAAGTGGTTTGGATAATTTCATAAGTCATCAGTTCCAAATTTACCCATAAAGTTTTAAATTGAAAGTCTGTTGAAATGAGAAACTCTTCAGCTCCTAGAATCATGGGTAGACTGTAGCTTAAAGAAATAAATGGACATTCCTCAAAATATTATAGATGATCTGTTATAAGCAATTTAGGCAGGTGACAAGGTGATATTCACAGACGATGTTATACGTTCTTATCCAAAGGGGAAAAAGCAGAGTCTACATTAAAGCTAGCACATGCAGGTGGATGCCTTGCTATGAGAGATGAAACATATGCTTTCTATGTTTTAAACCAAGGAAGGAGAAGCCTCATCATCCCCATTTTTGCACGAGGATGGCCATATTAGGCAGCAGCACTCCCGCAATGCTGGACGTATTGGGAACAAGCAGCTCCTGCAACCAGATTCCCTAGTGGTAGAGGAAGCTGCATCAGTCCCATATTTGTGCTGTGAGGCGCATATTAGCCAGCAGAACTCCTGTAGCACCCAGGCAAAGCCCAGGCCAAAAGCAGGCCTGGCTAAATCTGCCTGCTGCCGTACAAGACCAAGCTGGGCCCCACCTCTTGGCCCAAGGATGAAAGCACCCCAGTAAGAATGTTCTAAGGATATTTTAACGTGGGCAAGCGGAAATGTGCCAAGATTGTGAAAGCTACTAATGCAATAACTAATTATCGTACTGGTGCCATGGGCCTAATACATTATTAAATTGTCAGACCAGAGGAAAGATTGGCTGCTACAACAAATGTCTTACACACTTTCATTATGGAAGTTGCCAATGTGACCTTACCACAATACCATACAATACTAGACAATACCACAATACCATACAATAGCTATGAGAACATGGAATATAACTGGTGTCAACAATAAACTGGGGAATACAGAATGGCTGGATATCATAAAAACTCCACTATTAGTATGCTTACAAGAAACCTTGCATAAGTGGACCTTTAACCCTGAAGGCTATACCTCCATTATTAGACCAGCTACATTTTCGAACAGTGGAAGGGCAAAGGGAGGATTAGCTGTTGTAATTTCCACTGTAGACCCATTAACCCTAATGAATTGCTACATCAGATGACCCTACTTTCAGATCTTACACCTACAAACTGCCGAATGTATTCAAAAATCTTTATACCAACATATTTGACAATGCAAAATGTAAGGTAATTGTTGATCAGGGAAGGAGCTTGAACGTTTTGTGAGTGTTATTGATGGTTTCTTTTACATCTTATTTAATTTAAAGTTCAATAATGGTTCTAAATCAAGATTCAGTACATACAGGTGCTCCTAAAATGACAATGTAGTGAAAGTGATTAAAGTGAAATAAAGTGCACCAGTGTTATAAACAATATGTGCAAAGGTGTGGCTAAAAGAACAAGTGGTCTTCTAAATGCTCCCTGCAATCCAGGTGTCCAGGAATTGTGAGTTGTCGTCCTCCGGTTCACTGAAGGATTCAATCATAGAACTGTGAAGTGATTAACCCTTGGCTGATGGAGAAGTGATGTCCGGCTTTTGACTGAATGGTTAAGCAAGATATCATTCTTCAATTTGAATGCCGTACAAACACACGAAAGAAGTTGGTGAGATTCAATCATAGAATTCTAAAGTGACTAACCTTTGGCTAATGGAGAAGTGAAGTCTGGCTTTTGATTGAATGATCAAGCAACATGTTATTCTTAGATTTGAATACCATGCAGACACACTAAAAAAGTTGGTGGAGGAACCTCTGACAATAACCAAGTGTTTTTAAGCAATTCCAGTTAAATGTTATAAGGAATGCCACAAGAGGAGATTGAGACTTGCATCAACATGTTGGTTTATTGCTGCTACCCACATAAATATTTTGTCCACATGATCTGCCATACGGTGTCCTCCTCCTGAAAAGCCATGGAAACCCCATTAAACTCTGTCAGGACAAGCTCCCACACCCTGATGTCCTCCCTCAAACCTACCATCAGCCGAATCCTGTGATGAGGAAGGGATGCTCCAGACATCGCCAGCCCAATGCGTCCACAGAAAGTCCTACCTCCCTAGACCACCCTGAATGCAAAATTAAGGAAGCCCAGGAGCTGTTGTGCTACACGCAGTTCTATCCTCCATCTCAACCTGATCTGTTGTAATAATTTCAGGATTCCTTCCTCTTTGTCCGCAGGCAAACATGCCATGAATGCCACCAATGTCCAGCTCAATGCCCAAAAAAGTCAACACGCAGCTAGGGCCCTCTGTCTTTTCAGAGGCCAGACGTACCCTAAAATTCTGCACCAAACTCTCAAAACAAGGTGTTCCCACCAGCACCAGAATGTGGTGCCCCCACGAAAAGGAAATTGTCCAAATAGTGTGACACTGTCCGATGCCCACTCACCTGCACAACAACCCACTGCAAGAAGGTACTGAAGGTCTCAAACAATGCATAAGAAATTGCGCACCCCATGGGCAGCACTCTGTCCATGTAAATAGCCCCTCCCAACTGCACAGTGGAGAAGTGTGGCACAGTGGTTAGAGCAGCAGACCCTGATGCAGAAATCTGGCCCGGACCAGGGTTCAATTACCACCTTGGTGGGTCTTGGGCTCAATTCCCTTGGACCAGATAATTCTCGCCTTGGTGCCTAATCGAATTAATGCATCCCATTCTGTAGCTCTGGACAGTAACTTGCTTAATCTCCACAATGGCCCTCACAGTGCTTGGATGCCTGGCTTCACCCTGGGGCTGTCCCGAAGTGGGCACCTCATAGGGAAAAGCCAGGAGTGTACAGTACCTTGAGACCCTAACAGGTGAGTAGTGCGCTATAAAAGTGCAAAGTTTCCAGTTTTACACCCCTAGCAAAAAGAAGTCCTCAGGGTGAATAGGGAACAGCCGAAAAGCTGCCTTGATGTCGACCTTGGCCAACTCAGTGCCATTGCTGCATCCCCTTATGAGCCGGATAGAGTCATCCATGTAGTAAAACACCACCTTGGTATTCTCCGGTGCAATAAAATCATTGCCCGATGCCCCCTCTGGCCATGACAAATGGTGTATCAATTCAGAACTCCCCCTTTGTCTTCTTGGGGTCCACACCCAATGGTGAGATCATAAGATCATCCATAGGCCACCCGTAAAAGGGGCCTGCAATTTTGCCCTCTGCCACCTCCTTGGTCAATTTGGTCGCTACCAACTCAGGCATGGCCAATGCCGACTGCAAATTCTCCTCCCATCTCTTCGCTCGCGGCCCTTGGTACCCTACCCGAAAACTCTGTCTGAAACCCCATTCCAATTTGCTTGCCATGTCCGTATCCGGGTACATGCGCAACCAGGGCAGTAACCTACACAGCTTAATAGGAGTAGGTGCCTTTTGGTCCAGAAGCGCCTTGCCCTCCACTGTTCCATCGGACTGGCCAAGGAAAAACATTGTGTGACTGGGTGTCTCCCCCCACATTTGGAACATTCATGCTTGAATTTGCCGGGGTGCCTAGAGCAAAACTCCTTTTTGAAGTTCCAGCATGCTCCTGAGTTAAGCACTGGTGCTCCTTGTGCCAGACCCACCCCACCTGGAGTGGGATGTTGCTGAAAAAGCCTACATACCACTGGAAGGCCACTAGCTTTATAGGTGGATGCAGCAGACTGTGAAGAGGCCATCCACTGCATCCATAGCTCCGGGCCCACGTAACCCCATGGTTTTTCAGGATTAACACTCACTCTGGCCCTGAACTCCTCATTGTAGCTCAACCATGCAAAACCTCCAAAATGCATTTGGGCCTTGTGAATAATGTCCATGTACTTAAACATGACAATTGCTCTGTATACATATTTTTCGCAGTAAATACTAGCATATATCAGAAATGCTGAGGTCCAATTATCCATAGTAATGGGTATCCTAGGCCTACGCGCCAGTTCCCATTCCTCTCTTTAGAGCCTTCTTTGGCCTGAATGTCTCTATGCAGGAGCCGAAATACGTCAACATGCTCATGCTTCCAGATCCGTGCTTTAGTCTTGTCTGCCACATGAGACCCCAGTGGCAGTGCTAAACCCATATAGGGGAGCCACTTCTTATGGCTGTCCCCTTCCTTAACATCACTTTCCCTGTCCCCACTCACCACAGTCTCCCCCCTACTCCCTGTGGTGTCACAACCTTCTCTGCCTCTTGGTCCTTGTCGCTCACAGATATCACACTTGTAGTAGGCGTGCCATGTACTGAGTCATCCCCCAACCCAATAGACATATATTGGGCTGCACCAGCCTTGCCTCTCCACTTGTCCCACAGTGACCACCAGTCTCCCTTACCTTGTACTCCATGAGCCCAAGTGCTCTCCTCTGACAAGGCCTTGGTTCTGCAGCCTCCCGTGTGCAACACCTCCCGCACTCGTGTGCCAGTCTTTGATGCCTGCAAAACAGGAAAAGAAGAGGGGGTTGTGCCTCTACTGCGCCCCGTTCCCCTCCCATGGTCCCCTCCCACCTCCTTGTCACATATCTCCCCTTCTTCCCATTCCTCCAGATCATCTTCATAGTCCAACTCAACCACATCCTCACCGTCCATCCCCATTCGTCATTGTCGCCCTTAGAATCCACTGCGTTACGCTCGAAAACCGTCCCATGGCCCCCATGGCGTTTTCCGTCTGCGTACTTCCTGCAGTTCTATGGTGTAGAGAAGGCCGCTAAAGTCCCCTCTATTGCTTCAGACCAACGTCCAGGGGCTGTGATGTGCCCCATTGGCTTCACCACCTTTTTCCCAACCTCTGTTGCTGGCATTGACTCCCGCACCGCACCTGGCCGTATGCGCCATGTTCGCCCTTTGTGCTGCCTGCCCAACCGGCCACACCAGCCTCCTGCTCCTTGCCCTGCTTCTCAGCCGGGACCCATACCCAATTTCCTCACCCCAAACTATACCCACTGAAAGGCCCAAAGGCTGCTCCAAACCCCCAGGCCCCCTCAGGCCTCTGTCCTTCATCAGGGAAGCTATTCCCTGCAGGCAGGCCCTAGGAACAGGGCCATGTGTCCTCACCAGCTCCAGCTTCCACTTGCCCTGTCCCCATCTTCTCCTGCACTACATCAGGCTCCCCCAGCGCCCCACCGGCTATTTTGTGCACCAGAGGGGTGGACGTGCTGCATCCCCCCCTAGACTTTCTTCTCTCCCCCCCCAGCTGGCGAGTGGCAGGCGGTAACCGCCGCCGCTCCACCATGTGTAGCAGCGTGCATCTTGCGCTGCATCCCCACCCAAGCCTGGTCGAGTACACCAGGCCTGAGGAGGTAGCTACGGCCTGCTTCACCTGTGACGCGAAGCATGACTCGTACGGCCACCACGTTATGTGCCGCGGCCATCTCAGCAATTTCCTGCTGCAACTCTCACTCCCCGGGATCGGCTCTAACCCTAGTGCAGCGTGACAGGCTGCACAGAAGAGGCCAATTCGCACTCCCGCCCCTCCCTATTAACTACCCTTAATTCCCTCCACTTCCTTCCCTCCAGCCTATCCCCTTCCCGGCCGTCTCCTTCCGGCCCTGAAAGTTCCCTTGGAGATACTGGACTGGGTCCATCTCTCCATGAGGCCCTCCACAATGAATCAACCTAAACACTCTTATCAGTAAGTACAACATAGCTAAGGAAGGTTACATCCACCTATGTTTTGCCGATCAAAGCAGTGTTTAATCTGGTAAATCATATGAAGCTGTGGAAAACTTTGGAAAAAATGCATTCCGAGACAGAAATTATCTCCTTTCTTTCACAGCTGTACGAATGCTTGCCCACTCGAGAACAATTTGGGACAAACAGGTAATGTACATCAGGCTTTCAAGTTACCTGAGGCATCTGACAAAGCTGTGTTCTTGCTCCCTTTTTGTTTTCACTTTATAAGATTTTGCAACAGATGGATGCTGATGCCCTAAAGTTGATGAGTGACCGACCTTCTCCTCTCTTACGCAGATGATGGGGTACTGCTATCTAGAACCGCAAATGGCTTCCAGCACTTGATTGATAATTTTGTCATGTATATGGAGGAGAAAGACCTGAAACTCAATTTAACGAAAACCTTCACAATAGTTTGCGTAATAGGGAAAGCAAAAAAGAGAACCCATTTTGCCAAAGGACGGGAGTTGGCAGAAATCCAACATTTTACATACCTGCTATTATATTTCTCTAATAATGGACATTGGGGACCCCAATTAAAAAAGGGAATTCGAAATTTTTAAGAATGTCAGAAGCCTTTTTTTAATTTGCTGCTAAAATTGGAAGCAAGCCAATAAGAGTAATATTGCAATTGTATAAAAACAAATATATACCATTTGTGGGGTATGGTAAACAGTGCAATATTTACGATGCCAAAGAATCTTTTCCTGTGTAGACTCTAGGTGCCACGCTCCACTTCAACTTAAATTGTTCACGATGAATTAGCAGTTCCCTCTCTAGAAGACACTATTCAGATCAGTCTGCTTATAGTCGGCTATGGGGTTTGGAGTAAAGTAGGGACAATGTATGTCAAGGAGATCATCAAAGACAACTTAACACTTGAGCACAGGGAGAAAATTCCCTGGCAGTCATATGTGAAAAGTCTCGCAAAATAGATAGATGTAAATATTAGTATGGAAGATTTAGCAAGCATTCTACATTATAGCAAAAAGGAATTGAAAACGGTCCTAACAGGTCACAGAGAGTAGAAAGTAGTAGGAGATCCAAATCAACTGAGACATTGCTCTGGATATGTACAACGAGGTATGCACAGTTATTTGGTTATAGTATTGAGCACACAGCACACATTTTATCTTACAAGACTTTGAATAGGCACTTTGCACGTCATGGTAGCCTTCACCTGAATGGGGTTATGGGATGATAAACTGCCCATAAGATGGTACATTTTCACAATCCACACTGCACAGCATCTTGTTTTGTAGATTTGATAAGGACATCATGAAAAGTATTTTTAAATCTTCATTTTTGTCACAAAAGTTTTTTATTACCAGAATGCTTCTGAGTGTCTATACAATTTATGTACAGGTTATTTATACTACACAGTTTCTTTATTTCTTTTGACTGCGATCAAACAAAGGAAAACATATGCACACTTATAAAGTTTATCCTATGAGGTTGAATAATAAATAGTTTTATTGTGCTCTATATATTCCTTTCGACATCATCTTAACTACGACATGAAATGATTTGATGACTAATGATGGACTATGAGTAGCTAAAATTACTTTTAAGCCTTTCGTTCCTTGCATATAGTAAAGATTAGAGTTTTTTGTTGCATTTTAGATTATTAATGAATTTCGTTTTATGATAAATATGATGCTATTTTCTAACACTTGCAATGACAATGTATCGTGGTAATAGCATACTATCATATATTTTGTGATTTTTTTATGGATTTTTAATCTGATTAAAGACGTATGAATGAAAGGCTTCAGAAATCAAGCATTTTCATAATCTGGCTTCAGAAATCCAGGAAGGTTTAGGCTCAACAATGAGGTCAGGGACTGTGATGGAAGCAGGACTTCATATACATTTGAGAAGTTGGAAGGCAGGCATAGCACCTATGGCCTGCTTACAGAGGATGCGTTTTCTGATAACAATTTATTTGGGGATGGATTAGAGTCAGTCATGCAAAAATCCTTTCAAAATCAAAAACAAGGACAAGTATTCACACACCATCAGAAGTATTTTTTAAATACCAAGAAGATCTACTGATCGTGACTGTGAGGAAAGGAGTTTATTATATGATGTGACTCTGCAACCTCACCATTAATAAGTATTTGGTCTTGTTGGAAAGTGGATTATTGGTAAAGGCAGGTAGGTACCTGCACTTATCAGTATGCCATAAACCCTCACTAAGTCCAGTTAGAGTCTCAGCACATGAATCCTTGCTCAACCCCTGGTAGTTTGGCCCAAGAGCAGTTAGGCTTAACTTATGAGACAGGTGTGTAAAGCATTTACTATCAACACAACAGTAAATAGGTAAAACACAACACAATAAAAATATAACACCATTTTATAAAAGCAGGACATATTTTTATCTTTACAATTACATAAAAATGACAAAAATCCAATGTAGGGAACTAGAGATATTAATTTATAAAGGTAAAAAGTAAAACTAGTGTTTAGAAGCAAATAGCGCTCACAGCACTACAAAAGGTTGCACTGGACAGGAACAAAGTCCAGGGTTCAGGCCACCCATGATGTAACACTGCTACACTTACTTTTAGAAGTGTTTCGGTATTCAGGAAAGTGGTCCATGGCACCAGCCAAGGGTTCAGAGGCTCTGGTTTAACTCTTGAGGTCTGGAACTACAACTCCCAGCATGCACCTCTTCAACTTATGGAGATTTTTACAACAGTTGGTCCAAACTTCTCGAATCTACTGGATCTTCTTCCCGAGGTCTTTTTTTTGGTCCATAAAAATGCCACAAACCTGATCCAAGACTCCAAAAGCTCTGAGTTGCCCCTTGAAAGTTGGGATTACAGTTCCCAGAATGCATCTGGTCAGAAACCTCAATGGTCTACTGGACGCTGGTCAGCTGGGTTCTTCCTGCAGAACTTGCTGCAGGGGACTCTGGTCAGCTCCGTTGTACCTGTAGCTTACAGGGAGTCCATTTCTGGAGTTGCAGAAACATGGCAAAGTCATTTTCTTGTGGAGGCCGGGGGTCCAACAGGGCAGTACTTCTTTTCCAGTATCTTCTTCCAGCAGGGATCTGAATTGTGTGGCAGCTCTGCCATATTTATCCTTGCTCCTGGGGTGGTATAGCAAGGAGGGTCCTGTCCAATGGGGAGCAGGCCACCACCCTTTGGGGTAACCACTTCCTGTGGCGTAAGGCAAAAATAAATCCCAGAAATCAACTTTCTCTAAAAAACCAAGATGGCAATAATGCATCTTTGGAGGTTAGATCTGGCTGAGTCCAGCCATTGGTGTGGCTACGTCTGGCAAAAATGCATCCTTGGAGGTTAGATCTGGCTAAGTTCACTCATTGGTGTGGCTAAGTCTCCCTTAACATCCCCTTCCAGCTCTCTCCTAATCCAATCAGTGGGGCTTCATCTGTCTGTGGGAGCAGGAAATGGGTGTGGTCCGGTTTCTGTCCCAAATGGCTTTCCCTCCTTTGAAGACCAGTTTGGCTAATCTTCCCCATTTTGCTCTGCCATCTGCTGCAGCAGTTCTCTGCCAACCAGATACTTCCTTTGTCTCAGCTTAGGCCAGTCGTTAAGGTAGCCTGGCTCAGTCTGCCAGAGGCTGACCAATCAGGAAACTCTTTGCCTGGGCTAGTTATATTAAATTTAACACTGGAGAGTTGTTAGATGTATTATAATATTTAATTTGATACCAAACTACTTGCTATATTTAGCTCATCCCTATTGAAAATAGGACCTTATTATTTTCCCAACGTTAGCCTACGGAGCCCATTGACTACAATGGGGAAAAACAATTTTTTTTTTTTTTCCCTCACAAGAGCTTATATTACATATTTTTATGAGGTCCCTGCTTATATTTACACTGCACTCAACCCTAGGGGCACCTAGGGCAGACCTTAGGGGTGACATATGCAAAAATAAGGTAGTTTGAGACTTTGAAAGTACTTTTAATTCTAAAGTTTAATTTGCAGTAAATGTTAACTTAAAAGCAGCCAGCAAGGCAGGACTGCCTTTACCAGGACACCAGTGACCACAGCAGTGCACCCAGCGGTGCCCTATCTACCCTGGGGTCCCTAAACCTACATACTCTACCATATATCCTGGACTTATAGGTAGGTTGTCAGAGCCAATTATAATTATGCCTAATTTACATATACAATTTTATACAAAGCACTGGTCCTGGGACTGGTTAGCAGTGCCCAGGACAAAGTCAGACTCAGAAAACACCAATATCAGCTAAAAGTGGGGGCAAACAATGAGGAAGCTTCTGCAATCAGCCCAGTCTTCCCACAGGTCCAGACAGGTTTGTTTGAAAAAAAAGCTTAGTTCAGCTCTGGGTAGCTCTGAGCAGTCAAGCTTAATGAAAGGAACAAGTATAGAGCATTAAGAAATACCAAAACACTTAAATAAGAAGAAAAAATAACAAAATAAAAAACAGACACCAATTTATAAAAATAGGATGTAGTTCTTTATCTTTACATTGACACCTCAATGACATAAATGCACTGGAGCGTTCCAGAGATATGAATTTTTAAATTAAACAATAAATCATAACTTTTTACTGAGCAGCGTCAGTTATTTTAAAGAACTGCAATAGCAGTAAACATTCCAAACATTTTTGAAACAACTACTTTGGCACTCTTGTGGTGACCAACTCTGACAGGGATTAGTCGCAGGAGCCAATAATTTCCAGTTGAACTATTAACTCACAGTCAAAGCAGTCTCTACTTCACCTCCAGGTTCTATGGGTGAACCACCATATACTTTATTCGAGTGGTCCTGATTCAAGGGACACAGGATGCTGAAAATGGTTAAAGATGCTCAGCCTGTCACCAGGGTTTTCCTGTGGCTGTCTCTAGACCATGAATATAATGAGGTGACTTTAGCCACAGAAGTTGATATTTTGTGAAGTCCAGCAAAATACCAGTTGCCACTGGTCTACTGATCTCTCGTTAGAGGAAAACCATTGATTCCCTTTAACTGATTGTAACTTCCTTGCTGAGTGACCAAACTGCATTTCAACAACTCTTCTTGGGCCAGCAGACTCAAGTGGAACTTCTGAGTGTAGGGACAAGGTCTCACAGGCTGCACTTCAGTGGTCAGTGGCGAATAGGCATTCTTGGCTACCAAGTCATCAAGGCAGGCTTCTTCCTCATGCACAATTCGTTTTTGCAAAGCACACGGAGTAGCAGGTGCAGTCCAGTCTTTGGTGGAACCTTTCTTTGCTAGGTCCAGAGAACAGCAGGGCAGTCCTTTTAAGGTCCTCTTTCCTGTACAGATGTGATCTGAGGTCTGGGTATCAAACCCGCCACTTTTATGCCTAGTTTGTGCACTTGGAGGATGTAGAGGCTACTAGGTCCCCTCCCACCTAATGATGACTTCCCGTTAAGTGTGGCATCTAGCAAATCCAGAATACACCATTCTGCCCACTACCAACATTTCAGAAGCATTTTCTTGGTGTGTGGAACTCTCTGGTGCATCCCAGAGGTCTTGCTACTTTTGGCCTACACACCGATGGATCACAATGTTTTGCCAGAGGCTTACCCCCTCCGTACCACATGCCAGCCTATCTGCAAAGAGCATCTCCGTTTGTGTGTGTCCACCATTTGCCCTGCAAAGGTGCCTTCCCCTTTGAAGCTCACCTTTTAGGCTAACTTGCTGTTCGGCCTTCATGCCAGGGAGTAGTCACAAATATTTCCATGGCAGGTCCTTTGTGATTCTTCCTGAAAGTCATTCACACCTGCCCCCAGGGAACAGAAGGCTGTGGTTTAATGCAGTAATTTTTAAATACTGTAAAGTAAAATATTTAATAGTCTCATGCAGAAGTTAGCACTGCTGAGTTGTTAGGGTGTAAACTTATAACTGCTGATAGGGCTTCTAGCTTTTCTACAGTAAAACCATCAATGTAGGGTTTTTACTGTCAAGACATATAAAAACACATGTCATACCTTTTAATATACAGCACCCTGCCTTAGGATTTGTTATGCATACCTTTGTTTGTGACATAGTTAATAAAAATGACGGTGTGGATGTTGTTATTGCTTTAAATAGTAAAGATGAGTTAGTAGTGAACAACTGATACACCAATCTGCAGTGGAAGGCTGGGAGACACCCTTTGTTTTGTCACACTCATGATGGTACAATAAGTGCTACAATCCATGACGGACACTTTAACTTACAGGTGCTGGAAATCGATGGTGTCATATACTATGGACATAAAATTAAGTTATTTCATAGCAATTGTGAGCGAGCCAATCAGACAAAGATCTTTTAATGGTCAGATAAATGGTAGTGATGCCTGTTTGGCACCTCTGTGCAACTTCAGAGTCAAACAACCAGGAGCATTAGTCCAAAAACCTGGAGGTGATCATACATAAACTGCCATGTCCTTGCAGTGACATTAAAAAAAGATATGGCCCAACCCTAAAGTGAGCTCTATCCTAACCTAGTAGAGCTCAGAGCCTGAACAGGCTCCCTTCAGATTCCAAGGGAAGTGAGTACCGATGTGTCTGACTATTCCAGGATTGTTTTTCAAATCATGGCCAATGAGAAGCAGGTTGTTACTGTTTCAAGGTGTACGGAAAACGTCTGTAACAGACAAAAGAGTGAAGAGTTTGGGAGGTGATTTGGAAATTTCTACCATAGATTTCTCATTAATCCCTTGAGATCCAGGAATGATGGTAGCTCCCTGCCCTCAGAGCAAATCAGCTTTCTTAGCATTACAAGAAAACCTAGATATGTTGGTTTCGAAGAAACCAGTAATCCACATTTCTATCCACATACAAGGAATGGATGGTATTCAATTGTGCTTCTTGTCAGAAAGAGTTCAGGGGATAAAAGTCTTGAAAATTGTAAAAAAGTTTGTTAAAGCAAACAGTTTTAAAATAAGTACCTTCCAACAGATTCTATCTTTGGTACTTTGGGAAGAATTCTGAACATCAACAGTTCTACGGGATCCATCTCTTCATGTCCCTATCAGGAAGAGTGACCTAAAATTACTTAGAATTTGTGTATGAGAATATCTCTGGTAATTTAAAGTCCTTCTATTTAGTGAGAATTTGTCTCTCATGGACTTTTCAAAGGTATTGACTGTCATGATAGCTTTGCTACACTCAGAGGGAATTTAAGTCCCATCATACTTGGATGACTTGGTAATTCATTCAGCCTCTATAAATCAATACATCAAGGTTATGGTCAGAACTGTTTATCTTCTGTAAATTTGTGGTTTCTTGATCAGCACTTAGGTCATTCAACCAATGATATATTTGCCAGTCACAATAACAATCTATTCCCCAGTATTTTCCAAGTTTTCTGGATCCAGGAGAAATAGGGTTAGTGCAAAAATAAGTCCAAGTCTGAAAACATTTTCTTCTGCCTTTTCTCTGATTTTTCTGATTCCAAGGTTGTAGGCGAAATACAGAGTAACAGATCATGTGTGATAGTTGTCCTTCATTATTGGATGAAGGAAAGTTGGTTTCCCATTCTGTAAATCCTATATGACCAGGAAATTTGCTTGTTCCTTACATCTCCTTGCCAGCTATATTATCATTGGTGAACTGTGTTTTCAGTTCATTGACTAAGATAGCCGGTGTGGAGAATGTGAAGCAGGGTGTATGAAGTTGGGACTTTCTTTACCAGTCTCATTTTCAATCCTTTATTCAAGAAGAGGCTCTACTAAAAACCCTATGCCTACTAATGAGAATTTGTTTATGTCCTATTTTGGTAAGCCTGAATAAATACAGCAATCCTACAGACTGATACATGAAATTTCCATTCTCCAAAAGTGATAAGTTGCGCACATACTTTTTTCCAGCAGAAAATAATTTTGAAAACTGATCTACATAGCAATAGGTTGTAGTTTGTTGCAATACCACCGACCTTATTAATATTCATGCAATAGGTCTTGATTTGAAACTCACTGTGACTGGTTGTCATCATAGGAATGCTGGCGTACTGGGGTGAGCAGAGGAGGGAGTGATATGGCATCTCTGGTGAGGGTAGGGACTGCCACCTTCTAGAGCTCTTTAGTTATATTTTTAGACACAGGGAAAAGACTGTAAGACTCATCAAAGAGGAAGAAGATGGACACAGTATGGATATAACCATGTATGAAACGGAGACACCCTCTCTAAACCTGTTTACTTGGACTCTCAATGTCATATTTTCCCAGAGCTAGGGCAAATAGCTTTCAACTTCCCTACTAGGGGCCTTACAGGATAGGTTTTCTGAGGACTCTGAAGGACAAGGGTCCCTTTGAACTTCTGTGCACTTTTTCTGGATGTTGGTACCATAGGGGTGAGCATCCTAAACTCCTGCTGAACACACAGGCACCATGAAATGGGCCAGGTCTCCTGGGTGTTTATGGTGTTTAGGCGGTGGGACTATTCTGTGTAGAGGGCCATAGGGTGGTGCTAAAGGAATGGCCCAGGCCCAGATTAGGGGTGGTTAGACCTTGTGGCATTTTAGTCTATGGAATTATGTGGAGTGACAAAAAACTCTGTGAGATTCTACAGAGTTCTGCCCACCTCTCCTTTCAGACACACATTGAGGAAGATAACACCCAAGAACCTACCAGCACTGGCAGTCAACTACAGCACAATCCTTCACTCCTATGGTGTGGACCCGATCCGATAAGGCCTGCTCAAAACCCCATTGAAGGCAGTTACAAGCATGCAGTACTTCACCAAGGGGTACCAGGAGACCATCTTGGGTTAGTGGCACATTTGTGTCGGACTGACGCCCTGTGTCTACAGCTTCAGCCACAGGAAGCCAGAACACTGAACAGCTTCCTCTATTGGAGGGAAAGGGTGACTGGCCTCCTGAACTGCAACTGAGACAGCAGGATGTCCCTCCTTCACCATTGCTACAAACATTACAGGGCTAGGAAAGCCTTTGCTGCCTGGCTCATTAAGGAAACACACACGTTTTTCCCACAGGAAGAGGACTTCCTTAACACATTTCTCTCTAATGGTCAGCATGTCATGCTTTTGACAGTGTAAGAACCCACCCAGTTCCTTGACTAGGTAAGATGGAAGCAATTTTGAAAAGTAGCCTACCTCACTGATTTCACCAACAGTCTAGGTCATGCACTTAAAATGCTTACATTTATTTTCAAATTTAGAGAACTCTAAACTTGTTTTGTAATTAGCATTCAAAGATATAAACATTTTTAATAAAAAGTGGCAAAAGTAGAGCATTCGCGTTATGTATAACAGTATAAGGTTTTGAGAGTCACATAAGATTATAAGTGCTTGGTCAGTTCAATGTGTTGTTCGAACCATGCTTCCGGTCAACAAAGTGTATGATATTTGGCATCCAATTTAATTTGTATATCTACTGCTGTTCGGCCATCCTCTGGAAAATAAACACTTCCGTTACAAGAGCGGACAGAAGCAGATCTCAAAGCACAGCAGATACCACAGCTCTGTTGGATTACCAAGACCTTACCCATTTGTTGTTTTTCCACTTCTCCATTCTTGATCAATACTTAAATTACTTTTCTTTTTCTGTTGAATGCTTTTCTTTATTAGTGTTTTAAACTCATACCTTAGGAAACACGATATGCAGTGAAAGAGAAAAAGGTTTACAAGAGTCCCAACAACTGAACGCCTCTAAACGTCATTGCACATTCATCATCAATAGCCTAAACATTTTGACAGTGATTGGGAACTGCTAATTAAGTCTGCTGGCAGAAAGTAGTGATGGATTTTATTAGTAATTTATTGTTAGAAGAGTAATGCATAATTACTAAATTCCTCCAATTCCATTGACGGAATTAAAAATTCTGCCCACCCCTAGCCAGGACACCATCATGAGCGGAATAGCAGTACAAGTTTAGGCTCTTACAACCCATTATTACTAAGGAAAGGGAAACAGCCTTGCCAGGGACTTAGAAGAAGCAACATAACATTGCATCTGGAATTTGGGGCCAGGAAGGCCCAAAACAGAACTCTCTCTTCATCGGGACCCATATTGTGTATAGGGTGTAATGACTGCACGGTGATGCACCATTATGTAAGTGAACCAGCTTCTGACCGGGTTAGTGTATTGTATTGCAGTTAATGCACTGTGCTAGTATGTCAGTGAGCTTGTGTCTACTCTTGGAGCAGCACTTTAGAGAAAGGTAGATCAGCTGTTTGAACCAGCTGCTTAGTCTTTCCTTTGAAGACAGTAACACAGCCTTCCTTTCAAAGGGAAACAGACATCATCCTGTAGGGGTGCAGTGAATGACTGCACATGCCTACATGGTGATGTCTAGGATATCCTTTAAACTCACTTTCCCCCTTTCAGGGGGATGATCTGAGGGAGACCACCTCATATGTGAAGCACTATTAATGTGCAGCCTTGTAGCTCATTTGCTTCTGCACCCACATCTAAACATAGCAAGTGAGCACAGAAGAAATGTTTTCCCTCATTTGCATTAGGCCACAACCCCATGCACATGCACTACATCTATAGTGATACAATCTGTATTACAAAAGAGACCCCAGAAGCAATTGAGGCCCTTTCTGTAATGCAAAAGTGCCCTAGAGTGCAGAAAGTAGGCACACATGCTCATTTTTCTATCAGTACTTTCCATAATACAGAGAAAGGAGCTTAGAGATGTAAACAATTCAAAATTGCCCCATTAGTCAGAGATATCTTAATATATCTGCCTCTTGTGTATAGCCTTTACTGCCAACCATGTGGGTCCCATGAAGCTCTGTCGGGAATCCCAACCCTGAGGATTTATAATTGCCCGATGTTGATTGTGGCATAAGGACCAACAACGTGAGTTCAGAGAGTGCTGTCATGCTATCTGGTATGATATCACCATTGAGGTAGGAATGATTACATCTTTCTAACCAAAGCCCCCCTTGCCTATGAGAGGTAGTTCTGTGTATAGGGAATCTCCTCTTGTCACTTTGTGTGGCAACACAAGGACTGCCACCAGCTCAGGTGTTTGAGCATAAAAGCAAGAGGAAGGTGAAGAAAAAACAGTTCCTGCACAGGCAACACGAGGGGCAGTGTCAGGTAGAGGGCAGCCAGCCTAAACTGCATGCAATCTGGGGCTCCCAAGCAGTCTTTGAGAACCAGTGTGCAGATCACCTGCACCATCACATGCCATCAAGGTTGCTTTAACAAAAAAACAAAAAAAAACTACATGGCTAAGTGCCACATCAAAAGCATAAAATGATTTAAACATAAGCCACAGAAAGTCAATAAAAAATCTGCATACTTTGTGTGTGGTACCCAATTAGCATATGGCACCATAAAGTGTATTGGAGTTAGCTACAATGGCTGTCGGGGGGCACAGATTGCCCAAAATTGCTTGCAGAATGCAACACCTTAAGTTGCCCGCATCTTTAAATTGATAACATTGAGAGAGGTTTCAGCTTAGTTTCAGCAATCCTAGGGGTTCATGAGTACACTGTGGTTCCTAGGCAAACTTGGTTAAAGTAGAAATAAAATATTCACAGACATATTCACTGTTTTATATTGCTTGCTGTGAAAAAGATGCCAAAGACCATCAAAGTGACTTCATTTTCTGTGAAAACTGAAATATAGTCAAATGTGTACTAAAATTCTAAAATGTCTTATATTGGTGAAATGTTGATTTATTATTAAATGTTTTATATTCTTCTTTTGCTTTTGATACTTGATGACAAAACTGTCAGCCTAATTATACATTATTGGATATGACATGTTTTGCTTTAGTCATACAAGCTAGAATCGTAGTTTTAAGGGTTGGGTCATGTAGGTGTACAAATTGATTAAGATGCCTCTGATTATTTCAATATTTTCTTAGTGTGCATAACTTGCACTTGGTTTTCTACCTGCAAACGTTCGTTCAGTGTTTCGTTTTATAAATATTAAAACTCTAGACATTGATCTATTAATATATGTTACTTTGCTGAATTCTAATTTTCTAGTCTATAGCACCTCGCTGATGAAGCTTAGGATAGCTCTGCCTCACTTCCCAGAGAATCAGGTGTGGGATTGTAATCCAGATTGGAAGCCCACATTACTAGGGCTCCAATTTGTACAATTCAAACTTTGTAACTTCCGACCACCTTTAGGCCCTCTGGTCCAGATTTTTCACAAGAACTCACACATGCTGGCTAAGACCAGACCACCAAGAGATATGAATGTGTAGAACTCATGTTATTTTCTGCAGTGTAATTATGAGAAACTACAAGAAATTTTACTGAAAGTACACATATTTGTTCTAAATGCATCTCCCACTCTAAAAGTTACCCAAACAGGACATTTGGGTAAAAAATCAACAGGTAATTTAGAGTTGATGTTCAGTTGCTTGTGATCAAAACACTTTCTCTCGCCTATGAATTTGTAGTTTTGTTCTGAAAAATAACCTGAACGGTCTGCTCGGGTTAAAAATCTCCCTAAAGTGTTACTCATGTTAAACAATTACCCGAACGGTACATCTCTTAGTAATATATCACCCCAAGTTATTCAATTTTGCAAAATTACGTAATCTCAAATTTTTTGTTTACGGTTTGTTATGCGAAATGACCAAAATTATGCCAATTACACTGGCATAATTTACATTTTGCATAGGGCTACTTGAAAACCCATCCTAACATTCAGACCCTGATTATGATAAAGATGCTAAATGTCTAAGCACTAATATGATCTTTGTGAAGCCAATCTGACTATGTTTAGGTGTCAGAGCTTGTCAGATGCTCACCCCCCCCACTCTCATCCTCCTCTGACCCTAGGCATTATTGGTCTTCCTATCCACGCTGTGTTCTGGGCATTGCCATTTACGATGTCATCCATGCAGCATGACAGAAGTCATGATGAACAAGTTTGTGGCTGTCAATTGTAAAATGCCAAGTTGTTATTGCCTGATCAACAAGACGGACAGTCCTATCCCCAAGCTGGCACCCCAAAAGCTGTGACCATATGCTCTTTTTTGAGTGAAAGGCTAATGTAGTATTCAATGATATACAGCAGGATGTGAGAATCCTGGGATTATAGGATCTACTGCAGCATTTGTGGCTCCCACGGTTTATAAAAGCCACAGCGAGAGCATGGCCACTTACTTGTCTTTTGTCCCTTTTGATGAGATGAAGCATCTGTTGGGGCTCTGCACTTCATCAGTGTTTCTGGCTTTCCAGCTGCAACACTCTTCCAGCCGGACACCAAGTTAATTTGTCAGAAGATGGATAGTATTTTATTGCATAAAACAAGTACAAAACTATGTTACAGGTTTGGTCCTTTATAATACCCCACAGTGTATATACTTTACAATTCAACATTTTTGAGGGTGTTGCAAACCACTAAATCATATTTACAAAGCCACACAAAGGCACTGTGCATGGCTTTGAATGGTTTCATAAATATGGAGTAAGGCAAGGCAGCGCAATCGCTTGGGCATTGCGGTGTGTGTTCCCATGCAATATCCATTGATTTTGATGCATCACCAGTTTTGCAAGACCTTGTAAACCTGCGGATGCTCCAAAACCTTACGGCTCCCTAGAGGAGGTACAACAAGGAAAAATATCTTTAATACTTCTCATTTTCTTCTCTTTCTATGGGTGCTGCATTCTGAATTCTGCAGCACACGTAGAAAGAGTAAAAAGCTTCAAGGGATTTTTTTTGTATAGGAAGGTGACCCTCTCTACACAAAAACAATCCTGAATGCAATGCAACCACCATTGCACCATGGTGCAAGTGTGCCTACATTGGCACTAATCTGACAAAACAGCTCCAGCACAGGAAGAAAGGACAGGGATGCACTGTCGCTGAAATACGGCGCATTCCTGCCCTTTTCCTTTGATGTAGGGCAGCACAGCGAGGTGACTTGCTGCACTGCCCTGCACCAAAATCTCATAAATATGGGCCTCAAGTTCACTGTTCTCTGAGTTGATTTTGATCACTTCAGGTTCTTCTTTAATTGACTTTAGTCTTGTATTCTGTCAGTGCTTTCTTTAGTAGGTTCACTTTACTTGTCACATTCTGCGCATCTCTTACCGCTGTAGGCTGCAGTACTTGGAAGGACACTATGGTGGTCATTCTGACCCTGGCGGTCTTTGACCGCCAGGGCGGAGGACCGCGGGAGCACCGCCGACAGGCCGGCGGTGCTCCAATGGGGATTCCGACCGCGGCGGTAAAGCCGCGGTCGGACCGGCACCACTGGCGGGGTCCCGCCAGTGTACAGCGGCCCCATTGAATCCTCCGCGGCGGGGATTCCGACCCCCCCTACCGCCAGAGACCGGTCGGACCGCCGAGATCCGGATGGCGGTAGGGGGGGTCGCGGGGCCCCTGGGGGCCCCTGCAGTGCCCATGCCACTGGCATGGGCATTGCAGGGGCCCCCGTAAGAGGGCCCCTACATGTATTTCACTGTCTGCTGCGCAGACAGTGAAATACGCGACGGGTGCAACTGCACCCGTCGCACAGCTTCCACTCCGCCGGCTCGATTCCGAGCCGGCTTCATCGTGGAAGCCTCTTTCCCGCTGGGCTGGCTGGCGGTCTGAAGGCGACCGCCCGCCAGCCCAGCGGGAAAGTCAGAATTACCGCCGCGGTCTTTCGACCGCGGAACGGTAACCTGACGGCGGGACTTTGGCGGGCGGCCTCCGCCGCCCGCCAAGGTCAGAATGAGGGCCCTGGTGTCTTACTGGTTCTGGACTGGCCAAGATGAGGGCGACCCCTTCTAGTAGCCACAGTGCTGTTGACTCGAAAAATGCCAAGGCAGACCGTACCCTCCAGAAGGAGTCCCAGAGGAAAAACCCTAGTAAAGGAAAAAAACTCTATCACAGGAACTCCTTATCTAAACAAAACAAGACCAAAACGACAAAAAATCCACAATACACAAGTCAAGTTATCCATTAAAAACCAAAAAGAGTCTTCATGTAATTTTAAATACAACGCTAATGCTGTTAGCGTGGAAATGTACCTGCGTACGTAAAAAATAACCCCGCACAAGAGAAAGTGTTTCAAAAAGGGCTTGCGACGCTTCGATATCACTCATGAGCGAGACCGTGCATTGTTTCTCCTTCAATCGATTGGGCGTGCGTCGTTTCTTTTCTCCGCAGGAGAGCGATGCGTCGATTCGAACTGCACTCTCAGGTCCGGGCAGGCCTTGTGTCGTTTTTACATGCCCATCGAGGTTTGCCTCGGAAATCCTGCCACACGATGATCCGAAAACCAAGCAGCGTAGGTTGCGATCTCACCAGCCTCTGTCAGCAATGCTGTGCATTGTTTTCCCAGCCGCGTGTGTCGATCTTTCAGTAGCGTTGCAGGCAAGTGTTGACTTTCAGAAACAAAGCGGGCGCCGTGTCCATTTTTCAGCCATGGATCGAAGTTGCGTCGATCTTTTCCCCGCACAGCGGTCAGTGCGTGGATTTCTCACTTTTGGCCTATCAGCTTCTCCTTTCAGGGTCCCAGGAACTGGATGGGCACCACTTGGCAGAGTAGGAGTCTCAACAGAGGCTCCAGGTGCTGGCAGAGAGAAGTCTTTGCTGTCCCTGAGACTTCAAACAACTGGAGGCAAGCTCTAAATCAAGACCTTGGAGAGTTCTTCACAAGAAGGAAGGCAACACAAAGTCCAGTCTTTGTCCTCTAGCACAGGCAGAAGCAGCAAGTGCAGGAAAGCTCCACAAAGCAGTCACAGGCAGGGCAGCTCTTCTTCTTCAGCTCTTCAGCTCTTCTCGAGGGAGAGGATCCTCTTGGTTTCCAGAAGTGTTCTAAAGTCTGTGGTTTTGGGTGCCTTTCTTATACCCATTTTGTCCTTTGAAGTAGGCTTACTTCAAAGAAAAGTCTCTATTGTATGTGAAATCCTGCCTTGACCAGGCCAGGCCACAGACACACACCAGGGGGTTGTAGACTGCATTGTGTGAGAGCAGGCACATCCCTTTCAGGTGTGAGTGACCACTGCACCCCTTCCTCCTAGCACAGATGACCCAGCAGGAAATGCAGACTACACCCCAGCTCCCTTTGTGTCACTGTCTAGTAAGAGGTGCAACCAGCCCAACTGTCAAACTGACCCAGACAGGGAATCCACAAACAGGCAGAGTCACAGAAATGGTTTAAGCAAGAAAATGCTCACTTTCTAAAAGCGGCATTTGCAAACACACAATCTTAAACTTTACTAAAAGATGTATTTTTAAATTGTGAGCTCAGAGACCCCAACTTCCACATGTCTATCCGCTTCCAAAGGGAATCTACACTTTAATCATATTTAAAGGTAGCCCTCATGTTAACCTATGAGAGGTACATGCTTTGCAACAGTGAAAAACTAAAGTAGCAATATTTCACTGTTAGGACATATAAACACATTACTATATGTCCTACCTTAATCATACACTCCATCCTGCCCTTGAGGCTACCTAGGGCCTACCTTAGGTGTGCCTTACATGTAAGAAAAGTGAGGGTTTAGGCCTGGCAAGTGGGTACACTTGCCAAGTCAAAATTACAGTTTAAAATTGTACACACAGACACTGCAGTGGCAGGTCTGAGCAATGTTTACAGAGCTACTAATGTGGGTGGCACAACCAGTGCTGCAGGCCCACTAGTAGCATTTGATTTACAGGCCCTGGGCACTTCTAGTGCACTGTACTAGGAACTTATTAGTAAATCAAATATGCCAATCATGGATGAACCAATTATATACACATTTTGTATAGGAGCACTTGCACTGTAGCACTGGTTAGCAGTGGTGAAGTGCCCAGGGTAACAAAAACTGCAAAAACAGAGTCCAACACACATCAACAACCTGGGAAGCAGAGGCAAAAAGTTAAGGGAGACCATGCTGAGGATGAAAAGTCTAACAATTAGTAACATACATGTCACTTGAAACCAAAGATACAACGGCAAAATCTCTGCTAGTGCTCAGAAAAAAACTGTCAATATATTCTCAGGTTGGACGCTAGCAGAAGCACTAGCAACTGCAAGTGTGATCAGTCCTGCATTTGTACACTTGTGCCATCTCTCGATGCACCTTGTACCAAATACTACTGAACCCTGCCCCTGTCTCTGGCTCTCGTCAGAATATGCAGGGGATCTAGAATTCAAAAGATCATTTAAAAAGTTATTCTTTTTATCCAAATCTTGTTCTCGGTTTTGTTCGTCTTTGTCTTCTTTTTCAATGTTCTGCCTGTAATCTATTGCAGGGAAAACTCTAACTCCCTCTACCATACCCTCCCTCTAACATTTCTCAAGCTGACCTTACTTACATTCAGGCCATTGTCTTAAATGTTCAGGCAGACCCGATGGAGCAGGCCAGCTACAGAGATCCAGGTAGGACTCAAGACCAAGGCACACTCCTCAAATACAATCTTTGAAACGTTTTGAAGATTCTTTGCTCTTTGATTTATTCTTGGAAATGTCTTTCTTCTCTGATGCCTCACAGTTGCAGCCATTTCTCAGCCAACACGTGTTTCTTCATTTGGGAGTATCCCCATGACTTCATCAGGGCTGGAAATAACATAAAATACTGCCATTACAATAATATACATATAGGTATTTACCGACAAATACGAAAAGTTCACAGTGTAAAAATTACTTGTGGAATCAAAAAGAGAACCAATCTAATATAAACTAATGAAATCAAAGAGCAGAGAATCTCAAAACATTTCAAAGATTGTATATTATTTTAGGCATGTGCCTTGGACTTGAGTCTTTCTATTTGTCAATCTTTGGGTTGCAATTTTGGGGGAGTAAGGTGGGTCTCCCCTTACCAGGAGCACCACATTTGTACAGTTATGGTATTAAAAATGTACAAATATGTGAATGCCATTACCTATTAGAAACACTCCAGGGATCCAGTTAGTCCCACTGAACAATTGTACCTTAAATCCTGGTTGTGGAGAGTTGTGAGGTCCCATGTCAAGGAAGAGTTGCACACCCAAGATGATGCTGTAGTTCCGAAGGGTTGAAAAGCTGCGATGCAAGGCCCTGCATTGTTGTTGAGGATACCGTCACATAGGACTGGCAAAAAGAAATCTGGCATTGAGGATGCATCGTGCAGTAGAAGCGATGCATACGTTCTAAGAAGCTGTGAGGCTGGGATATGAGAACCTGTTTTATTGTTGAGGCTGCAGTTGATGACAGATTTCAATGCAAGGGCCTGTGTCAGGAATGCTTCAAACAGGTAGCAGTTCTCATGCAGGCTGCAAGGTCGATGTGAAGTCCATGCACTAACAGAACCCTAGCAATAGAGCCAGTTCTGCTTAGGATTGTGCCGGACAGCAGAGGAGATGAGTCAGTTCTGCTAGCTCAACAAATGGGCATCAAGGCATGTTCAGACCTGCTTCTAAGGGTCTAGGACTGGGGTGGTACCACTTGACAGGGTAGTACTCACTGATGGCGGGGTCCAGGTGCTTGGTCCAGGGTTCTCAGAGACTTCTATTCCTGAGGTTCTAGTCAAGAGGCTAGACAACTTGCCCTTGGAGTGGGGCCTGGGATCTACAGATGCAGGTCCAGTCCTTCTCATCCAGGCAAGAGAGCAGAAGCTTAGCTCAGCAGTGCAGTGCAGCAAACCTTCATTTTAGTTAGACAGCAGTCCTTTTTTTCTGACAGAGTATCCACAGGTCCAGAAGTGTATGAATAAATTGGTGTCTGAGGTCCAATATATACCTGGGTCTTCCTTTGAAGAGGGGAGAAGTTTCCAGAGGTTTCCCTTTGACATCGATAGGCTTCTAGCTGCCCCTAACTAAAGAGGCTATCCCACCCTGTGTGCAGAGGCAGGACACAGCCTATAAAAGTATAAGTAGGGCAGTGCCCTGTTACACCCTCCCATCCTGCCAGCGTTGATCTTTCCAGGCACACCTACGTTTCTATTGTGTGTGGCAGGCTAGGAGTGATACACAAAGTCCAAATGTGAGTTACACCTGGTTATTTGACCCAGAGTGAGGCTACAGGCACTAAATGGCTAACGCAGAAAAAATGCCAACTTGCTAAAATGACATTTTCAAAATTGTAATTTAAAATGTGACTTCATCATAAGAGGATTTTTCATTACAGCACCGTCCATGAAGTGGTTACCTGTTCCCATTCAGAAACTGCAGATTGTTAAATGCAATAAGGAAACTACAGTGTGGTAGAGGTAGGACTTGCAATAGTGAAAAAATAATTTAAGAGTTTATCACTATCAGGACATGTAAAACAAAAACATGCATGCCTACCTTTTTAAATGCCCTGCACCCTGCCCTCTGTCCAAGCCCTACGCTGGAGTGACTTACATCTATTAAAAGTGAATGTTTGGGTCCAGCAAAAGGTTTATTTTGCCAGGTAACAATGGCAGTTTAAATTGTACATACAGGCTTTAATGGCAGACCAGACGAATATTTAAATGGCTATGTTAGTGGGAGACACAATCTGTGCTGCAGGCTCACTAGTAGCATTTAATTTACGAGTCCTGGGTACATGTAAAATCACTTTACTAGGGACTTACATATAGATAATTAATTAATATGCCAATTGGGGATAAGTCAATGTTACCAGGTTTTATGGAGTGAGCACGTGCACTTTAGCACTAGTTAGCAGTGGTAAAGTACACAGAGGACTAAGGGCTAAGGCTAGCAAAAACGAAACCAGCAAAAACAGGAGAGGTGAAAGTAAAAGGTATAAGTGAAGACCTCCCTAAGGCTAACAGGTCTAACATTATGCCCCTCATTATGACCCTGGAGGTCTTCAGACCACAAGGGATGCAGTGGCTGTCTGACTGCCTCCAAAGCTGTGGTCCGACCGCTTTTGCAGTGGTCAGACTGCCACATTATGACCGTGGTGGTTGGGCCACGGTCGGACCGCCAGCACTGTCAGTTTCCCTCCGGCATTTCAGACAGTAAAAAGCTCAACGGGTACTGTTGCACCCTACGCACCGCAACATTGTCGCTGGCTCAATTATGAGCCGGAGTCAATGTTGTGGGCTGTTCCCCACTGGGCCAGCGGCCGGAAACACAGTTTCCGCCTGCTGACCCAGTGGGGAACTTGTGATGGGGCCTGCAGGAAGGCGGCAGTCGCACTGGTGGCAACTGGACTGCAAAAGCTTGGCGGCGGCCTTTTCTGCCCGCCAAACTCGTAATGACCCCCTAAGTGTTTCATGACCTTCACAATGGATGTGCATATTTTTGATGAGGCTGGTGATTATTGATGTTAAAACCAGGTGGTCTAGGTTCAAATCTTTTACCTTGCCAATGTCCATTGAAGGTGTTTTTTTCTTCATTGAAGGTAGAATCTTTGTAATACTGGACTCCAGTGAAGGTGCCAAATTGATGATATTTGGGATAACTTGAGTCTAGTTCTGTAATTCGAGGATTTAGTAGGGTCGTATGGCTCTAGGCTAATTCTTAGGTTGTCTATTTTATTCCTGCATAAGGTATTCTGCAGCTCTTTGGTTGGTGATTTGGAGTTGATATATCTTTTTAGACCTGAAAAAGTTATTTGGTTGAGGTTTACATTTCAATGAAACTCATCCGAAAAAGGGACTCCCTAGTCTTTAGACAAGCTGCCTTGTAGCCAAGAGAATGTATCCTTCATGACTGGTGATCCACTGAAGTTGAGATATGATCCATATACAAACGTTTCAGCTATGGCACTGCTGAAGTGTCTCAATATATGTGCTTTCCTGCTAAAGCTTGTACTGTACATTGGTTTCACCTAATGATTTACTTCTCTTTCCAGTAAGACTATGGTATTTGTTTCAGAAAGTGTACTAATGGTATGGACTTATATGGCTGCAGTGTGTTTTTACACCACCTAAAATGCATGACCTAGATAGCACAATTGTGCTCTGGTTGGATTCAGTTTAAAATGTCCACACTGTTTAATGGCAAATAACAGTGTTTTACCATGTAGGAAATCATACCTTTATAAATCAGCTAAGTCACCCCTTTAGTGTGACTTGTAACTACTCAGGACTGGGGGCTTAATATATAACCATGGGGGCATCTTTGTTATTAATGGGAGGTATGTCCCCTCAGTGAATGGATACAAAAAGCTATTTGTCACTGATTAGGTAAAAGTACATTTTACATGAACAGGCAGAGTTATGAAAAAAACAATTTTTTGTAGCTTCATCTCGTAAAATAAAACTTTCAATCAAAGTCATTTTCATTTGTCATTTAAACTATGGTTAGAGGTGAACCTTCTGTGAAAATGTAGCTTTCCTAATGTGTACTTTTTGCTGCCTAAGAAAAAAGTGGTTTAGAACTGGCTTGCCAGGTGTCCCTTCTCCAGAGACGGAATACATAGCACTCTTTTGCTCAGCCGCGGCCCATCCTTTAGGGAGGAGTGGCCACATCCCCCACCTTTTGCCCCTCATGAAGAGTGCCTGTCAGGCTGAGCAAAGGACAGCCTGACAGACACTCTTCATATTCAGCTCAGGCAGACAGGAGAGAGACATGTGTGATTTCGTTAAACTTTATTTCGGCAAATATTGCCATAAAAGTCAAGACAAGAGATAAATACAACATACATATATACATTTCACAATTAAATATAAGAAACAATACATACAGTTGGCAAGAAATATATGGATGTCTCCATGATTAAGCAGTACCGCATATAAAAATATAAATAACAATTTATAAATTAATTAAAAGCCAGAACTAAAAAATTAAATAACTTGGATCGAAGAAACAGTGCATCATATACCTTTACAAGGAAGGGAAAGAGCGGGCCACCTAACAAAATATTACAGTTTGTGACCAAGTCGTTTTCTGATAAGGTACACATTAAATAACAATCTACTCGTGCCAAACACCACTAATTGTGAAGTATTAGACTGAAATATGCGCTCTGCTTCTTTGTAGGATCTAACCCCCACATATTTGCAAACGGGTATGATCCAACAATCCCTTGGTTTCTTGTATACTGGGCAAAAGAAGAGTAGATGGACAACATCTTCTTTAGCCCCTAAAGTACAGAGAGTGCACAATTCACAACCTTTTACCCCTCCCCAATTGCATGTGTAAGCATTAATCTGTAAGACCCCATACCTAAACTGTAGATATAGTGTTTTTGCCAGTGGAGGACCGATCTCATCCTAAAATTGTTCGAATTTAGGTGTATCTTTTATGTTCAAAAAATTCAAAGACAGAATACCAATCGATGAACTATGCAATAGCTCTCCATTGGCATAAGACCAAAAGGTGTCCTTTACATATTTCCTGGTACATGTTGTCATATTCTGAGGAACTTCCCATAGGTGTGATAAACCTAATCTCTCATACCACTTAGATACATATTTTAACCAAGGGGTATTCATATGACCATCTATCTGAGTTAGTTCAGTCAATCCACTCTTGTAATCACTCAACTCCGGGGTTACCCATAACCTGACCCAATACAGCAGTGGTCTTAATAATGCTTGATAGTCTGCTCTTTTAAGGTTAATATCAAGGAAAACAGGGACTAGAGGAGTTCTTATCGGTATTTTAAGTAGCCTTCGTACAAAGTGGTTTTCCGTTTTTCCAAAATTATTGTTACAATAGTAACCCCAGAGTTCAGCACCATAAAGGGCGGCCGATTGGGCCTTCGCTTTATATACTTCAAGTGCCGGTGAGATTGCTTTAGAATAACTAGCTCCGTGTACTTTTAAAATAGGCATTGAGTTTTGTTTAAGGGATAAGATGCTTTTATCCATCTGTCCTTTCCAGGACTGGTTACTATCCAGCATTAACCCCAAATAATTAAAACTCCCTACCTGTTCCAGTTTTTGATTCTCCAAGGACAGATTATTCCTGAGGGGTTTCTTGGGGTTTATGGACATATACTTAGTTTTGGTAGGATTTATTTCTAGCCCCTTCCCCACACAATACTTCTGGAAAGAATCCACCAAATTTTGCAAACCTCTCGGAGTTTGAGAAATAAGGATGGTATCATCAGCAAATAATAATGCCGTAACCGGCTCACCACCTAGCTTCGGGGAGTCATGTACACAATTCCTTAGATAGCTCGGAATATCATTAACATATAATGAGAAGAGTGTAGGTGCTAACACGCAACCTTGGTGCACACCATGGTCTACAGGTATGGCCCTTGAGGTTTCACCTTCTTTTCCCCATCTAATTTTTGCATAGTTCCCTGAAGCTTGATAAGTTCCTTAAGTAGTTCCCCAGGGACCGCCATGTTCCTTAATGTAATCCACAACAAATTGCGCGGAACAAGATCAAATGCGGCCCTTAGATCCACGAATGCCACATAGAGACTACCCTTCCTTATGTTTATGTACTTCCAACAGATGCACATAAACCTAAACACCTGGTCAACCGTACTGATTTTTATTCTAAAACCAGCCTGATATTTGGTTAATATTTTAAACTCTTCAATCCAATCTAAAAGCCTATTTAAAATGTATCTGGCATATATCTTTTGAAAAATGTCTATTAAACATATTGGGCGGTAATTACTTGGATCATAGCGATCACCTTTTTTAAAAATTGTTATAATTTCTGCCCCCTTCCATGAATCAGGGATCGGTGTGCCTGCCACAATGGAATTACTCAGGTAATTTATATAAGGCCCCCACACATCCACATCAAATTTTAGTAGATCGCCGGGAATTTTATCAGGGCCTGGGGCTTTGCCCATTTTCACAGCTAATAAAGCCTTATTAGTTTCTTCTAAACTAAAAGTTAATGGAGCAATACTCATTTCTAGGTTTGTCTCATATTCCCCGAAGGGTAAACTCTCCTTTTTATTAGCATAGAGCTTAGTGAAATGATCACACCAAGTATTTTCATCTAGGAAAATATCCTTTGTTGATCTACCCTGCTTATTTCCCTTAGCGATTAAATTCCAGAACATGCTCTTATCCCGTAACTTAGCTGCATTCAAGAGATCCTCCCAAAAACTTTCATCCCATACTTTTTTAGCTTGGGCCATAGTGTTTTTGTAGGCTAGTCTACCGCATTTTACATCCAAACAGTTCCTGGATTTTACTGCCTGGATCAGTCTTAATTTTGCTATTCGACAATCTTTATTATACCATGGGTTCGCTGTCTCAAGATGGTTCCTTATCCTATTACCATCTTTTTTATAAATTTTACTCAATAGTGGAGTTAGTGCATCTACCAGCTTAAGATGTAAATCAAGAACACCTTGTGTTCCCAATAATGCTGGCTGTGAGTCTCCTACCGTTTCAGTAAATACATTGTAAATATTTATCAGCGTCTTTTCTGTTCCCAAGATATATGGCCATCTTAGAGCACGCCTGTTATTGGTTACCTCTAGCTCCGCGACCGTGGTATTTAATAGGGTCTCTTCTTCGGATCTAATAATAAATGATTGAGAGTCTAGCCATAGTTGGAGGGGGAAATGATCACTCTCTGTCCTATGGTCTATCTTGAAATCGGTTATTTGGTTCCATATATTCCGGGTAGCCATTACAAAATCTATATGTGACCTGGAATTTCCCTTAAAATAGGTTGGAGCTGCTGGTCTATCTGATCGAAATCGACCATTACAAGCCCTTAGATCATGTACCACAGTCAACTGTAGAATCTGTAAGGCGGCTTTTGTGCTTTTAGCTGAACTTGCAGATTCTAAGGGCAAGATATCATTAGCAGCATCTTGTTCATCAAATAGTTTTTCCAACCCCAAGACAGGCTCATATTTACAGTTAAAATCCCCACCAACTAACACCTTTACATTATCTCCTAATGAATCTAAAAAGGAATCCAAGAGTTCTACCACTTCTGATTCCTTGTTAGATGGGGACGGTCTATTATATATATTTATTAAATGTATAGTTTCTTTCCCTCTTGTATCAATTTTAAGGCCTAGTAGGTCCGGAGAGGGGATGGATAACTGGGCGACATCTATTTCTAGGGTCACTTTAACCCAGATAACCAGCCCCCCAGAGGCTCTACCTCTAGTTGATGGAATAGCATAAGAACAGTATGTTTTATACCCCAACCTATGGGGGGTTTCTACCATCCAAGTTTCCTGTAGGAATATGATATCGTAATTCTCAATATAGGAACACCATACCACATCCTCAAGGTTCCTGGCTAAGCCAGCTATATTCCAAGATATCAGTCTAATATTTGTTTTCCCTTTTACACAGGGTGAATCTAATACTATAGGGAAGTTGTCTTTTTCTGTAACATCCTCTAGTTCAACTAAAGGATTTAACTCTTTGTCTTGATTATAGTCTTTCCTAACGTCATTAACCTCCATAGTCACTGTGAGGCACTTATCAGATACGCCCAAACTGATTACCTCACTCAAGCTAGAATAAGGGGATTTAACGCTGTTTACCAATTTAACTGTCCATGAATTTCTGGGGCTCGAAGGTACTATAAGTTTTGGTTCTAAATATTCTCTACTCTGTTTTTGTTCCCACGTCTGGGTATATACTAACATTTCTGTGATAAATTCCCCTGCTCGTTTTCATCCAAAGTACTCAGTACCGAAAATCTATTTTCAATTGGAATATAGAAATTTGTGTTTCTTCTATTAGTCAAGAGTCTGTGTTTTTTAGAAAATTCTGATGTACTGGCTAGATGTCTATAAAAATAACCCAGAGGATGCACACCCACGTCAGACTCCTCTACATCCAACGAAGCTGCTCTAAGAAGAACAGTCGCAACATGTTGAGGGTGCCTAAAATTAACAATTACACAATCCCCTTTACATTTTTTCCTCACGTTTCCGATCCATGGTACCCGTCTAGTAGACAGTATATGATCGGATAGATGTGGGGGTAAACCACAATTTTTGTTTAAGCAAGCAACTGATTTCCGTTTGAGAGAATCGTGTGATTCCTCATGGAAATTCATTGCTGTCGGGTCTAAGGGAGGAACATTCGAAAGGACTATGACATATGGTTCACAATCAGGTGGAAGATTAATATGATTTGGTCTGTTCACGGGAGTAGTGTACCTCACGATATTAGATGCAGCTGCTTTCATATGAGGGGTACTATCCACCATACATGGGGGCTTCATAGATTCTGGTAGACATGACCTCTGTGCTACAACCAATTGTGCAGAGTTAGCGGATTGAACGGATTGAACGGGTAGCTCAGACTGTTTCATAGTCTGTTCCTTGTACATCTTGTCTAAAAGACCACCCAACCTAGATACCTCCATAGATAACAATTCAATTTTTTCCATAAGAGGTTTAGTCATATGGTCAAGTTTTTCCTCAAATAGCTTAGCGATGTGACCCAAAAGATCACAATTCACATCGTCCTTATTAATTATAATCTCGTTATTAGCTACATTACTTCTATGACCATATTCTATTGTTGGTTTAAGATGTATGTTCCCCCGCTTAATTTGCGTTTTTCTGCATTTTCTAACAGCTCTCTTAGGAGGAGAGTGAGACAATGCAGACTCACTCGGGGGCTCCAATGGGTCTTGAATAGGTGGTTCTAAAGCTAAGGATAAAATGGCTGAGTTTTCCAAAGGGAAAGCTTCAATATTAAGGGGATCCTCCATAATAGAACCGCTACCATCAACAACAGAAGAAAAAATTTCTGAGGTGGACTCCTTCCCTAAGGATTTCCTTCTATCAATGTTTATCTTGCTCACCATTTTAACCAAGTAATTATCCAGGGTGGAAATATTTTTAGCCATTCTACACCACCCTCACGTATATAACAGCCACTACTAGTATTGATAAAATAAAATACTTGATGGACTGTCTAGTATTATAGCCCTGCCCTACACAGAGCTTTTATATCGTAACGAAGTAGGGCACCTATATATATCAGCAATAACGCAGAACAACAAGTGTATATGACCCAGGAGGCACAATAACTCAATTGAATGGAGCCCAAGTATACAGCTTACTAAAGCGTTATCAGATTAAATAGAAGCAATTATTAGCTTAGCGATAGCTTAGCGAATTGGCCCAACCCGACCCCTTCCAGCCCCCTAACGACCACACAACGGCCCGCCCTTTGCCCGGGCTTAGCGTGGTCCCGCTCAACCAGGGGCAGGATCAGTTTAATAGCGCCTCCAGGCGCGCAAAATGCGCTGGATCCGCTTCCGGGGTGCAAGGGGGGCCTGAGTAATTTGGTCACGTCCTGTCCCGTCAAACGCTCCCCCCACACAGCGGTCACGGTATCAGGCGACGGCGGGGGGGAGACGTGGAGGCCAGCAGAAGGAACAGCAGCCCCGAGAACCACAGGGGCACACAGGTATGCAGCACGATGCAGGCGTTGGTAAATTCACTGTAATATCTGACTTGGCCTCGTGACGTAACATAAATGACTAACCAAGACGTTTCCAGTTCCGTTTCCACAAAAAGGAGAGGCGTGAAAGGAGACTTGGGGTTTTAGATAACCAAAAGTGTTATTAAGTCTGTTATGCTTTTCTAGGCCCCAAATCAGTCCTTGCTCAGTCTTTCATTTTCACAAGTCTCATGTCCGCTCTTCTGCTTTAACTCTCAAGGTCTATTTGGTTTGCTTTGCCTCAGTTTTCAGTTTGTCGTTCTCTTAAAATCGTCAGCTCGTCTAACAAGAGTGCCACCACCTGAGTCTCTTTCTGTTGAGATCGTTCTCCGGCTCACTGCCCGGGATTTTTTTTTTTTGAGTTCGCTAAAAAGAGGCAAACTAGCTGGCGTTAAAGAAAATGCCACTTGAATCAGAGACTAGAGCGCTTTCCCAGTCACTTTTACTTAGGCGATTAATCCTATTAAATGCGCGGGGTGAGTGGGGCGCTCGTTTGCAATGTCCGGCTATTGCCGCATGTGGAAGCGGGCGGAATGTAGCCCGGCCGCGTTTCCAAAAGATGTCCGCTTAAATTGAGCAAATGTTTATGTTTATTGTAAGAGGCCACCGAGTGTGACCGCGTGCGACGGTTTTCAGGGGCGAGCTATGCGGTGCGATGCGGCTTACCAGGGGGCTTACCAGGGGGCTGTGAAACGCTGTCTCGCCTGCCTGCCTGCGTGCCTGCGTGTTCCCGGCTCCCCGGGCTAGGCGGAGCGTCTGCTGCTGGCGTTGTTTGTCGAACCGGGCCGCGCCCGTTTTCCCCTCGCGGCCTGGAAACAGGTAAGATTGCTGATCCTGGAGCGGGGGGAGGTCTCCTTCTGGCTCCGTGCGCCGCTGCACGCCGAGCCCTCCGTCCACTGACGGGCTCTGATGGGCTCTGACGGGCTCTGAACCGTCCCGCTCAGGGCGCGCCCGGCCCGAGGCTGATGGAGACCTCCGCGATGCGAGCGGACCGGAACTGGTGAGCAGACTTCTAGTGTCTACCTCTGACTCAGTGTCCACATGTGTGATTTGCGCAGAGTCCTGGCTGCCTGAGCTGAACTTTGCTGGGCTGAAAAGGTCACAGCCCCTATGGGCTTGACCTCCTCGGCTCAGCAAAGGTGCTTTGAGGCCCTCCCCCTCGGTGGCGAGGGAAGCGTCACCCATTGACTTCGACCTGGGCACTTCAGGTTTAAGCCCTGAAGCGCCCAGGGCGAGTGTCAATCAGTGACACCTCGTCACAGAGTTGGGTGGGGTCAGAAGTGTCACTGACCCCAACCCACTCTGTGACGAAGTTGCGACTGCTGCCCTCCCTCACTGGCTGATCTAAGGTCAGCCAGTGAGGTAAGGCAGCAGTCCCAACCCTCCCAGGACCTCCCAGCTGAAAGTAAGTGTGTGTCTTTTAAATACATGTTTGGTGTGTGCGTGTATGGTTGAGTGTTGATGATTGTTGTGAATGGATGTGCGTGTGTGTGTGAATGAATGAGTGTGTGTGCTGCCCGCCCCCTCCCTCCTAAATTTACTGCCCGCCACTGCTTTTGCTACTATAAACTCTTCTGAGAGGACAATGAGGCTGTCTCCAAGAGCAGGAATGCTGAAGTGCTTACCAGGGGCCATTTAGCAGAGATTAACAATCTGAGAGCTGGAAAGGAAACGTTTGTAATGCAATAGGGCAGCTTTTACAGCTCCTTCATTTAAAGTGGAGATGCAATTCCAAATTGGGATAGCTTGAGGTAGAATCATTCATGCCCAAATGTGCTCCCAGCAGAAGGAAAAACATGTCACATCTCTTGCAGTGTTGAAGAAACTTTATCTCCATATGCAAATGGCTTAAAAGAGGGGCATAACCCCATGCAGCTCTGATAAAAAGGGGCCATTTTAAATAGAGAAATTACTTTTTAATTATAGGATCGGCGGTCTTGTGATGTGTAATAAATAATTACTAAGGTGTTTATATTATCCCTCTGTTGCATACTACTACAACTACTTCTAATACTTCTATTACTCGATCATATATTATTATTATATTTTTTTTGTATTATTATTAGTATTATTATTATTATTTACAAATATCTTCAATATTTTTCATAATGCCTTATTATTTAGTTTATATCCTAAACAATCTACCATCTAATTACAAAATATTGTTCAACAATACAATGAAAAGTACGCAGTTGTGGTCAGTGTAAAGCACAATTCCGTAAAAGATAAGAAAATCTTTATCCCCACTCATCTCAGTCTTAACCATTTCACCAACCTGTGAGGGGTGGTGTTTTACATTTCCACTTTTAGAATTCAGGGCCCTTACATTAAGATCATTGCTGGATCTCTCTTAAAATAGGTAAAATAAGTACGAAAATAAGCAAATAGTTTTTTAAGACTCTACCTTGCAGTTGGGTTAAGTACCCTACTGACATCTACCTTGGGCCTCAGTGTTTGTAAACAGTGCTTTATAAACACCCCTATTGGAATGAAAATAAATACAATAAAAGTGCCAACGTTTTATCCAAGCATAAAGATGACATACATACAGGCTACTTTATATGTGTAGGTACATTTTGAAATCATAACATTAAAATAAACTGAAAACAAAAAGTGAATGTAATAAATAAACAATGCCCTAAACATGCAAAGCCTGCAGAGGTCAGTATAGCAACAGCTACAAACGAATTCAGGTGTTTCGCTCGGTTTATTAATCAACGCAGTTTTCGGGACACACTGTGGGTTACTTATTACTTCAGAGTATCCTGAATGCTCGTGCTGTTCATTTTGTGTTTCTTAAGTTTCAGTGTCCACATTATGAATTATAATACACACTTATACTTGCAGGGTGTGATTCTCAGCCCTAGTTCGTAGCATATGAATGTGGACAAAGGTAGTAAATTACTTGAAGGTGCCTTCAGGGCATACCATTCCCTAAAAGCATGTTTATAATAAAATGACCGACTTATTTACAAGTCATTATAGACGTGTCTGTGCCTATATATTGCTTTTCTTAAAACCAACAGCCATGCGAGGCAGGGAAATCCTTTTCCGAAAGTTCTCTGAAAAAACAGATGTCCATGAGCTTGTGGAGCTGTGACCCCGGCACTGAAGTTCCTCTGATAATTCGGTTCTTATTTCTCATCACGCTCCAGCTCAACAAACGTGATGATGTCAGTTTAAATTAAAAAGGGAAATAATCCTTATAATTGGAGCAGTGTGATTCATGAGAGCGAAATATCTATCCACTGTTAAACAGTTCTCATTAAACGTTAGCCCACGTTACAAGGAAGGAAATCTAAATCAGACATCGTGAAAATGACACCTAATGCAAACCTGCCCCAGAGTGTGACAGGAGTGAGGCCATTGTGTGCGGCCAGGTGCGCAATTTCTGATTTGTGAAGGGGGCCCATCAGAAGACAGCCCTTCTCAGTACTTAAATGCAAGTGAGTTATGGTCTGTTGAGAATATTTGTGAAAGATTGTGTGAGCTGTATAATAAAAAGTAAAAAAACTTCATTTTGATCTTATGGATGTTCTGCACTGGTGGAGGCTTCGGTCTCTGTAATATTTCAGCGACAATTTATATTTTAAGTGTCAAAAACAACTCGGCGACCCAGGCCAGGTAGTGCACAGTTCTCTCCTTTCAATATTCTAATCGTGAGGTGCAAAGTGAAATGGTTGCAGAGTGTAATGCTGGCGAGGAAGCCGAGTGTCAATGAGACAGGGAAAGGTGACAGACACGGAATAAGTCCCCAAGGTGCTCTCCAAGTGCATCGGATAAAGATTCCCCTGGGAAGATTTTCTCATTAGTTCTCAGACACAGTTCAGTAATTCAATAGCGCCGGGTTGCCATTAGTCAGGAGACCTAAATATGTTACTTTCCATGCTTTGGTTCTTTTATTTGTACATGTCACTCCTGAGTGGAAATTATGAGCTTCGCTGTCATTCAGGGCTAGTCAGCAAGTTGTTTACATGCAAACGTATGATAATTCGTAAGCAGTTTGTCTGTGATCATTTTATCGTGGAAGCAGGACGAAGATTAGAGACACGACGTTTGAGGGCATGACTACGTCTGAAATTGTTTCCATGACAGACGCATCTGGGCTACATGCACGATTTTTAAAAGAAGTACCTTTCATCCGAGATGCGCACCTGCAGATATACGCATGACATTATATTATTAGGCACGGTTCGGCGCCTTTTATCCTCTCTGAGAGAAAAATATAACAAGCTCTTTGTTGCAGAATCTGAGGTTGATCTCAGCTGCCTGTGACTGGAAAGGAAGCCATTTTTTCAGAAACGCAACGTCAAAGAACGATATCTTTGAGACTTATAGTTCAAAACATATTTTGCAGTTGTTATTACATCAGCTGGGTGCAGCTGGCGTGTATACATATCTCCTCTGCCGCACGTGTAAAAAACTGAAGGCTATCAGAGTTAACTACTCTTGCACTCCCAACACTCTGAGGAATATTGGCTTTTGGTGTTGACTGACTCATTACCCAGAGGTCAGAATCAAAATGTCCCCAGTGGTCATTTTAATCATATTTGTCACACAGGCGGCAAAAGGAACGGTCGCAGAATGTGAGAATGCAAAGACATCTCGGTTTAACAAGAAGCTTGTATTTGGTTTTTATGTATAATTCTAAGCCGAGCGACATGGGCTTTAGGCCAGGAGTTATGGTTACTTGAAGCAAGCATAACTGTCATTTGTTTGTTACAAATTGTATGTTTTAAGCACATTTTCACTTAGCTACAACATCCGTTTAACCTTTGGTTTGTCAGTATAATATCCTGGTAACCTTTGGTTTTTCAGGAAGTTTCTATCTTTTCTTTCTGTTTTAAAGTAATATATTGGAGGGTTATAGGGTCATGGAGGAACCTCACAAATGCTCCCCGGCTAGTTGGGCTCTGACCTTTTCTCTGACCCACAGTGATAGACCCAGTATGTAAGTATGGCAGATCAACTGAAGGAACACCCAGGTGTCAGCAGAGGGGGACCCTTGTGTTGAAATGGTAATTCGTACAGTTCACCCAGTAGCACACTGTCTACCTAGCCTTTGCCTTGCCAGCACATCCCTGAGCAGCACTGACCCACCCTCACTCACCTCACACGGCTCCCCTTCGGTACCTGGCCCTGTTTCTTGTGCTGTGGACCGGCAGCCTGTCACTAAGTGCCTTGACTCGGTCAAACGACAAGCTCCTGCGCCCTTATTTTGACTCTACTGGGCTCTGTCTCATGGCCATAATCAGGTGCGCAACTCCCATTGGGCTAAAAGGGCTTCAGCCACCCATCGTCCCCACTCCCTCCCACTCCCATGATCCTGTCGTCCCGTTGAGGGTCACAGCCAGGGCTGCAGCTTCATCAGTTCTTGTCTCTGCCTCTACAGGGCACTACTTGGGAAGCAGGTGTAGGACTCAGAGAAAGCAGTTTATGTTTTGTTAGAGACACGTTTAGCATTTCATGCTGCTGGAAAGTGCCTTCAAAGGCAAGGTGGAGGTGTCATGAGTAATTAATAAAATGCTAGTTCGCAGACCCCATGGCGGGGGCTTTTACTGTGAATATCCAGGCACGTTGGCATTCCTCGTTGAGACAAGGATTGCCCATTATTACTGTGTTTAGGGAGGCAGCATTTGCTCTTGAAGAGCGATCCCTGCCAACGCTGGACTGGCCATACCAGGCACAGGACATTTCCCAGAGAGGCTGAAAGGGTGGATGGCCGCTTTTGTTACCCGGTGGGGTGGGGGGGTTTGTAACAGTGCAGCTGTTTTAAAAGCACTGCAGAGTTCTTTGTATACCCAACAGTTTTCAGGCAACAATACAATTACCAAGATAACTCTAGTGATTAATGTAGCTGCTGGAGAGAGATCAGAGTTTTGTCTGTTGGCAGTTTTGACTCATCTAAGGTAGTGCAGAGGGCTAATGTGCCTTGTTAGAAATGGGGTCTTTGGTTGACAGTCAGGTTACCCCCTGTTCAAGCAAGGACCCTCACTCTAGTTAGGATAAAAGAGAATCACCCTCAGCTAACCCCTGCTTACCCCCTTGGTAGCTTGGCAGAGCAGTAGGCTTAACCTCAGAGTGCTGGGCGTAAAGTATTTGTACCAACACACACAGTAACTTAATGAAAACACTACAAAATGACACAACACCAGTTTAGAAAAATAGGAAATATTTATCTAGACAGAACAAGACCAAAACGACAAAAATCCAACATACACAAGTCACGTTATGATTTTTAAAAGGTTTAAAATAAAAAGAGTCTTTAGGTAGTTGTAACAACACACTAGCGCTGCTAGCGTGTAAATGTACCTGGTTTGCGTCAAAAATAACCCCGCACGGGCTGTGCGCGTCGAAAATAACCCTGCACGGTTATATGCGTCGAAAACAACTCGGCACGGCGATGCGCGTCGAAACAGCCAGCCACGCGACGGTCCGAAAGTCCCGCGGCGCAGGTTGCGATCTCTCAGCCTTCGTCAGCGATGCTGCGCGTCGTTTCTCCTGCTCCGGGCGTCGATTCTTCGGTCGCGTTTCCTGCGGCGTCGTTTCTCAGCTGCGGAACCGGCGTCGCGTCGTTTTCTCAGCCGCGATCGGATTCGCGTCGATCTTTTCTCCGCACGGCGCTCGGTGCGTGTATTTTTGTCCTTAGGCTGCCAGCCTCTCCTTTCAGGGTCCCAGGAACTGGAAGGGCACCACAGAGCAGAGTAGGGGTCTCTCCAGAGACTCCAGGTGCTGGCAGGAAGAAGTCTTTGCTATCCCTGAGACTTCAATAACAGGAGGCAAGCTCTACATCAAGCCCTTGGAGATTTCTTCTTCAAGATGGAAGGCACACAAAGTCCAGTCTTTGCCCTCTTACTCTGGCAGAAGCAGCACTGCAGGAAAGCTCCACAAAGCACAGTCACAGGCAGGGCAGCACTTGTTCCTCAGCGATCAGCTCTTCTCCAGGCAGAGGTTCCTCTTGATTCCAGAAGTGTTTCTAAAGTTTGTAAGTTTGGGTGCCCTTCTTATACTCATTTTAGTCTTTGAAGTCACCTTTCTTCAAAGGGGACTCACACCTTCTTGTGAGATCCTGCCTTGCCCAGGCAAGGCCTCAGACACACACCAGGGGGCTGGAGACAGCATTGTCAGAGGCAGGCACAGTCCTTTCAGATGAGAGTGACCACTCCACCCCTCCCTCCTAGCAGAGATGGCTAATCAGGAATGCAGATCACACCCCAGCTCCCTTTGTGTCACTGTCTGGTGTGAGGTGAAAAACAACCCAACTGTCAACTGACCCAGACAGGGAATCCACAAAACAAGGCAGAGTCACAGAATGGTTTAAGCAAGAAAATGCTCACTTTCTAAAAGTGGCATTTCCAAACTCACAATCTCAAAATCAACTTTACCACAAGATGCATTTTTAAATTGTGAGTTCAGGGATCCCAAACTCCACCTGTCCATCTCTTCTCTAGGGGAATCTACACTTTAATCATATTTAAAGGTAGCCCCCATATTATCCTATGAGAGAGACAGACCTTGCAACAGTGAAAACGAAATTGGCAGTATTTCACTGTCAGGACATATAAACCACATTACTATATGTCCTACCTTATCCATACACTGCACCCTGCCCTTGGGGCTACCTAGGGCATATCTTAGGGGTGCCTTACATGTAAGGAAAGGGAAGGTTTAGGCCTGGCAAGTGGGTACACTTGCCAAGTCGAATTTACAGTGTAAGAATACACATGCAGACACTGCAGTGGCAGGTCTGAGACATGATTACAGAGCTACTTATGTGGGTGGCACAACCAGTGCTGCAGGCCCACTAGTAGCATTTGATTTACAGGCCCTGGCACCTCTAGTGCACATTACTAGGGACTTACTAGTAATTCAAATATGCCAATCATGGATGAACCACTTACATACAATTTAAACAGGAGCACTTGCACTTTAGCACTGGTTAGCAGTGGTAAAGTGCCCAGAGTAACAAAAACAGCAAAATCAGAGTCCAGCACACATCAACAACCTGGGGAACAGAGGCAAAAAGTTAAGGGAGACCACGCCAAGGATGAAAAGTCTAACACGTGTCCCCCCCAGCTAAAAGTGGGGAGCAACTACCCAACCTCATGGGAGTTCTCATCACTAAGGCGGAAGAACCTGGACAGACCATCAGCATTGGCGTGTTCTGTACCGGGTCGATGTTCCACCGTAAAGTCCATCCCCTGTAGGGAAATGGACCACCTCAACAGTTTTGGGTTCTCACCCCTCATCTGCATTAACCATCTGAGGGGTCTGTGGTCGGTCTGAACTCGGAAGTGCGTCCCAAACAAGTAGGGTCTTAGCTTCTTCAGTGCCCAGACCACAGCAAACGCTTCACGTTCTATGGCACTCCACCTACGTTCCCTGGGTAGTAACCTCCTACTTATGAAGGCTACGGGTTGATCTAGGCCCTCTTCATTCAGCTGTGAGAGTACTGCTCCAATACCATCCTCTGAGGCGTCTGTCTGTACAACAAACTCCGTGGAGTAGTCAGGTGCCTTCAGCACAGGTGCTGTGCACATGGCAGCCTTCAGGGCATCAAAAGCGTTCTGGCAGGCCTCTGTCCAGATCACTTTCTTGGGTTGCTTCTTAGAAGTCAACTCAGTTAAGGGGGTAACAATGGTACCATATCCCTTAACGAACCTCCTATAGTATCCTGTGAGACCTAAAAAGGCTCTCACTTCAGTCTGGGTCTTGGGAGGCTCCCAAGCCAGAATCGTGTCAATCTTAGGCTGTAGGGGTGCCACCTGGCCACTCCCCACCTGGTGTCCTAAGTACACAACAGAACCCTGCCCTATTTGGCACTTGCTCGCCTTAATAGTGAGGCCTGCCTTCTGCAGGGCCTCTAACACTCTCCAGAGGTGTTGCAGGTGTTCCTCCCATGTGGAACTAAACACAGCAATGTCATCCAGGTAGGCGGCACTGAACTCATCCAGTCCTGCCAACACCTGGTTGACCAACCTCTGAAAGGTGGCAGGGGCATTCTTCATCCCAAAGGGCATCACATTGAAGTGGAAGTGCCCATCGGGGGTAGAGAATGCTGACCTCTCCTTTGCCCCTTCAGTTAAGGCAATCTGCCAGTACCCAGATGTTAAATCAAACGTACTGAGGTACTTGGCAGCTCCTAACCGATCAATGAGCTCATCAGCTCGGGGGATGGGGTGTGCGTCAGTCTTGCTGACCGCATTGAGACCCCGGTAGTCCACACAGAACCTAAGTTCTGGAGTGGCACCAGGAGCAGTAGCCTTTGGGACCAAGACCACTGGGCTGGCCCAAGGACTGCTGGAGTGCTCAATAACCCTTAGGGCTAACATTTTGGAGACTTCCTCCTTAATGCAAGCCCTCACCCTGTCAGTCACCCTGTAAACCTTATGTTTAACAGGTGTACTGTCCCCAGTGTCCACATCATGTGTGCACAGGTGTGTGACTCCTGGGATCAGGGAAAACAGTGAGGCGAACTGTCCCAGCACGTGGCGACAGTCCCTCTGCTGTTCCTCAGTCAGGGAGGGGGAGAGGATCACTCCCTCCACAGACCCATCTTTCTCTCCTGCAGACAGGAGGTCAGGAAGAGGCTCACTCTCTTCCTCCGCCCCGTCATCTGTCGCTAGGAGCATGGATAGCTCAGTTCGCTCAAAGTGTGGTTTGAGGCGGTTGACATGTAGGACCCTCAAGGGGTTCCTGGGGGATTGCAAGTCTACCAGATAGGTGACCTCGCTCTTTCTTTCCACCACCTCAAAAGGCCCAGTCCACTTATCTTGGAGAGCCCTAGGCTCCACTGGAGCCATGACCCACACTTTTTGTCCAGGCTGAAACTCAACCAGAGTGGCATTCTGGTCGTACCACCGTTTCATGTCCTCCTGGCTTGCTTCCAGGTTCTCCTGAGCGAGACGCCTGAAGCGGGCAGTCTGGTTTCTTAGTGCCAGCATGTAGCTAAATACATCCTGGGGTGGTTTACTAGGAGCTTTCTCCAAAGCCTCCTTCACCAGACTGAGCGGTCCCCTCACAGGGTGGCCATAGATGAGCTCAAAGGGGCTAAAGCCAAGTCCCTTTTGAGGCACCTCCCTGTAAGCGAACAGAAGGCATGGCAAGAGGACGTCCCACTTACGCCTCAAGGGCTCTGACAGGCCCTGAATCATGCCTTTCAAGGTGCGGTTGAATCTCTCAACCAGACCATTACTTTGGGGGTGGTAAGGGGTGGTGAACTTGTAGGTTACCCCACACACCTTCCACAGAGACTTCATATAAGTGGATATGAAGTTTGTACCCCTATCAGATACTACCTCCTTGGGGAACCCCATGCGGGTAAAAACCCCCATCAAGGCACGTCCCACCACGGGGGCGGTGACCGTCCTTAGAGGAATAGCTTCTGGGTACCGTGTGGCATGGTCCACCAAGACCAGGATGAACCTGTTGCCCAGGGCTGTCTTGGGATCCAGAGGCCCCACAATGTCAATTCCTACCCTTTCAAAGGGAGTACTGACTACCGGTAAAGGTTGGAGGGGAGCTTTGCATTTCCCCCCACTCTTGCCACTTGCCTGACAAGTCTGACAAGATCTACAATAAGCAGCTGACTGCTTGTTCATCAAGGGCCAGTAAAAGTGGGAGACAAGCCTCTTATAGGTCTTGTCCTGCCCTAGATGTCCTGCCAAAGGCACATCATGAGCCAAACCCAGTAGGAAGGTCCTGAAGCCCTGGGGTACCACCAGCATACGAGCTGACCCCGGCTCAGGAACCTTAGGCTCACTATACAGGAGGCCATCCTCCCAGTAAATCAGGTGAGTACCTGGCGCTCCGCCAGCCGCCTGGGCTGCAGCCTGCTGCCGCAGTCCCTCAAGAGTAGGGCATTCCTTCTGCGCTGTGCAGAATACTTCCCTGGTGGGTCCCCCTTCCTGCTGCCACTGCGACAGCTCAGGGACCTCCCCCAGTTCAGCCACCTGTTCCCCTGTAGGTTCCGGGGCATCACCCTCAGGCTCGGCCTCCTCCCGGACCGTGGGAACTTCTGGGGCGGGTTTCCCGCGCCTCCTGCCTTTCCTCTTCTTGGCGGTCCCCTGGGCCACTGTTTCAGGCTCCAGGGGCTCTTGACTACCCTGATTGGCTGCCATAGACCGGGTGGATACGCATACCCACCCAGGCAGACCCAACATCTCCAAGTGAGACCTGTGTTCCACCTCCTTCCAAGGGGAATCCTCCAGGTCGTTGCCTAGCAAACAATCAACAGGCATGGTTGGACTCACAGCTACTTTCCAGGAACCTGAGACCCCCCCCCATTCAAAGGGAACCTGCGCCACTCTGCAGAGGCGCTCAGAATTGTCTACTGCAACTACTTGGTGAAGTACCCGGGGATCAATCTGCTCTTCAGACACCAGGTGACTCCTCACTGTAGTCACACTGGCTCCTGTGTCTCTTAGAGCCTCCACCCTCTGTCCATTGATGGTCACCCATTGCCTGTACTTCTTAGTGTTATCAGGCACTAGGTTTCTCTGGACCATCTCACTGTCCCCTAGTGAGACAAGGGTCATTTCTGCTGGTTCCCACCCACCTGAAACCAACTCCTCCCCAAGCGCTACACTGGCCAAACCCTGGGGCGGTGCACCAGTGGGTGCCGGTGTACTTTTGGGGCATTTGGGGTCCCCCCTCACATGACCCACCTGGTTACATGAATAGCACTTACGTAGGGGACCACCTGCCATTGGCTTCCCTCTGGAGAACCATGGCTTGTTTTCACTGGGGGGTTGGGAATTCTTACCCTGGGAATCAGTTTGGGGCCCTTTAGAGAACTCATCCTGTTTGCCCTTACCCCCCCCTTTCGTCTGAGAGGGACCCTGCCCACCCTTGGCGTGGTCTCCCCCATACCTCTTTTGGACCCTGGTGCTCTCCCAGCGGTCCGCTTCCTGTGCAAGCTTCCTGGGGTCAGTCAGCTTGCTGTCAATGACGTGCTGGCGCAGCTCTGGAAAACATAAACTGTACAAGTGCTCCCAAGCAATTAAATTGTAAAGCCCCTCATACGTGTTTACCTTACTGCCCTTCACCCAACCATCCAGTGACCTGCAACAAGAATCAACACATTCCAACCATGTTTGGGATTCCTTTCTCTTGTAGGATCTAAACTTCTCCTTGTACTGCTCAGGGGTGAGACCATACCTGGTAAGTAAGGCCTCCTTCATGGCAGGGTAGGTGAGACTCTGAGCATCCCCTAAGGCCGTCAGTGTGTCCCTCCCCTCTGCCTCAAAATGCTTCCACAGGGCTGCCCCCCAATGAGCTTCAGGGACCAGGTTCATGTGGAGAGCTGACTCATAACCCTTGAACCACAAGTAGATATCATCCTCCCTCTTATAATCCCTCACAAGGTCTTTTGGGATGTGTACCCTTCTCTCAGGCTGCACTGTAGAATTGCTGCCACCATCCTTACTGGACTGGCTTCTATGATCTATCTCTTTCAAGCTAAGCTCATGAGCCATTGTTATCTTCTTCTCCTCAAGGGCTAGCCTTCTCTGCTCCAATTGGTACTCCCTTTCTGCCTGTCTGTCCTGTAACTCTTCAGGTGTCAGACCCTTGGAGGATACACTGCTACTTGCCCTAGAGATTCTCCCCTGAGACATAGCAGGCCCACCCACTACATCAGTGTGAGTGACTTGCAACTCCTCTTCCCCCTCTGGCACCTGATCTGGGTGCCCCTCAGCTGCTTTGGCTGTCACCCAGGCCCTCAGCGCCTTTTGCAGCTCATCCTTCTTGGATGAGCTCTTAATGGGACAGCCAACATTACTACAAAACTGCTTCAACTGAGCCACCTTGTAGCTCTCCAATTTCTCCAAGTCAAAAGCAGCTTCAGCTAGGGCATCTCCAGACTGAGACATGATGAGAGGTTAAAAAAATATGCACAGTTCCAAAAACAGAAAAGCAAGTTCTCAAATGAAGTTTCAGCAAGGTCAATCCCGGGATCAGCGAAAAAAAAGAAACTGAATGCAGAGAAAAACAGTCCAAGTAAAAAAACAAAAATCACAAGACTAGTAGTATGTGGTCACGTAGTGGTCTGAGATCAAAACAGTAGTGTACACTTAATTACTGTATGTCAAGTACAAATACAAGTCCAAATCCCGACCGCTGGTCACCAATGTTAGAAATGGGGTCTTTGGTTGACAGTCAGGTTACCCCCTGTTCAAGCAAGGACCCTCACTCTAGTTAGGATAAAAGAGAATCACCCTCAGCTAACCCCTGCTTACCCCCTTGGTAGCTTGGCAGAGCAGTAGGCTTAACCTCAGAGTGCTGGGCGTAAAGTATTTGTACCAACACACACAGTAACTTAATGAAAACACTACAAAATGACACAACACCAGTTTAGAAAAATAGGAAATATTTATCTAGACAGAACAAGACCAAAACGACAAAAATCCAACATACACAAGTCACGTTATGATTTTTAAAAGGTTTAAAATAAAAAGAGTCTTTAGGTAGTTGTAACAACACACTAGCGCTGCTAGCGTGTAAATGTACCTGGTTTGCGTCAAAAATAACCCCGCACGGGCTGTGCGCGTCGAAAATAACCCTGCACGGTTATATGCGTCGAAAACAACTCGGCACGGCGATGCGCGTCGAAACAGCCAGCCACGCGACGGTCCGAAAGTCCCGCGGCGCAGGTTGCGATCTCTCAGCCTTCGTCAGCGATGCTGCGCGTCGTTTCTCCTGCTCCGGGCGTCGATTCTTCGGTCGCGTTTCCTGCGGCGTCGTTTCTCAGCTGCGGAACCGGCGTCGCGTCGTTTTCTCAGCCGCGATCGGATTCGCGTCGATCTTTTCTCCGCACGGCGCTCGGTGCGTGTATTTTTGTCCTTAGGCTGCCAGCCTCTCCTTTCAGGGTCCCAGGAACTGGAAGGGCACCACAGAGCAGAGTAGGGGTCTCTCCAGAGACTCCAGGTGCTGGCAGGAAGAAGTCTTTGCTATCCCTGAGACTTCAATAACAGGAGGCAAGCTCTACATCAAGCCCTTGGAGATTTCTTCTTCAAGATGGAAGGCACACAAAGTCCAGTCTTTGCCCTCTTACTCTGGCAGAAGCAGCACTGCAGGAAAGCTCCACAAAGCACAGTCACAGGCAGGGCAGCACTTGTTCCTCAGCGATCAGCTCTTCTCCAGGCAGAGGTTCCTCTTGATTCCAGAAGTGTTTCTAAAGTTTGTAAGTTTGGGTGCCCTTCTTATACTCATTTTAGTCTTTGAAGTCACCTTTCTTCAAAGGGGACTCACACCTTCTTGTGAGATCCTGCCTTGCCCAGGCAAGGCCTCAGACACACACCAGGGGGCTGGAGACAGCATTGTCAGAGGCAGGCACAGTCCTTTCAGATGAGAGTGACCACTCCACCCCTCCCTCCTAGCAGAGATGGCTAATCAGGAATGCAGATCACACCCCAGCTCCCTTTGTGTCACTGTCTGGTGTGAGGTGAAAAACAACCCAACTGTCAACTGACCCAGACAGGGAATCCACAAAACAAGGCAGAGTCACAGAATGGTTTAAGCAAGAAAATGCTCACTTTCTAAAAGTGGCATTTCCAAACTCACAATCTCAAAATCAACTTTACCACAAGATGCATTTTTAAATTGTGAGTTCAGGGATCCCAAACTCCACCTGTCCATCTCTTCTCTAGGGGAATCTACACTTTAATCATATTTAAAGGTAGCCCCCATATTATCCTATGAGAGAGACAGACCTTGCAACAGTGAAAACGAAATTGGCAGTATTTCACTGTCAGGACATATAAACCACATTACTATATGTCCTACCTTATCCATACACTGCACCCTTCCCTTGGGGCTACCTAGGGCATATCTTAGGGGTGCCTTACATGTAAGGAAAGGGAAGGTTTAGGCCTGGCAAGTGGGTACACTTGCCAAGTCGAATTTACAGTGTAAGAATACACATGCAGACACTGCAGTGGCAGGTCTGAGACATGATTACAGAGCTACTTATGTGGGTGGCACAACCAGTGCTGCAGGCCCACTAGTAGCATTTGATTTACAGGCCCTGGCACCTCTAGTGCACATTACTAGGGACTTACTAGTAATTCAAATATGCCAATCATGGATGAACCACTTACATACAATTTAAACAGGAGCACTTGCACTTTAGCACTGGTTAGCAGTGGTAAAGTGCCCAGAGTAACAAAAACAGCAAAATCAGAGTCCAGCACACATCAACAACCTGGGGAACAGAGGCAAAAAGTTAAGGGAGACCACGCCAAGGATGAAAAGTCTAACATGCCTGCAACGAAAAATGTGTACAGAACTGTGTTTTAAGTGCATAAGTTAGTGGGATGCTGCTTTTGTCATAGAGATCCTTTTGATACTGTCCATTACATAATTTACAAACATAATCTACCATAGCGAGCTATGAACTGCCATGAAAGAGCTGCTTGCAAACACATGTTATAAGTTAGAAAGGTATGTTTTTTTCCCCAGTGTTTAGTTATCCTAATTTTGCCAAAAAGGCTTTGTGTGGGTAGAAATACATTGATATTAGTAAAGTCAACCCCAAACCACTGTGTTACATTCTGAATCCTGAGTTGATGCTTCCCCAGACCAATCACTGTAAGAAAATGCATATCAGTATGGATGACATATGAATCCTTCTTCTTGTAGTCACCATTGTCTTATTTAACATTTTTTATACACTGATTTACACATATATTATTCATTGTCTCTGTATGTGTGTGTTTGAAGTAAAGTGCTCCAACACCCTGCGCTGGTAAGAGAGGTGCTATAAAACAAATGAAATACATGTGAGAGAAGGGCTATGGAGAGATGAGAGGCACTGTTAGAGGGTGATGGTGAGGGGATCATTGAAAAGCCCCAATACAGAATGCCATATCCTGGTGCTCTGTAAGGTCATCATTTACCATGCTTTAAAAACTCAGACAATTCAATATATAATGAAAAATGTATTGTAGAATACACTGTTTTGCCATTTTTTCCATATTTTCTGATGAGGGGTATGCCCCCCTGTACTGTTCAGGCTTGCTCGCTATGTACCCTATGGGGGCTGGTGTGACAACATTTGCCAAGGCTGCTTTGCGTTCCCAGTCCGGCCTTGACCTAGTTCCCAACCTAACTGTTAACGTGAGTCCTGCCAGGCAAAGAAGGTACAAATGACAAATTATATTGTATTCAGGACTACTAGAATTATGCAATTGTGTGGCTGCAGCATTTTTCGCATAACCATAAATTTACTACATTCTCCACATAATCCATCGTCTCTGCCTAATCTGTAGATTTTAACAAAAATAAAATGTCTTTCTAGCTCAAACAGTTCAAAAGTTACTAAATATGCAGCAACATGTGTTACTGGGCAGTGGAAAAACCTTTTCAAACTTTGATTGGTCACCTATCAGTTGCTTATTGCTTTATTTGGGTATTATACTGGTACTAATGAGGTGCAACTAATGCCCAGATAGTGCTAATAAGGGTAAACACACATGACAAAGTAATGAAGTAATAGTGTTTCACATTACACTGCATAGTTTGCCTTTTCTTGCCCCATAATTTACTCAACCCTGCCACGTCCATTGTCCATCCCCTGTCACACAATTCTAGTGGCCCTAATTGTATGTAATTGAATGTACATAATGTTTACTACCGTTGACAAGGGGGAGCAAGCGCTATATACATGCAATAAAAGGGGAGAATATGTTTTTCTTTTTTTTAAAAGGTATTGCAGTGATTCAGTGTCCATCAGGCAGTCCAGATTTTTTCGCCAACAGCACCTTGCATTCTGAGTCGCTTGTGTTTTTGGGTCTGAAAATTCCCAAGTACTAGCTAAAAAGTCAGAACATGCAATGTGATATTGGGATATATGGGTTTGGGCAGCAGTCACTTTGTTTTGGTGGATGATGGTAGGTGGCATTAGCACTTATTAGTGGGGTTACAGACTTTTGACATTGGTCCTGTGGCCAGTCTCTGAGCAAAATGCTCCTGGATGCCTGTTCTATTCATGAAGGAAGGTCAGCCATGGCCCAAGCGTTGACGCTGCCTGTGAGTCTGTCAAGCATTATTGGCATCAGGGTGTTGGTTGATAATATTTGTCATGTCACACCATAACTTTAACAGTCATGCAGTTACTCTAACACTCCTTACAAAGGCAGCAGAGGAGCAGCCTGTCACAATGCTTCTCTACCTATGATTACATTCTAGCTCAGTTTGGGTGTGTCGGAACATGTGCACCACAGTAGGGACAAACATGGCTTGCCATGTTCCACTGCAACTTAGGGATGCTGGGTGATGACCTCACACCCTCCACCTCAAAGAGCTGTGTGTGTGCCTCTTGCCCCGGGTATTTCTTAGCTGAACAAGTAATGGACTGACAAGTTGATCTGCAGGGCACTTTGTACAGACAGCACCTGCATTGGTCCCACCAAAGCTTTCTGCTATAGCATCTGGTGCCCACCCTTTCTTTTTCTACCCTATGCCAACTTCAATCTGGCAAATTAGTCCTGTCCATTAATGAGCCTTCTGCTGAGACACAGTACAGATACCTCCCATTGTTTGAATGTCTGCCTGAAGATTGTTTTTTAAAGCTCCAGCTTGGTTCCAGATACTACAGTTCACATTAACACACAAGAGGTACTCTCCAAGGTTGAGTAGGAATGGCATCTGGGCGAATATACCAAACCAGCCCCATTCTCCATTAAATCGATGAAGTAGCATGAGGACACAACACTTGGTTTTGGGAATTAAACATCCTTGAGACAAATTTATTTTCCTAAAGGTACATATATACAATTTCTTGATATTGACACACTTCAAAATATTTATATCATGTATATTAAACACCCATTTCAATACAAGGCTAGGTATAAAAATTTCTGTCTGAAATTCTCAAAATCATAGTTTAGTATTGCACCCGCCCTTCAAGCTCCAACCCAAAAAATTTGATTTGATACCCCAGATTTTCTCTGTGACCCCCTATTTAGCACTCAACAAGGTGAACTCATTCACTTCCTAATACCGGGGAAAAACCCTTAGGTCAATCAGTAAGTTGGACCCTAAACAATTCTAGAGCAGCCCAAATTGGATACCCCTGCCACCCCTGGAAGATGTACTAGACCATCTCCTAAATCACCCCTAGGTATTGTTAAATAAACACCTATTGACAGCCACAATATAGTTACTGTATCACCCAAACTGCAGCTTACTGCAGACCCCTTATCCACTATTCCTCCATGGGGTAATAATTGGAGCCAAATCCAGAATTTATCTAAATTTATAGGAGTCCTGTTTTCACAGGCTTCCATGCCTGATCTCAGGCTCTTGCTGAAAGTTTTAATTTTCAACCACTATGGCAAGAACTGGCATTGGCCACTACCTCCCCTCTCCCACTGGCCACTGCCTAAATGCCAGTGGCACATGGAGCCTCCTTTGTTCATATTAGTTCCTTGTCTTTTGATTTTCTGCCCAGGTCCACTGTTTCCTTCCCATGTACTGAAGTGTGCTTTTAGTTTTACCACATCGTTCATAGGCAGTCACCTGGGGATGGGCATGGCTCTCCTTAGGAAAAAATCTTGAAACTTTTCTCTTCCCCTCCCCCTTCCTATGCTGTCTCCCCATGCTGGCCTTAAGACTCTGGACACTTCACTGCTGTCTGGCAGGGGGGAAGTGGATTACATGCCCTACCTATAGTGGGAAGAGGCGGGGGAGGACATGGTTGGCACCGCACCCCAGTTAGCCCCATAGGAAAGGTGTATTAGATACCTGGGAGGGTGGGTGACCCTGGTTGCCAGGAGACATGTGGGCATCTAGGTTGCCTCAATTGGCAACCCCCTTAGCCACGTCCAAGACCTGATTGAGTAGGCCTATGGGGCCTGTGGGGCCTGTGGGCACCTACACTCAGGGAGGGGAGCCCTTGAAGGGGGGCTCACCATGAGTAGGCCCTATCCCATCCCAGAGGGCCCCAATAGAGGGGTTGGAGGATGAGGAAGAGCCAGACTAGTGTACCCCAAAGGATGTTCTTAGGTAGGGAAGACCTCCTAGGAGGTGGGGTCCCCTGCTGGAGAGAAACCGCCCAGAACTCCTGGTGGGGGGCTGGTTCCCTAATAAGTGGCTGTGAGTCATGGGCCCTGACCCCCTGTATGGGCAGAGAGGAAGAGGCAAAGGTGGATGCTCCCTGAATGTGGAGACTGTGCTGACATGCAGGTAGTGCACCAGACCTTGCTGGCCCTGGATAGACCCTAGTAAGGCATTCACCCATGCCTCAGTACATGTGGGGAGTCCATACACAGGGTAAGTTGGGGCAGTTGCCCGGCAGATGCCTAAACTGCATTGGGGCACCATATGATTCAAGAACCTAGGGCTCCCAGCCCTTTACCTCTGGCAATGCAGAGTGAAAGGACACATGCCATCCATGCAGATTGAGAATGACACTGATACCAGGGTGTGAGGTTACTGTATCCTAGCAGAGCCAGGTTTGGATGGGGTAAGCCTCTCCTATCATGGTCAGGTGGAGTAGTTCCTATAGGGGGCATGCATGGCCATAGTGACCATTGTGTGCACACTTACGCCTGCATATTTCCTAATAGGAACAGAGCCTGTGGGCTTAGGTTAACCCAGGGCACATGAGCACCATGTTGGTGGTTGAACTGAAGTATCACCTGCATTAGCATGCAGGTGCGTGCATCAGGGCGCCCCTGCCCAAGAAGTGCTGAACACCCATGTGTGTTTGCACTACGCATGAGAGTTGCTCTACCCATATGGTGATATGGGAAGCCAAGGCTTGTTATGTCTGGTTGAAATATTAGATTGCAGGGGAGCGGCATCATACTGTTTGGTATTGTTGAACTCAGGATGACAAACCAGCACCGTTGATCATAGTAGTTTTGTCATCACTGCTCAAGAAGTGCCACTTTGGTGAAGTGGACATTTCTAGGCCAGGACTTGTTCTGGTACTCCGAAAATAAGGTTTCATTCAATCGGTCTAGGGGGAAGAGCACATCTGCACATTCCCCAGATGACCACTATAAATCTTGGGCATCCAGAATGACAGATCCCTGCCATTTGGGGCCTGGTCAGGTAGATGAGGGGAGAGGTTGTGAGACTTGGCCTCCTGGAGCCAGAGCCTGGCATTCATAAAAATATAAATCTGCATTCCGGGACCCCATGGCAGACAGGGATGATGTTTAGGGGAGTCATCGGTGGCTCAAAGGAATACCCTTCTAACCAACCCTGACTTCAAAGCATTTACCAAGTATAAATAGGGGTACTCAACATCTGCAACTTCGAGTACCACCTATGGATACATGGGACCAATGTGGCTTGACTGTGTCAGAACATTGTCAGGGTGCCCAGTAGGGTAACTCTCCGAACAGGGGATCTGTCCATCCTTCCAGATTAGAGACTGGCCTGTGACTGATTACCTGCTGCTGTGTGGCATCTGGAAAGTGACTCCAAAGACAGCTTGCCCCTTCTTCTTGACAAATGTCTCAGGGACATCAAAGACCTCCGGAAGGAGACTTACAACATAATTGGTAATATGTGGATAGGGGTGCCCTCTGTTGCACATACACCATCCCGAATTCCACCTACCAGAAAAGTGTGTGTGTGGCTTAAGGAAGAAGTCTGGAAGACCGGGTGCATCAGGTGCGGGGTAGAAGAGTACTATGCACACAACTGCTGTGTGGCTCTTCAAAGTGAGGACCACTGCACCCCGAGACGGCTTGTGAAGTGAACAGATCACCTTTGTGGGACACTGCTGGGGCTTTGTGGAGGTCAAGTGGGAAGCATTTCTCTTGTGTGACCTTTTACTGCATGCTCATTGTGTGCTGTGCCCGTTCATAGGTTGGAACCCTCAGAGGTGTGAGTACAACCTGAGGAGTGTGGTACTTGGCCTAGTACTGCACGACGGAGCTTGCGTCTAGTGTGTTTCTCAGGCGTGAGAGTCCACTATGGCAAAGGTCATAGCATACTGGACAGAGTACCTCAATCCAGAGGGGTACAAGAAGTAGGAGTTGGTTGGAAAAACCTTGCGCCATCAGAGGTTCCCCAAGTCATCATATCCCTGACTAGTGTCCTCTTTTTGATGGGGCACAGCAATGAGCACTTTCTACCTTGGACCAAACCTGTCTGGGCGGAGGTGTTGGAAGTTCCTGAGCACCAGACAGGGTCTCTCCAGTAAGGAGGCATGGACCTGGTAACTTGCTGTGTACAATTGGAGCTATCTAGGGCAGTTTAAGACTGAACGCTGAACTTGGTTATAATTTTGCAACACTAGACTGTCTGGTGGGGCTGGGTGCCTCTGAGTCTGTAGGATGGTCCCTGTGACTCTCCCCCTGTAGACCTCTGAGTGAAGCTCCTATTTGGAGCCTGAATGTCTCCACTTTGTTTGTTTGTTGGCTGTTGTTTTCCTGTCCCCCACCTTAATCCTGACATCTGGGGGGTTGTGACCTGGTCAGGAGCTAGTAGGTGCCCAGGGGAAAGTCCTATACTCTGTGGGTTGTGGTGGAATAAGGTTGAGTAGATTGCTGGGTGGCAGGTGGAGGGTGGATCGGGAACCAGGATGTTTGAAAGCTGATTGGCATCCACTTGCTAGTTATCGGGGCACCATATTTGGTGCAGGAAGGGAATTTGTACAAGAGTGTGTGAGTGCACACCTGTGACAACTGATACCCAGGCCCATACCTAGGCACGGGATGGATGTGAGGGAGTGAGTCTGATTGAGAATGGGTAGTGTTGGGGCAGTACAGTGGTGTTGCTGGGTACTTGGGTTCTGCCAGGGAGGTTCTAAGGTTGACATAGCATTTTATCAGTGTGGCTCAGGCTGTGGGTCTGGATGGGAGTGTGTTAGTACTGTGATATACATTTGTGCTGCTACTGCCAGCTCCAGGGGACACCCTGAATTACACATGTTACACTGATTGTGGGGAAACATGAGGGTGGGCCTAGTGCTGACAGTGAGTGGACATCTTATGTGGATGTGGGGGAGGGAATGAGCATTTTCTCCAATGTGTATACAGTAACTGTTGTTCAATGCAGTGGGGCCTATTATCACATGTTGCTTTGTTCATTAAGATTCACACCCACATTTACATTGTCTACTAGTGTGTGTTGTGTGCTCATTGACCTTTAGGTGAGATTGCATTGCAATTGAATTGTGTTGATCATGTGTGTATGTTTAATGCAAGTTTTCTATACACAGAACCCGTATGAAGTCTCTTTTTGGGGTTTTTCAGCCGGGGGTTGTGGCAACCTCCTGTGCTATTGCTTTACACATTGCCTCAGAGATAAGCCTGACTGCTCTGTGCCAAGCAAACCCAGGGTGAGCACAGGTTATTTAGCTGGTGTGTCTGACCACCCCGGACAGGAATAGGGTGCTCCATCTGTCTGGACTCACGGTTTAGCCAACCAGACTAAACTGCCTCCAGCACCTGGGCTTCAGCACTCTTTATACTTTCATACTACTCTCTGTCCCTGAAGTCATGCTCTCCATATACAACTTCCTTTTTCCTGCTCCCAAGAATGCAAAACTGAAGTTGATTGCACTTCTAGAGATTCACTGGCACACCTAGAAGACATAAGTGATTTCCTGCACAAATAAAATTATTTCCTGCACATGCAGAGAGAGTAAGTCTTTGTCATAATCAGACCACATCCTATTGAAGAGTAGAGCACATTCACAGATAGAGTTGACCTTTTTTCCACAGTTTTATGTAGCACAAACTTGACTGGAAGGTAATGGGGTGCTTTACCGGAGCACCAGTGACATTACACATGGTCACATTCATTTTTTAGGCATCCCCAGTTCCATAGATGGCAGCTCTGGCTGTAACAAAACATCTGAGTCTCTGCATACATAGTCCAAAACCCCTGCACAGATACAGTGGAGTTTGTGCAAAGATAGAGCTTATCTCCCCCAGATAAAATGTTGAGTTTCTTTGCTGACAGTTCATTTCTCTGAACCCGAGCAGATACTCTGTATAGATAGAACTGAGCCCCTACACACAAAGAGTTGTGCTGATTCATACATAGTGTTGAGCCAGTTCACAGGCAGAGTGCAACTCTTTCAGCATTCATTTCTGTATCATAAATGTTGAACTTTTGTGGGGACTTAGATACCAGTCTCTAGCTCCTAATCTGTGGGAGTGGTTACTGTCTGACATAGCCCGTCTCTGAAAGGGAGTCAGGAGGAGAAGATAGGCGAGAGGATGGGAGTGAAGAGAAAGGGGTTGAGGAAAAACAGTGAAAAAGGAGTGGCAGAGACAAGATAGAGAATAGTGACAGAGAAGAGAGAGAACATATAAGACAATAGGGAGGGACAAACGAGAGGAAAACAAAATGGCAGGAGAATGTGACTGAGATGTTAAGAGGAGAGAAAACACACTTTTTAAAAAAACTAAGCACTGCATGGGGGTAAAGCTGCTGTACATATAATATACTGCCAGTTTCTGCTACTTTCACTCTGTGGACATCTGCCAATGGATATACCCCATGCCAGTGTCCTGCTTCTTCAGGACATTATGCATAGTGCTGTCTTTCACTGTCAGTCCTGTTGCTACAAACTCTCCACGCTTGATTACAGTAGCTAAATTCCAAATTGCGTGGATGGATATATGAAGCATAAAGCCTGCATGAGGAGGTCAACTTCAAGGATACAGGAAAAGGGGTTTCCTTCAGCAACCTCAGACTCCAATCATGGTTTCCTCAGCAGACAAAAGGTCTAAGCGCTCCCCTAGACTTCTAGCTATTCCTTCCATCTTCCTGCGAGAGGTCATCAGCATCTGTTCAGGTGGACGAACATGAGTTTCTTACTGGCTGGTGGTGCATATGGTGCCAACCAGCTGAAGCTACAGCATTCCACTATGAAGGGCAGTGGGTTCACAGGCATGCTCACACCTCCCGGCATACATGGGTCTATGCCCAGTTCTCTCTCAGGTTAACCACATGTCACTCATTCTGTTCCTGCAGCAGTGTGACTTGTGCTTTTGATGCTGACCATAACAAGATTTAATTTATTTTTATACCGCTTCGGTTCCTTCATAAACATGACTGACGTTATTTATCAAAATTCATTTCTGGTGCAGCATCTGCACATTAAAATTTGCCATATTTAGCCAACTCTTTTTCATTCAAACAAAAAGAAATGTGACTGAATGCAAATATCGCCTTGGCAGGTACTTGTATTTTTGTGAGATATTTAACCTGCAGCTATCACACAGAAACTGGCTTTAGAGTTGTAATTTGCAATACTGGTGCTTTCCTGTCAGAGCAGCACATAGCTATATCAGAAAAGATTGTAGAGACAGAGAATGAAAAAAGATTTATCACCCCTCTGTAAAGTATTTTAAATGATAGAAAATACCTCAGTAAAAATGTATTTTGATCTCTGTTCTACCCTGGTGGGTACAAAGGGGATGCATCACTATTAAATCATTACATTTTTGCAGAACTTCTTAAATATTTATGTTATATATCATATTATACTTTAACCTATAGTGCATATGCACATAGATAAACCTGAACCTTAAATGAGAGACAAGTAATCAAGGTGTAATCCCTACATACCACAATACTTTGCATTTAGTCTCCTCACTAGACATCATGAGGAACATAGCATGATGCCTATGGGAAAACATAAAAATAATCTAAGTGTTTACAAGGATTGGTGAAGGTAAACTTTGGGAAGATTTTCAACTCAACCTTTTTTAAAATGTTTTATGACATCAATTAATGAAGACGATGTGGAGTAGTGACTAAGTCAACAAGGGTACCTGGTTTTGATTCCATCTTGACAATTAACCTAAAATTGTGCATTTCTGGACAACTCACTTAATCTCTGATGAAAAGATGATACCTCAATTGAATGTAACTCTGTGTAATCTAAAGATTTAAGCCCTCATTTGATGCATGTAATCATGCTTTGGCTTTAATCATGCCTCATAGTATACAATGCTCTGTTGCTCCCCAGCTAAGCCTGTGTTATCACAATATAAACATATATTTGTTTTAAAATTGTGAATTCTCCCACGTACTCTTCTCTTTGAATGCACTTTATTTTTTAACTCTTTGTGAGCCCCCCTCATTTTGTGACATTCAGATAGAAGTCCCATATAATGGGCCAGATGTAGCAAACGTTTAGCGAGTCGCAAACGGCAAAATTTGCCGTTTGCGACTCGCTAAACGCGTTTGCCAATGCAGAAATGCATATTGCGAGTCGTTACCGACTCGCAATATGCATTTCCGACTCGCAAATAGGAAGGGGTGTTCCCTTCCTATTTGCGAGTCGCAGTGGGATGCAATACCATTTGCGACCGCGTACGCGGTCGCAAATGGCATCGCAGTTACCATCCACTTCAAGTGGATGGTAACCCACTCGCAAATTGGAAGGGGTCCCCATGGGACCCCTTCCAGTTTGTGACTGGACCCAAAAATATTTTTTCAGGGCAGGGAGTGGTCCAAGGGACCACTCCCTGCCCTGAAAAAATACCGAAACTAAAGGTTTCGTTTTTTTTTTAAGTGCAGCTTGTTTTGCTGCAAGGAAAACGGGCTACACTTAAAAAAAAAAAAACTGCTTTATTGAAAACCAGGTCACGAACATGGAGGTCTGCTGACGTCAGCAGGCCTCCATGTTAGCGAGTGCCTATACTCGCTATGGGGCCGCAATTTGCGAGCCACCTCATGAATATTCATGAGGTGGGTCATTGCGACCCCATAGCGAGTTGCAGTCGGTGTCTGAGACACCGTACTGCATAGCAATTTGCGACTTGCAAATTGCGAGTCGCAGGGACTCGCAATTTGCAAGTCGCAAATTGCCGATTTGCTACATCTGGCCCAATGTTCTTTATCCTAGTGCATATGTCACACTTTTCTTAGGGCTAATGTAAGTTTACTTCTTCATGTCCGTGGGATCACTTTCTTGTATTTATTGGGAGATATCAATACACATCTTCTTGATCCATGGATTTTTTTAATTTTTATGTGTCTTTAGTTGTTTTTTTTTTTAATGGAAGACACATTTCCAGTAAGGCTTCAGTACTTTCATTTCTGAGTTTCAAGCATGTACATGTGTACATGAATATCTCAGTATTAACCATCTTGCAGATAGCCAATTCTTACAGGTGTGATGAATACTCTTAAAGCTCCAGCAGTACTTAGTGTCTGAGTGGAAATTATTGGCAAAGCCAAAAGATCTTACTGTAATGTGCAGATGCATTAAAGTACAGACAAGTAATACATGCTGTTTGCATGTGTTAGCACATTAACCCCAGATATGTTGGCAATTTGTCCTCTCATTCTGGTTCTCACATGACTCTCTTGGTATCAACCATCTTGCAGATAGCCAATGCTCACAGGTGTGGTGTATTCTTTTAAATTCCAGCAGTGCTTAGTGTCTGAGTGAAAATTATGGGCAAATCCAATAGATCTGGCTGTAATGTGCTGATGCATTAAAATACAGACAAGTAATACATGCTGTTTGCATGTTTTAGCACATTAAACCCAGATATATTGGCAATTTGTGCTCTCATGCTGGCTCTGAGGACATCTCTACCCACATTGCATGGCGTGGTAGCTCCACCACTGTAGCTTAAAGTACTAGCCCCCCACTCATAGCCATCATCATTGCTGTACTGCCCGGTGTTCTCTGTGCCTGGGACTGGCACACAGAACACAGGGGACTTCTGCCTTCACCGGGGGGTTGGTCTAGGACTACACCCACAGTGAGAGCGGTGGCCATCTTTGTTGACGGTATGTCGATCTGTGCATGCATTGCCTGACATTGACTGGGAATATCCACTGTTGAAGGAGAAAGGGCTATTCTTTTCCATGGTGCACATTTTCACTAGGCTCTCATGTATACCTTATGAACAAGAGGTGACACTATTCTTTGCCAGAGAGTCCAACTGAAACCTAATCCTTGGAGCTCACCTCCTTCTCTCTGGTCCTAGACTTCATTTGGCCATTCCTTCAGGTCACCACACTTTGTCCTGCTGTGCATAATACCTACTCTAGCTGTGTCACCATGCCTGGCACACAGTGGAGTGTGTCCCCTATATCCAGCTTGGAGGAGAGCAGTACGGACCTGTCCATTCTTGTCAGTGACCATCAAAACGATTGCCGGAGATCCTGCATTCACATGTATAAGTCAAAGCCCACACACCGGTTCCTCTTCTCAGAGGTGGTCTTATACTCTAAAATATCTACCTCTGCAACTTTGAATGCTATGGCAAACGTCTTTCCATCTGTGTCTCTCTGTGCCTTAGACCCTTTATTGAGATAATAGTCAGACATCAAGGTCTTTATGAGATCCATAAAAGATGCAGTATCTAAAACAGCGTCAGAGATCCAATCCCTCAGAAGTGATATTGCTGCCTTCCATCTCCAACTGGACACTTAAGATGCCAGAGTGACAGACAGATATACATGATTGGATGGGTTGCCAGACTAGTCATTGGAGAAATGGGCCCTAAAGTGTTAGGTGACAGACCTAGAATACAGGAGCAGGAGAGACAATAAATTCATATCAGGCATCCCTGAAAAGCTTGAGGTGGCAAACATGATAGTGTTCCTTGGCACTTTCCTATCACATCTCATGGGATTGTCATTTTCCCCTCCTCTGGAGATATGGAGAGCCCACAGAGTTAAGTCTCTTGTTCCCTCCGCATCATAGGCCCCACAACCCACTGTGGCCTGTCTCCCACAACATCAGCAGATGCAACAGATCATCCTTGCTGCATGGAAGCATGGTTCCTATCAGTTTGAAAATCAATCAGTATATGTATTGTATTTATATATTGTCCTTATTCTCAGGCAGTCATCCCCCCAGTTTACCCTGTGTTCTGATGAGACCCTGGTATCCTTGTTGGGCTCAAAACATCATTGACAGGTAAAAAAGACAGGCCCCACTACTACCAATTTCCCAAGGGGAATCGCCCTGTGGATGTATCTGTACTATTAATTGTGGCTGTCTTGTATCATGTACCCACACAGCAGCTACTGAGATTCCCTTGTTCTTATTTGGTGTCTTTTTACTTAGGGTGCACATTTTTCACAATTTGGACTTTGTCACCTAAGAATTGTTTTTTGTGGTTTGGCTTACAAAAATAAAAGTAATGCTTGGATTTATAGGAGTTATTTTGGTACTGGGATATGCATGACAGATTGTAAACTGTCTTGATATATGTACCTTTATTCTCTTTTTTTATGAATTAATTAGCAGGATTTTCTGCTCCATTACAGGTTATGATGAATGTGTTTCAGTGATCACACTCTGGTGGAACCCTGCCATCTAACACACCCACAAGAAAGGTACTACACTTTCACGTCCTGTTCCACAGTTCCTGTTCTCCTATAGATCACTTCCTGATGGCAGCAATGTTATCACACAATTTAGTGGATATTTCTCTAAACCCAAATATCACATCTGACCATGACTTGATTACCCAAGACTTATACCTTGGTATTCCAAATCCTCCTGCACCATGTTGGTGCGTGAATAGATCTAGATATAGGGCTTTCGGGGATTTTTTTTGCCTGATTCCTATTTGCGCTATCATTTAGAGGAATATAAGGGTTCTATATCCACCACTCAAGTACTCTAGGTGGCTAAGAAAGCTTGCCTTAGGCACCACATGATCCAAAACTTGGCTGCCTTTAAGAAACCTTTCAGAGGTCCCATGAGGATGATCAACACCGACTGACTAAATTCACACACTGATTGACCACAGTAATGTGTTTATAATGTGAATCCTACAGCCACACTCCTTAGGAAGCTCCTTTAGACTATGTATAGCTTGAACTCCCTCTGTGTCTTGCAGGATGGATCAGCACCCTTTTGATTCAAGCAGAGGGACTTTAAGGGAGAGGAGAAGGCAGGGAGAATGCTCGCTGCACAACTGAAGCAATCCCATTCACAGCGTATCATACAAGCCATCCGGAGTGCTCACAATTAGCTTCCTATAGACTGCCATGATATTTTATAGTGGTTTGCAGGCTTTTACAAATATTTTATACACATCGGCACCATGTGACACCTCCCAGGATAACGCATGACCAAGCTCCTACCCTCGGGATTAACATTAGTGTCAACAAGTTGCACAAGCTATTGATGCTATGGCAACCACAAAGGCACTGGGAGAATGTGGCCTCCCAATATAATTCTATAAAATGTCCAAGCCTTTAGTGGTGCCACTGTTGGGAAACGATTCTGGAAAATAGCTGCTAACACATGCTTTTACCTAAATTCAATAGGGCATGAATCTTCCTGATACCCCAAACCAGTCAAGGATCCACTACACTGTACTAACTACTGGCCTATAGTCCTCATTAACATAAATAAGAAGATCTTCCCAAAGGACTTGGTCATGCGGTCAACAATCTGTGTCCACTCCTTAATTCATCCCACCAAGTAGGGTTTGTACCAGGTCGCTCGTCAGCAAATCATCTGAGGATACTTTCTCATATACTGTGGCAAGCTGGACATGAATGAGAAGAATCTTATCTCCCTCGATTCTGGGAAAGATTTTGACTGTGTTGATTGGTTTTACCTGTTCACAAGTATGGGACTCATGGGTTTCCCACCTTCATTGACAAAGTGAGATGGTTATACACATTACCTATCACTTCAGTGACCTGTGAAGGCTTCTCCTCTCACTTCTTCTATATTGGTTGTGGCACAAGGCAAAGCCGCCCATTGTCTCCCCTACTATTTTTGATAGCTCTGGAACCCCTATCAGCAACTTTACATACTAAGCATACCATCCAAGAGGTGTGAATGGCTACAACTGAACAGAAGACATTTTGGTCCTCATTATGACATTGCCGACTGCCGCCAACATACCATGACTGCGGCGATATACTATGACATACACCTAGAAATCTGTCACTATACAGCCACACACACAAGTCCGCCAGCCCAAAGGTCAGTGATAAACTGGCTGTAGCAAAACCAACACGGTTATGCCAACAGAACTACGCCAACAGCATTATGACTCACGAATAACCACGGCGGACATTCAATTGCGGTAAACCATTGGCGGTACATACCACTGCGCTCAAAATACACACACACATACAAAACAACACCACATTGGACAATTCAAACTACACACACCTGACACACATACACACACCACACCCACACACCCACTCCAATACAAAACACAACCACACACTACCCACAACCCTTTATGACTCCAAAGAATTGACAACAGAGAGAGATACACCAAGCGCACCCACAGAACCAGAGCCACAGAACACCATCACCCATACACTATCCACCCACCTCACAGCACACACCCCAAAACATCACCCCACACACCCTCACACACACCACCCACACTACACCCATGGCACCACAAAAACACTCCAGGTTCTCAGAGGAGGAGCTAAGGGTCATGGTGAAGGAACTCATCCAGGTAGAGCCACAGCTATTCGGATCACAGGTGCAGCAGACATCCATCGCTAGGAAGACAGAGCTATGGCGGAGAATCGTGGACAGGGTCAACACCGTGGGACAGCACCCAAGAACAAGGGATGGCATCAGGAAGAGGTGGAACGACCTATGGGGGAAGGTGAGTTCCTTGGTAGCAAGATACCAGGTAGCAGTACAGAGGACTGGCGGTGGACCCCCACAACTAACAACATGGGAGGAGCAAGTCTTGGCAATCATGCATCCTGAGGTCCTTGTAGGAGTAGTAGGAGGACTGGACTCTGGTAAGTCAAATCTCTATCACTATCACCCCCCCCTACCTGGATGGCATCACATACCCCCACTCCAATCACCCCACCACCTCACATACACCCCATCATCCCACCCCACCCATTCCAATACCAAGCCCTGCATGCACCACTAATGCCTGGACATCACTCACAGCCCTGCATGGACACCCATCACTAAAGCAGGCAAATTAGAGAGAATCACCTAGGCCACAAAATAACTACTCACACAAGGCAAAGCTGCCAGGGCAATCACAACCATACAGGGCAACACACCCATGCACAACATGTCACACGCAGAAACAATAACACTGCATTTACATCCCCACAGGTCCAACACCCAACATCACCGGAGAGGAGGTGCCAGCAACATCCAGTCCCCCCACAGTAGAGGCCCACAGCGATGACAGCAGCTCTGCACGCCTGGATCAGGATGGCCAACCTGGCCCATCAGGGAACTCCGGACAGTCAGTTACCCAGGCACAATCCCATACCAGCACAGAGCCTCCCCCCTCAGGAAACACCACCACAGCACCCACCCAGTGGGTCCATAATTCTGCCCCCAGGACACGTCAAGCAGCAGTGTGTCCACCACTGCAGGGACCCCAGGAAAACCCACAAACACAGGATGATCAGGGACCTGGGGTCGGTGGCTGTGGGCACATGGTTCAGGGGACAGATGCACTGGACAACAGGGAAGCTGTGAGGACTGCTGTGCGCCAGGAGGAGGACAGGCCCAGGGAACCGACTCTCCACGAGGCACTCACCAACATCCAGGGAGCATACCACCATTCCCAGGAGACAATGGGCCAGATACTGGACAAGTTGCAGGAGACCCAGCGGCTGAAGGAGAGATAGTACCTGGGGATCAGAGAGGACCTGAGGGACATCCACACCACCCTGGTCAACATTGCAGGGGTGCTAGCAGACATGGCAAACTTCATGAGGGAGGCAGTGACACACCAACGGGCCCCTGACACTAGCCACACTGATGAACAGCCCTCCACCTCCGCTGACGCTAGTGGACGGGAGGCCCCAGCACTGGACCAACAGGCCACCAGCATCCCACCCCCTGCAGAAGGAGAACCACCACGCAAACGGTTCCTGTGATCCAGGCAGAAGCCAGAGACTATTGCCAAGACTCCTGCCAGAAAATTAGACTCTCCTGATTGTCACCCTTGTGTCCCACTCTGTCACCCAGTCCACCTTGAACTGCCATTGCTCTACTACCTATGCCCCCTTGGACAATGCGCCTGTGATACAAATAGACTGGCACTCTATCCTGGACTCTCTTCCACCACCCCCCAGCCTATACCAATACCCCATCCACTTATTAGCACATGAATAAACATCCTTCTAAAAAATACTAAAAGTATTGAGTCTGTCAAGTGATTGAACTATGTATTTGTTTCACAATCTGTAGACATTGCAATTCAACTTTACAGTCATGTATACTTAGGTGGGGCATAGATATCTGTGAATAGACATGTCAAAGGGTACAGTAAGTGGCCATAGTAGTGGGAACATCAGCCTGCCAGTGAAAACTTACAACACAAAACTGCAATGGTAGGTGAAGTTACAGTGTCTTACTTGTATGTCACTGGAAGTACTGTCGAATGATTGCGGTTCTGTTGTCCACATCCTCATGCTCTGCCTCATCCTCGTCACTGTCCACAGCCTCTGCTGCTGCCACACGCCCATCTCCAGCCTCATCCTCCTGCAGAAAAGGCACCTGGTGTCTCAGGGCAAGGTTATACAACATGCAGCATGCCACGATTATCTGGCACAGCTTCTTGGGTGAGTAGTACAGAGATCCACCTGTTAGATGGAGGCAACAAAACCTGGCCTTCAGGAGGCCGAAGGTTCGCTCTATAATTTTTCTTGTTCGCCCATGTGCCTCATTATAACGTTCCTCTGCCCTTGTCCTGACATTCCTCACTGGGGTCAGTAGCCATGAGAGGTTGGGGTAACCAGAGTCACCTGCAAATACAGAGGGATACCTGTTAGCCACTCACTAACCCTTAGGGCCAACCTCACACCCATATACCAACATCCACTGGGTGGGGACCATGGGCTCACCTATTAGCCACACCCGGTGCATCTGGGGTTGAGCCATCACAAGTGGGATGCTGCTATTCCTCAGGATAAAGGCATCATGCACAGACCCAGGATCCTTTGCATTGACGTGGGAGATGTACTGGTCTGCCAGGCACACTACCTGCACATTCATATAGTGAAAGCTCTTTCGATTTCTAAACACCAGTTCATTTCTCCACTGTCTCCGGGGGGGACAAAGGCAATATGTGTACCATCTATCGCCCCAATTATGTTGGGAATGTGTTCCATTGCATAGTAATCAGCTTTCACTGTGGCCAAATCCTCCACCTGGGGGAAAATTATGTATCTGAGCATGTGTTTCATCAGGGCAGACAACACTCTGGTCAGCACATTTGAGAACACTGGCTGCGATATTCCTGCTGCGAAGCCCACTGTCACTTTGGAGAAGACAGTTGCCAAGAAATGGAGCACAGATAGGACTTGCACAAGAGGGGGGATCCCAGTGGGGTGACGGATAGCTGAGATCAGGTCTGGCTCCAATTGGGCACACAGGCTCTTGGATTGTGGCCCTATAAAGTCTGTAGGTAAGGATAATGTGCCTGTCCTTTATTGTTGCCAAGTCCACCAGGGGCCTGTACACAGGAGGATGCCTCCATCTCCTATTCATCAGCAGCGGTTGTAATCTAGGGGGAAAAATTATGAGCATCTGATCAGTTTTCAACATTTCCTAATTGTACAGTGCATTGCATGTTGTTACAGAAACAGTATGTTGATGTTTAGCCTCAAAATGTGCCTATGTGTACTGTGATGCAGTTAGGTGCCATGGCATGCCCCCCCTAAAATGGCAGCCCTCTGTCCTGTGTGGATGGACAGGTGGAAATGAGGTAATGCCGCTGACGTTGTGCACCGTTGCGGGATGCGGTCGAGTACTGCCGTACAACACCTCATTGGTTGGTATTGGGTCCTATGGGCTACAGTGGCCAATGGTGATGTACACCGGCGGTGAACGTACGCACCGCCGTGAACGTCACGCCATTTTCTACCTGTTCACTCACTTGCTACCTGACCTTCAACAGAAAAGCACCTACATTGCAAGTGCTGCTGTGACCTGTGTCTGGAACCAACCATGGCTCGTGTCACTGGGGAAAGGGCCCCTGCCTTCACTGCTGAGGAGTTGGAGAGACTTGTGGATGGGGTCCTACCCCAATATCGATTGCTGTATGGGCCTCCGGACCAAGAGGTGAGTACACTGTGAGCCGGATTCATGGGGCATGAATGCATGGAGTGCTGTATGTGAGGGCCTCGTATAAGGGGGGGGTGGTTGAGGGGTCCTGGGCAGCATGGTGCATGTATGGTGGGCAATGTCTGTGCATAAGGGGATGAGAGGGCTATGGAGAGCCATGAGTGTAACAGGCCGGATGGGATGACTGATACCTTTTTCTATGTTTATTTCTCTGCAGGTCAGCGCCCATTAGAAAAAAAGGTATTTGGCATGCCATTGCCACAGATGTGCAGACCCTGGGGGTCTACAGCAGGTGGAGCACCCACTGTCGCAAACGGTGGAAGGACCTGAGATGCAGGGCAAGGAAGACGGCGGAGGCCCAGCTGGGGATTGCCTCCCAACGAGGAAGGGGTGCCCGTCGAACCCTGATCCACCTATCCAGAGCTGTATGGGCACTTGAGGCCATCACAGCAGCCACAAGGGGGTGAGTACATTTCCCAATATACTACTTGCGTGTGGTGGGGTGGTTGACGGGTGGGGGATGTGCACCTGTTTGTGCCCCTAGTCCAGGCTGGACATTGCAGGGTAGGTTCCATGTTGGGCAAGGCCTGATGAACTCCAACTCCAAACAAGCTAGTGGGCATCCAGTACTGGGCAGGGCTCTATGGGTCTAGGTATGCTGCAACTGGCATTAGGGATTACTGTCCATGGCCTGGTGACTAGCATTGTGTCTGGTAGTGCATTACCTAGTGCTTAGGGCTGTCCCCTGTGTGTCGTGTACGCCAACGGTAGTGTTGTTGCTGCCATTGACCAAGTGTATCCTCTGTCTCTTCCCCCCTTTTTGTTTTGTCATCCTGTCCTTATGTGCATTAGCATCATCTTGTGGAGGAGCAGAAGCACCGGCGACAAAGGGAGCTGCATCCCACAGGGCCCAGGAGACAGTGAGGGGACCAGTGGGACGGAGGCTGAGGGGAGCACCACGGCGGAGACAGGAGGGGACAGTTCGGACAGTGATACCTTCTCCGATGGAAGCTCCCTAGTGGTGGCGGACAGCTCTGTGGACTCTCCGAATACAGGTACAGCCACGACCCCCCTACCAGCACCGCCCTCCCAGCAGCCCCTCAGTGAGCTTCCTGTGCCCGATCACCCAGGAGGGTGGGCACCTCCTTCGCCCCAGGCACCTCAGGCCCTGCCCCTGCTGTCCTGAGTGAGGAGGCTATTGACCTCCTGAGATCCATCTCTGTTGGGCAGTCAACCATAGTGAATGCCATCCAGGGCCTGGCAGGGCATTTGCAACATACAAGTGCATTCCTGGAGAGCATTCACTCTGGCGTGGCGGCCCAACAGATCATTCCAGGCTCTGGCCTCCTCCCTGATGGCAGCCATTGTTCCTGTTTCTAGCCTCCCCCCTCCAACTTCCTCTGCCCAGTCCCATGCCCCTGAAACCCATCCTATCCCAAGCACATATTCAGACCAGTATGTACCCAAGACAGCACGCAGGAGTTGTTCAGGCAAACACAAGCACCACACATCATCCCACAGGCACGCACACAAACACCATCCAGATGCTGACATAACAACATCCACTGCCTCCAGTGTGTCCCCCTCCTCCTCCTCGTCCACCTCCCTCCCAATAGCGTCTACACTACCACCTGCATGCAACACATCCACACCCACTCCCTCCATCACCATAACACCTATCAGTGCATGCCCCTCACTGGCAGTCACCACCCCCTCATTCATGCACACGTCCCCTGTGTCCTCTCCCACTGTGTCTGTGCCCCCTCCTCCCAAAGTACACAAACACAAGCACTCAGACACCCAACAGCCATCCACCTCACAACAACATCCAGCCCTTGCACCTGCATCCAAACACAGCATACACCTCCTACAACCACTCCATCTTCCTCTCTTCCTCCACTCCCAAACCTTCGCCCTCATCCCACCCCAATGTCCCTAAGAAGCTTTTCCTCTCCGCCGTTGACCTTTTCCCTACCCTTCCCCCCCGTACTTCTCGTCGGGCCAGGGTGGGCAGAACCCAGGCCAGCACCTAAGCCACCCAGTCTATGGCCACTGTAGTTTCGGTAGCTACTGCAGATATGAGAGGCTCCAAGGAGACACCCATCCGCACTGGCAGTGTGCCTGCGCCAGCTGCCAAGGGGAAGGACAAGGTGGCACAACCACATGGTAAAGGAAAGGGCAAGGAGACACCACCACACAGAAAGGGAAAAGGCACGGAGGCACCACCGGATGGCAAGAGCAAGGAGGCACCACCACACAGCAAGGGCAAGGAGGCACCACCAGATGGGAAGGGCAAGGAGGCACCACCACATGGCAAGGGCCTGGCTCTTAAGGCAGGAAGGACAGGAGGCCTGGTGTTGTGACCGAATCTGAGCCCACAAAAGCAACCATGGTGCTTCTTCCATCCGAGGCTGCAGGGGATGGCCAGGAGCCTCCCCCCACCACTGCAAGCACAGACACCAGCCCCACCACTGCCACCACTGAGCAGCCGTCACCGCTGGCGGGCAGTGTGTAGTCTGGCCTCCATGGACTGTAGTGCGTCCTGGCCCCTGCAAATCCTGTGGATGTGACACCCAGGTGGGAGACTGTGACCTTGCACTCCCAAAGATCTGCATCACAGGGCACAAGGCCCTCTCCAGAACCAGTGGAAGAAGGCATCCACTCACCGCATCTATGCCAGGATGAAGTACACAGTGCACAAGGCCCCCTCCAGGACCAGTGGAAGAAGGCATCCACTCACCGTATCCTTGCCAGGATAAAGCACACAGGGCACAATGCCCCCTCCAGAACCAGTGGGCAAACCACCCACTTGAAAGACTGTGGCCTTACACTCTCTAGGACCAAGCAGTGGGCAAATCACCCACTTGAGAGACTGTGGCTTTGCACTCCCCAGGACCAAGCAGTGGGCAAACCACCCACTTGAAAGACTGTGGCTTTGCACTCCCCAGGACATCGCACAGGGCATGTAGCCCCCTCCAGGACAAGTTGGATTGTACCACCTTCCGGCTGAGGTGCCTGTGTATTTTCAACCTGATGCCCCAGCAGTGTTCTCTCCGTGTGGATGCAGGAGTCACGTGGGGCCTTGGCCTATGTGATGTGGCCCTGTGGCCCACGGACATTATGGACTGGGCAGTGTCCCTCCATTTGTATATCTGTAAATACTGTTTTGAATTTAGAGGACGTTTTTTCTGGATTTTTATCTTATTACACTCACGTTCTTCAAATCATTTTGTCCTTGCATTATTCCTGATGAGTACGGGGTGAATGTGTAATGTTGTTGCATCTGTTTGTTTGTATGTTTTTGGGGGTGTTGCATGTTGCTGGTGTGTGTCACTCTCTTTTTCCTCCCCCCTCCCTTGTGTGCTACGGGGCAGTACACACTGTGGTCGTCATCGCTGGCGTTGGTATTCCTGGTGTAGGAGGAGGTAGACCAGTATGGGTAAGATCTGCAATTCGGGTTCCATGGCGGCATGGTTCTTCCCTGAGTGTCCAGAGGTGAGTCCTTTGCCTTTTATGTTCTGTTTCCGCTGTGCTTTTGATGTCATTGGTACCGCCCCAGAAAAGGTGGCGGATAGGCCTGTCATAATAGAGTGGGTGGTACATTGTCTTCCGTCTGACTGTTGGCGGTTGCCGCCATGGTGCTTGTTGCTACCGCCGTGGTGGTCGGTGTGTTGAAGTGGCTGTCTGTGTTGGCGGTTTGCGGCGTGGTCCTAATTCCATTTTTTTTTACTGCCAGCTTGTTGGCGGTATTACCGCTGTTTTATCACCGACCACCAGGGTTGTAATAAGGGCCTTTATCACATAATTGATATACTGGTCACATTGTCCAACCCTCGTAAGTCTATACTGGCATATATGACAGTCATTTATAATTTCTCTGTGTTCTCAGGCTACCAAAGCATCCCGGGCAACCTTGTCATTTACTTTGCAGCCCTTTAGATACTAAGGCATCTACCTCAATCCGGGTCTCACTAACTTGGTCAAAGACAATATCATCCCCATCATGAATAAAATCACTATGGGGTTCGCTACCTGCTCTAAACTTCAGCTCTCCTTATGGGGAAAAATGCAGATTGCAAACATGAACGTGATATTGTTGTTCAATTATGTTTTTGGCATGCAGCCACTAATGGTACCAAACTCTTTTCTTGGGAAATTGAAATATTATATGGTTGTAGACAGTGCCTCAAGGCCTCCAAGTTTTACGATGAAATCTCTGTAGGGGACATACGTCTTTCACATGTGGAATCAATTTACTTCAACATCCTCCAAAGATGGCACTGGTCACTGGCCAAGCTCCATGGACCACACATGCTACCAGACTCCAAATGGTTGAGATGACAAGCTGTCGACTGCGACATAGTACATGTTCTGTGGGAATGTCTGACCCTCTTTTATTACTGGCACTCAGTCTGAGACCTATTTCAAAGTGAACTGAGGGTGTTGACACCATTGACAAATGGGCTAGACTTGTTGCAAGACACCTCAACCCTCACCCTAATGCCCTACCATACTAATAGATGACTTTCAATGGCTGTGGCAGTGGTGAAGGTGGAGATGCTGTGCCACTGTAAACAGCTACTCCACCCGTGTACTACACATGGTTGGTAGACATGCCTGCTATGGCCTCATATGAAAACATATCTACAAACTCAATGATCAACTTCGGAAATTTGACACATCACTAGACACCTAACAGACCTCCACTGGCTTCCTGTCGAGAAAAGGGTCAACTTCAAACTCTTTGTCCATGCATACAAGGCTCTCCATGACCTAGGACCCACCTACCTCAACAGCCACATCACCTTCCACTCCCCCGTCAGACCTATCCTCTCCGCTCAACAGGCACAATCCACCGTATCCTGCAAACGGAAGACCTCGGGGGCGGGGGGGGAAGATTCTTCGCCTACCTTACGGCAAAGAGGTGGAACACCTTGCTTCTTCACCTCAGGCAGTCACCATTGTTGCCTCAATTCAGGAAAGACCATGAGACCTGGCTCTTCGACTGAAGCAAAGAGGACATATCCCCTCAGTGCCTTGAGACCCTTACGGTTGAGTAGTTGCGATCTACAAATTATGATTAATTGATACTACCACAATGTCAGTTTGACTGACACAAAAAGCTGACCACCGACTCAGTGATGCACTCACCACCTACCGTCAACATACTTAGTTACTCTGACACACTTAAGACTGTATTGGGATGATGGAATGGGCAATGTAAGTTGTATGATACTCATGTATCTCCAAGAATGGGGGAATCAACAGGGTAGACTTTAATTGAGTAACTGCTTGTTTGTCTCTTGCTTTTGATATATACCATGCTAAGTTTATATTATTTCTTCTCCTCTCTGTTGTTACTCTTATTGGTGGGGTGGGGGAGTTGCGAGCATTGAACTTGACCTAAATTATTATTATTATTTTTTTTCTCTCTCCTTTTTCCCACTAGAAGAATGTTTGTTCTTTTCCCTCCTTATCCTTATTTTACTATTGTGGAAAGATATTTTATTTTAAGAGGCTACAAGTTATTTGTGCACTACTTGAACTGTGATGAAAAAAAAGCAATATATTATTGCAATTTCCAACTATAACATCAATTTACCCAATGGTTTTTCTGTGAATTTCTATGTTCTTTTTAGCATAATGTAAGATGTCCATCACTGTACACAGCGTGGGGTTGGGCCCGTGCCTAGCCTGCAGCAAGGCTTCTCACCTCAACCCACTCAGGCACTCTAACCATCTCAGTGCATGACTTTCGGATGTATCCAGTGTGGGTTTGGTGTGGGTTTAAGTGCATGACTTGGCCCTATACTCAGCCGCCCTCTGGTGCCCAACACCCCACAAGCACCCACTGCTAACTTTGTGACTATGTGATGTAACAGTATAAAGGGTGTCATTAAAGTAAGGCAGACCTAAAAAAGGGAACCATTTAAAGTAATGCGGATCTACTGTCTACGTCAAAACATCAGAGCACCAAACAAAATATATAAAACACAGGCCTATTGGCTTTGTCAAGGGGTTAACACATCAACATAATCAAAGTAAACCAATTGTTTGTTATCAAAAAGTAACCTATAACTATAATTACATTAATATTTTATAAATTCACACATGTTAATGTTTAATCTATCTTTGAAACTTATTTCCAATTTTCCAAGCCTCAAGATGATGCCTCCACAAGCGGTCTCTGCAATACAGCTCCAGCTCAAAGTTAATTAATAACACGTAAACTTTCCTGGGGTAATGAATTCAATGACCGAGGATACATACCCTTTTTTAATGTTGCAAGGTGTGGGGAGCTGCTGTACTCCTTGCAGACCCACACAACATTACAAAAAATGGCTGGCGATGCCACTTTTCTTGCTAAAGAAACCACCAACAAGAGAGAACAACATTTTTAAAAGTGTTATGGCATTATAGGGTGCTCCTTGCACAGATCAGTGAATGATAAATGAACGGCTTTTGATGCTCCACTGCCATTTCTCCTGCCAGTTTACATTGTTGTGCTGGTGGCAGCTGGCTCTCTGACTTTGCTCCTGCTCAGGTAGGAGCAGCTACTTTCTCTGCTTCTGTCGGAGTGGGAGCAAAGTTGTTTTCACTGCCTATAGGAGTGTGGGCAGGAAATAAAGTTTATATTCCCTACCGATCTTCTGCTTGACAGGGAACACAGCATTGTTCTGAAGGATGAGATCCCAAAGATACTGCAGGTGACATAAAGACCTCAGGGTTGCTGTCCTGAGCAGTAATGTACAGCTCAGGGAAGCAGGCTACACACTCCCTCCCCAAAATTTAAATCTTAGCCATGGAGAATAATCAGCCCAGGGGGTGGAGTTCCTGTGTCCTCCAAGAGGCTCAGGGAGGGGTTGCATGCCCACTCCCCTAGAACTGAAATTGGCCCTGAGGGATTCGGTCCCTTGGGCCTCAGGAAGGCTCATGGAGGGATGCCACATACCCCCCATTAAATAGAAAGCGCTGATCCTCATGGGCCCTGGTCCACCCCAGGGGTCTGTTTTTCAAAAAACAAAAGGGCAATTAAAAAAAAAAAATTAGATCCATAATACCATTAAAAAAATAGGTTTTTGGCTAAGGAGCAGGGTTCAGCTGGGAACCCCCACAGGCCTATGAGGGCAGGGCATCCCTATCCTTCACCCATTTATGCACTTTTTCCTTTTTTTTCAGGTCCTAGCCATAAGTCGGCAGCAACATATAGATGTATATGGTAATAACGTTGGCACCGCTTGATGAATTTTCACATACATTTGCGAAGAATAGTTTTTTAAAAATGGTATAAGGGATCAGGTTAGAGGTACTCTAACCACAGAACAATGTAAAGGAATCGCACATGGATCCACCTGGGGCCAAATCCTGAAGAAATGTTTTTTTATTTATTTCCATGATCCAGAGGAAGTCAGAAAAGCCCATGAAACAGCAGGGAGCTTCTGCTGGACTCTCACAGGTTCAGGAAAAGAAAAAGCAGAGTATGAGTATCTGCTGTGGCTTGCCGTGAACAGGTGAAGGCTGCCCACAGAGGATGGTTGGCTGCCTGTGGGTGTTGGGCCCAGGCAGCCATGCCCTGCGCCCAGGCCCACACTATACCCGACAAAAGGCTTTGTATGGTGTGGAGTTGGAAAACCTTTGTGGGGTTGGATACAGGGCCTGGCTGCAGGCCAACCCCTTGCAATGCTCAGCCTGCAGGAGTTGGCCTTACGTACACTAATCAAATATTTCTCATGATTAAAGAATCCTAGAATGTAACTGAAAAAAATAAAGGTGAAGGTGATGTTAAAATTAGGGTTTTAATAATATCTTACGTTGCATAAAGAAAATCAGTACTTTCATGAAATAAACACTGGTTAAAGTGACATTATAGCTAGGTGAAAATGTCAGTTTAAATGTAACTGAAATACAACAATTATAATTGTTTTAAGTAACTGTAACTCACACCCTCGCCATGCACTGCTTATCATATTTCACATTGCAACACTCATTATTAGAGCAATTATCCTTAGTTTGATCTTCCTCCAAACTTTTTCCTTCCTCTTCATGTGTGCTCATCTTGTTTTTGCTGGCCTAAGGGCTCTGCACACTTTACCCCTGCTAACCAGTGCTAAAGTTCATGTGTTCACTTCTTAAAAAACATGATAACAGTAACTTATACCCACTTGTCATATTTAATTTACTTATCAGTCCCTGTGTCTTATCCAGGTGACTGATTGACACCTGATCTGTTTGATACAAGTCAATAAGGAGGCTCAATGAAGGACCACACGCCAATTATGTACACAATTTAGCTTTACTAGAATTTTAGGGAAAAAATGTATGCATTTGGCACATCAACAAAGTAGATTGAAAACCAGCAATAAAGAGACTCAAAGTATATATGAGCAAAGAGTTCATTTACAGATATATGCATTGGTTAACTGTATACGAAACGCATTTCTCAATTACTGTAGCATTCTCACATTAAGACGTTCAGGAAACAAAATATAAATATTTTTTACAAAATATAAATGAGCAGAATACTTCAGATTATAAACATAGTGCAAGCATAATAATCAATCATAACAGAGCAGAGGAACAAAGACCTTTCATCCCTGGGTGGAACTTAACTTTATCCACAAATGCTGGGAAGCCCTCTACCGCCTGCTTGGATCTCTCTCCCCCTCGAGCGTCACGGTCTCTGAACAGCAAAACCAGGGAGGCAGCTATGTGGGCTGGGTGATGGCAGCTTACACAACCCCATATGCGAGCTTCAATCCCCTCACCCGCGCTTCAGTGCTTAAATAACCTGAAGCTTGGATTCTATCCCTTTCTTGCATCTTCTAGCTATGTTATCAGCACATGTCCCTTAGCCGCTCTGCTGTTCCCTAGCCATTGTTTTTTTCCATCCTTTTCCTGTACTCCCTTTCTCACGGTTAGAACGACCTTTGTGTCTCTCTCCTACACATCCTGCTTCTTACACATGCAGCTATGGAATGTTGGAACACAAGCTTGAAAACGACATCGTGGACTTTTCCACGTTGTTTCAGGTTTCAGCAGGCATCAAGCTCATCTACACTGTTCAAAATAATTAACCCTTCGCGTCACAATGTCTCCGCACCTTTCCCTATATTGATCACCCTGGTAAGGTGGTACTACATATACCATGGGCCTGTAAATGAAGTGCTACTATTGGGCCTGCAGCACTTATTGTGCTTTCCACTTAAGTATCACTTGAAACATATTTCAGGCCTGCCATTGCAGTCAGTGTGTACAGTTTCTAACTGCTGTTTCGTTCTGCCTAAATAAACTTTTTCCAGGTCCAAATACATATATGTCACCCCTAGGGTAGACTCTGGACAGCCCATAGGGCAGGATGCAGTATACATAAAAAGTGGAACATGTAATTTTAAGTTTTACCTGTCCTGTTAGTCAAAAACTCTTACATTTGTTTTTCACTACTACAAGGCCCACCTATTCCGTAGACTAACGTTGGAGTCACTTTAATACATTCAATAAGCTGTAATTTCAGAATGGGAGCATGTAACCAGTTAAGGTTTGGAATTTAATGAAAAATTCTAATTTATGGTGAATTTGGATTTTAAATTACACTTTTAGAAAGTTGGCATTTTCTTTTGGTAGCCATTTAGAGCCTGTAGCCTGTACCTGGGTCGCATGACTGGGTGTAGCTGACTGTTGGGATTTGTGTATTCCTCCTATACAGTCACACACAATAGAGAGCTTAGGTGGGCCGGGATGGGCCACCACTCACAGGATAAGAGGCCGTAGCTGGACCATGCCCTACAGACACTTGAATAGGCTGTGTCCTGCCTCCACACAAGGGGCACATCCCCTATATTTGGTCTTGAGCTAGGGCGGGAAAGGCGGGATGCCAGGGGACTTCAAAGGGAAAACCTTGCCACCCCTTCAAAGACACAACCAGTTATAGGCACTGGACCTCGGATACCAGCTCTTCAATACACTTCTGGATTTGTGGATTTTTTGCCAAGAAGAATGACTGCTGTGCTGCTGAGGGACTGCTACTCTGCTGGACTGCGGCCATGCTGAACTACTGCCTTGCTGTGCTGCTGCCTTGCTGTGCTGACCTACTGCCCTTTTGACCAGGTATGAAGGACGGGACCTACATCTCTTAAACCGAGAACCCCAGAGTGACTTCAAGGGCTTGTTGGCTGGCCTCTGTCTTGATCCTCTGGGATAGAAGGTTCCAACAACCTTGACCCAGCACCTGGAATATGCCATCTGTGAATCCAACCAAGTAGTGCCACCCCAGTCCTGGCTTCTTAGAAGTGGGCCTAAGGTGTTCTACCAGCCTCTGTGGAACCAGCAGAATCAACACATCTCCTCTGCTGTGCAGCACAACCCCAAGCAGAACTGGCACATTGCTGATACTGGATAGATCAAAATCTTAGTGAAGACACAAATCACACCCCATTGCCATATCGAGACCACCACTATGTGAATCAACCTTGCATCCCTCGTTGATGGCATCCTCAATGATGATGCTAGACTCTTCATTGTAGTCTTGCAGCTCCTTGAACTGATGTATCGCCCACTACACTGGTCATCCTCAATGCTGGACTTTGCATCACAAGCACTGGTCAACGGATTGTCGGCAAAGATATTGGACATCGCACTGCAGCCTTGGAATGGATGCATCACTTCGGCTGCACAGCACATTTTTTGTGCAGATCCTTGCAAAGCTCTGCAAACCAGGATTTAAGGTCCTCTGTTCAGCGAGCCTAACTGTACCTAGCCCTCACTCCATTGTAGTCAGTCTGAACCTGTGACTTTGTCCCGGTCTGTTGCAATCAGATCTCCACCGCTGACCCTTTAAGCCTTCTGGCGATTTTGACACGAAAATGAATATCTGTGGTTCTACTCATTGGATTTCTGTTCTTTTAATCTTGTTTTATTTAATAAAGATTACTCTGCTTTCTTTTTAAATGTGGGAACCTCTTGTGCTGTGTTTTCTTTCACTGTGTTACTGTTTGAAGTGTTGCACAAATACTTTACACATTGTCTCTGAGTTATCCCTGATGGCTCTGTGCCAAGTTACCCAAGGGTTGAGCACAGATTAATTAAGGGCTTGCTTGTGACTGCACCCTGAGAAACAAAACTGATTTAGGATTTACAAGGGCTTCACCTCCCTCAACTAGTAACCCAATTTCTTATACTCATGACATGTTCTGTGAAAACATTTATAACATTACTGGTGATAACTGAATTGGCATCATTGACGATACCACTAAACATGGCATGGGAATGACTAATAGTAACTTGAAATAACTGTTAAATTTCTGTATTTTACCATATTTCACATTTTTTCCCATGAGAAATATATATATTTAAATCTATATGGAACATTGAAACATATTCATTTGAATATTTGTATGTTTGAAATTGACACAGAAGTTTGGGACCTTTTAATGTTTAGTCAAGTCAAGATTAATGATAAGGTTTCAATATGTCTAGTAGAGGTCTTTGAGAAGTAGATGTTGATCTACAGGTCTTGGAAAAAGAAAAAAAGGGATTCTGTCATATCTTGAAGTGTAGATTTGTTACACATTTTGAAGCAAAGCCTGAGAAAGAAGGTAATGATCTTGGTTTTCTTTTCTCATTTTGGGATTTTAAATTGTTATTTTAGGCTATGAAGGGGACAACTTGTTTCTGTTACACTGAGATTCTGTATCTAGTGAGCAGGATATGATTAGCTTCTGAGCTTTACAGCTACCTATTAGAAATTGGGTCTCTTGTTGGCAGAGGAATGCAACCTGTCTAAGTAGGGACCACAATCGTAGTCAGGATAAGCAGTTACAGAACATAAATTAACCTGTGCTCAACCTTTGGTAGCTTGGTACAGAGCAGGAAGGCTTAACATAGGAGGTAATGTGTAATGTATTTGTGCAACACTTGATACAGTAATGCAGTGAGAACACAGCAAAAAACTCCACACCAAGTTAGGAAAATAGGTCCTAATTTATTGAACAAAAACGGCCCAAACAACAAAATTCCAATAAGTATAAGTGGACATATGAGTTTGTAAACAATAACTGCAATTGTAGCAGTTGAAAACTTGAAGTGCCAACTGAGGCTAACTGGTCGAGCTAGACTGGGGTAAATCTAAAGTTCAGGTTGACTGCAATAGAGTGCAGGCCGGCTACATGGACCAACCTTGTCCCTCTGAAACAGTACCTTATGTGGAGGTTTGTGTCAACATCGAAGATGTGAGGAGCAGAGGAGGTGATGTAAAGGTGATGCATCAGTTTTAATCCCTGCAGTTAGGGGATATGTGATCATCAAGCTGTACAGTTATTGATGCGAAGTCCTCGAGGTGCTGCATCAAATCCTTTACAATGAAAGCGATGTGTTGTGATTGAGCTGCACAGCCGATGATGGGAAAGGTGATGCTTCAATGGAGATGCATCAATCTGGAGCCACACAGTCAGTAATGCAAAGTTCTGATCCCCAGAGGCAGTGGCAATGTATTGGCGTTGAGGAGAGATACAATGGTTCTGATCGGCACAGTAGTGGTGATGCGTTGACGTTGAGAGTTGCAGCACAGGAGAACACACTTCCAAGGGCCCAGGACTAGAATGGCACCACTTTGCAGGGCAGGACTCACAGGTGGCAGAGTCTAAGAGCTGTAGGGAAGATGCAGGCTGTTTTGACTACAGAACATGAGGCAAGTCCGCATTCCCTTGGAGTCAATTGGTTCTGGGGATGTGGAAACACAGGTCCAGACCTTCTTTCTCCCAGGCCGGAGACTACAGGCAGCAGACAAGCACAGAAAAGCAGGAGTCCAGCAAAGTACAGAAAAGTGACAATCCATTCAGTCCAGCAGTCCTTCTTCCTGGCAGAGCATCCTCAGGCCCAGAAGTAAACTGATTTGGTAGGGTCAGAAGTCCAATTCTTATACCCAGTGGTGTCTTTGAAATGGGGGTGACTTAAAAGAGAGGCTTTGAAGGGCACACATGTCCTCTCTTTCCTACCCTGGCTCCAGACACTACAGGGGGGGGTATGCCGTTCTTTGTCAGGGGGCAGGCACAACCCTATTGAGGTGGATGTGTCAGCTCTTTCCTTCCATCTAGCTGAGGAAAGCCCATCGCCCTGGTGATTGGCCATCAGGATGTAAATAGCACACCTCAGCTCCCTTTGGGGCATATTTATACTCCGTTTGCGCCGATTGTGCGTCAAAACATTTGATGCACAATCAGCGCAAACGCAAACGTATTTAAACCCTGACGCCCGAGCCCGCGGACGACAAAAATCCACCGTGTGCGTCATTTTCTGGATGCGCCAACCCGCCCTGCGTTAATGATATGCAGGGTGCGTCGTATTTATGCTTCCGGGCAAAAATGATTCTCGGCCGGGAGGCTGAGCAAAAAAATGACGCAAAGCCCGATGTGCGTCAAAATTTAACTCCTGGGTCAGGGCAGGCGTTAAAATGGGGCAAACACACCTGTATTTATTAAGAACACACGGAACAAACAACAGAGCAGCAGAGCAGCAGAGCAGCAGAGCAGCAACAGGGAGACATGGAGGTGATTTTTATCCAGCGTGCACGTAGACGCAGAGCCCTGCAGCAACAGCCGCAGCAACAACAACAACAGCAGGGACCCCAAAGGCAGCGCAGAAGGCAGGAGAGGATATTCCGCCCAAGAACAACCCTGCATGGCCTCAGGGAACACGACATCATCCAGAGGTACCGGTTGAACTGGCAGGCCATTCAGCAGCTGCTGCGAAACATTGAACAGCAGTTGGCCCCCACTGTGGTGACACCCCGCACTATCCCAACAGAAACAAAGCTGCTTGCCGTACTTCACCTGCTGGCAAGTGGCTCCTTTCAAACAACTGGTGCCCTGGTTGGCGGAATATCGCAACCATCATTCTCCGCATGTCTGCCAAAAGTACTGGATGCCATCAATCGCCTGACACCCCTCCACATCTGCTTCCCTAACACACTGCAGAAGCAGCAGGAAACTAAACAGGGGTTCTACGCCATCAGTGGCTTCCCACACGTCCTTGGTGCAATCAACTGCACACACGTACGCCTTGTGCCACCTGCTGCAACAGAACACCTCTACCGCAACAGGAAGCACACACATTCAATCAACGTGCAGGCCATAGTCGATCACCAGGGATTGATCACCAACATCGTGGCTAAATATCCTGGGAGTGTACATGACTCATTCATCTTCCGTCACAGCACCATCAACCAACACTTCCAGGATGGACGGTATGGCAATGGACTACTTGTTGGTAAGTACAAAAACCTACTTATATACACACTGCACAGCAACCCTCTAGGACACACAACACATACACCACAACAGCAACACCTAGACAGGAACACACTGAGGTCCTCACATCACTAGCCATGTTTCTTAACTCACAATTGAACCTGTCAAACATTGGAATTTACTGTACAGCTTAATGTGAAGACATAAATGAGTGTGGTTGCCTAAATGTCACCTTGCAAATTGTAAGTGTCACAATAACCTTTACATTAATACATTGCTTAAGTTTCAAGGGATGGGATGTCCAGGGTACTTTGATATGAACGTGTTAACAACACTTTCAATTTTAACTCTGCATGGAACTATCATCTCACCCCCAGTGAAGACACACGGACACCTGTATCACAAGTCACAATGCTAGGGAGGACACACTCTATTGCAATTCCCAAAACATACTGCTGACAAAGGGTTAGCAGACAAACACTTGCTCAGCCAAGGAAAAAACACAATGCAGAAGGTATAACCTACAAGTATAGGTTGTCACATTAGTACACAAAAGAGTCTCAGACAACACAAGACAACTACTGCCATTAAAGGTCTTTTCAATAGTGCCAGCTACATCTACATGATCCCATTCCGTGTTTTTCTTTCAGCTGATCAGGGGTATGGCATCCAGCCATGGCTAATGACACCATTTGGGAACCCGACCACTGCTGCAGAGCGGGCATACAACAACGCCCATAAGAGGACACGCAGCATTGTCGAGCGCACCTTTGGGATCCTAAAGTCAAGGTTCCGCTGCCTTGACATCACTGGCGGTAGCCTACTATATTCCCCAGAGATGGTCTGTAGTATCATACTCACTTGTGCCATATTGCACAACATTTGTGTAAAAAGGAACCTTCCCCTCCTCGAACCAGACCCATACATGCCTGAAGACAACGAAGAGGAGGATGCTGGCCTGCAACAGGAGGGGGAACAACCAAACACGACTACTTTCACCACTTAATGCACAATTGTAAATAAACACAGATAACAAACACCACATCATGGTTTGGCCTAATAATTTCTGCCCACCTTTAGTTTGAAATTGCTGAAGAAGAATGTCATCTCATTGAGCAATAATGACATAACAATCATCACACAAAAAATATACACCACAAATGTAATGGCCACCATACAATGGTCAAATACACACACCATGTAAATGACAGACATCCTGTACAGTTCACCTTTGAAGGGCAATAGCTGAGGACCACACATATGACTCACATACATGTAGGAAACATGGATTATCGCAGCAGATGGCACACAACTAAAACACCATCACTCAACTAGGGGAAAACAGGCCTCATACATCAGCCAGTTCACATGCTAATGCTTCAGGAACAGGAATGTAGTACTAGACTCTTGCCAACAGTAATTCCAACTACTTACTATCATTGCAATGACTATCTGTCACTAGAGTTACACATAAGCAGAACATACACAGCACAAGTGCTACACCTATGACAAGCATCCAGCACATCACATCCCATCTACATGTCAGCCCTTTTCTAAAAACAATACACACACTTGCAGCTGCTCACACCCCACCTGTCTGAAGAGGTCCCTGGAATGCCGATTTGTGTGCACTCAGATTCCCTCATCTACACACACACACACTCACAAGAGTCATCCAGTGTGCCACACCCTTTACTATGCCGACCATTGTCATACTACCATCTCACTGCATGGAACACAGCTCATATAATACACTGCCTTGGAGTTCATAAGGCCTGGGATCACCTGTAGATTGATTCTTCTGTGAAAGGTACTGTAGGCTAATTATCAGCTAATCCCATCTGACAGGACTAGTGAGACACAGATGGAGGCCACACCTGTGATCCCCTCCATGCACACCACCCAAATGTAAATGCCCTGTCCCTGCAGATGCCTCCTACTGCATACATGTTTGAATGTGAGCCATTACATCATTAAGCTTTGACACAAATGTTGCCGTGTAACACTTTATCAGGGTTCATGTGTCACCTTCAAAGCAACACAGGACATACACAGTGTGACATCTCAACTGTCTAATGCTCCCTCTGACCAGTCCTAGTCAGAACAAGTGATCATGTGATTACTGAAAGAGCTTGCCCCTGATTGACCCAGCATCCTGTCAGCCTGACTGGCACTTGTCCGTGGGTCACTCTACAGATATGTGGGGTCCACCTATGGACCACACATGCTGTCCAATACCTTTTGTACCTCAGACAATAATTTGTCATTAGCCTCATCAATGTATACTCAAATACATACTAGTGCATCATCTGACTGTCATTTGCATCAGATTTGTGACAGTGCCCATGAATAGCCAAATCTTGCCCCTTCCGTTGTCTGACCTTCATTAATGCCTAAACTTAAAAGTGTGACAGTGGACCAGGACCATAGTGTATGATGGTGTAAATGGCCTCCATCAAAGCCAGCAACCTCAGATAATGTCCATGAAAAGTCAACACATATAAGGACCCTGACTGTTCAAAACGCTGAGTAACACTTTTTCAAATGATAAAGATGAGTTGTGTGTTGAATACCAGCCATTTACTTCTGCACAGAGGCTATGATGTTTCATGATACATTACCATCCACAGAGGCCAACTGGAGTACAAATGTGGCAATGACACTTGCCAGATCCAGACACCTGAGACATTCTCTCACTCAGCACAAAAAGGTTGCCCATTCGAAAGTCTCATTACACGTGTTTAGTGACAGGGTGGGACCATCCATGTGTAGGTGACCATGTCCTCAATGGCTTCTCTCCATTTTTGCTACAAACAATGCCCAATTGGAACATGATTAGCTGCCACTAACTCATAAGGAGACCTGGAAGTTACAGTGACAACATACACCCTGACAGTTGATAGTGGATCTACATTGGACCACACATATAAACATGTGCCATCCAATCAACAAAATATTTGCAAGCAGCCAATCACAGTAGTGTCCCATTTGGAACCTAGCAGGAAGAATGAAACATGCCACTAAACCAGGTAATGCATAAAGGGCCACATACATCAACAACCTTTGTCATCAGCACATGAGGAACGTTGAGATTTAGCAAAAAATATCAATGCAAAATGGTATGTCAGATTGCTCCAAAGAATCAATAGGGCAAACATCAAATGGGCAAATGGGATTATTGAATGGCAAACAGTGAATCATACCCCATGGGCTTCCATGAGCCTGCTGCTGCAGATTTAGCATTACTGAATAAATTAAACCCTTGGATAAATTAGCAAATCTGGAAGGGCAAACCCTAGGGTGCTGGGGGCCCAAGTCCACCTCTACCGCCCCCGAAATATACATGAAATATGCACATGTGAAGTACACACATGCATAAGGCGCATGTGTAGCCTACATGTCAAAAGTAAAACACATATAAGATACACAAATTCATAATTAGGACATGGTTACCCCCATAAAAAGTGTAGGTGACAATTGCACTACCTATTTGGCCTATAGATAATTTTGATTACCGTGATAAATGTGGACACATTTTTGCTAAGGAATACATCCTGGCATCCCATTCATCATTTGAAATTAGCCATCAGCAATTACCCAAAATATGTGTACAATTATGGGTAATAACCATTTGGAGCAATCCTTACTATTACACTGTGAATTCCTTCTATACATCCTATAAGGGACATGTGCCATAGCTAACCCCAAATGTGTATCACTTAGCACCGTTTGGTCATGACAAAATTCTTTTCACAATTTGACAAATTAAAGACATATTTGTCAAAATGTGTCATATTTCCACGCATACAGCTTGTGCATCATAAATTTTGACGTATATGAGTTCACATAATGCTGAGTCAAAAAATATAATTTTAAAATAAATATATTAATAACCAGCATTACATGCCCACCATATTTTCTATAATGCGTCATATTTCAACGCATACAGCTTGGGCGTCATACATTTTTGACGTACAGGAGTGCACATAATGCTGAGTCAAAAAATATCATTTTAAAATAAATATATTAATAACCAGCATTACATGGCCACCATATTTTCTATAATGCGTCATATTTCCACGCATACAGCTTGGGCGTCATACATTTTTGACGTACAGGAGTGCACATAATGCTGAGTCAAAAAATATAATTTTAAAATAAATATATTAATAACCAGCATTACATGGCCATCATAATTTCTATAATGCGTCATATTTCCACGCATACAGCTTGGGCGTCATAAATGTTTGACGCACAGGAGAGCATATAATGCAGAGTCAAAATTAATTTTCATATTTGGTCATCATATTTGCCAGCGGCTTAAATTTCAACTCTAGAACTGTAAAATAAGCCTCACACAAATATAAGGGAACAATGAGGAAAAAAATGTTGACTCTGCATTATGTGCACTCTTATGCGTGAAAAAATATGACGCACAATCTGTATGCGTGAAAAAATGACGCATAACAGAAAAATTAAAACGGCGGCCATTTTATGCAGGATGTGATGTAATAGGTATATCCTGTTTACAGATTCTGTACTGTGGGTGTACTTTCACTTTCACTTTGCAGTCTCAGATTATTCTAGACTGTGTGGCTGTGTGGAAAGTGTTGTCCTGTGTTTTAGTGCTTTTGTGTCCAGTGTACTTCTCTATTGTGCTTTTGTCATCATTGTCTTGTTGGTGAATACTGTCTGAGTCTGTATTGTATAATTTTGTCAAGTCCAGTGTTTCTGTTATTGTCTGTGGGAGTCTGTTCTGGGTAGTGTAATTTTGGGGTTTGTTGGGCTCTTATACTTAAGTTTTCTTTGTTTTTCACTACTCTACCTTTCCCCATTTCCCCCTTTTCCTTTTTGTCCATCTTTTTCCACTTTGTTAGTGCAGAGATGTCAGGTAGGCCACGGCTTGCCAGGATGGGTGAGGAGGAATTGGGGGGATTTATATGGCTTGTTTGCCATTTCCTCCCACTCATGCTGGAGGCTGGGGGTCGTGTGATACAGGGGTATCACACGGAGGCACGTAAAGTCCGGCGGGGGAAGGTGCGCCATCACTTGGTCAGTGTCTATGGTAGCCTAAGGAATGACCATCAACTTAAGCACCGCTGGGCTGATCTGATATCCAGGGAGCAGGATCTGCTGGACCACCTGGGAATCCGGATTGGTGGCCATGTTGGTGAGTACACATCAATTACATGTGAACAATTTAAAGTTGTGTGGGGACATGTGATGATTGTTACCCAATCTGCCAGATAAGTAGCTGACTGTGTGTAATGCTAGGGAAGCCTACTGGGTAATTGTTGCACAATGTGAAGGAAGACAAATGCTAGCAGTCAGGTAGCTCATGTTTTCTAGACATACCGGTTGCCTGTAGCTGTATGTAATGTAGTGTTGCCTTTGTGTCAGACAAGCGACACGTTAATGCCTCGATTTGAACTCTACAGGTCACAATAGCCAGTGAAAAATGGATGTTGAAACATCATACCTACATATGTAGACGGCATAGCTAGACTGACATTTGTAAAACCAATATGATGCTATAAATGAGTGCTGCCTTCACGTCAATTGAAGTTAGCTATGTTGTCCACACATATGTCACATGTGTGTCAGGTTGGTGTGTGTTGAAAATGACCACATAGGCTGTTTGAGTTTGAGGGGTCATGCAGTCCTCAAGTAACCAGCTTTTGGATGTCGCTCTGTGATGCACATGATGAGATGAATGCACCCCTATATTGTTGGGGCATACTAATGGAGGTGCATCTTTGACACCACATGACTGTCCTGGCCACTGCATGTGTGTAGTAGGGTGTGTAACTGTAGCAGGAGACTCATCCAATGTAAATGTTGCTCAAGAATTATTCCATGCAGTATGAGCATGTGTGAAAGGGTTTCAATATGCATCTCATTTTCTCACATTGCCTTTGCAATTGCAATTGTTTGTCAGTGCACAGAGTCTGAGTATATTCTTCCTTCCCTGCTTTACAGGTGGACCTGCACCGTACACTGTGGGAGAGGTGGCTCATTTTGAGGACCCCGACACCTACAGTGAGTGTTGCATGTGTGCTATTTTTATTGTTTGCTAGTGATGCATGATGGTCTACTGTGTGTTCAACAGAATTCAAGGTTTGATGCGCTGCCCATTCATTAGTATTGTTCCATTAGTGGGATTTCAAATTTCACTTCAGTTTCAGTAGACCTATGCTTATCCATCTCTCAGATTTAGTGTCTGTAGGCCATTCCAGTCGGGCCCGCTATGGGGAATGGGATGAGTCATGTGGAATACACTGGTTAATGTAAGAGTTGCTCTGGGACTTGGCTTGTACTGAGTCTGCATTTCAGACTGACATTCTCCCAGATAGCTTCTGCAAAAGGCTTGTCTTAAATATGCAGCTTCCCTAGTTGAGGATGGACTGAGTACACTGTAGGTTGGATCTTCTGGGGGCATGTACTTCCACAAGTTGAACTAGAAGTGTGTGGGACTAGAGTGCAATGGCCTAGGTGTTCATTCTACTCATGATCATGGGTATTCTTGCTCCTCTGTGTGTGTAGTAAAATATGCCTCACTGGTAGTATGTGATGTTGAAGTCAGTACATTTTGACATGTGTGGACCTTGGATAGGACAAGGTTTGGCTGACTCCAATTTGTTGCTAGCCCTTCATTGGTGTTGTGTGTGGAGGCAAATACTTGTTGACCTTTCTATACACTCCTGGGTGTGCATTGAATATGGGATTGTTGGTTGTTCTTCCCACCCCACCCTCAAAGACTGCCATGTGTTTGGGAATAGGGTACCTAGGACTGTAGCAACCAGTATGTTACACATACTTGTGACCTTTTGCAACTTTGTTTTGAACCTAGTGTACACATTCGGTTGTGGCACATGAGTTCTATATTAGCAAAAAACAATTACAAATGGCAGATATTGAGGGTTGTGATTGTTATCACATAGAGTCACATATGTAGTGAAGTCAGTAGGCGGAAGAGGTACAGCCATAATGTCAGCTGCATTACCCATTATTTGGATGAGAACTGTAGGCTGATGTCACCCATCATGTAGAGACATGGATATGCTAGGTGTGAGATGCCCTTTTGTATGCAGGCTTCCCATGTACTTCCTCTGAGACTTTCAATGATCTATGTTGTGAAAATAGCTGTTACAAATACAGTAAAAGTGATGTGCAATTGACCCATTGTGCTATTCCACCCAATGCATTTCCTATGTTAAATAGTTGCCCTTTCTCTTCACAGCTGCAAACATGAGTGCCGCACAGAGACATCAGTTTGAAAGGCGTGCAATGAGATACCGGCACATCCTGCAGGTGCAGTCGGGGTTCAGAAGGATGGCCCGAAAATATCAAGCGGATCGGGCCTCCGGAGCATGGTGGGCCTCACCACAGGGTGGCTCAACATTGCCCACAACAGCCACCACCACTACATCCACCAGTTCTCCCCAAGTGGCCCCAGCAACGGCGGGGACAGTTGACCCTGCCTCTGCAGCACGACCTGGACCCAGCAATTTCTGAGCTGCAGGACAGTCCAGTGGCCAAACAACAACTCCCACACCATGCACCTCTGCCAGCACAAAGACTGCAGCAGCCCCTCCTATTGACCCTGCGGCATTCCTGGCTTTAAACAGGAAAATGGACAAGTTTATTACCAAGGTGGACAAGCTAAGCCAGGATGTGGCCTACATTAAGAAAAGGGTTCGGTCCATCAGGCGGACCCTATGGAGGGCCAACCTCTAGGACTTTATTGCTTGTTTTAAATATATCCCTCCCCTCTCTCCTCTTTCCTTTTTGTAATGATAGTTGGGTTTTGGGGATTAGTGTTAGCTTAGTGTAGGTTGTTAGATTAGTTAGTGTTAGGGAGGAGGGTGGGGGGTCCTTATTCTTTCTATTTGTCATTTTTCTGTGGGTGGGTGGTTGGGTGGGTTGGATGTCAATGTTGGGATTCCTGTCTGTTTATAAAAATAAAAAAAATAAAGAAAAATATTCAAACAAATTAATTTAAAAAAAAATACAAAAAAATATATGATTGTTTAGGATAGTATAGTATGTGTGGAGGTTAGTATGTGTTGTCCTGCATGTGTCCTGTCTCATAATGGTGGGTGGGGGGATGATGTTTAGATCGATTCATTATATGTGTAGAGTAAGTTTAGCTTAGGTTAGTTAGGGACAGTTGTGGGTTAGGAGTAGTCAGGTTAGATTAGTGTAGGTATGATTTTTCCCTTAGTTGCCTCTGGTGTGAATACATAGGAATAAACATATAGTTAACCCTTTGCATTATGCGTTAACTGCTACTTGATCATGGGCTTGACATCTGTGTAGGTGATTGTTTTTATATGACATTTGTGTCCTATGCTACACACCACAGAAAATGGAGGTTTAACATGACAGCTACCCCTGTGCTAACTTGGTAAGTATCCACCATTTGGTAGACCCACCATTAGTAGTTTACATGGATCACCAAGGATTTATGTTGATGAGTAGGTATTCTACATCACAAAGTGTGCTTCCAGACTTGGTATTGTGGGTAAGTTATTAGGTCGGACTGCAGTGTGATGTTCAGGGACATCTTTGTAGATGAGGTGTTGTTAACACTCTTGTCTTGTTGTCTTCATTGCTGACATAGATCATGTGTGTAAAAATTCAGCATGACTTCCCTTCATGGAAGTATACTCAGAAAGGGTGATTGATGCAGGGTTTAGTTGTGTTTGCTTAGATTATGCTGCATAATTTATTTTTTTAGTATTGCATGGTGCCTACATTTCTCAGCCACCATTAGTTGACTTTGATTGCTATAGATGGAGCATTATTCTCTCCAACACAGCATAATTGTTTGTGGTTTGTCCCTTCATCAGTTATTCTCCTCAGGATGGTCAGGCTCTGATGCAATCCTGGCCACTGCACAGATGTATCAGACTACATGATGTCAGGACAGTTGTATTGACAAGCTACATGGTTCTCACACAGGCACTTTAGAGTTATCTACTGCACAGTTGATGTGTCAAATTACACAGAGACATATTAGGTGTGCAAGTGCTATTTATTGATAGGTGCTGTAGTGCAAAATGTACATTGTCCATGTTTGCAAAGTCCGTTCTGGTGCATTCTTACATGGTAATCCTACAGAAGGGGTGTGGATGATGCTCCTGACATGCTGGGGTGATGTTACAGACAGTGCAGAGGGACAGGATTTGCTGAATAGTAGGAGAGAGACATTCACTGGCAATGCTGACAAGTCATACAGTGGTTAGCAGAACAGTCATTGAGTATAGTTGTAGTGAGACTGGCATTTGACAAAACGTAGGACCTTGGTCAAAGTAGGCCATGGTGCAGGGACTAGTGCTTCTGGGTACTCTTCCGGGAGAATGTGATCTGTTCCATGTCTTCTTCTTCTGATGTGTATGTTGCCTGGTTTGTCCTTGTTGTTGTTGGTTGTGAAGGGGCAACACACACCTCAGTGTTAGAAGACGTGGAGTCAGACATCCCGTTTCTTGTAGTCCTTGCAGTATGGATGTTAGGGCTTGCATAGCTGCTGCCTGATCTGCAGATGACAACATGCACGAGCGCACCCCCTCAAGGCTGGCTGCCATATTTTGCATCCCCACCCGCACCTCCTTGGCCAGCTCCGGCTGTACACCAACTACAGTTCTTTCAAAGCTGGTGCCAGTGTTGTCAGAGTCCTCAGCTGTATTGGAGCTGGCAGGTCTTACAATTGGGGTGGTGGGTGGTTCTTCTGTGATGGCTGCTTGTTCTTTGCTCCTCCTTGTGACTGAAGGTGGGGTCTGGAGGGTTTCAAGGACCTTTTGGATGGTCTCCTGGGGAATGTTTATGGGCTCGTCATCCATGTCATCAGGGAAATCAGGGACAGGTATATCGGCAGGAGATTCATGTTCCTCTGCAATGAAATAGGGTACAATTAGTGTGCCTGTGTTGTGACAATTTTGACATAACATGCAAGCCTTTGGATGACTTTACTTTGTGATCTTGTTTGGTATTGGTATCTGCTGTCCTTCATATGGGCATTGTTATAGGCCTATGGCCCACCTGTGTGTCACATGTATGATATAGAGTCATCAGACTTGTCTGCCTAATCGCCTCTAGGTGTTGCTTTGTACCAATTAGGGAATAGCCATCTTTTTGTCCTGCTCGACCCTCCGTGTATATCTATTCGTATGGTGAGACCTTTCACTGGCTGTGGGTGTTGTGATTGCCCTGGCAGCACACTTGCCTCTCAGGACCTGCCCCAAAATCTGTTTGTTCACATTGACCTAATTGTAATTGTTATGTGGCACATCCTATGCATGGCAATGTTAAGGTGTGATATGGATGTAGACATTGTTGATGTTTCCAGCTGATGTTGGGTAATGTGTGTTTAATTGGATTGCCCTGTTTATAGTATCAATGTCCTATTTGGTCCTCTGACTGTGCAGGTGTATTTCAGTGACCAGTTGCATGTGTCCCCTCCTCAATGTTGTTGTCTGAGCAGTATGACATTAGTGATGTTGCCTTGTTAGCCAGGCACGTGAGGGACCCTGACGTATGCAGCATGTGTGTGTCATTAGTGCTGTGTGGCTCCTATTGCTGTTTACTTTGGTGATGTATGTGTCAACTATGGGCATTGACATTTGAGTGTACTGGTGCCTTTGTCTTATTTCTGGAGATTGTTGCAGATGTCATCCTCACCCCCTAATTTAGGTATGTATGTTCCATTGGGAGGTTACTGCCATTGGCTACTATAGCTGCACAGAGATCAGAGGTGTTAGTGTCAACTGTTGTTGCAGTTACATTGCAGTTGTTGTTTTGGCTACTGGATTACTGATAGAGACCTAGTTGATGTAGGATATATTTTGACTGACGAGTGTCAGGATGTAAGTTTGACGTAGTGGCCTTCCCACCTGTCGAGGCTTTCCCTTAGCTCCATTGTTGTCATGACAGGATGCCCCCATGGGACTGTTGTTGGTGCTGTGTTATGTAGTGCCCCAGCTTCTGTCTGTGCTGGGCATGCCCCCCGGCCGTGCCCCTTTACCCATGCCACTCCATATCTATGCTGACTTACATGCATTGTGTGGTAGGTATTCCCCACCCCGGTTGCAGTTAACATTATTGCATTATAATTCCCCATGCAACTTACCCTGCATGTGCGTTGTCTCGTGGTAGTCTGCGCTGTCCTGTCCTTGAATCCCTGTGACGATCTCCTCAGGGATGACGGCTGTGACCATCTCCTCCATGTGGTCCAGGGCCTCCTGGTGTGCTGGACTCCCACCTCCAGTCCGCAGTGCTGCCTTCCTGTTCCTGGCCATTTTTTCCTTTGTCCTACGTTTACAGTCATGCCAGCGTTTCTTACACTCGGTGACTGTTCTGCGTACTTCAGCCACACTGTTGATCTTGTCAACAATTTGTTGCCATATGGCCTCTCTCCTGCTGATTGGCAACTTAGAGGTGATGAACAGTTGGTGCTGGTGTTCCGTCACCTCTTTAACCAGGATTTCCTGCTCCTCTGCACTGAAGCGACACTTTCTTTTTTTTTCTATATATGTCCTGGTTCCTGTATGGATCATCCTGGCTGGTTCCTGGTCTGCTGTCATCTTCCTGGGGTCTGTAGTGGCATCTGGGATCCATTTTGGCTCTCCTCTGCTGAAAGGGCAGTGTTCGCGGGTATTTTTGACGCTATTGCGTAAAAAAAACAGCGCTTTCGGGTTGCGCTGTCGTAAATCGACCCACAGTCATTTACGTCGCGTTGACGTTATTTTCCTTTACGACTTGACGCCGCTCTGTGCGTAAAAAAAAAATGACTCCCACCTGTTGGTTGCGCCGCCGTGCATCAAAGTATAAATTTGATGCCCGCACGGCGCTTCGAAATGGCGTTTGCCGGCGGTAAAACTTTTGACGCAAAACTGCGCCGGCGCAGCTTTGTGTCAAAAAGTATAAATATGGCCCTTTGTGTGTAGCCATCTAGAGGGAATGTACAAACCCCAGCTTTCACCCAACTCAGACATGTATTGGACCCAGGCAACAGGCACACAGGACGTAAGAGCAGAAAAATGGCAACTTTTTAAAGTGGTATTTTTAAAGTTGTAATCATAAATCCAACTTTACCATTAAAGAGGATTTATTATTACACGTACATAGGTACCAAACACTACAGTCCTACTCCTTCTCAATCAGGAATTACACTTAATAAGTGTATTAAGGAAAACCCAATACTATCCCATGAGAGAGATAGCCCTCACAATAGTGAAAAAAGGAATTGGGGAGATTTTTACTATCAGGACATGTAAAACTAAAAACGTATATGTCCTGCATATGGACGCACCAGTGTTACCATGTTTTAGGGAAGTGAGTACATGCACTTTAGCACTGGTTAGTGATGGTAAAGTGCCCAGAGTCCTAATGCCAACAAAACAGGTCAGCAAAAGTGAGGTAAGGTAGGCAAAATGTTTGGGGGAGGACCACCCTAAGGCTGTCAGGTTTAACAGTACCTGAAGATCTGTTATCCTTGTAAGGGAAACCATTTAAACTCGACAGTGCATGAATGATGTCACTAAATGTTTCATTGTCTGTAATTGTTCTTGAAGTTGCATGCAGCATTCCTTTAAAGAAGACTTTCCTATTAGCAAAGAAGCCAGTGAGTAGAAATATTGCATACTCACTTTAGGACATAACCAGGGCTAGGATGACATGTTTAATTTCCTCCGTCAGAATGAATATATTAATTGATTTTAGGAGTTTACCTGATGATCAACTGATTTTGTTATTGCATTGACATGAGAATCTAGATTAAGTTTGCCAATTGGATCACCAAGAAATATGGCATTGCAGACATTTAGGGGGTCATTCTGACCTCGGCGGTAAAAGGCCCTTACCGCCGGTCAGAAGTCCGCCATTCTACCGCCGCGGCCGCGGTAAACCGCCACGGTCATTCTGACCACCAACTGTGAAACCGCCAAAAATCCGACATCCAAGGAAGGCCGCCACATCAGCGGGCCGCGGAAAACTGGAGATGACCAAACCTCCACCGTCACGCCAACACAAACACGCCCATGCCATTCTGACCCACGAATCCACGAGGCGGTCTTTCAACCGCGGTATTCCATTGGCGGTACACACCGCTGCGGTCAAAATACACACACAGCTCCAAAACACTGCCACATTGGACATTTTGAAATACGCACACCTGAGACACATACAAACAACACACCCACACATCCAATCAACTATAAAACACACACCCACATCACCCACAAACCCCCACTAGTTGGAAATCGGAGCGAAGGCGAAAGCGAGAGAGATTGAGATAGAGAGAGCGAGCACAGCAATAGAAAACCCCAACACACACAGGAACCCAACTTCATCACCCACACCACATCTACGCACACATCACCACATATCACCACGCACATCACCACAAACACCACCCCACACCTCATCCACACCACCCCATGGCACCCCAAATACACCCAAGGTTTTCGGACCAAGAACTCCGGGTCATGGTGGAGGAAATCATGAGGGTTGAGCCCCAGCTCTTCGGCACACAGGTGCAGCACACCACCATAGCAAGGAAGGCTGAGCTATGCAAAGGATCGTAGACAGGGTCAACGCTGTGGGACAGCATCCCAGAAATCGGGAAGATATCAGAAAGCGATGGAACGACCTACGGGGGAAGGTGCGCTCGATGATCTCCAGGCACAACATCGCTGTGCAGAAGACTGGCGGCGGACCCCCACCCACTCCACCCCAATTCACAGCATGGGAGCAAGAGGTGGTAAACATCCTGCATCCTGATGGCCTCGCTGGAGTACACGGAGGAATGGACTCTGGTAAGTCGAATCTCAACTACTTCACCCCCCCAACCACCAGCATGCCAACCCCCCCCTCACCCCCAATCTCAACCCCCCAGCACACAACCTCCCTGCCAATGTCTCACCAGCACAACCCACCCTAAACAACACCAACCCCTGAATGCCAACACAAACCATAGACAGCCACCACCAAAGCATGACCATTGCACATACCCATACACCCCCCCCCCCAAACCCTCACAACACCTCCCACAAGGGAATGCCAGCACTGGGGGACAAGGGCACTCAAAATGCACGCCATGGCACACACAGAAACAATAACCATACTCCTTTACCCCTGCAGGGCCCGAATGCCAACACACCGCCACGGAGGGTCCAGATTTGTCCATCCCACCCCCAGAACAGGCCCCCAGCGAGGACAGCAGCTCTGTCGACCTAGAACCTGACGACCAGCCCGGACCATCGGGGACCTCTGGACAGTCGGTTCCCCACACACAGACACAGGCCACAGCAGACCCAAACCCCTCTGGGAACACCAGCACAGCTCCCACCCAGCGGGCCCATGCCTCTGTCTCGCGGACGCGTCAATCAGCGGTGTGTCCGCCACTACAGGGCACCCAGGCTGACCCAACACCCCAACAACAACAGGGACCTGGGGGCAGTGGTAGTGGGCACACCGTCGAGGGGACAGAGGCCCGGGGAAACAGGGCAACTGGGAGGGCTGCTGTGCGACAGGGGGGGGAGGACAGGCCCAGGGAACCGACTCTCCAAGAGGCCTTCACCACCATCATGGGAGGATACCATCACTCCCAGGAGACGATGGCGACGGTACTGGCCAGGTTCACCGAGATCCAGGCACAGCAGGAGGAACGGTACATGGGGTTCAGCAATGAACTCCGGAACATCGCTACCGCTATGGGGACCATAGTCCAGGCCCTCAACCGGATAGAAACCACATTGCGGGACCATGTGGCACCGCAAAGGGCCCCTGTCACTAGCCAGGAACAGCCTACCACCTCCGCCGGCGCTAGTGGTCAGGAGGCCCCCACAGAACGACGGGCCACCAGAACCCCCACCTCCTGCTGAAGAACAACCACCCCGCAAGAGGAACCTGAGATCTCAAAGGAAGACAGAGTAGGATGCCAAGACCCCCACCAGCCTAATATCCCCTCAGATGTCATTCCACTGTCCCACAGTGTCACCCTGTCCAACCTTGAACTGCCCCTGCTCCATCCTTCCACAGGCATATGAACAATGCACCTGTGCGACCGAGAACTGGACTCTGCCATGGACATAACTCCACCCTCACCCATCACCGTTTTAATATCATGTACCAATATATAGCACTAAAAATAAATCACTCATTACACAGAAATCATTCTGGAGTCAGCCTGTATTATTTACAAATGTATAACACATTACTTATCAATAATGTTCTGTAATTTATGTGTGGACAACATACCGATGTCAATAAGCATTAGTCCATGGGCTAACCAAGCAGAAGTCACGCAGTGGGTCATACAGCACTGAAAAGGGAAGGGAAAAGCAAACTTCAGTTTAAAAGAACTGGGGGGAAATACACAAAGTAAAGATGCAGGGGGCATTCAGTAAATGTTAAATGGTGTGGGTGATTCCTACCTGTGTGCTACTGAAAATACTGTTGGATAACTCTGTCCCTGTTGTCTGGGTCGTCCTCTTCGTCTTCCTCCTCTTCACTCTCCGCAGGCTCCACAGCTGCTTCAACACCACCATCTGGACCATCCTCCTGCAGGAAGGGCACCTGACGTCGCAATGCCAGATTGTGAAGCATACAGCAGGCCACGATGATCTGGCACACCTTCTTTGGTGAGTACATCAGGGATCCCCCTGTCATATGCAGGCACCTAAACCTGGCCTTCAGGAGGCCAAAGGTTCTTTCAATGATCCTCCCAGTTCGCCCATGGGCCTCAATGTACCGTTCCTCTGCCCTGGTCCGGGGATTCCTCACTGGGGTCAATAGCCAAGGCAGGTTGGGGTAACCAGAGTCACCAATTAGCCACACACGTTGTCTCTGTAGCTGTTCCATCACATAAGGGATGCTGCTATTTCGCATCACATACGCGTCATGCACTGACCCAGGGAACATGGCATTCACATGGGAGATGTACTGGTCAGCCAAACAGACCACCTGGACGTTCATCGAATGGTAACTTTTCCTGTTTCTGTACACCTGCTCATCGTCTTTTGGGGGTACTAAAGCCACATGGGTCCCATCAATGGCACCAATTATGTTGGGGATATGTCCAAGGGCATAGAAATCACCCTTCACAGTGGCCAAATCAACCTCCTCAGGGAATACAATGTAGCGCCGCATGTGTTTCGTCAGGGCAGACAACACTCTAGACAAGATTTTTTAAAACATAGGCTGAGACATTCCAGATGACATGGCCACTGTTGTCTGGAATGAGCCACTTGCCAAAAAATGGAGGACTGACAGAACCTGCACTAGAGGGGGAATTCCTGTGGGTTGGCGGATGGGGGACATCAGGGCTGGCTCCAGCTGGGCACACAGTTCATGTATAGTGGCTCGGTCAAGTCGGTATCGTAGTATAATGTGGCGTTCTTCCATTGTCGACAGGTCCACCAGCGGTCGGTACACGCGAGGATTCATCCTTCTCCTCGCAAGTCCCAGTGGACGGTGCCTAGGAAGGACAACATGGCGCACAGAGTCAAGCAAATCACAGGTACGTTCACCACTGCATGCATAGCACACGATTATCTATGTATTGAAAGGCGTGTATGTGTGGCAATGCAAGGCCTAGGCCTGTGTGACCCAGTACAAATAATGCCATGTGGGCCCTTGAAATGGCGGCTGCCTGACCTGTGAAGTGGGACAATGGGATGTGAGGTCAATGCGCTGGCGTGGCACACCGTGGCGGTAGGCAGTCGAAGACCGCTATACGAAGCAGCATTGGCTAACATTGAGGCCTATGGGTTTCAGGAGCCAATGACGAGGTGCGCCGGCGGTCGCGGTACTCACCGCCGCGGTACGCACCGCCGCGGGCGTGACCGCCATTTTCTATCTGCTTAATCACTCGAGACCTGATCATCCACTGGAGAGGACCTATATTGCAAGTGCTGCTGTGACCTCGGTCTGGAAGTGACAATGGCTGCTGCGACTGGGGAAAGGGCCCCTGCCTTCACGTCTGAGGAGTTGGAGAAACTTGTGGATGGGGTCCTCCCCCAGTATGCATTACTCTACGGTCCTCCAGACCAACAGGTAAGTACACTGAGTGCACATTGAATGGGATATGCCTGTGTGGAGTGGGGTGGATGCTAAGTTGGTGGGGTGGGGGGCGAATGAGGAGTGCAACGCACGACAGATGAGAGCATGTGCCATATGGCAAGGTTGGGGATGGGGGGCCAATCGCATCTAACATGCAGAAAAATGATGATTTTTCCTTCCCACCCTGTACATGTCAAATAGGTCAGCGCCCATCAGAAAGTGGACATTTGGCGTGCCATCGCCAAGGAAGTCCGGGCCCTGGGGGTCCACGTCAGACGGGGCACCCACTGCCGCAAGAGGTGGGAGGACATCCGCCGCGGGACCAGGAAGACCGCCGAGTCACTGCTGGGGATGGCCTCCCAACCTAGGAGGGGTGCCAGTCGTACCCTGACCCCCCTGATGTCCCGGATCCTGGCGGTGGCCTACCCTGATTTGGATGGGCGCTTGAGGACATCACAGCAGACACAAGGGGGTGAGTATCAGCACATTCTGCTATTCCTCTGCGCAGTGGAGGCGTCTGGGTGGGGGAGGAGGGTTGGGGGTGACATTAGGCCAGGGCGCTTTCTGTAGTGTAGTCCTATCCTATAGGCATGGCCCTGTGCTCCCGGCCCCCACCTCTGTAGGTTGACAAGTACAGCTATCGATGGTCCAGCATCACACATGTGCGCCTTTGTCGTCTCTAGACCTGTTGTCCTAGTCAGAAGTACTGAGTAGTGTACCCCGAATGCGCGGCTTAGTGCATGAGGCTCCTGTGTCTGTCCTCTCCGCCAACGGTGTTGACATTGCATGCACTCACCCTGGTCTTCGTTTTTCTCCCCCCACCCTTCTTCTTCGTCTTCTTGTGCATCTGTGCATTAGCATCATCAGGCGGAGGAGAATTGGCATCGGAGCACGAGGGAGCTGCAAGTCACAAGGCCCCGGTGGGACCAGGAACAGACACAGAGGGGACCAGTGATCTGGAGGGTGAGGGGAGCACCACAACGGGGACCGGTGGTGACACCAGCGACAGCGACACGTACTCGGATGGGAGCTCCCTAGCGGTGGCGGCAACATCCGGGCCCCCCGCCTCTACAGGTACAGCCGCCACCCAGCGCACCAGCCCCGCCCTCCCAGCAGCCCCTCAGCCTACGCTCCGTGCCCGCTCGCCCAGGAAGGCGGGCGTCTCCTTCGCCCCAGGCACCTCAGCCCCTGCCCATGTTACCCCTGCTGCCCTCAGTGAGGAGGTCATTGACCTCCTGAGGACCATCATTGTTGGGCAGACTACCCTTTTGAATGCCATCCAGGGGGTAGAAAGGGAGGTGCATCGGAGCAATGCCTACCTGGAGGGCATTCATTCGGGTCAGGCTGCCCATCAACGATCGTTCAATGCTCTGGCCTCAGCACTGACGGCAGCCATTGTCCCTGTTTCCAGCCTCCCTCTTCTGACTGCCTCCAGCCTGTCTCTGTCTCCTGTTCCTCAGCCTATCCCATCCACACCATCAGACCAGCCTGCACACACCTCAACACCCAAGGGCAGCTCATCCAGACACAAGCACCACAGAACCCACAAGCATTCACCCAAGCAACACCCAGATGCAGACATTCCAACAGTCACTACCACCTCTGTGTCCCCCTCCTCCTCGTCTCCCTCCTCCCTCCCTGTGACGTCTACACTCACACCTGCATGCACACCACCATTAGCCAGTGCTTCCATCACCAGCACACCCTCCAGTCCAGTCCGCACACGTGCAGTCACCACCCCCACTACCATTTACACGTCCCCTGTGTCCTCTCCCACTGTGTCTGTCACCCCCTCTTCCAAGACACACAAACTCAGGCAGACACCCACCCAACAGCCATCCACCTCACGACAGCCTCCAGCACATGCACCTGCACCCAAAGACAGCACACCTGACTCTCCTACAACCACATCCTCTTCCTCCACTTCCATCACCACTTCTCCTACCTTTTACCTTGGTCCTAAGAAAGTTTTCCTTGCTAATCTTGACCTCTTTCCCTCCACTGACCCACCCCCTCCATCTGCAAAGAGTCCCAAGAGCACCTCAGCCACCACCAGCCCAGCTTCGAGTGTCACTGTGGTGCATGGGTTCTGGAGCCCACCCTTTGCCAGCAGTGACACTTCAATCAGCAGCAAGGGGACAGCCAGCCCCCCACCAGGCAAGAAGACCAGGAAGCTAAAGGGCCGCCGTGAGGGGACTGACACGGCTGCCCCCAAGGAGCAAAGTTCGCCCACTTCACCAGCCACAACATCTAGGGGAGGCAAGGGCCCGAGAGCCCCATCTAAGGAGCGAAAGGGCAGCAGGGCGGAAAAGTCAGCCAGCAGTAGCGCGGAGCAGGAGGGGCCCACAAGCCCCATCCCGGGTGTTAGGAAGGACACCAAAGGGCCCAGGACTCCGTCACCGAAGGGTCCAGCAACAGCACGGTCGGAGGGCGACTGAGCAGGGAGTCCAGGCCAGGTCTGGCTCCCTTGACCTACTGGACGAGCACCGCTGAACAGGGCCCCGCCGTGGAGAGGAGCACCGCTGAACAGGGCCCCGCCGTGCAGAAGAGCACAGCTGAACAGGGCCCCGCCGTGGAGAAGAGCACCGCTGAACAGAGCCCCGCCGTGCAGAAGAGCACCGCTGAAAAGGGCCCCGCCATGCAGAGGAGCACCGCTGAACAGGGCCCCGCCGTGCAGAAGAGCACCGCTGAACAGGGCCCCGCCGTGGAGAAGAGCACCGCTGAACAGGGCCCCGCCGTGCAGAAGAGCACCGCTGAACAGGGCCCCGCCGTGGAGAGGAGCACCGCTGAACAGGGCCCCGCCGTGCAGAAGAGCACCGCTGAACAGGGCCCCGCCGTGCAGAAGAGCACCGCTGAACAGGGCCCCGCCGTGGAGAGGAGCACCGCTGAACAGGGCCCAGCCGTGCAGAAGAGCACCGCTGAACAGGGCCCAGCCGTGCAGAAGAGCACCGCTGAACAGGGCCCCGCCGTGCAGAAGAGCACCGCTGAACAGGGCCCCGCCGTGGAGAGGAGCACCGCTGAACAGGGCCCCGCCGTGCAGAAGAGCACTGCTGAACAGGGCCCCGCCGTGGAGAAGAGCACCGCTGAACAGGGCCCCGCCGTGCAGAAGAGCACCCCTCCGCTGGGCCCCGCCGTCTCAAGCACCGCTCCGCTGGGCCCCGCCGTCTCAAGCACCGCTCCGCTGGGCCCTTCATCTCAAGCACCGCTCCGCTGGGCCCCGCCGTCTCAAGAACCGCTCCGCTGGGCCCTTCATCTCAAGCACCGCTCCGCTGGGTCCCGCCGTCTCAAGCACCGCTCCGCTGGGCCCTTCATCTCAAGCACCGCTCCGCTGGGCCCTTCATCTCAAGCACCGCTCCGCTGGGCCCCGCCCGTCTCAAGCACCGCTCCGCTGGGCCCCACCGTCTCAAGCACCGCTCCGCTGGGCCCCGCCGTCTCAAGCACCGCTCCGCTGGGCCCTTCATCTCAAGCACCGCTCCGCTGGGCCCTTCATCTCAAGCACCACTCCGCTGGGCCCTTCATCTCAAGCACCGCTCCGCTGGGCCCCGCCGTCTCAAGCACCGCTCCGCTGGGCTCCACCGTCTCAAGCACCGCTCCGCTGGGCCCTTCATCTCAAGCACCGCTCCGCTGGGCCCTTCATCTCAAGCACCGCTCTGCTGGGCCCCGCCGTCTCAAGCACCGCCCCGCTGGGCCCCGCCGTCTCAAGCACCGCTCCGCTGGGCCCTTCATCTCAAGCACCGCTCCGCTGGGCCCTTCATCTCAAGCACCGCTCCGCTGGGCCCCACCGTCTCAAGCACCGCTCCGCTGGGCCCCGCCGTCTCAAGTACCGCTCCGCTGGGCCCTTCATCTCAAGCACCGCTCCGCTGGGCACCGCCGTCTCAGGCACCGCTCCGCTGGGCCCTTCATCTCAAGCACCGCTCCGCTGGGCCCCGCCGTCTCAAGCACTGCTCCGCTGGGCCCTTCATCTCAAGCACCGCTCCGCTGGGCCCCGCCGTCTCATGCACCGCTCCGCTGGGCCCCGCCGTCTCATGCACCGCTCTGCTGGGCCCCGCCGTCTCATGCACCGCTCCGCTGGGCCCCGCCGTCTCAAGCACCACTGGCACAATGACAGTGCCGGATCTGTCTCGAGCTACTGTTCACGGTTCACTGTGCCCACCATGCCTCCTCCTTGACCGGTGGAGACTGTTATCCACCTGATGGACTGTGGCTTTGCAATCCCCAGGATGGCCGAGTGGGCAAGCCACCCACTGTAGAGACTTGAGAGACTGTGGCTTTGCACTCCCCAGGATGGCCGAGTGGGCAAGCCACCCACTGTAGAGACTTGAGAGACTGTGGCTTTGCACTCCCCAGGATGGCCGAGTGGGCAATCCACCCACTGTAGAGACTTGAGAGACTGTGGCTTTGCACTCCCCAGGATGGCCGAGTGGCCAAGCCACCCACTGTAGAGACTTGAGAGACTGTGGCTTTGCACTCCCCGGGATGGCCGAGTGGGCAAGCCACCCACTGTAGAGACTTGAGAGACTGTGGCTTTGCACTCCCCAGGATGGCCGAGTGGGCAAGCCACCCACTGTAGAGACTTGAGAGACTGTGGCTTTGCACTCCCCAGGATGGCACAGTGGGCATGGTGGCCCCTTCGTGGATCTGGCGTCGTGGACTCATGTGGCTGTGGTGGCCCCCCCCTTCCCTTCCCCCTGAGGTGCCTGTGGTTTTTTCATCAGATGCCCCTGCAGTGTTCTCTCCAAAGGACTCAGGTCTCCTGTGTGGGCTTTGCCCTTGTGTTGATACACTTTGGCCCACGGACACTTGGAATCTCGTTAGATGTGCAGGACTTATTGCCTCGGTTTATCGTATGCACTGGATATTGAATTGGTATTTTTGATTTGTTATTGCTATTTGACCGTGACTTATCAGTGGTTTTTATTTCCCATAAATTTCGAGTCACAATTTAATTATGTCCTTGCTTTTTTTATGGGGGTTTGGGTGGTTTCACTGTGACTTGTTGCTCTGCATTGGTGTGTACATGGTTTGCGGGGGTGGGTGTATCGCGTATGTGTGTGCACGTAACCTTTCGTCCTCCCCCCTCCCCTGTGTCGTAGGTGCAGTACTCACCGTTGTCGTCTGCGCCGGAGTTCGTACTCGTGGTAGATGAGCAGGTAGACGAGAGCAGGTAGGATGTTTAATTCGGGTTCCATGCTGTCCTCCTTCCTCGTGGAGTGCGTAGAGGTGCGCGTTTTCCCGTTCGTAGTCTGTTTCCGCCGTGTTTTTATCGGCGGTGCTCCCGCCCCGGAAAAGGTGGCGGATTGGCCGGTCATGATAGTGTGGGCGGTACATTGTCTGCCGCCTGTCTGTTGGCGGTGACCGCCGCACTGTTTGTCTGTCCCGCCGTGGCGGTCGGAGTGTTAATGTGGCGGGCTGTGTTGGCGGTTCCCGCCAGGGTCAGAATTCCATTTTTTGGACCGCCGGCCTGTTGGCGGGTTGGCCGCCGCTTTATCACCGACTGCCAGGGTTAGAATCACCCCCTTAGACCAGAGCCCTGACTCTTGTAATTTTGCTAGTCACTTCTTTATAGTGGTACTAATTATGGTAATTTATCTTTTGTTTTGATTTAAATACAAGTGTTAATCATACATCCAATCTTGTATTTTGGACAGGCAGCTCTTGATGAAATACGTTTTTTAATTATTGTTGATCTTTATGACAAGCCGGGTGTTATCAGTTTCCTAGTAGAATGAGAGACCCAGCATATTTAGAAAGTGTCCTAGAGGTTCCACCTATATGGACCATATGGTCTATAAGGAGCATTGATAGATAATTGGTGGTTGCTAAAAAGAGCAGTTATTGTGGTTGAATAGATGTGTTTATTTCTAAGCATTGGCACCATTCAAACAGTTGAGGTTGGTACTATTTGAAGACAGTCAGGTAGGTGGATAGTATATTCAGTAGAAGGCCATGTTCAATAATACTGAATGTGACAGGCCTGGTTATATTGGTAGGTGAGCATTCCTATTGTTCTTTATCTAGTAGATGCTATTAGTAATAATATGTATGTCTGTTTTAGTGTTTTTCAGGTTGCAATCCAGTTTTTTTCTAGTGGTTCCGTAGTCCTTTCTCTGTTATATATTAGTCTAGATGTTTGGCAACACCTTTTTTTCAAGGGTTTGGCAAGCACTAGAATGTGGTTTAGCAGCAGCAGTCATATTACACTGGTAAATTTTCAACTACAATTAATCCAGTCCTGCTGCTTGAGAACTGACAGCAATCTTCTGCACATATCAGTTCCTACCAGATGGACCTCCACTTAACAACAAACTCTAATCAATTGTTTTTAATTAATAGTGAGTTACACGTGTCCAGCCCCATGTGTAGAGACCCTCTCATCCACACAAACAGGTCACAATAAATACCATTGTATGTCTGTTTAGTTCATAGTCTGGGGAAATCAAAAGGCCAACTGGTAAACTACATTCCCCTATTAGAAAACTCTCTCTTGTGGTCTATTATTGTCAGTTGAGACATAAAAATAGACAAAATCCTTTTCACCCCAAGAACCTCATTCTTCACATAGACATCAAAACAATTAAATGTTTATTTATAATTATTGCATTGAAATATAAGTGGATGTGTATGCAGCACATTTTGTAATTGAAAGCTATGATTAGTGTAACTAATGTTGTGCCAGTAGTCCACTCATAGGAAGTAATCTATTTTCCATTAGATTTTAGAACTCACTCTACATCTCAACTCTCATTTGCAATTATGCCGACACTACTCTATGCATAGCCTTGTCAGTGTGACTTCACACACTGACTTCATCTTATTTGTCATCCCATATGGCATCTTTCATTTTTTTAAATTTCAGAAACAGTCTCTTTCCTGCCATTGCCTTACTATCTCTTCACAATTAGATGGAAAAACTCTGTTCTATAAGGGTGTGTGAGTGGATGACGGCCCTACCTAAATCCCACCCTGACCCTTCTTTAACCCCCTTTATTCCTACTTAATCTCATCTCCTTCAGTAGTAAATCTACCCTTTTTCTCCATCCACTCTATCTCTGATTACCCACATTTAATACTACATAATATGCTTAAGTATACATACACTGCGGTCAGGACAGTGGACTTCCCACACAAAAGTATAGGTAATTCAGAGGCATAAAACTCCACACATATTTTGTGGATTGCAATTTGTAGTACAACATGTACTACAAAGTGCAGTTTCTGAATCAGACGCACTGTCCCCAAAAGGCAATAATATTAACATGAATCCTAATGTTATTGCTGACCAAAGTAATGACTATAATTGTTGGTTACCTAGGTACCAAACAACGTTAACCTGCAGTAATAAAAACAATCCATAAAACATGCAACTTTCATTAAACAAAATCCCAAAAATGAATGTGCTGTCTTCAAGGTGTGGAAGTTCAGAGGTCAATATTGAAAGGCTGAGCGTCAAAGATCAAAATAATATTCAATTAATTCCAGTTGAATGCAGCATCACTCATCACTAGTAATATCATCCAGGTGAGGAGGGCTACCCCAGACTTCTACCTAAGGCCCAGTTCCACTGAAAATGGTGAGTGGCATGTCTACAGCATCTTCTTGCTTCACACTGAAAGTGCACCTCACTAATAATACTTTCCTTCCCTCATAAAGCTGGATTTGGCCAGAAGTCATGGATGTCGATTCACCTACCTTCCCCTTTGACCCACTTTGTGACATTTGGCCCTGACATATCATAGAAAGTGACACTGCATGATTTGTGACCATGAGACTGTCACAAGAAGTGATATCACAAAGGTGTCTCCTACACCGTTATGCAGCTGACTTTTGCTGAGGATGTTAAGCCCCCACATCCACCCTGTAAGGGAGAGCAGGCACACACATTCCAAAGTTAGTCCTGCAGCGCAGGCTGCTGCTGACTTTTGCTTGGGGGCTTTAAGCCCTATCATCCACCATGCTAGGAAGAGCAGGCATGCACCACCACATTGGGAAGAGGAGTAGAGACCTCTTGGTGCTATAAAGTGTCATTAGTTCCACGCACAGGAATGTGCGATCCGTGCCTCGGCTGAGTCCAGGCCTAGGGGAGGCCCATCTTCACCCATCATTGCCCGGACAAGGATAGATGCACCCCTCTTGGATTTATTGTTTGAGGGAAGGCAACAATTTGGTATGAGTCATAATGAAGGTGATATTATAGATACCCATCTAAATAAACTCTACTGTAGGAGCTCTCTGTATGATTTCAAAATTAAAGCATTAGACAAACCACAGGGGTTGATCAATCCAAAGAATCTGCCCAAAAATGACAGAGAATAGTATCTTGAGTTATATGAATGTCTTAATTGAGGTGGTAGAATCAAAATTCCCTGCACTAAAACCTAAAAAAGGGAAACCTAATATCACAAAATTATTTTAAAAAGATGTACACCCAGTAGTTCCTAGGCCATTTACCACGTTAAATGGAAACCAGGGTCTCTCTCAGACTAAAAATATGAAATCTGTATAATTGATAATTGTTGAATGCTCCACTTATTCTTTTGGAGCCTAAAGTGGGTTGTAGCAATAGGTTTACTCCCTTTATTAATGTCGAGCCTACTCAAGTCAATAAGGATAGCCCAAACAAGAGCAAGGGGGGAAGAGGCAACCAAACCCAGCAGCTTTAGCTAATAAAGGATTACTTGCTATGAGATTAGATCTTAAAGCTGAAATAAAAATATGTTAATTATGCTTACATCTATGATTCCTAAATTTCTTACGAAGACCCCTTGCAGGAGTGCAGATAATGGGCAGGGAATATCTGCATCTAAAATGTAAGGGAGATAGAGACTCCAGGCCCGGAAACAATTATTCCCATTACTAGGCGTGCGTGGCAAGGTGCATCTCTGTTTATGAGCCATCCAACAATCCATACCGGTGTTAACATTTTGTCAGAGTACCTTAATTCGATTTCCTCAGGAGCAGAAGATAAATCCTCAGTCCCAACCCAGACTACTCACAACAAAATAGAATCTCCGTTTTGAGCACCCTGGAGGGGGAAGGGGAATGGGATTTTGAGATACTGCCTCGGCGATGGTGTTTCTTCTGATACTCAGTCTGCCATTCACTTCTTATTTTAACTGGATACCAGCACCTGCTAAATTACAATTACAATTACTAGGGACACACAATTGTAACTACATCATTCATTTACATTTACTAATGATTACTTTCACTAACTATTATTTCACACTCTCTTTCCCTGAGTTCCCTGAGGATGTTGCCTCTCTCTCTTTCTCTATAACTGTTGGATGTTGAATATTAGAAATTAATAGTAAATGATTTTCTTAGAAGTTGTTCTCTGTTTTTTCTAAGTGAAGGTTAGCTTACTTCTCAACCTTCATGCTGATATATATTTTCAGTTTGTTTGATTGCACGTTCTTAAATACTTTTGAATAGTGGCTATATATATATTGAGTTTGTTTGATTGCACGTTCTCAAATACTTTTGAATAGTTGCTATAAATATGTATATATATATATAGATAAAAGTCAAGTATTATAGAAAAATGCGTGAACATTATGGGGCTCATTATAACATTGGCGGGAAATCCCTCCTTTTGCCTTTGGCGACAGGCTCCAAAAGACCGTCACCGTGGCTACCTACCGTCTACCATAATATGACCGTAGCCGGAATTCCGCCAGAAGGCTGGCAGAATTCTGGCTATGGTCATGATGGCGGACGGTGGTACGGTGGCACTGCTGCCAGCAGAAGTGCAACACCAGTAGATCGCAGGCGACAGTACCATGACACCTGATACGGCCTGGTGGTGTTCCGCTGGCAGACCCTGCTGCCGGCAGCAGCGCCACATCCTGTCTCCTGCTGGAGGACCCCCTGCAAGCAGGTAAGTCGGGTGCTCCGACAGGAGATGGGGGTGGGGGTGTTGTGTGTGGGGATGTTTGTGTCTACATGCATATATGCGGGTGTGGGGCATGTGTGATGCGTGTGCGCATGAATGAATGTGAGTGTGCGTGCATGTTGTGATGTGTGATGTGTGAATGAGTGTGTGCATGTATGTATGTCAGTGTGTGTGTGTTTGCATGGATATATGCTTGCGTGGGTGAATGTGGGTATGCATGTGTGTATGTGTGTGTTTTGCTGTGTGTATGTGTATTTATGTTGAGGAGGGACGGGAGGGGGGCAGGGGAGAACCCTATCTGTGAATTCCCTGGCACTGATAGTGCCTACCGCAATGGTTTTCGTGGCGGTACAAAAGCCACTGAAACCATGGCGGTGGGAAGGGTCATATTGCCGTGGGCAGCCTAGTGACAGCCGCCGGGATGGAGACTGTAGTCGTTACTGCCTGAAGGTCGGTGTGTAACATTGGTGGTTTGGCTTTTGCCAAACAGCCAATGTCATAATATGGTAGTATGTACCGTCAGCCTGTTGGTGGTACTACCGCCACTATTTCACCGACCGCCAAGGTCCTAATGAGGGCCTATATATCTTGTTGTCTGTTTTATATTTATATTTTCTGCTAATAATAATCTGTATGCTTCTTGAAATTCATCATGTTAATATTCTCCAGTAAAACTTTTTGAACTCTGGCTGACAATATTTTTATATTCTTTGAATGTTCACCAGAAACACTTCCAGCCGGAACTCTTTTACAAGCTGCAAAAACCTTCTGTCACTGGCTCTGCTTCTAAACTAGTAAATATTATCTGTAGTTAACTTGAATAGTCTGTGAAATGCATAAGAAGACAATTTTGCCTCAGAAAACGTTTAACTCACAAGGAGCGCTCTCTCAACACATCTGGATTCCTGTCAGGTCACAGTTGTAGTGCAAAGTTTCTCTAGTGGCACACACATATCATAGCAACAAAACTGAGTGCAACACTAGAACCACAACTTAATGTATGAACTCCTTGTCGGCCATCTTGGATTCCTTTCTTCCACATTTACTTTGTAATGTGTTTAGCACAACTTGACAAACTTTCTTCCAAGAAGGACATTGCCTTTTCCACTGCAGATACTTCTTTACCAGCACTTCTTTTGCTGTTATTACATGGCAAGTCTGAGGGTTCTTGACACATTTTTGGAAAACAGCCAATACCAGCTCGACTTGGGAACTAATGATCAGCATAATATTGCCCAGCAAATTAGGGGACCACTTGCACACAACAGCCTCATTATTTATAAAGACAGAGGGTTGATTTTTTAAATTCCAATCAACAAATAAAGGGGTGTCCCTGATATAACAATTCTTATCAAACGCACAGACAAATGAACAATGGCCACGATTTCATGTATTATCATGTCAAAATGGTTGGAACCATGCATATGATTAATATACCCCAGATTGCCATTTAACCAGAGAGAAAATATTCTTCCTTGTCAACAGGGTGATCCATTGGGTTAGGGGAGTTCACAAATGTCAATATGTAACACATTCAAACCTCTTAAAGACTGCACAGTATTCTACTCCTGTGGAGTACAACATTCTACTCTTTTAGAGTACAATGATTATATTAAGCTGACATTAAAATCAGAGAAACTGGCTAATGGGCTGTTGTGTTTAGATGCCCGTGCTATTCCTCCCTTAAACTCCTTTAACCAATTTAAAGATGTCTCTGCAGTCAGAACAACACAATATCTAGGCCATGAGATCCCACATTCAAATAGAGAAACAGAGAGAGAGGTGACCTGGAATCTGATTTTGCCTGAGTGGACTGACTTGATAAAGAAGCTTATAGGCCCTGTGCTGTCCCCTGACCTTTACATGAAGCCCACTGGAGCACTAGGCAGCTGTTTATCTGACTCAGCATTAAGAATTAAAACAGATTAAATAGAGGGGCAACCATTTATTTCAAGCTTAACATGTGTTAAATAAAGAAAGTAACTAGGTAGTCCTGAGCTTAACTTTAGAAAACATATTTATTTTTAAAGACATCCTGCAGCAACAGTGTAAAAAATAACAGTGTATTTAGAAGTATTCATTTAAAAGTGATAGTTTTTAAACATGAATTTAGAAACATTAATTCTTCATGGTATCCTGAAAACAATGCCAATAGTAAATTAAAGAGGCAAGTCAGTTGTTATGTGCACCTTTTGGTTGCCCTGAGTTCCTATTATACACAAACAACATTATAGTTCATTAAATCAAAAAAGGTAGCTGGTTTGGTCCACCGCACACATTGAAATCATATATTTTCAGGTCTTCTTAAATGTGATAGTGAAGAAAAAGGAGCAAAAGTGAAATTAAACAATTGTGCAGGTTCATAAAATTTGGAAAAGTCAGCATTAATCCCAGGTTTTATGTATTGACATTCTTCAAATCAGCTAATAGGTCTATATCCTTCACTTCGCTTACACCTACCTTACTGCCAATCTCCTCAGTCCCCTCACCCAATTGCACCCCGCTGGCTTCAGTGCAGCCCTCAGGGACATTACACACCAAACATTTTGCAAGTGTTTGTGAGTACCCATGGTATAGCTAAAGATCTTATACAGAAAATTACTGGAAATGTGAACTTGGGCTCTCTCTCCATTCAGAGACAACTATTTGAGAAGGAACACACTAATACATTACCTATAAACATAGTGGTTAGGAAATTTAGGGCCTGATTTAGATATTGGCAGATGGGTTACTCTGTCACAAACTTGACAGGTATTCCGTCCCCCCATTACAATTTCCTCAGGATATAATGGAATCTCAATACAGTGGATGGGATATCCGTCATGTTTGTGTCAGGGTAACCCCGTCCAGCAAGATCTAAATCAGGCCCTAAGTCTGGAAACCACAAAGTTTTCAGACTTTAATCTATCTAGGAAAGTGACGCTGCTAAGTCGGAATATTTCAAGTATAATATCAAAGGATTACCTTTGCAAATGGGGGCAGTTGATTGAAGGATTTTGCTACTATTTGTTGCAAGAAAAATGAACAACAGAGATGTCCTGTAGACTAGTTTATACAGCTACTATATGGCAGAATTAATTTCAAGTGCAAGTTGGGTCTCAGGTGGCCTGTTTATATGGGTCAAAATGACTCTCCAGTGTTCAATTAAACAGATTTGCATTAACTCTTTGGACATAATAGGTCCAAAAAAATGCATTCATGACAATTACTTCATGAGATTGTAGATATATACATTAAGGACACACACATACCATAATTGGGGGATATTTTAATACACCTTTCGAACCATCATCTTTGCAAGCTGGGTTATCACTGAATTACTTGGACCACCAAAGAAGTATCTTTCTAGGTCTTCTCTACAAACAGTAGACATTACACTCTCCCATTACCTACCTGCCTGTAACTACTGTTCTTCCTCAGATAGGAAAATATCTCCCTTATTCAAAAGGGGTATGTGTAGAAGCAACATTGTTTGTACACTATTGGACTTACAGCTGATATGGCTATGATTTTGAGACACAAAACTGATCATAACCCCATGGCCCTCTATTTGAATGCAACCCTATTTGGAAATTTTTCAGATCCTTCAGAAAAATATAGGATGATCAAATTACTTCCAACAACATGCATAATCTAAAATGGAGGGATATCATAAACTTCCCATTCATTGAAGAAAAATGTATAGAAATATAATTCCAGTATTGATTTTTTGTGAAAATGTGGACAATGTTCTGTTTTTACTTGAAGCCCATGCTACTTTTGTTATTGAATTTAAATGATTCATAAAATGACCCTTTAAAGGACACCTGGAACACATAAATGGTTCATTAATGATTGTTGGGTATTAATGAACATGCTTAATAATTACAGCAAACAGGTTAACACTGACATACAGCAGGTTAGTATTCCATGTAAATAAAGAAGCTCAATGAGGCCAGGACGGTTGGGAAACACAATTATGGGAGGATTTATTAGAAACAGCCATAACAAAAAAACACCAAAACATTCTAGCACACGTAGCCCATGGGGGCTGCAATAAGATTAAGAAGCTAGAGATTTACATTCAGTGCCATGAGTGGGTTGCGCACTGTAGGTAGCTGTATACAGCACCCAACCCAAGGAACTGCTATACAGAATTCTAATAAAAATCCCACTGGTACTCTAATACTAATTACAGAAGTCAATCCGTGCCTTTAAAGGGAATACATTTTCACGTCTCTGACACCAGCTTCTGTGGCACTCCAATGTCTACTATGACTGATACGTATTTGACCGTATTTGCTCAGAGAAACAGGAAGAATCCTGGATTAGCTAAAATATCATGAGCTGATCTGTATCTCTCAGAGCCTTTCATATGGGTACCATATATGAATGTGCTGTCAAATGCCATAGCAGCTGGCCCTACATTCTCAAATTCATGGGAAGGTGCAGACACAAACCCAATCTAGAGGAAGAGTTGTTGAGATTTGTCTGATAAACTACCACCCTATCTATTCAGTTGATAACATCCAACTGACCTTTCATAAACAAGTCATTTGCAAACTGACAGCCTCCATGTCAGAGAATGTGATCATTGAGACATTTTGAGACAAGGTTTAGATCAAGAACTTGTATAGTGGAATACATAGAAATTAGTGGATATTGATTGAGGCAGCCTTTATGTACTTTTGTTCATCTGAGGGATGCTTTCAATATGGTCCCAATAGTTGAGGCTCTGTGAAATACTAAAGGGGTGGGAATGCCCTCTGATTTGTTAGATATAATAATAAATTATCCGCCTACACACAAACAAGTTTACTCAGGTGCTCTGGGTACCAAACGGAGAACTCATTGAGAGCATAGCAGTCATTAACAGAGTACAAGAAGGTTACATTTTGGCACCTAACCTTTTCCTCCTCTTCCTAAATGGCTGCATTGATTATTGAACTGACTTCAAGGATGATCCATCCATATTGGCTGGCCTTAAATCACCTGCCATATTATTCATGGATAATATTATTTTGGTATTGAAATCAGGGAGAGGTAGTGTTTTGCTTTATTGTGCAATACATACAGACTGGAGATAAAAGCCCTAAAGAATAAATTCATGTCCAAAAACTCCAATAAGAAATTTAGGTGTAAATTATTACTGGGTCAGATTCACCTGGAGAGAGTGTTTGAATATAGCGCCAGATTATCTGACTTCCAGTCATGATAATCACAAACCTCAGAGAGTACAATCTTAATGAACCGAAGGATCTCAACCATAACCAGGTTTGTTAGGCATACAACATTTTCATCCAGTGTACCCAGCTATTGAAATGTATAGAACGCAAGCAGTACGAGTTGCATGCTATGGCTCAGAACTTTGGAGGCATTGTAATGTTGACTTCCTTGCGTCTGCCAAAGACATCTATGTTAGATCTTTGGTGAGAGCCTCTAAGAGGAATGTATGTCGGAACAACGCATGCTGGAACCACGCATTCCTGAACAACACAGTCGGAACAAGGACTGCGTTGTTACCACTAATGCCTTTACCACGAATGCCTTAAAAAGGATTTTTCATTGTAAAGGCATTCCTGGTAAAGGTATGCGTGGAATGGCATGCATGGTTCCAGCATGCGACCCCACCTGACCCCCAATCCCTACCCCTAAAACTACAATGACCCCCACCCGCCCTTAAAACCTAAAACTACCCCATACCCCCACCCCGCCCCTAAAATTACCACGACCCCCCACTCCCACCCCTAAAACCTAAAACCACCCCAACCCCCACCCCTAAGACCTACACAATCCCAACCGCACATCCACCCCTAAAACTATTATGACCCCCATCCCGCCACTAAAACCTAAAATTATCCAACCCCCACCCCACCATTAAAATTACCGTGACCCCCCCACCCCCACCCCTAAAACCTAAAATCACCCCAGCACCCAGCCCCTAAAATTACCGCAACTCCCATGCCCCTAAAACCTAAAATGACCTCAACCCCCCAAAAACCTAAACTATCTCAACCTCCCATCCCTAAAACTACCGGACCCCCACCCCTAAAACCTAAAAACAAAACTCCACTGCCACCCCTAAAATTACCGCAACCCCCACCCCTAAAACCACCCCAACACCCCACCCCTAAAATTACTGCCACCCCCCCACCCTGCCCCAAAATCCACCCCACTCCTAAAATTACTGTGACCCCCAACCCTAAAACCTCAAACCACCCCAACCCGATCCCTAAAACCTAAACTACCCCAACCCCTCACCAACCCCTAAAACTACTGTTACCCCCACCCCGCCCCTAAAACCAAAAATTATGTCCCTGCCCCTAAATCTACCCCCTAACATTACCCCAGCCCCACTTACCTGACCGCGTCCTCTCTGACCTGGAGTCTGTTTCCCTCTGCCTTAACCACGCATGTTCATTGTTCCGGACATGCGTGGTTAAGGCAGAGGAAAACAGGGTAGTTGCCAGGAAAGCGTTGTTCTGCCTTCATGCACAACGACCCTCATTGTTCCGCCGTCGTGGTTTAGGCCGCTTCCACTCTATACCATTTCTTCATTAACACCGGATTTAGCATTGAAACCAATTGTATGATTTTTTAAATTGAGGTTGATTCTCTTTTGGTGGCATATCTGGGGCACAAAAGAGTTGGAATCCTTTAGGATGGGCCTAAGAGGCATCATCCAAAGACTCCAGGCATCTAAAATCTTTTGGTCAGGTTACTTTCTTCATAGCACTCTGCCTGAGAGGCTGCTAATGCAATGTTTCCTCAATGTCCCCTGGCTCGCATAATACTGTGAAAGAAAGATTTTGGTTCTGCGATTGGGAGAATTTGAAACAGCTCCATTCTCAGGCTGTCGGTCAAGCTCATTCGTGGCCATAAAATTTGAACCAAGATTTGAAAAGTTCTTAAATTACATTAATCCTTGCTCAACAAGATCTTTGTACATCAAATTGAGCTTGGGACCCTTCCATTAGCCTCTTTTACCAGCATAAGGCAGAGACAATTAACAAAGCTAAACAGTGTCCTGATTGCTATTTGGCTGAATTAACCGAGGACCTTGTATTGATTATTTTTTGTATAGCTCATTCGATACAGATAACTAGATGGATTGTTCTGTTTTGTTGTTTGTTGGGAATAATAGACAATAATAATGCACTGATGATTTGTAAATTTGATAAAAGTATTTTTTTTGTCTGAATAGTTTGAGATAGTAGTGAGTCTCTGTGTTAATCTTTTTTATTAAAATCAATGAATTCCTAAGCTAATTTTTAATGTTGTTTAGTGCATTTTATGTGAACACTTTTTATTATAAATATGCGTTTTATCAGTTTTTGTTGATAGATGTTATCTTATGTGACAATAAATGAAATGACATTGCTTGAGTTAGTCATAGGATTATATACAAGATAAATATAGTAACCAAAGAAGAAAGCAGGCTTTTGTTGCGAATTGTAAGCAAGAGAAACATGCCTATCGTGGCAACAGGTACACCTGTCCACTAAAACATTTTGTTTAAAAGAAACACAAGCATAAAGAACATTGATACTAGTGTGTACATAGGTTGTAACCCAGTTCAGTAATTGGTAGACAAAATTCTATTTGTGCTAGCTACCACCAAAAATCCATAAACTGGGAAAATTGTCTAGTTATGTTCATGGTGTTAAGTTAACTTTGTCAGGATCAGACACTACTGCCCATATTTATACTTTTTGATGCAAAACTGCGCTGGCGCAGTTTTCGTCAAAAATATTACCGCCGGCTAACGCCATTTTGGTGCGCCGTGCGGGCGTCAAATTTATACTTTGACGCACGGCGGCGCAAACCACAGGTGGGAGTCATTATTTTTGATGCACACCGCAACGTCAAGTCGTTAAGCAAAATGACGTTAACTCGGTGGAAATGACAGTGGGTCGATTTACGGCCCGCAAACCAGATATGCGCTGTTTTTTGACGCAATAGCGTCAAAAAGACCCGCAAACACCGCCATTACACCAGAGGAGAGCCAAAATGGATCCCAGATGCCACTACAGACCCCAGGAAGATGACAGCAGACCAGGAACCAGCCAGGAGGACCTACACAAGAACCAGGACACTTTTAAGAAGAAAAGAAAGTGTTGCTTTAGTGCAGAGGGGCAGGAAATTCTGGTTAAAGAGGTGACGGAACACCAGCACCAACTGTTTGTCACATCAAAGTTGCCAATCAGTAGGAGAGAGGCTATATGGCAAAAAAAATCGACAAGATTAACAATGTGGCTGAAGTACGCAGAACAGTCATCTAGTGCAAGAAACGCTGGCATGACTGCAAGCACAGGACCAAAGAAAAGATCAGGAACAGAAAGGCAGCACTGCAGACTGGAGGTGCGAGTCCAGAACACCAGGACGCCCTGGACCACATGGAGGAGATGGTCGCAGCCATCATCCCTGAGGAGATCGTCACAGGGATTCAAGGACAGCGCAGACTACCAGGAGACAACGCACATGCAGGGTAAGTCGCATGGGAAACTAAAATGCAATAATGTCAACTGTGAGCCGGGGGGGGATACCGACCACTAAATGCATGGAAGTCATCTAATACATGGAGTGGCATGGGTAAAGGGGCACGGCATGGGGGCATGGCCCGTTCTGAGAAGACCTGGGGCACACCATTACACAACACCAACAACAGTCCCATGGGGGCAAGCTGTCATGCCAACGATGGAGCAAAGGGAAAGCCACGCCAGGAGGGAAGGCCACAACGTCAAACTGACATCCCGGCACACGTCAGCCACCATACCCCCTACATTAACTAGGGCCCTCTTAACAACCTCTAGCCATACCGACAACTGGAATGTAACTGCGACAACAGTTGCCACTACCACCTCTGCTCTGTGTGCAGCTCACGTAGCCAATGGCAGTAACCTCCCCATGGATCATACACACCTAAATTAGGGGGTGAGGATGACAACTTCAACAATCCCCAGAAACAAGACACAGGCCCCAGTACTCTCAAATGTCAATGCCCATGGTTGTCGCAAACATCAGCCAATGTAAACAACAATAGGAGCTACACAGCACTAAAGACACACCCATACTGCATATGTCTGGGTCCATCTTGTGCCTGGGTAACAATGCAACATTCCAAATGTCATACTGCTCAGACAACAGCATTGATGGGGGGGACACATGTAACTGGTCACTGAAATACACCTGCACAGTCAGAGGCGGAAATATAACACTGCTACAACTATCAGTGCAATCCAATGTACCACACATTCCCCAACATCAGCAGTACACATTACCAATGTCAACATCCATATCGGATCATAACATTGCCATGCATAGGATATGCCACATGTCAATTACATTTAAGTGGATGTGAAAGATCAGAGATTCGGGCAGGTCCAGATTGTTAAGTGTGCTGCCAGGGCCATCAGTACACCCACAGCCAGTGAAAGGTCTCACCATGAGAAGGGATGTGGACGGAGGGTTGAGTAGGAAAAGAAGGTGGCAATTCTCTATTTGGCATAAACCAACACCTAGATGCAATGAGGCTGACAAGTCTGATAACTCAATAACATACATGTGACACATAGGTGGGCCATAGGCCTACAAGAATGCCCATCTGAAGGACTGGAGAAATTAACACAAAACAAGATCACAAAGTGAATTCATCAAAAGACAGGCACGTCACATCAAAATTGCCACAACACAGACACACTAATTGTACCCTGTTTCTTTGCAGAGGAAGATGGATCTCCTGCGGATATGCCTGTCCCAGATTTCCCTGATGACATGGATGATGAGCCGATAAACATTCCCCAGGAGACTATCCAAAAGGTCCTTGACACCCTCCAGACCCCACCTTCAGTCACAAGGAAGGGGACAGAACAAGCAGCCATCGCAGAGGATCCATCCACCACCCCAATTATAAGACCTGCCAGCTCCAAAACAGCTGAGGACTCAGACAACACTGGCACCAGCTTTGAGAGAACTGTAGTTGGAGTACAGAGGGAGCTGGCCAAGGAGGTGCAGGTGGGGATGGAAACTATGGCAGCCAGCCTTGAGGGGATGCGTTTGTGCATGATGTCATCTGCAGAACAGGCAGCAGCTATGCAAGCCCTAACATCCATACTGCAAGGACTACAAGAAACTGTCAAGGAATTCACCACTGCAGTAAGGGAGTTGCCACAACACCTCGCACCCCAAACCTTCCACTGCATGCACGAATGCAATCATGACCCCCTCAGGGCCGACCTGGCTGCCTACCATCGTGATGTGGCTGCTATTCTTAAGAATCACCAGACCCTCATTGCTGCAGTACTGCCCTTAAGACCTTCACAGGGAGCAGCGACCGGGATGTCTGACTCCAAGTCTTCTAACACTGAGGTGTGTGTTGCCCCTTCACAACCAACAACAACAAGGACAGAGGAGGCAACACACACATCAGAAGAAGAAGACATGGAACAGATAACATTCACAAGGAAAATTACCCAGAAGCACTAGTCCCCGCCACATGGCGCACATTTACCAAGGTCCTGCGCTTTGTAACTTGCCAGTCTTGCAACAACTTTACTCAAGCACTGTTCTGCAAACCACTGTATATCTTGTCACCCAGCCCAGTGATTGTCTCTCTCCTACTCATTGGCAAATCCTGTCCCTCTGCAATGTCTGAAACATCAACCCCAGCATGTCAAAAGAATTTCCGTAACCCCTTGTGTAGGATCACAATGTAAGATGTCACTAAAATGGACTCACAATCATGGACAATGTACAGATAGCACTACAACACTTTTCAATAAATAACACTTACACAACAAATCTGTCTCTGGGTAATGTGACATATCAACTGTGCAGTAGATAACTGAAATGTGCCTACTGTCAAATTGCGTAGCTTGTCAATTCAACCGTCCTGATAATATGTAGTCAGAGAATTCTGCACAGTGCCCATGATTGCATCATACTCTGCCCATCCTGAGGGACAAATCTGATGAAGTGAGAAACCATACACCACCATGCTGTGTTGGACAGAAGAATGCTTCCTCAGGGGATAACTAAGTCATCAAATAGTGGCCGCAAAATGTTGTCAACATGCAAAAATTACACAATAAACATACCACATTAATCTAAGTAAACACTACAAAAACTGCCTAAATGTAGGTGTCTGAGTTAACATACAAATAGGTAATCATGCTGAACTGTGTCACAAATGATGTATGAGGGTCATGAAGACAAGAATACAAGATTGCCAATGAGAACTCATCTTATAAGGGTGTGCATGATCATCACACTGCAGTCAGACCTAAAATGCCAAGTCTGGAAGCACTGGTTGTGACTTTGAAAACACACTTATCAACAGAAACACATTATCATCCATATTAACTGTGATTGGTGGTTGCAACGAAGGGTCGACACTTTGCAAGGTAGCTCTGGGCTAGCTGCCAATCATACAGCTCAGTTGGGATTTGTTTGTAGCATAGGACACAGATGTTATAGTACACAATTGATATACACTGAATCCAAACCCACGATCAAGTACCATTCAACACATACTATTAAGGGTTAACCAAATATTTATTAAATGCTAATCACAGATGAGGAAACTGAGGGAAAAATCTTACCTACCCTAATCTACCCTGACTACTCATTACCCACAACTCTCCCTAACTAACCTAAGCTACACTTACTTATCACATGTAATGAAACGTTCTAAACATCTACCCCTCACCCCCCTTATGAGACGGGACACATGGAGGACAACACATACTAACCTAAACACATACTATACTATCCTATACAAATATATATTTTTGGGGGGTTGTTTTGGTAATTTTTTTTAGTTTTTGGGGATTTTTGTTTTTTAAAACACACAAGAACCCCAACATAGCCCATCACCCACCCACCCACAAATGTAATAAGTAAAAATAGAAACAATCAGGACCCCCACCCCCCCAACCACTAACACTAACTGAACTAACAGCCTATACTAACCTAACACTAAGCCCCCTAAGCCCACTAACTATAAGAACAAGAAAAGAGGAGGGAGGTGAGAGAATCATGTCCATATCAAAAAGTCTAGAGGTTGGCCCTCCGGAGGGTCCTCTTAATGGACTTAACACGCCGGTTAATGTGGCGCACATCCCGGCTCAGGTGGCTCAACTTGCGCAGTACTTTGTCCATCTTACGGTCCATTTGGTTGAAGGCTGCAGGGTCAACAGATGGAGCAGTGGCAGTCTGGGTACCGGTGGAGGAGGTCTGTGTGGGTGTGGTGCCAGGCCTAGTGGGTTGTCCTGCATCGGTGGCAATGCTGGGGCCTGGAAGTCCAGCAGATGTCGGACCAACAGTGGCAGCTGTGGGTGGGGCCACCTGGCTCGGATTGGTGGTTGTGCTGGTGGTAGCTGTGGTGGGCAAAGTCGGCCCACCCTGTGGGAAGGCTCTCCATGCCCCGGAGGCCCGTTCATGGCGATATCTCCGGGCCATCCTCCGGAACCCCGACTCCCCCAGCAGGATGTGCTGGTATCGCATGGCCCGGCACTGAAAGTCACGGACCTGGTCTGGAGTCATGTTAGCAGCTGTGAAGACAAATGCAGATATTCTACATTAGTAACTGGATTGTGTGAAATGGCACAAGAAGTTAATCAGACAATACATCTACTGTACTTTGCAACCAAACCGTCACTTATTCACATGTATGTGTAACATACTGGTAGCATCAGTACTAGGTACCCCATTCACAAACCCATGCCCGTGTTTGAGGGGGGGTGGATAAACAACTATAATTTGCCAACAACATGTACACTGAGAAGTGTATAGAAAACTCCACACATGTTTGTCTCTACAGACACACCACAGGTAAGGTGTATCAACAATTAGGAGTCAGCAAACCCTAGAGCACTCATAGGGCCACACATGTCAGGAAATGCAGAACTTGGCACACAACATATACTTCCAGTGAGGCCTGACTTACGTCAGACACAGAGTTGCTAGAACACCCATGAGCATGAATTGCATGCACACCTAGGCCATTGCACTCAGGTTCCACATACTTGTAGCACTACATGTGGTAGTACATGCTGCTAGGAGGTTCCATCTACTGTTTCAAAATTACGTAGGTAAATAGGAAAGCAGATGTCTATTGGAAAGCAATTTACTGTACCAATCTTAGAGAATATGGGTCTGACAGGCTGACTAAATCGGAGGTGACTTCCAGTGCGACTCTTGGTGATACAAGTGTCATCCACATGACTAACCCCTGTACTCACAGTGGGGCCTCTGGGAATGGCCTACACTCCCTACATGATACCATTGATACGCATTGGCCAACTCAAAACATGTGAGAAACTGAATTCCCACTCATGGAACAAGAGAAAAGCTTGCCTAACGCATCACACCTTGCTATGCGTCCAACTCACACGAGTCCATAACCAGCAAACACAACACATAACAGACATATCAGCACTTACTGGAGTGGTCGGGTCCTCAAATGTCACCACCTCTCCCACAGTGTAGGGTGCCGGTCCACCTGTAAGGTATGGAAGGAAGAAATGTGCTCAAAATCTGTGCACAGCGCAACAATTTCATAAACATTTACAATGTGTAGGCTGAATAAGGAACTGGCAGCCATTCAGACATGATGGTACTGCATCTGATATATCACAGCCAACTTGTACATAGCATGGGTCTCCTGTGACAGTTACACACATATCTGCACACATACATTGGCCCTAACTATCATGTGGTTGCAAACATGCCCCGTAATTGGTGACCCGAAAAAAATATGGAGTGTAATCATCTCATCATGTGCATGCAAGAGAGACATCCAAAGCCTGGTTACTTGAGGACTGCATTACCAGTCAAACCTGCCTTGTGGCCATGACACATTTATTACACATAGGTCCAATGTACAGAGGGAGGGGCAGGGACTTTTGTAAGCCATCCTGTTGTTACAGTTTATTCATTTTATGTGGCCCAGCTATGGTGATTTGCACCAACCATGGAGATGTGAAGCCATGTGCATACACTTGGACTGCCATCCATATTTGGAATGTGGCACAACTAACTCCAACAAACATTCTAAGATGTTAGCTGAGGGCACCTTTCACCTTTTCACAATGTTTTCAAATCCAGAACTGACAGGTATCCAAAAAGATCAAGGAACACAATAATCCCACACATTCATAGTACTTCCGTGAACGCTTTCCTTCCACACTCACCAGACTCACATGAGACATATGTCTGAGCCACTTTGCTATTATCAATTGACGTGAAGGCAGCACTCATTTTCTGCATCATGTAGTGATTCTAAAGTCAGTCTAGCAATTGCGTCAACAAAGTTGGCCTAAATGTTGGTACATCTGTACTTCTCTGTCAATAGTACCCTATATAGACATGATTGGCTCCTATTTTGTCTGCTTTTCTGACAAAAAGGCAGCACCAATTTCCTTCATGGAAAAGTAACCTGTAGGTTTGCTGAGCACGTGCTACCTGAGAGCTAGCAATTGTGATCCTTGCCATACTGCATCAGTGATCCCTTTATATGTCCCCAGCATTACACACAGTCAGCAAGTTAGCTGGCAGACATTGTACTAATCCCCTTATGTCACTACAGAGCCGTTAATCGTGCACATTAACATAATTCGTACTCACCAACAGTGCCACCAATCATGATTCCCAGGTGGTCCAAGAGATCCTGCTCCCTGGTGATGAGGTCAGCCCACCGGTGCTTCAGCTGGTGGTCACTCCTCTGGCTGGCATACACACGCTGCAGGTGATGCAGCACCTTTCCCCACCGGATTCTGCGCGCCTCTGTTGGATACCCCTGTATCACCCTGCCCCCTGCCTGGATCATGAGCGGCAAGAAATGCGTCGCAAGCCAGATGAACCCCCCCAACTTCTCTTCCCCCCATCCTGCCAAGACGTGGCCTACCAGACATACTTGGACGTGAAAGGGAATAGGGGTAAAAAAAATAGAAAGGGCAAAAGGGGGAAAGTAGGGGTACAAAGACAGATGAAAAGTAAACCTAACCACTAAAAGAGCCCAACTATCCCCAAACTAACACTTCCCACAACAGACTCCCACAAACAACAAAAACACAAGATAAATGGACAAATGTAGACAAAACACAGTAGTACAGTATACAGCAACAATATTTATTTCACAAATTGACAACACAGATAGCACACAGGACAAAAAAGCACAAAATCTCAGGACAACACTCTCTACACAGCCACACAGTCTAGAAGGATCATAGACTGCAAAGTGAAAGTGAAAGTACACCCACTGTACATGATCTGTAAACATGATATCCTATTACATCACTTCCTGTATGAAAAGTCCTGCCTTTTTCGCGTTATGCGTCATTTTTTGTTTACCAAAACTGTATTTGCATCATTTTTTTTGACGCACAGAAGTGAAAATTAGCCTGCATCCACATAATAGTACATGGCCTGTACAAATATCTGGATGCGGGCTAAATTTCACTCCTGTGCGTAAAAAAAAATGACGCAAATACAGTTTTGGTAGACCAAAAACGACGCATAACGCTAGGGACATCAAAATTACAGTGCATTAACTGGTTTTGGCCAATTTTACTTGTTTTTTGGTTATGTTACATTTGGGACACATCAGAGATAGGCTGATTGAAGACAGTATGGTGTTGATGGTGTATGTTCACATGTGTGACATCGTACTGCAGCGGACCATGATCCGCTACTCCCTTCACAGTATTTTTACGGTTGGCTGACGCAATTATTGGTCATAAGTGTGGCCTACATATATGTGTTGCAGAAATTGTGCATGTTTGGCATAAGGAGAGGATAGCAATGTGACGCACATATGTACAATACCTAAATGCCTTGGGCTCAAAGTGTGTGCTTTGGCAACAAATGTATTTATTGACCAAGTGTGTGTGTATCACATGAATCATATTTGTACATATGCTTGTATGAATGTGACGTCCATGTGTCCAATCCTTAGATGCAAGTCATTGTGTAAATGAGCGAGGGCATGTGTTAGTCATACATGTAACAACACCCGTAAAGTGGACTTCCAAGTTTTAGGGTCACGTAGACACCACATGTGACTTAGCATGCACCAGATGGATGGCAGACGCTTGTTCATGTCAATGGTCCACATTTTCTACATCCTATGTCCCATAGTATTGGTAAGAGCTTCCTAGGCACTAGTTGGTGAATCCCTCAGTGAGTCATACACATGCATTGAGGAAGTGGGTACCCTGTTGTTTGCACAGACAGACAAGGGAGAATCTCAAATGTATGATGACACCACAGTTGAGGCCATAGAAGTGAGCCCCAACTATCAAGTGGCTGTGGTGGACCAGCATACAAGACAGCACGTGTCCACATATTTCCAGTGATCAATTGCACATAGGTGTCTTGTTCATGTGTGTGGTCCAATGATGAGCCTGTATATTGTTTGGGGTCTAATTTGTCACAGTTCGGTCCAGGACTCATCATGAGTCAGTGGCAGCTATTCCTGTATCTACTGAGTATCCTTGGTTGATCAATGTGAGTAAAGTGGATGTGGACATGTGAACCAACATGTGGATGGCCCACCCTGTCACTAAAGACGTGTAATGAGACAGTCAACAGGGCAACCTTGGCGTGCTGAGTGAGATAATGTCTCAGGTGTCATGTTCCGGCAGGTGTCATTTCAACATTTGTACACAGGTTGGCCTCTGCACTTCCCACTGCATCTGGGAACATCATAGCCTCTGTGCTGATTATTCTCGCAGCTATTCACCACACACGGCCCATCACTATGTTGTGAGCACTGTGATTCTGTGTGTATACAGTCATGGTCCTGACATTTGTGTATTATTCATGGACATTATCAGAGGTTGCTGGTTGTGCTGAAAGCCCCGTACCCAATCCCTGCCTACGGCCCTGGGACACTGTCACACTTTGTCATTCATGCATAAATGCAACCCAGACAAGGGATGGGCCATGAATTTTGCTTTTCCAAGAGGATGTAACTCAAATGGTACAGTTAAAAGGCAGATGATGCTATACAATGTATTTGTGTATGCATTGAAGAAGTCCATGTCCAATACCCCCTGATGAATGAGAGGTTTGCTAACGCAAGTGTGGTACATATGTAGACACAGGGATACTTTAGTGTGACACACAGACAGTTGCCAGTCAGGGTGACAGAATGCAAGGTGATTCGGGATCCAGCTACTTGACAAGTTACATAATCAGTGGTCTGACAGACTGTTTGGAGGACAAACTAGAGAGCTGACATGTCAAACTGTGCATGTTCTGTGTTTTTGAAGGTGACAAATGCACCCAGTGGCAGTGTTACACGGCTTAATTAGTATCAATGCTTAACGATGTATTTGACATAATGGCAACTGCTATGCTGTTCCAGGCATCAGCAGGGGCAGTGTTTTTTTTAAATGGGTGGTGTGCATGGAGGTGATCACAGGTGTGGGCTGCATCTGTTTCTCACCAGTCCTGTAGGTGAGACTTGCATTCTAAGGGCCAACAGACATTTTCACAGGGGAAGCAATCTACATGTGCTAACAGGGCTTTGAAACTAGAAGACAGTGTATAAATTAACCTGACGTCCTTACAGTCAGATGTTCTATGACAATGGCATACCATAGGAAAGGGTGTAGCACACTGGTTTGCTAATGTTGGTCTGTGTGTGTAGAGGAGGGAATATCAGGGTACACATCTTACTATTCCAGGGACCTCTTCCGATAGGTGGGTTGTGACCAGGTGCATGGGTGTGTCAGGAGTTAGGAAATGGGCTGACATGTGCATGGAATGTCATGTGTGCAATGCTGCTCATATGTGTGGCACTTGTGCTGTCTATGTTCTGCTTCTATGGGACTCTGGTCACAGATATTTCTTGCAAATATTGGATGCAGTTGGACTTACTGCTGTCAAGGGTCTGGTCAGGCATTCCTGTTACTGATGCCAAAGCACATTGACTGCCTCATATATGAGGCTTGTTTTCCCCTTATTGAGTGATGGTGTCTTAGTTGTGTGTCATATGCTGCGTTGGACCTTGATTTCAACATGTATGTGTGAAATAGTTGTGGTCCTCTGCTATTGGCCTTCAAAGGAGAAATGTACATGTTATATGTCATTAACAGTGTGTGTGTATGTGACCATTGTATGTTAGGCATCACGTTAACTCTGGGATTTTCTGTGTCCTACTCAGTATCTCAGCAATTCTCCATGAGGCAACACTCTTATTCTGATAAGTAGAGATGAAGGTGTGCAAAAATGAATAGCCAGACCATTATATGGTGATTATAATAGGTGTTTATTTAAATTAGTTAACTAAAGTGGTGAAAGTGATCATATTCAAAAGAAATTGTTGACGATCTGTTGCCACCTGCGTATAACAGCGGCCGTGTTCTGTAGTTCCCCCTCATGTTGCAGGCCAGCATCCTCCTCTTCCTCCTCTTCAGGCATGTGTGGCTCTGGTTCCAGTAGGGGAATGTTTCTTTTGATGCAAATGTTGTGCAATATTGCACATGTTAGGATGATCCGACAGACCATCTCGGGGTAATATAGGAGGCTACCACCAGTGATGTCGAGGCACCGGAACCTTGACTTGAGGATGCCAAAGGTCCGCCCGACAATGCTGCGTGTCCTCCTATGTGCGTCGTTGTAGGCACGCTCTGCAGCAGTACTTGGGTTGCCAAATGGTGTCATAATCCATGGCTGGATGCCATACCCCTGATCAGCTGCAAGAGAAAATGATTAGGATCATGTTGATGTAGCTGGCACTATTGAAATGACCTTTCATGGCAGTAGTTGTCTTGTGTTGTCTGTGACTCTTTTGTGTAATAATGTAGCATCCTATGCTTGTAGGATGTACCATCTGCATTGTGTTGTTTCCTTGGCTGAACGAGTGTTTGTCTGCTAACCGTTTGTCAGCAGTATGTTTTGGGATTTGCAGTACAATGTGCCCTCCCTAGCATTGTGACTTGTGATACAGGTGTCTGTGTGTCTTCACTGGGGGTGAGATGATAGTTCCATACACAGTTAAAATTGACAGTGTTATTAACACGTTCATATCAATGTACCCTGGACATCCCACACCTTTAGACTTAGGCAATGGATTAATGTAAAGGTCATTGGTACACTTACATTTTGCAATGTGACATTTGGGCAACCCACTCCACACGTTGTGATCTTTGCATCTTAACATTGGGCTGTACAGTAATTTCCGATGTGTGACAGGTTCAATTGTGACCTAAGAAACATGGCTAGCGATGTCACGTCCTCAGTATGTTCCTGTTCACATGTTGCTGTTGTGGTGTGTGTGTTGTGTGTCCTAGAGGGTTGCTGTTCAGTGTGTATATAAGTAGGTTTTTGTACTTACCAACAAGAAGTCCATTGCCATACCGTCCATCCTGGAAGTGTTCATTGATGGTGCAGTGACGGAAGATGTATGAGTCATGTACACTCTCAGGATATTTAGCCACGATGTTGGTGATCAATCCCTAGTGATCGACTATGGCCTGCACGTTGATGGAATGTGTGTGCTTCCTGTTGCGGTAGAGGTGTTCAGTTGCAGCAGGTGGCACAAGGCGTACATGTGTGGAGTTGATTGCACCAAGGACGTGTGGGAAGCCACTGATGAGGTAGAACCCCTGTTTTGTTTCCTGCTGCTTCTGCAGATGGGGTGGGGTGTCAGTCCAATGATGGCATCCAGTACTTTGGGCAAAAAGGCGGAGAATGATGGTTGTGATATTCCGCCAACCAGGGCACCAGTTGTTTGGAAAGAGCCACTTGCCAGCATGTGAAGTACGGCAAGCAGCTTTGTTTCTGTTGGGATGGTGCAGGGTGTCACCAAAGTGGGGGCCAACTGCGGTTCAATGTTGCGCAGCGGCTGCTGAATGGCCTGCCAGTTCAACCGGTACCTCTGGATGATGTTGTGTCCCTGAGGCCCTGAAGGGTGGTTCTGGGGCGGAATATCCTCTCCTGCCTTCTGCGCTGCCTTTGGGGTCCCTGCTGGTGTTGTTGTAGCTGCTGTTGTAGCTGCTGGGCTCTGCGTCTGCGTGCATGCTGGATTACAATCACCTCCCTGGCTCCCTGTTGCTGCTCTGCTGCTCTGCTGCTCTGCTGTTTGTTCTGTGTGTGCTGATTAAATACAGGTGTGTTTGCCCCATTTTAATGCCTGCCCTGACCCAGGCGTTAAATTTTGATGCAAATCGGGCTGTGCGTCATTTTCTGGCTCTGCCTCCCGGCCGTGCGTCATTTTTGCCCGAAAGCATAAATACGACGCACGGCCGTTTAAGCCATTTTTTGGACAGAAACGCCTACCTTGCATATAATTAACGCAAGGCGGGTTGGCGCATCAAAAAAATGACGCACATGGCAAAATGTTGTCATCCGCACGCTCGGGCGTCAAAGTTTAAATACAGGGCAACGTTTGCGCTGATTGTGCGTCCAACTTTTTGAAGCACAATCGGCGCAGACGGAGTATAAATATGCCCCTACGTGTTTGTTGATCTGTAGCTCAAAACCAAAACCGGTCCTTTCCACACATTCACTGGAGGAAAATGTGGGTGTTTCTAGTTAAAAATAAAGTAAAATATTTTGAATGGATTTGGAGCTAATATTTCACTTTCTAAGCCTAACTTGTTATGGTTTTCAATTGTCATTTTTTTTGCTGACAGTGCTACTGCATAGCTTTCACAAAAAGATAAGGGATATCAGTTTGAAAGATCCTGTTGAGAGACAGCTTTTCTTGTTATGGGCAGGAAAGGGCTTACAATGGATTTGGCTGCCAAACATAACTCCTGGCATTCTAGAGCTCAATCAGCCTTTTAAGTAGTGCCTGTTTTTCCCTCTTAGGTAGCAGGTTTTGCAGGACACACAGCAGTAACTGTGCAATCTAACCTGTGTTGCACTGCTGCAGTATTAAAGCTCTTAAACAACGGAAATGAAATTGGGTTATTAGTGGTGCAGAGTGTGAGTCCTGCTCAAGTAATAGGTTCACAATTGTCTCCTTACTGGGATCCAAGTACCGTATTGTAGCACTTGATTCCCTCATTATGGTGAAGTGGAGCAGTCCAAGGCCTACTCAAAGGAGGTGATGTTGGCTAGTAATCTCCAATCGCTGCCACTCAAGAACAACACTCAATACATTTCTGTTCATTCAGTGTTTTTTTCTTTAAAAGGGAAAATACATTTATGACACACAACTCAATACCACACAGTTTACAAATGTGTACATAAGGTGGAATGTGATTTTCTGAAATCACATTTGACACCTTGTGGGTCATGACCTCCAAAACCACAATACCCGCTATTTCTACCAGATGGAACATCACAATATAAGGTATTTCATTGTGCACTGCCAGGATTGTTTGTGACTCTTGTCTTCACTTTTCCTTGTGTGTTAATTTGGAATCATAAGAAAAGGGTGGAGGAACAAGTAGTAGGAGTTCACAAGCTTTACTCTCCAGAAGCAGCTCAAAAGCAATTTATTTACTGTTGAGGTTTTGTGTGTGTGATAAGGGATAGAGAGAACAGAAAAAAATTACCATCAAATCCCAGCTCCTTTCAATTCCTGGCGCTGCCTCTGTGACCTTTGACATAGATGTTTGATTCAGTGGTTCCAAGGGCTCTCCTAGAGTAACAGCTGGAAAGCCAGGGGTAGCAGCTTCTATCACTGTCACTGATGACCTGTAATTCACATACAGGTATACGGACATGATCACTGATTTTCTGGTGATGCAGTAGACCGTCTATTGTTTTGACTGTGACCCTAGAATGTGCAGATTGCCTGTATGTCTATGGAGTTGTGCATGGATTAATTAGAGCTCACTATGATGATATCACTTCCTTTTGCGAGCTTTCAGGAACATTATAGGGACATGAAGTGCATATTTCTGTAACAAATTGACCTCTCTCAGCGAAGAAGTTGAAGGTAAAATCTGTAACATGTAAAAGTTGATATGATCGCCAACTTTGATTGATGCTTAAAGTGTTTTTTTACTTAGATGGAATTGTGTACAGCGATAGGCGGTTATTCTGAAATTCAAAGTTGCGCAGGAGTTTCCTTTGGAATTATGTTCACATGGGGTAAAAACTATCAGAGCTCTCTTGCCCCTCTGGCTATGATTGCACTTGTAGATGATAAAAGAAAATGAGAAATTCAAATCTTTGCCACCACGAAATGGCATGCACTCAAAAGTAAATAGTAGTCAAAACAGAGAATAAATACACATCTAAGAGAACCTATGAACAAGATTTGTTGCTTTGATTTTACAGGCATTGTGTGCATAAAGCCAACTATATCCACCTGGCCCTTTTGTAATTGCAAGTTTCAAACAACTTACCAATTCCGAGTGGAAGGAACGGATACATAAAGATCAACGCATCTGTCTTAACACACCTACAGATAATGCGTTGTGGTCATGCAACAACCTGTCAGAGACTGTCAAGCATGTTTGATTTATTGTTTTGTGAGTTCTAGCAGCTTTTCCTCACCAGTGCGCACACACAACAAAACCAAATTGTTGTTTTAAATGCGTTAAGACAATTTTAGTGCAGAATAAATACAAATGTATAATTGCAGAAATCAGTAACATTGTATCTAGAGGAGAAGGCGCAAAATGTAAATATTTTGAAGGCAAACAACATATTAAGGCCCTCATTCTGACCTTGGCGGGCGGCGGAGGCCGCCCGCCAAAGTCCCGCCGTCAGGTTACCGTTCCGCGGTCGAAAGACCGCGGCGGTAATTCTGACTTTCCCGCTGGGCTGGCGGGCGGTCGCCTTCAGGCCGCCCGCCAGCCCAGCGGGAAAGAGGCTTCCACGATGAAGCCGGCTCGGAATCGAGCCGGCGGAGTGGAAGCTGTGCGACGGGTGCAGTTGCACCCGTCGTGTATTTCACTGTCTGCGCAGCAGACAGTGAAATACATTTAGGGGCCCTCTTACGGGGGCCCCTGCAATGCCCATGCCAGTGGCATGGGCACTGCAGGGGCCCCCAGGGGCCCCGCGACCCCCCCTACCGCCATCCGGATCCCGGCGGTCGGACCGCCGGGATCTGGATGGCGGTAGGGGGGGTCGGAATACCCTCGGCGGCGCAGCTTGGAGGATTCTATGGGGCGGCGGTACACTGGCGGGAGCCCGCCAGTGTTGCCGGTCCGACCGCGGCTTTACCGCCGCGGTCAGAATCCCCATTGGAGCACCGCCGGCCTGTCGGCGGTGCTCCCGCGGTCCTCCGCCCTGGCGGTCTTTGACCGCCAGGGTCAGAATGACCGCCTAAGTGTATTTTAAGACACCTAACGTGCAAAATCTTTAGGCATCAAGGCGGTCATTACAACATTGGCGGTAAAAGGCGCTTACCGCTGTGCAGAAGACCGCCAGCACACCGCCACGGCCACGGAATTCCGCCACAGCTATTATGACCTATATCTTGGAATCCGCCAAAAGTCAGACACCCACACAAGTCCGCGACACCAAAGGTCAGTGATAAACTGGCGAAAACAAAACCTCCACCATCATGCCAACAGAAATACGCCCACACTATCATGACACACAAATCCACGCGGCGGTCTTTCAAGCGCGGTATTCCATTGGCGGTACACACCGCCGTGCTCAAAATACACACACTCTTACAAAACACAGCCACATTGGACAATTCAAAATACACACACTTGATACACATACCCACACCACTCCCACACACCCATTACAATATAAAACCCACACCCACATCACCCACAAACCCCTACTACCAAAAATTCAGAAAGAAGGCCAGAGGGAGACACCACTAGCAAGAACAACAGCATCCACAGGAACACAACACCATCACCCACACAACTTACACGCACCTCACACAACACACCACTACATATCACCACACTTATCACTACACACTCCACCCCACACATCACCTACACCACCCCATGGCACGGAAAAGACACCCCAGGTTCTCGGAGGAGGAGCTCAGGGTCATGGTGGAGGAAATTGTCCGGGTAGAGCCACAGCTATTCGGATCACAGGTGCAGCACACCTCCATAGCTAGGAAGATGGAGCTATGGCGAAGAATAGTGGACTGGGTCAACGCAGTGGGACAAAACCCAAGAAATCGGGAGGACATCAGGAAGAGGTGGAACGACCTACGGGGAAGGTGCGTTCCGTGGTCTCAAGACACCACCTGGCGGTTCAGTGGACTGGTGGCGGACCCCCACCTCCTCTCCCACAACTAACAACATGGGAGGAGCAGGTCTTGGCGATTCTGCCTCCTGAGGGCCTCGCAGGAGTAGGTGGAGGAATGGACTCTGGTAAGACATCCCCCACCCTACCTGCATGCTATCACATACCCCCAGCACCCCAACTCCTCACATATGTCCCAACATCACAAACCAAACATCCCAACACCAAGCCCTGCATGCAACAACAAAGCATGGACACCCATCACTAAAGCATGCCCACTGCACATACCCATACAACCCCCTAAACCATCATCACACAAGCTCCCACACAGGAATGCTAGCACTGGGGTACACGGTCACCCACCCATTGCACACCATTACACACACAGATTTATTAAACATTCTTTTATACCCCTGCAGGACCCCTACCCAACGTCACCGGACATGAGGGTCCACACATGTCCACACCACCAACAGAAGAGGCCAACAGTGATGACAGCAACTTTGTCCAACTGGATCTAGATGACCAGCCTGGACCATCGGGGACCTCTGGACAGTCGGTTCCCCTCACACAGGCAAAGGCCACCACAGACCTTCCCCCCTCTGGAAACACCAGCACAGCACCCACCCAGAGGGCCCATACCTCCGTCCCCAGGACACGTCAATCAGCTGTGTGTCCACCACTACAGGGAACCCAGGATAACCCACCACCTCAACAACAACAGGGGCCTGGAGTCAGTGGTAGTGGGCACAAGGTCCAGGGGATGGAGGCCCAGGAACACAGGGGAACTGGGAGGGCTGCTGTGCGACAGGGGGCGGACAGGCCAAGGGAACCCACTCTTCACGAGGCCCTCTCCTCCATCATGGGAGCCTACCACCACTCCCAGGAGACGATGGCAACGGTACTGGCCAAGTTTCAGGAGACCCAGCGCATGTAGGAGGGACAGTATATGGGCTTCAGGGAGGAACTCAGAACCATCAGCTCCACCCTGGTCACCATTGTAGGGGTGCTGAAGGAACTACTCAACACCAGGAGGGATACTGTGGTACTACAAGGGGCCCCTGACACTAGCATGGACGATGAACTTCCCACCACCTCCACTGGCGCCAGTGGACAGGACGCCCCGGCACAGGACCACCACAACAGCACCCCACCCCCTGCAGAGGGAGAACCACCCTGCAAACGGTCCCTGAGATCCAGGACAAAGACAGAGCACGATGCCAAGACCACCGCCAAGAAATTAGACCACCCTGATTGTCATCCTACTGTCCCACTTTGTCACCCTGTCCATAAATAAACTGCTCCAGCTCCAGTTCCTATGCCCATATGGGCAATGCACCTGTGAGACTAATAGACTGGACTCTACCATGGACACTCCTCCGCCATCACCCCTCACCATTTCACTACCCCCTCCAATATTGAGCATTTAAATAAACACACCTAAAGCACAAAATGATCTGGAGTCTGTGTGATTTCGAAATAGTGTATTAGCAATTACAGTGACAAAATGTTTTTTAAATAGTAATGTCAACATACCTATGTCACACAGCTCTAGTCCATGAGGAATCGAAGCAGATGTCACACAGTGGGACCCACATCTGTGAAATCGTAAGGGAAAGTGACAACTCAGTGACCATACACTGGGTGAAAAAGACAGACAGGAGAGAGGTAGTAGTGTCAAAGTACATGTAGTAGGAAGGTTTGTATTCCTACCTGTGTCTCACTGGAAATATTGCAGGATCATTGAGTCCCTGTTGTGCATGTCTTCTTCCTCTGCTTCCTCCTCATCACTGTCCACAGGCTCCACAGCTGCAACAACACCGCCATCTGGACCATCCTCCTGGAGAAAAGGCACCTGGCGTCGCACAGCCAAGTTGTGAAGCATACAGCAGGCCACGATGATCTGGCACACCTTCTTTGGTGAGTAGAATAGGGATCCACCTGTCATATGGAGGCACCTGAACCTGGCCTTCAGGAGGCCGAAGGTCCGCTCGATCACCCTCCTAGTTCGCCCATGGGCCTCATTGTAGCGTTCCTCTGCCCTTGTCCTGGGATTCTTCACTGGGGTCAGTAGCCATGACAGGTTTGGGTAACCAGAGTCACCTGCAAATGGTGAGGGGCAACTGTTAGACACACACTAACCTGGAGGGATAACGCCAGACCCAGACAACCATTCCCACTGACTTGCTTCCAGGTGCTCACCTAATAGCCACACACGGTGCCTCTGGAGTTGACCCATCACATAAGGGATGCTGCTATTCCGCAGGATGTAGGCGTCATTCACTGAGCCAGGGAACATGGCATTCACATGGGAGATGTACTGGTCTGCCAAACATACCATCTGTACATTCATAGAATGATAACTCTTCCAGTTTCTGTACACCTGTTCACTCCTGTGGGGGGGGACCAAAGCCACATGGGTCCCCTCAATGGCCCCTATGATGTTGGGGATATGTCCCTGGGCATAGAAATCACCTTTCATTGTAGGCAAATCCTCCACCTGAGGGAAAACGATGTAGCTCTGCATGTGTTTCAGCAGGGCAGACAACACTCTGGACAACACGTTGGAAAACATAGACTGGGACATCCCTGATGCTATGCCCACTGTTGTATGAAATGACCCACTTGCAAGGAAATGGAGCACTGACAGCACCTGCACTTGAGGGGGGATTCCTGTGGGATGGCAGATTGCTGACATCAGGTCTGGCTCCAACTGGGTTCACAGTTCCTGGATTGTGGCACGGTCAAGCCTGTAGGTGATTATCAAATGTCGCTCCTCCATTGTCGACAGGTCCACCAACGGTCAGTACACCGGAGGATGCCGCCATCTCCTCACATGTCCCAGCAGACGGTGCCTATGAAGGACAACAGCGAGCACAGAGTCAAACAACTCAGAGGTACGTACCCACATTTTACCCGGAACACAAATCATACAAAAAAGGTGGCCTGTATGTGTGTTGAGTCTAGGCCCAGGTATGTGTGACGCAGTTGAAAATGAAGCCATGTGGGCATCTAAAATGGCGGCTGCCTGACCTCTAAAGTGGGACAATGGGATGTGAAGTAACTGCGCTGGCATTGTACACCGTCACAGTAGGAAGTCGAAGACCGCGGCGCAATGCTGCATTGGTTAACATTGGACCCTATGGGTCCCAGGAGCCATTGACGATGTACGCCGGCGGTGACGGTACGCACTGCCGCGGACGTGACTGCCATTTTCTATCTGTTCAATCACTCGATACCTGATCTTCGAGAGGAGAGGACCTACACTGCAAGTGCTGCTGTGACCTCGGTCTGGAAGAGACAATGGCTTGTGCGTCTGGGGAAAGGGCCCCTGCCTTCACATCGGAGGAGTTCGTGGATGGGGTCCTCCCCAGTACACGCTACTCTACGGTCCTCCAGACAAACAAGTAAGTACACAGGGAGCATGTTGTATGGGCTATGCCTGTGTGGAGAGGGCTGGATGTAAGAATGAAGGGGGCAGAGTGCTGCGTGCATAAAAGACGGTGAATGCATGTGCCACAGGGCAAGGGTAGGGATGGGGGCCAATCACTTTGACGGTGCAGTTGGTAATGACTTCTTTTCTTCCCCTGTACATTTCATGTAGGTCAGCGCCCACCAGAAGAAAGATATTTGGCGTGCCATCTCCAAGGACGTCCGGACCCTGGGGTCTCCTACAGACGGAGCACCCACTGCTGGAAAAGATGGGAGGACATTCGCCGCTGGAGCAAGAAGACGGCAGAGGCTCAGCTGGAGATGGCCTCCCAACGTGGGCGGGGTGCCCGTCACACCATGACCCCCCTGATGTTCAGGATCCTGGCGGTGGCCTACCCGGAGTTGGATGGGCGCTTGAGGGCATCACAGCAGACACAAGGGGGTGAGTACACTCTCATTCTGCTGACTTTCCGCGCAGTGGAGTTGTCTGGGTGGGGGAGGAGGGCTGTGGGTTTCCCTAGGCCAGGGCGAGTTCCGTAGGCAAGGCCCCTCCGTAAGGCAGGCCATGTGGCACCCCAGCCCACCTCTGTAGGGTGCCAAGTACAGCTATTCATGCCCCTGTGTCATCTATGTGTGCAGATGTCGTCCATAGCCTTGTAGGCCATTTCCTAGGAATTGAACAGTGGAGCCCAAGAGCAAGTCATAGTGCAGGAGGCTTCTGTGTCTGTCGTGTCTGCCAAGGGTAGCGGTAGTCCATGCACTCAACATGTCTTTCTTCTGTTGTCGTCCCCCTTTTTGTGGTCTCCCTGTTCTTGTGTGCATTAGCATCATCAGGCGGAGGAGCAGTGGCACCAGAGCAGGAGGGAGCTGCATCCCACATGGCCCTTGAGGGCGAGACTACGGACACGGAATTCACCAGTGGGACGGAGGGCGAGGGGAGCTCCACGGCGGGGACAGGAGCTGACACCAGCAACACAGACTCGTCCTCTGATGGGAGCTCCCTTGTGGTGGCGGCAACATCTGTGCCCCCGCATCTACAGGTACAGCCGCCAACCCCCCTACCAGCACCGCCCTCCCAGCAGCCCCTCAGCCTTCGCCCCGTGCCCGCTCACCCAGGAGGGTAGGCATCACCTTCACCCCAGGCACCTCAGGCCCTGCCCCAGTTACCCCTGCTGCCCTCAGTGAGGAGGCCATTGACCTCCTCAGGTCCCTCACTGTTGGGCAGTCTACCATTTTGAATGCCATCCAGGGTGTAGAAAGGCAGTTGCAACAAACTAATGCATTCCTGGAGGGCATTCATTCTGGTCAGGCGGCCCTTCACCGAGCTTTTCAAACTCTGGCCTCAGCACTGATGGCAGCCATTGTCCCTGTCTCTAGCCCCCCCCTCCAACTTCCCCCACCCAGACCCAATCCCCTGTACCTCTGCCTATCCCAAGCACACCATCAGACCAGCCTGCACACACCTCAACACACAAGGGAAGCTCAGGCAAACATAAGCACCACACATCCCACAGGCACTCACGCAAGCAACACACACATGCAGACACACCAACATCCACTGCCTCCACTGTGTCCCCCTCGTCGTCGTCTCTCTGCTCCCTCCCAGTCTTGTCTACACTCACACCTGCATGCAGTACCTCTACAGCTACTACGTCCCTCACCAGCACACCCACCAGCACACCCCACTCACATTCAGTCACTACCATTCACACGTACCCTGTGTCCTCTCCCAGTGTGTCTGTGACGCCCCCTCCCAAGATACAAACACGCAGGCACACCCCCACCCAACAGCGATCCACCTCAAGACAGCCTCCAGCGCATGCACCTTCACCCAAAGTCACCAAACGTACACCTCCTACTACCACCACCTCTTCCTCCACTCCCAAACCTCCTCCAGCTACCCGTCCCAGTGTGTCCCAAAAACTTTTCCTGTCCACCCTTGACCTTATTCCCACACCTCCCCTGTTGTAATTTAGCAGTGATTAGATTAAGCATTAGCAGAAGACATCTTGTATTTAGTAACTATTGTGAACATTTTGCGGAATCCATTTTGTATTCATGGCAGCCATTTTCTCTGCTACATGCTGCCATGTGCTCACCATGTGCTCTGTCCTACCTTTCTGTTAACTGCTCTTGAAATCTGCCTAGTGACAAGTTATATTTAGCATCTCTTACTTTCGCACATGCTCTTTAAGGTCTGCAGCTGTTAGTCCTTGGAAACTGTTAGCTCCTCCTACCTGTCGACTGTGCATTTTCCACATGACCTTACATGTATACAAGTCTTGTTTCCATAATTTTACCATCTCCTTTTAGCCCCTGTGTGGGTATAAAAGGACCATGCTCTCTCAGTTCAGTGTGCTTCTTCAGACATTACCCAAGGGTGCTGTCTGAACTGTAGTACCACCTCATGAGGTTAATAAACTTTTGTATTTTATTCCAGTTTCTGTGCCAACTTCTTCCTACATGGTCTGAGGACTTTGTGCAGAGAAAGGTGAACCCCTTGCACTAGTAAGCCTTGCTGAGGCTTACTTCAACAAATTGGTGCCCGAACAGGGACTCATCGGCGACTCGGATGCCCAACGGATTGGTCGCGACGAAGGATTGGGATCTCGCTGCGGACGATCAATGCCTGAGGAGACCCAAGTCTTGGCAACCACAGCGTTTTTCCCTTCCTTCTGACTTGACCATCCAGGTGGCGCCGGTCCTCGACTGAGATCCTTTTTGTTCATTCGTCATGCAGTGACCATTTGGTCGATTTTAGAACTTGGCAGTTGGAACCTGGACACCCTGTGATTGGTAAGAGCCGTTTTACGGCACTTGCTGTGGGTTTTGATGCCTGTGTTTGGTAATGTAGTTTAGCACTACTTACTGTGGCTTTCGTGATTTGGGTGACTAGTCAATTTGTATTCTTTGGATTTGATATATAAATTGCAATTTATATAGGCAGGTAATGAGGAGAATTTTCTCCAATTTAATTTTTATTTGAACGGCACCTTAAGTGCTACTTTGATTATAATATTGCATATTCTGCACTATTTTTGGCATGCCTGTTTTTAGCGCACTACGTAGGATGTGTTGCTTTTCTAATGGTACCAATTTGAGACTGGAAGAATCGCAACCGGCACCCCCAGAGGGGACGCCAAATAGAGATATGTATGTTAAACATGGTCTTTCTTCTATAATGTACAGCACATTGTGGAATAAATACACCCGCGCGGATCCTGAGTTACGTTGGCCTATGCATGGGTCATTTGATTTGCGAAAGATTGAGTATGTGGAACAATGTATGTGTAAGCGAAAGTCTAGGCAAGATATGTTTGACTGTGTACGAATGTGGGAGAAAGAAGCGCGTGGACGAGTGAAGCGTGAGCAAGCCTTGCTTGAGAAAGAGCAGCGGAAGAATGTATATGTGAAAGCATTGGAAATGAGAAATAAATAAATGAGTTAAAGGAGCTAGAAGAGAAAGAACGTAAGCTACAGGTAAGTGGCCAATACACTGTTAGGCAACCTCTCTATCCTATCCTTAATAAACCACATGATGATTTATTGTTACTAGATCACCCTCCACCTCCGTATGTCGTCCCTTCTGCCCCTCATGAGTTACCTAAAGTCTCCAGTTCGGAGCAACAGAAGATGCGGGACAGTCGCTCTATGCTGCCTGCTGACCGTGCGTCTGAGCTTAGATCTATTGCTCGTAAAACAATTCGTAGCGTTGTTTCTGCTTCTGAACTTTTAGACAACATGAAAGGGTGGACGGAAAAGGAGCAGCTATATTTTACTGAGGCATTTGGCTCAGAAGTTATTGAACTATATGGGAAATATTCTGATGAGTTAGAGCCGATGATGTAGCAGCTGATCATAAGCAAATGCATGATGGTCTTTTTGTTTTCTCCCAGTGGCTGATGCAATCAGGCTTTTAATAAAATTACGTATTGTGGCAGTCCGTTTGCAAGAAGAGAAAAGGGCTGCGGACGCAGTTGCAAGAGCATCTCAGACCGAAGGGGCGCAAGCTTCCATCTTTGAAACAGATAAGATTATGATAGTTCACGCGAAACCAATGCAGGAGGCCGCGCCTTTGTATGTTCCTCCTAAAGGATTGGGTACAAGTGATGATAAAACTTCTGTTGATGCTAAGGGTTATTTTATTTATAATTGGGTGTATACTCCTTGGAATAGGGCAGATGTAATGGCACTTAAAACAGCATTACCTGACCCGCGGAAAAATCCAGCCGCCTTTTATGAGGAAGTTGAGGGAGCAATTATTTCTTGTGTTATGACTTTGGACACCTTGATTCTTTTGTTTTACCTGAAGGTGTGGCTCTCATACAATATGTTGATGATATTGTGTTGGCAGCTGATACCCCGGAGCAATGTGAAAAGTGCACTTTGTCCTTACTTTCTTTTCTTGCTTCACACCATCATAAAGTGTCACGAAAGAAATTGCAATATTGTAGACCAAAGGTAACCTATTTAGGTCACCTTTTGTCTAAGGAGGGCCGTGCACTTACATGAGATCGTATTCAAGCAATTTTAGACACACCAGTACCCTCTACTCAGAAAGATGTTCGTGCATTCCTTGGTCTTACTTCTTTTTGTAGGCAATGGATATTAGTGTTTTCACACAATGCCAAACCTATGCTAGCACTTTTGACTAAAGATACTCCAATGCCCCTCCCATGGACAGATGAATGTGAGACTGATTTCCGGCAGGTGCGACAAGCCCTTTGTTCTGCACCAGTGTTAGGTACTCTAGATTACATGAAGCCTTTTGCACTTTACGTACACGAGAAAGATGGATGTGCATTGTCAGTTTTAGTACAGACACATGGCAATAAGCAGCGTCCCTGTGCATATTTTTCAGCAGTACTTGATCCTGTCGCTCGAGCGTTGCCTGGGTGTTTTCATTCAGTTGTCGCAACAGCTGTCTCAATACGTCAGAGTGAAGGGATAGTTTTGTCACATAAGCTGTTGGTGCTAGTACCCCATGCGGTTGATGCTCTTTTAAATCAAACAAAGACACAACATTTAACTAGCGCCCGTATGACAGGTTATGAGTTGACATTGTTGGCTCCTCACATTACACTGAAGAGATGTGCGACACTAAATCCAGCTACTTTGTTGCCATATCCGGTGACTCAGCCTCAGTCACAAGAAACACATGATTGTATATTCCTTACCGAAGAAGAGACAAAGGGTCATGTTGATTTACAAGATATGCCCCTTTTAGATGTAGACGGGGAACTGTGGGTTGATGGGTCTTGTTTGAAGTTGCCAGATGGTACGACCCCAGCTGCATATGCAATCACCACAATACACATGGTAGTGGAGACAGCTCGTATACCACAGTAGTCAGCTCAAGCAGCTGAACTAATAGCTTTGACACAAGCATGTGAGCTTAGTACTGATTTAAGTGTGAACATTTACACAGACAGCCGCTATGCTTTTGGAGTGGCTCATGATTTTGGTTTACTTTGGAAGGAGAGAGGTTTTCTCACATCCCACAGGATGCAGATAATGCATGGAGAATTAGTGCATAACCTCTTGACTGCATTGACATATCCAAATAAACTAGCTATTGTGAAATGTAGTGCACATAAGAAAGTCACCGATAAGATAGGGCAAGGTAATGCTCTTGCAGACCGTGCAGCACGTGAGACTGCGATGCAGCGAAGTACTACTTCTATGTATGTAGTGAAGTCACAAGCTGAACGTTGGCATAATGCTAGACAAGACGTATTAGATATACAGAAATCTGCTTCTGTGAAAGAACGTGAGCGATGAGGGCTGTTGGCAGAATAAGCAGATGGATAAATGGAAATTGCCTATAGCTTTTGTACAACCTATGGTTCAGATGGCACATGGGCTGGCACATGTTGGAGCTTCAACAATAACGAAGTTGCTTACGCAAGTTTGGGAGCATCCAGAAATTTCCAGTACAGCTAAGAGAATAGTACAGTCTTGTTTGATCTGCTTACAATACAATCCTGGAAAAGGGACACGTACTCCTGCAGGAGGGTTTGCTACACCAACTGCACCTTTTGAAGTTCTACAAATGGATTATATTCAGCTTGAACGCTGCAACAATTTAAAGTATGTCTTGGTGGTGGTTTGTGCCTTCAGTAAATGGATAGAGGCGTACCCCACAAAGGATAATACTGCCATTACCACAGCGAAGGTGCTTTTGAAATAATTTTTCCCTAGGTTTGGTGTTTGCAGACTTTTATGGAGTGATAACGGACCTCATTTTGTTGGGGAAGTTATTAAGTATGTCCTGAAAGGATTAGGGATCAAACAGAAGTTCCATGCGGTTTTCCACCCACAATCAGCAGGGTTGGTGGAAAGGTATAATGCTACATTGAAGCTGAAATTAGCGAAGATACAGGCTTCCACATCCTTAACTTGGCCGGATGCATTACCATTGGCATTATTGTCTATTAGGTCAGTGCCACACTTGGCCTTAGCCCCTATGAAGTAGTATTTGGGAGACCAATGAATATTTGGGGAGTTCCTAAACCAAAATCTGTATATGATGTACCTTGTGTCCTGATGAATGATTATTTGGCACAGTTAACAGACAATTTGGTTTCTTTTCATCAACAGGTTCGAGAAACACTTCCTGACAGATCTACAGGTGAAGGCCATGAACTCCGACCTGGTGACCAGGTGATGATTAAGTCTTTTGAAAGATCAAGCAGCTTGGAACCAAGGTGGCGAGGCCCAGAACAGGTGCTCCTTGCGACAAGGACAGCAGTTCGAGTGACGAACCGAAAGAATTGGGTCCATAGTACTCACTGCAAGAGAGTGCTACCTACCTTGGTGGAACCTGCTGTGCTGACCGATCATCGAGAGATTTTGACTACGGAGAAAGGCCGTGCTATATCACCTGACGAATCTGCAGAGGTCTTCCCGGACCATACGACTTCTGGAGTGTCGCGATATAATTTGAGACCAAGGAAAGAATCTGGAAATTGTTTTGAAAAGACTGGTTGAGCTACCGCCCTGGGTTAGTGAAACGGACAGACAATGTGGCAAGGGGGGTGGATCAGCCGTGCATTAGAGTAGTGACACCCGTCTTGGCCCGTGGTGAAGAAATCAGCGGCTGCCCAGGGATAAGAGCTCCAACGATTGTTTTTAATTCATTTCTGAAAGGGTCGATTATAACTGTTGCTAAAATGAATAACAAATTGATCATTAGTATTATGGGGTTTGTTGTTGTTTTGGTGGTTACAGCAACAATCACCTGGTTTATTGAAAAGAAGTCTCCTGCTCGTGAGTTTTTTGTTGCCACTACTCCAGTACCAGAGGATCACTATTACTTTACGCTTCCCTATCAGGAGCAGAAGCACCGTCAATGTTGCATCATACTCATAATGTACAAATACTACTAACTGTTGGGTATGTGGAATGATACCTGCGCATCAAAAGAAAGGAGGAACACCTTTAATTCCTCTTCCTTTTTCACACAATGGTTCTTGTCAAGCTTGGTACATGCTTTTGTTTGCATCTGGAAAACGTACAGAGGGCGGACTTCTTTTTCGCCTTAATAAAGTATGCTACCAAGACAAAGATGGGTATCCCCAAGCTAAAGGAACTAAATGGGAATCGGAAGAGTATCAACCGGACAATGTTTCAATACCATATGTCTTCACAAATATACGAGACTCTGACAAGAAAGGACAATTTGTGATTTCTATTACAAAAACGAAAGCAGATTTATGTATACGAAGCATTGGACGAATTCCAGTAGGGATAAGCGATTGTACCTTGATTTTAACTATTGAGGGTGTAAATAATAGTAGTTTTACAGCTTCACACAATACATATTTTGTTTGTGGTAACTATGGATATTACCAACTACCTGTTGGAAGGTCCTGTGTGTAATAATTGCAATATTTTTTACATGCTGTATCTGTATTCAGTGTGGTCCAATGTTCTGCTCCATGTGTATTACTGCTTGTATGCCTACCAAAAGAAATATTACAGAAATGAAGGCACAACATATGTTAGATAAGGAAATAGCTGAAATGATGAGCATAAATATACAGGATGAATATTTAGATTATCCCAGAAAGACGAATGTCTTCAGCTAATGCTGAAAGGGTCGTCTGTTGTAATTTAGCAGTGATTAGATTAAGCATTAGCAGAAGACATCTTGTATTTAGTAACTATTGTGAACATTTTGCGGAATCCATTTTGTATTCATGGCAGCCATTTTCTCTGCTACATGCTGCCATGTGCTCACCATGTCCTCTGTTCTACCTTTCTGTTAACTGCTCTTGAAATCTGCCTAGTGACAAGTTATATTTAGCATCTCTTACTTTCGCACATGCTCAGTAAGGTCTGCAGCTGTTAGTCCTTGGAAACTGTTAGCTCCTCCTACCTGTCGACTGTGCATTTTCCACATGACCTTACATGTATACAAGTCTTGTTTCTATAATTGTACCATCTCCTTTTAGCCCCTGTGTGGGTATAAAAGGACCATGCTCTCTCAGTTCAGTGTGCTACTTCAGACATTACCCAAGGGTGCTGTCTGAACTGTAGTACCACCTCATGAGGTTAATAAACTTTTGTCTTTTATTCCAGTTTCAGTGCCAACTTCTTCCTACATGGTCTGAGGACTTTGTGCAGAGAAAGGTGAACCCCTTGCACTAGTAGGCCTTGCTGAGGCTTACTTCAACACCCCCACACCGTCCATCTCATAGGTCCCGAAGTAGCACCTCAGCCAAAACATCTCCGGGACCAGTGGTGCATGTAGTCACCGGTATGTGGAATGCACCGGCCACCAGGACAGCCAGTGTGGCACGGAGCCACAGCACAGACAGTCCCCCACCTGTGAAGAATCAGAAGTTGGCCAGTGCCCGGCGGGAGAGGGGGAAGACTCCAGCCACCAAAGCCGCTCCCAGGGGTCCCGTTGGGAGTGTGGAGTCAGCTGTGACACCTTCCAAGGTGGGAAGGGCCACAAGAAACCCGGCAAGTCTGGGAAGAGCAGCACGGCGGAGAAGACCGCCATCATCCCCGCTACCCAGGAGGCCACCGCCAGCCCCAGCCCAGCTGCCCAGGAGGCCACCGCCAGCCCAGCTGCCCAGGAGGCCACTGCCAGCCCCAGCACAGCTGCCCAGGAGGCCACTGCCAGCACCAGCCCCGCTGGGCCATTAAGGACCGCCAGCAAAAGCCCTGTTGGGCCATGAAGGACCACCAGCAAAAGCACCGCTGGGCCATGAAGGACCGCCAGCAAAAGCCCCGCTGGGCCATGAAGGACCGCCAGCACCAGCCCCTCTGGGCCATGAAGGACCGCTTGCAAAAGTCCCGCTGGGCCATGAAGGACCGCCAGCAAAAGCCACGCTGGGCCATGAAGGACCGCCAGCACCAGCCCCGCTGGGCCATGAAGGACCACCAGCACCAGCCCCGCTGGGCCATGAAGGGCCGCCAGCAAAAGCCCCGCTGGGTCATGAAGGACCGCCAGCACAAGCCCCGCTGAACAGGGCACTGCCAACTCAAGCACCGCTGAACAGGGCACTGCCCACTCAAGCCCCGCTGAACAGGGCACCACCAACTCAAGCCCGCTGAACAGGGCACCGCCAACTCAAGCACCGCTGAACAGGGCACCGCCAACTCAAGCACCGCTAGCCCATGAGCTGCAGGGGCACTGACGCAACTGGGTCCGTTACGGGGTGAGGGATGCACTCTGGGCACCAGTCCCCCTCCAGAACCAGTGGAGAGATCCATCCTTCACAGAATAAAGCACACTGGGCACCAGTCCCTCTCCAGAGCCAGTGGAGACATCCATCCACCAGTGGAGAGATCCATCCACTACCTCTGTCCTTCACAGGATGAAGCACTCTGGGCACCAGTCCCCCTCCAGAACCAGTGGAGAGATCCATCCACTACCTCTGTCTTTCACAGGATAAAGCACTCTGGGCACCAGTCTCCCTCCAGAACCAGTGGAGAGATCCATCCTCTAACTCTGTCCTTCACAGGATGATGCACTCTGGGCACCAGTCCCCCTCCAGAACCAGTGGAGACATCCATCCACTACCTCTGTCCTAAACAGTATGAAGCACTCTGGGCACCATGCCCCCTCCAGAACCAGTGGAGAGATCCATCCACAACTTCTGTCCTTCACAGGATGAAGCACTCTGGGCACCAGACCCCCTCCAGAACCAGTGGTGAGATCCATTCACTACCTCTGTCCTTCAGAGGATGAAGCACTCTGGGCACCAGTCCCCCTGCAGAACCAGTGGAGAGATCCATCCACTACCTCTGTCCTTCAGAGGATGAAGCACTCTGGGCACCAGTCCCCCTCCAGAACCAGTGGAGACATCCATCCACTACCTCTGTCGATCACAGGATAATGCACTCTGGGCACCAGTTCCCCTCCAGAACCAGTGGAGACATCCATCCACTACCTCTGTCCTTCACAGGATGATGCACTCTGGCCCACCATGCCCCCTCCAGAACCAGTGGAGACTCTTATCCACTTGAGAGACTGTGGCTTTGCACTCCCCAGGATTGAACATTGGGCAAACCACCCACTGTAGAGACTTGTGAGACTGTGGCTTTGTACACCCCAGGATTGAACAGTGGGCAACCCACCCACTTGTGAGACTTGAGAGACTTTGGCTTTGCACTCCCCAGGATGGAACAGTGGGCATGTGGCCCCCTCGTGGATTTGGTGTCGTGCACTCAAGCGGCTGAGGTGCCCCCCCTTTCCTTCCCCCTGAGGTGCCTGTTTTCTTGCTGTCTGATGCCCCTGCAGTGCTCTCTCCATCATGGTCGGGGATCTTGTGTGGGCCTCGCCCATACCGTGTGGTCCCAGTGTTCCACTGACTTTCTTTGTGCAGTACCTGGACTACTATGCCTGGTATATATTTTTGATATGGTGTATATATATATATATATATATTTCTGCCTACTTGTTTGTAATATATTCCGATGGTTACACTCGTTTTCTTTGGTCTTTGCATTCTTCCGGGGGATTTGGGGGGTGTAACTGTGATGTATTGATATGCATTAGTGTGTGTGTTGTAGTGGGTGAGGGTGGGGGTGTTGCGTGTGTGTGTCCCTGTTTTTTGCCTCCCCTGTGTCGTAGGTGTAGTACTCACCGCGGTCTTCGCCGTCGGCGTTCGTGCTCCTGGTAGAGGAGCAGGAAAACTATTGCAGGTAGAATTTGGAGTTCCGGTTCCATGGTGTCCTCGTTCCTCGTGGAGTGTGTAGAGGTGAGCGTTTTCCCTTCGAAATTCCTGTTTCCGCCATGTTTTTATCCGCGGTGAATCCGCCCCGGAAAAAGGTGGCGGATTGGCCTGTCATAATAGTGTGGGCAGTACATTGTCTCCCGCCTGTCTGTTGGCGGTGACCGCCACGGTGTTTGTTTGTACCGCCGTGGTGGTCGGAGTGTTAAAGTGGTTGTCTTTGTTGGCGGTTTCTGCCGCGGTCGTAATTGCTATTTTTTTACTGCCGGCCTGTTGGCGGTCTTACTGCCGCTTTAACACCATCCGCCAGGGTTGTAAAGACCACCCAAATGTTTTACCATAATGAAAGTTCAGTTTTTCGACAGAGTCCACATACGTTCGTACCTAAACTTCATATGTTTTTCCAGTCCACATGCATGTCTGCAGGATGATGCCAAATTTTGTTTGGCAGGAGAAAGTACTGTGAAGCAGTGGCACTGGTGGGCTTGGTGTGGTTCATCTTGGAGCCACTCTATTCTGCTATCGGGAGCATCTTTGAATTCCCGATCCGTCTCACAGAGGGATTCCATGGCGGTTCCAAACCACATGGCGGTGAGCCGGGTCATGATCCCGCTGGAGGTAGTGTGAGGGCCGCCGGGCTGGAGACCCAAGTCTCCAGCCCAGCGGTCGTCTCCGCCATGGCGGTCTGATCATAGAAGTGGCGGATGACCATGGCGGCAACCGCCATGGTCATAATTCCAAATTTTTTACCGCCAGCCTGTTGGCGGTAAGACCGCCGCTTCTCCGCCAACCGCCAGGGTCGTAATGAGGGCCATTGTCACTAAAATAAAGTACCTTTATTTTTAGTAACTCTGAGTATTGTGTTTCTTAAGAATTAGGCCCTCAGTCCGACCCTGGCGGTCGGTGGTAAAGCGGCAGTAAGACCGCAAACAGGCCAGCGAAAAAAAAAATTTGAATTATGACCGGGGCGGTAATCCGCCACTTCACCATTCTGACCGCCATGGCGGTGATGACCGCTGGGCTGGAAATTTCAGTCTCCAGCCCGGCGGCTGTCACTAGACCGCCAACAGTATCAGAACCCTGCATACCGCCATGGATTTCGGGTGATTGGGAACCGCCAAGAGATTCATGGCGATAGGCACTATCAGTGCCAGGGAATTTCTTCCCTGGCACTGATATGGGTCTCCCCACCCCCCACTATCCCCCATGAGTCCTCCCCCCACACCACCGCCCCCCTGCCGCCCCCCAAAGGTGGCACAACTCCCTCCCCACCCTCACCCCAATTTGCACATATACATATATACACACCCCTACATGCACACATCCCCAACATGCACATATATGCACCCCTATACGCACACATACATCACGACAACACATACCCGCACACATACAAACAAACATGCACACCGACCGACCCGCACACATTTCCCATAGACACAGCACCCCCTGCATGCATACACGCACTCACACACCCCCTGTACATACGCATACCCCCATGCATGCACACAACACACATCACCCCCCGCCCCCTTTCCCAACGGACGATCAACTTACCTTGTCCGTTGGCCCTCCGGGAGGGGACGGGATCCATGGGGGCAGCTCCGCCACCAGCACACCGTCACCAGAACACTGCCACACCGAATCATGGGACGTGATTTTGTGGGCGGTGTTCTGTTCACGTGACAGTGGAGGTTGAGTAGCCTCCCCTTTCCCGCCGACCGCCAGTATGGCTGCTGGCGGCTTTCCGTACGGAAAAGGACGGAGGGCTTCCAGCGGTCAGAATACATGGCGTGGAAGAACGCCACCACAGGTGGTCTTCAGCACGGAGGTACCTCGGCGGTCTTGCGAAAAGACTGCCGAGGTCGTAATGAGGGTCATAGTTCTATATGATATAAGTGGTATAGTAGGAGCTTTGCATGTCTCCTAGTTCAGCCTAAGCTGTTCTGCTATAGCTATCTCTATCAGCCTAAGCTGCTAGAACACTACTAATCTACTAATAATGGATAACTGGACCTTGCACAAGGTGTAAGTACCATCAGGTAACCACTATAAGCCAGGCCAGCCTCCTACATTGGTGGTGCAGTGGTGGGATAAGTACTTGCAACTGATTTACCACTTTGTCATTGGTGCTTTTCATAAGAAAAACATATACCAAGTACTTCAGAATATACACAGTAACCTAAACAGTTTAACTTTCCTCCTCTAAAACGTTCTAAAACGTTTTTGAAAAGTTTCTGAAAACTTTCAAAAGTTTTCAAAAGTTTTCAAAAGTTCTTTTAAAAGTTCAAAAAACGTTTCTATCTCTCTCTCCTAAACCTTTTCTATCATGTCTGCAGTAGAGCTTACTCCCACTGTTGTCCAGGCAACATATGGGAATCTAAACATTAAAAGTTTGAGGGGTCTCTGCATTGAAAGAGATTTAGCAATTAGTAAGAATCCTACAAAAGATCTTCTCCTTAGCCTTCTCCTAGAAAGTGACCAGAACCAGTATGGCCCATCCCAGGATCAGGAGGTAGAGGAGGGGGTACCCAGCAAGACTCACAGGAGTCCCCTGAGGATGCTGGGGAGGGTTCTTCCAAGGACCTGTCAGCTAACAGGCCATCTAGTGACACTGGTAGTGGGAGGGGGGTCACACACTAGTAGGGCACCTTTCACACCTAAAGGCCAGGTTACTTGAGTCCAGCCAGTTAGGGACAGGTCTCTCTCTGCAAATTCCCACATTTCTTCTGTGTCTCACAATCCCCAAGCCTCCCACCCTGAAGATAACTTAATGGAAAGGGAACTCAGAAAGCTAAGGTTGGAAGAGGGCAGGCTGAAGCTTAAACAGCAGCAGCTGGTCTTAGACAGGGAATCTCTGGATGTGGAAAGGGAAAGGCAGAGGTTGGGGTTAGTTCCCCATGGTGGCAGTGTTTTTGATAGTAATCCTGTTAGATAGCAAGATTCCAGAAACTTGCATAAGATAGTCCCCCCTTACAAGGAGGTGGATGACATTAACAAGTGGTATGCTGCACTTGAGAGGGCCTGTATGCTACAGTTGGTCCCTCAAAGGCAGTGGGCTCCTATCTTGTGGCTATCTTTCACTGGTAAGGGTAGGAATAGGCTCCTTACTGTCAGAGAAAGTGATGATAATAACTACAAAGTTTTGAAGAATGTACTCTTGGATGGATTTGGCTTAACCACTGAACAATACAGGATTAACTTCAGAGACACCAGAAAAGAGTCCTCTCAAGACTGGACAGACTTTGTAGACTGGTCAGTGAAGGCCTTGGAGGGTTGGTTACATGGCAGTAAGGTGACTGAATACGAAAGCCTGTATAATCTAATTCTGAGAGAGCATATTTTGAACAATTGTGTGTCTGATTTGTTGCACCAGTACTTGGTAGACTCAGATCTGAACTCTCCCCAAGAATTGGGAAAGAAGACAGACAAATGGGTCAGAACAACAGCGAACAGAAAAGTTTGTACAGGGGGTGACAAGGATGGCAAGAAGAAGGATGGTAAGTCTTCTGACAAGGGTGGGGACAGATAAAAAACATTCTGAGTCTTCATCAGGCCCACAAAAATCCTCTGGGGGTGGTGGGTCCAATTCCTCTTCTCACAATCAGAAAAAGCCATGGTGTTATTTATGTAAAGTAAAAGGCCATTGGGCAAGTGATGTCCCTTGTCCAAAGAAAAAACACAAGGCTTGGACTACCACAACCACAACTGCAACCTCTAGTGCCCCTAGTAATAGCAGTGGTGGTGGGAAGTCTACTACAAATAGCCAATCCAAGGGTGTAGCTGGGCTCACTATTGGCAGTGTAGTTGGGGTTGGTCTTGTTAGGGAGACCACAGATGCTGTTTTAGTCTCTGAAGGTGGCATTGACTTTGCCACCTTGGTTGCTTGTCCCCTTAATATGGGTAAGTACAAGCAACTACCCCTAGTTAATGGTGTTGAGGTTGAGGCCTACAGAGACACAGGAGCCAGTGTAACTATGGTTATAAATAAACTGGTACACCCTGATCAGCACCTACTTGGTCAGCAGTACCAAGTGACTGATGCTCACAATAACACCCTTAGCCACCCCATGGCTGTTGTGAATCTCAACTGGGGGTGGGGGGATCACTGGTCCAAAGAAAGTTGTGGTAGCCACTGAATTACATGTAGACTGCTTACTTGGCAATGATTTGGAAACATCAGATTGGGCTGAAGTCTGAAGTGGAGTTGGTGGCTCATGCAGCAATGCTGGGCATTCCTGGGCATATTTTTGCTTTAAAAAGGGCTCAGGCCAAAAGAAAAACCAACAAGAAAACTTGGATCCTGGAACAATGGAACAAGTGCTCCAAAAAGCTAGGGGTGGGAAGGGTAAATCCCTGCCCACTATCCATCCCTCACCAGAAGATTCCCCTTTTGAGGAAGAGGAATCCTCTCCCTGTGCAGAACCTACACCAGATGAGCTGGCAGCAGACACTGCTGAGCTTTTGAGTGCAGGGGGGCCTGCTAGGGAAGAGCTGAGTGTGGCACAGCAGACCTGTCCCACTGTAGAGGGTTTGAGACAGCAAGCTGTCAAGCAGCAGAACAGGGATGTCAGTGATAGCCATTAGGTGTATTGGGAAGACAACCTCCTGTATACTGAGTCAAGGGAGCCTAAACCTGGAGCTGCCAGGAGATTGGTCATCCCTTTGCAATACAGAGAGTTTCTTCTTACCTTGGCACATGACATTCCTTTGGCTGGGCATCTGGGCCAAAGTAAAACTTGGGACAGACTTGTTCCCCTGTTTCACTGGCCTCATTTGTCAGAGGACACCAAAGAGTTTTGTCGCCCTCTTGTGTGACCTGCCAAGCCAGTGGCAAGACTGGTGTCACTCCAAAAGCCCCCTTAATTCCACTTCCTGTGGTTAGGGTACCCTTTGAAAGGGAAGGGGTTGACATAGTTGGTCCCCTTGACCCTTCAACAGCTTCAGGCAATAGGTGTATCCTGGTGGTAGTGGGCCATGCCGCTAGGTATCCTGAAGCTATCTCCTTAAGGACCACTACAGCTCCTGCAGTGGCAAAGGCCCTCCTGGGAATCTTTTACAGAGTGGGCTTCCTTAAGGAAGTGGTGTCAGACAGAGGTAGTAACTTCATGTCTGCATACCTCAAAACAATGTAGAAGGAGTGTGGTGTGACATACAAGTTCACTACTCCTTACCATCCACAAACAAGTGGTCTGGTTGAGAGGTTTAATAAAACCCTCAAAGGTATGATAATGGGACTCCCTGAAAAACTCAGAAGGAGATGGGATGTCCTGTTACCTTGCCTCCTTTTTGCTTACAAGGAGGTACCCCAAAAAGGAGTGGGCTTTAGCCCCTTTGAACTCCTCTTTGGACACCCTGTGAGAGGTCCCTTTGCAAATGTTAAGGAGGGTTGAGAACAACCTTTAAAAGCTCCTAAACAGGACATTGTGGATTATGTACTTGGCCTAAGATCAAGAATGGCTGAGTACATGAAAAAGGCCAGTAAAAACCTTCAGGCCAGCCAGGAGCTGCAAAAGCAATGGCATGACCAAAAGACTGTCATGACCCAGTACCACCCAGGACAGAAGGTATGGGTATTGGAGCCTGTGGCCCCAAGAGCACTCCAGGACAAATGGAGTGGACCCCATCTAATTGTTGAGAAAAAGGGTGAGGTTACCTACTTGGTAGAACTGGGCACTGCCAGGAGTCCCCTTAGGGTGCTCCATGTCAACCGCCTAAAACCCTACTATGACAGGGCTGATCTCACCCTGCTCATGGCAACTGATGAGAGACTGGAAGAAGAGAGTGACCCTCTCCCTGATCTCTTCTCCACCACTGAAGCTGATGGCTTAGTGGAGGGAGAAGTACTGGCAGATTGCCTTACTACTGAGCAGAAAGATAACTGTGTAAATCTTTTAAGTCAGTTTTCTGTACTCTTCTCACTTATACCAGGTACCACTACTTGGTGTGAGCATACAATCAATACTGGAGACAGTTTACCTGTCAAAAGTATGATTTATAGGCAGCCTGACCATGTCAGAGACTGCATTAAACAAGAGGTTCAGAAAATGTTAGACTTAGGAGTATTTGAGCCTTCAGAAATCCCATGGGCTAGCCCAGTGGTGCTTGTCCCAAAACCTCACAGTAAGGATGGTAAAAGAGAGATGAGGTTTTCTGTTGACGATAGAGGGCACAACCAAGTAACCAAGACAGATGCTCACTGTTAGAAATGGGGTCTTTAGTTGACAGTCATGTTACCCCCTGTTCAAGCAAGGACCTTCACTCTAGTCAGGGTAAAAGAGAATCACCCTCAGCTAACCCCTGCTTACCCCCTTGGTAGCTTGCAGAGCAGTGGGCTAAACTTCAGAGTGCTAGGTGTAAAGTATTTGTACCAACACACACAGTAACTTAATGAAAACACTACAAAATGACACAACACCAGTTTAGAAAAATAGGAAATATTTATCTAAACAAAACAAGACCAAAACGACAAAAATCAACCATACACAAGTCAAGTTATTAATAAAAATGCAAAAAGAGTCTTTAAGTAGTTTTAAGCACACACTAGCACTGCTAGAGTGAAAATGTACCTTGTGGGTGTCAAAAATAACCCTGCATGGGCGGGTGTGCGTCAAAAATAACTCCGCACAGCGGTACGTGAGTAAAAAATCCAGCTGCACGATGATCTGAAAATCCCGCAGTGCAGGTTGTGATCTCCCAGCCTCCGTCAGCGATGCTGTGCATAGTTTCTCCTGCTCTGTGTGTCGATTCTTCGGTCGCGTTTCCTGCAAGCGTAGTTTCTCAGCTGCGGAGCCGGCGGTGCATCGTTTTTTCAACAGCTGATCAGATTTGCATCAATCTTTTCCCCGCTCGGCGCTCTGTGCGTGGATTTCCTTGTCTTTAGGCTGCCAGCTTCTCCTTTCAGGGTCCCAGGAACTGGATGAGCACCACAGGGCAGATTAGGAGTCTTTCCAGAGACTCTAGGTGCTGGCAGAGAGAAGTCTTTGCTGTGAGACTTCAAACAACAGGAGGCAAGCTCTAGATCAAGCCCTTGGAGATTTCTTCTCAAGATGGAAGGCACACAAAAGTCCAGTCTTTGCCCTCTTACTCTGGCAGAAGCAGCAACTGCAGGATAGCTCCACAAAGCGCAGTCACAGGCAGGGCAGCTCTTCTTCCGCAGCTATTCAGCTCTTCTTCAGGCAGAGGTTCCTTTTGGTTCCAGAAGTGTTTCTAAAGTCTGTGGTTTTGGGTTCCCTTCTTATACCCAATTTCTCCCTTGAGGTAGGACTACTTCAAAGTAAAGTCTCTTTTGCATGTGAAATCCTGGCTTGCCCAGGCCAGGCCCCAGACACTCACCAGGGGGTCGGAGACTGCATTGTCTGAGGGCAGGCACTACTCTTTCAGGTGTGAGTGACCACTCCTCCCCTCCCTCCTAGCACAGATGGCACATCAGGATATGCAGGCTACACCCCAGCTCCCTTTGTGTCACTGTCTAGTGTGAGGTGCAACCAGCCCAACTGTCAAACTGACCCAGACAGGGAATCCACAAACAGGCAGAGTCACAGAAATGGTATAAGCAAGAAAATGCTCACTTTCTAAAAGTGGCATTTTCAAACACACAATCTTAAAATCAACTTTGCTAAAAGATGTATTTTTAAATTGTGAGCTCAGAGACCCCGAACTCCACATGGTTATCCGCTCCCAAAGGGAATCTACACTTTAATCAGATTTAAAGGTAACCCCCATGTTAACCTATGAGAGGGACAGGCCTTGCAACAGTGAAAAACAAATTTAGCAATATTTCACTGTCAGGGCATATAAAACACATTACTATATGTCCTACTTAACCATACACTGCACCCTGCCCTTGGGGCTACCTAGGGCCTACCTTAGGGGTGCCTTACATGTAAGAAAAGGGAAGGTTTAGGCCTGGCAGGTGGGTACACTTGCCAAGTCAAATTTACAGTTAAATCTGCACACACAGACACTGCAATGGCAGGTCTGAGACATGATTACAGAGCTACTTATGTGGGTGGCACAACCAGTGCTGCAGGCCTACTAGTAGCATTTGATTTACATGCCCTGGCACCTCTAGTGCACTTTACTAGGGACTTAATAGTAAATCAAATATCCCAACCATGAATAAACCAATTGCATAGAGAGCATATGCACTTTATCACTGGTTAGCAGTGGTAAAGTGCTCAGAGTTAAAAAACAGCAACAGGTCAGAAAAAATAGGAGGCAGGAGGCAAAAAGATTGGGGATGACCCTGCATAACCAAAAACGTCCAACACTCACCCTATACCCAGTGTTGGAATAAAAGATTATTCTTAACTTTCCTTGAACCTGTGCTGCATATAATGTCTGTAAATATGTTTTGTTCTCCTCAGGGGGCATTGTAGTCTTTGATATTCAGTTTCCACCCAGCCCCTTTTGGGTTTATGGGTAACCCTGTGTGGTTTATATGACACCCTATACCCAGGGCAGATGATCTGATAGATACACTGGCTTCTGCCAAGTATATAAGCACTTTTGATTTAACTGCAGGGTATTGGCAGATTAAGTTATCAGAAGATGCTAAACCCAAGACTGCATTTTCAACCATTGGAGGGCACTATCAATTCACTGTGATACCCTTTGGTCTGAACAATGCACCTGACACTTTTCAAAGGTTGGTGAACACAGTCCTGCAATGGTTGGAAGCTTTTAGTACAGCATATCTGGATGATATAGCTGTCTTTAGCTCCACCTGGGATGATCACCTGGTCCACCTGTGGAAAGTTTTGGAGGCACTGCAAAAGGCAGGCCTCACAATCAAGGCCTCAAAGTGCCAGATAGGGCAGGGGAAAGTGGTTTATCTCGGCCACCTGGTAGGTGGGGAACAGATTGCACCACTACAGGGGAAGATCCAGACCATTATGGAATGGGCTCCCCTACAACTCAAACCCAGGTGAAAGCCTTTTTAGGCCTCACAGGGTACTATAGGAGGTTCATCAAGAATTATGGCTCCATAGCAGATCCTCTTAATGACTGACAGGATCCGGAACATCAGGGGGGTCATGGTGCGACGGGCACCCCTCCCACATTGGGAGGCCATCCCCAGCTGGGCCTCCACCGTCTTCTTGCTCCAGCGACGCAGGTCCTCCCATCTTTTCTGGCAGTGGATTCTCCGTCTGTGGTAGACCCCCAGGCTCCGACCGTCCTTGGCGATGGCACGCCAAATATCCTTCTTCTGGTGGGCGCTGACCTAGAGGAATGGTACAGGGGGAAATGAAATCACTTACCCGTCAGGACCGTCAAACTCATTGCCCCCCAGTTCCCACCCTTGCCCTGACGCACAGACACTCCCCATCCGCACATGCAGGCCTCAGCCCCTCCATGTATCTTCCATCCACACCACTCAAAACAGGCACTGCCCATGCAGCATGCTCACAGCGTACTCACCTGTTTGTCTGGAGGACCGTACAGTCCTGGACGACCCCATCCACTAGTTTCTCCAACTCCTCCGAAGTGAAGGCAGGGGCCCTTTCCCTAGACACATGAGCCATTGTCGCTTCCAGACACAGGTCCCAGAAGCACTTGCAGTGTAGGTCCTCTCCTGTCGAAGATCAGGTATTGAGTGATTGAACAGATATCAATTGAGTGAACAGACAGAAAATGGCAGTCACGTCCATGGCCGTGCGTACCGTAACCAGTGGCGTACATCGTCATTGGCTCCTGGGACCCATAAGGCTCAATGTGAACCAATGCAGAATTGCGCTGCGGTCTTCGACCGCCCACCGCGACAATGTAGAACACCAGGGCAGTTATCTCATATCCCCTTGTCCCACCTTACAGGTCAGGCAGCCGCCATTTCAGGAGGCCACATGGGATGGATGTTAACTGTGTCACACCTATCTAGGCCGGGAATATAGACAGATACCGGCACATTGCGGATTAATAACGTTTCTGCAAATAACACATTGTGATACCTCAGTGTTGGATGACTCTCTGCTCGCTGTTCTCCTCCATAGGGCACGTCTGCTGGGGCAGGTGATGAGATGGTGGCATCCTCCAGTGTACAGACCCCTGGTGGACCTGTCGACAATGGAAGAGAGACATATCCTAGTCACCTACAGACTTGATCGTGCAACAATCCAGGAACTGTGTGCCCTGTTGGAGACGGACCTGATGTCAGCTATCCGCCATCCAACAGGAATCCCCCCTCTAGTGCAGGTCCTCTCTGTACTCCATTTCCTGGTCAGTGGGTCTTTTCAAACAACAATGGCCATGGCATCAGGGATGTCCCAGCCAATGTTCTCTAACGTGTTATCCAGAGTGTTGTCTGCCTTGCTGAAACACATGTGCAGCTACATTGTGTTCCCTCAGGTGGAGGATCTGCCCACAGTGAAAGGTGACTTTTATGCCCTGGGACATATCCCCAACATCATTGGTGCCATTGATGGTACACATGTGGCATTTGTACCCCCCGTAGGAATAAACAGGTGTACAGAAACCGGAAGAGCTACCATTCTATGAATGTGCAGTTGGTGTGTTTGGCAGACCAGTATATCTCCCATGTGAATGCCAAGTATCCTGGCTCAGTCCATGGCGCTTACATTGTGAGGAATAGCAGCATACCTTATGTGATGGGGCAACTCCAGAGGCACCGTGTGTGCTAATAGGTGAGCCTAAAGTCCCCACTCAGTTTCATTTGCTGTCTGGGTATGGGGCTGTCCCTAAGGGTTAGTGTGTGTCTAACAGTTGTCCCTCGACATTTGCAGGTGACTCTTGTTATCCCAACCTGTCATGGCTACTGACCCCAGTGAGGAATCCCAGACAAGGGCAGAGGAACGCTACAATGAGGCACATGGTCGAACTAGGAGGGTGATTGAACGCACCTTTGGCCTCCTGAAGGCCAGATTCCAGTGCAACCATCTGACAGGTGGCTCCCTATACTACTCACCGAAGAAGGTGTGCCAGATAATCGTGGCCTGCTGTATGCTGCACAACCTGGCTTTGCGACGCCAGGTGCCTTTTCTGCAGGAGGATAGGCCAGATGGTGGTCTTGTGGCAGCTGTGGAGCCTGTGGACAGTGAAGAAGAGGAGGCAGAAGAAGAGGATATCGACAACCAAAACAACACCATCATGCAATACTTCCAGTGAGACACAGGTAAGAAGATGCCACTGTTTCCCACATCTCATTCTATTGTTGGAACTAGCATACGTCTGTCATTTTCATAGTGTATGGACCCTGACTTGTCACTTTGACTTTCCATTTCACAGATCTGTGTCCCACTTTGTGCCCTCTGCTATGTTTACTGCTGGCTTACAGCTGTGTTACATTGGTATGTGAACAAGTACATTGACATTGCTATATTCCATAGTTATTGCAATTACACATTTGTGAAAGCACAGACTGACTCCAGATTGTTTTGTGATTGAAGTGTGTTTATTCCAGTGCTAATAAGTGGAGGGGGTTGTAAAATGGGGTTGGGGGATGGTGGAGGAATGTCCATGGCAGAGTCCAGTCTATTTGTTTCACAGGTGCATTGTCCAAAGGGGTATAGGAAGTGGAGCAATGGCAGTTTAAGGATGGACAGGGTGACATAGTGGGACAGAAGGGTGACATTCAGGGGGGTCTCATTTCCTGGAGGGGGTCTTGGCAATGTTCTCTGTCTTGTTACCGGATCTCAGGGACCGTTTGCTGGGTGATTCTCCATCTGCAGGGGGTGGGGTGCTGGTGTCCTGTTGTTCCTGTGGCTGTGCCTCCTGTCCACTAGCGCCGGCGGAGGTGGAGGGCTGTTCATCGTCCAGGCTAGTGTCAGGGGCCCCTTGTTGTGCCACTGTGTCCCTCCTGGTGTTGAAAAGGTCTGCCAGCACCACTTCAATGGTGACCAGGGTGGTGTTAATGGACTTCAAGTCCTCCCTGATCCCAAGGTAGTGTTCCTCCTGCAGGCGCTGGGTCTCCTGAAACTTGGCCAGTACCGTTGCCATTGTCTCCTGATAATGATGGTAAGCTCCCGTGATGATGGAGAGTGCCTCGTGGAGAGTGGGTTCCCTGGGCCTGTCCTCCCCCTGTCGCACAGCAGTCCTCCCAGTTTCCCTGTTATCCTGTGCCTCTGTCCCCTGAACCATGTGCCCACTGCCCCCAGGTCCCTGATTTTCTTGGATTGGTGGGTTTGCCTGGGTTCCCTGTAGTGGTGGACACACTGCTGACTGATGTGTCCTGGGGACAGAGGGATTGGCCCGCTTGGTGGGTGCTGTGCTGGTGTTTCCTGAGAGGGGAGACTCTGTGGTGGCTTGTGACAGTGTCAGGGGAACCGACTGTCCTGAGGTCCCAGATGGGCCGGGCTGGTCATCTTGATCCAGTTGTGCAGAGCTGCTGTCATCACTGTGGGCCTCTTCTGTGGGGGTACTCGATATGTCTTGCACATCCTGTCCGATGACATTCGGTAGGGGTCCTGTTGGGGTGTAAATGCATAGTTATTATATCTGAGTGTGCCATTGTGTGCAATGGGTGGTTGACCCTCTACTCCAGTGCTTGCATTATTGGCTTGGTCCTTGTGTGATAGGTGATTTTGGGGCATGAGTGAGTCTCTGTTGTGGACATGCTTGGGTGATGGGTGTCCATGCATTGGTGTTACATGCAGGGCTTGGTTTTGGGATGCGTGGGTCGTGTTGGTGGGGTATCTGTGGGTTGTTGGGGTGATGGGTGTGAGGGAAGGGTGGGAGTATGTGATGGCATGCAGGTGGGGTGGGGGAATAAGGTAGTAAAGATTTGCCTTACCAGAGTCCAGTCCTCCTGCTACTCCTGCTAGGCCCTCAGGATGCAGTATTGCCAAGACTTGCTCCTCCCATGTTGTTAGTTGTGGGGGAGGAGGAGGGGGTCCACCACCAGTCCTCTGTACAGCAATCTGCTGTCTGGAGACCGCGGAACGCACCTTCCCCCGTAGGTCGTTCCAACTCTTTATGAAGTCATCCCGTGTTCTTGGATACTGTCCCACTGCGTTGACAATTCTTTGCCATAGCTCCATCTTCCTAGCAATGGAGGTCTGCTGCACCTGTGATCCGAATAGCTGTGGCTCTACCAGGACGATTTCCTCCACCATGACCCTGAGCTCCTCCTCAGAAAACCTGGGGTGTCGTTGATGTGCCTGATGTGGTGTGGGTGATGTGTGAGGTGGTGTCTGTTGTGATGTGTGAGGGTGTGTGTTGGTGTGTGTTGTTTGAGGTGCGTGGATGTTGTGTAAGTGATGGTGTTGTGTGTCTGTGGATGCTGGTGTTATTTTAGGTAGTGTCTCTCTGTGGCTTGCTTTCAAATTTCTGGTAGTAAGGGTTTGTGGGTGGGTGTGGGTGTGGTGTGTGTATGTGTATCAGGTGTGTGTATTTCGATTTGTCCAATGTGGTTGTGTTTTTTATATGTGTGTGTATTTTGAGCGCGGTGGTGTGTACCGCCAATGGATTACCGCGGTTGAAAGACCGCCGCGTTGATTCGTGGGTCGTGATAGTGTGGGCGTATTCTTGTTGGCGTGACGGTGTCGGTTTTGTTATTGCCAGTTTATCACTGACCTTTGGTGTGGCAGACTTGTGTGGGTGTCTGTATTGTGGCAGATTCCGGGCTGTAGGTCGTAATACCTGTAGCGGAATTCCGCGGCCACAGCGGTATGTTGGCTTTCTTCTGCACGGCAGTAAGCGGGATTTACCGCCGGGGTTGTAATGAGGGCCATTGTCACTAAAATAAAGTACCTTTATTTTTTGTAACTCTGAGTATTGTGTTTCTTATGATATAGGGGGTGATTCTAACTCTGGTGGGCGGCGGAGGCCGCCCGCCAGAGTTCCCCCCTCCAGAATACCGCACTGCGGTCGTAATACCGCACTGCGGTCGTAAGACCGCTGCGGTGATTCTGGGTTTTCCACTGGGCTGGCGGGTGACCGCCAAAAGGCCGCCCGCCAGCCCAGTGGAAAACAACCTTCCCACGAGGACGCCGGCTCTGAATGGAGCCGGCGGAGTGGGAAGGTGCGACGGGTGCAGTTGCACCCGTCGCGAATTTCACTGTCTGCAATGCAGACAGTGAAATTCAAAGTGGGGCCCTCTTACGGGGGCCCCTGCAGTGCCCATGCCATTGGCATGGGCACTGCAGGGGCCCCCAGGGGCCCCACAACACCCCATACCGCCATCCTGTTCAGGATGGCGGTATGGGGTGTCAGAATCCCCATGGCGCCGCAGCGAGCTGCGCCGCCATGGAGGATTCTTTTGGGCAGCGGAAAACCGGCGGGAAACCGCCGGTTTTCCTCTTCTGACCGCGGCCAAACCGCCGCGGTCAGAATGCCCTGCGGGGCACCGCCAGCCTGTTGGCGGTGCTCCCGCCAACCCTGGCCCCGGCGGTCCATGACTGCCGGGGTCAGAATGACCCCCACAGTGCTATATGATATAAGTGGTATAGTAGGAGCTTTGCATGTCTCCTAGTTCAGCCTAAGCTGCTCTGCTATAGCTACCTCTATCAGCATAAGCTGCTAGAACACTACTAATCTACTAATAAGGGATAACTGGACCTGGCACAAGGTGTAAGTGCCATCAGGTACCCACTATAAGCCAGGCCAGCCTCCTACAACTGGAAACAGGAGCAAGGATCACCACCAAGACAGAAGTGTTTGCAACGCAAGGAAGGAGGGTATGCAATGCGTATATACCATTAGACAGGAAGTGACAAAACAGGAAGAACCTACAACACCATCTTGGATTGGGAAAAGCCACATATAAATGAATGAGAAAAAAAAAACAAGTAGAAAAGGAACAAGGCATGCTGGGAAGACAACCACCACAGAAGAAGACAATATGGAGAACCAGGAAGAAAGAAGGCATGAAGAAATGAAAAAAAAGAAGAGAAATGAAGAAAAGAAAAGGGACCCAAGTAAAGAAAGTAGGTTGGGAAAGTTAGGGAGGCTGTCAGGGGGCGCAGCATGAGTCGCAGCACAAAATGTGCCTCCTGGGACGTACCACGGCAAAAAACGTGAAGCAATTGCCAAGAAACGGGCCACAGCAGTTTCAGCATCCCGAAATGCGGACTGCCGGCCTAACTGCGGCCCGAAAAAGAGACGCCATGGTGGTCTGTGGCGTCACAGTATGCTCTTTGAGGAATAATGTTGAAACACTATTGTCCTCATGAAAATACTTTTGCCAGTGGAATTAATGTTCAGTTAGAAAAGATCAAAGCAGGGGCACACAGAATAAAATCAAGTCAGTGAATAAGTGAAAGAAGAGAAATTCAAGATAATCTGAATATCTATCCAGTTATGATTGATGCATGCAAAATCTCATCAGCTACTTTTTAAAAGCCAAGTGTTTTAAAGGCCACTAAATACAGTCATGGCTCCAGTAGGAAAATAAATTAAATTAAAAAATTATAATTAAAAAACACTTAACTCGCTCCTTGCCATGCCGCTACTCTCCTCTGCTGCTGCAGATAGGCACAGGCTCCCAGACTGCCCAGCAGCCAATCCTGACGCTGCTCAGAGCAGCATCAGGATTGACTGGGAGCACCCAGCCAGAGCGCTCACAGGCAGACTGGGAACCTGTGCAGGCTCTCTCCAGCACCAGCAACAAGCCTACCGCGCATGTATGTTTGGCCGGCCCAAGACGGCCAGCCAAACACATATGTGCTTTGAAGGGGAGTGCTCTGCACTCCCCCTCACTCCTCTTCACCCCGTGGCCCCAATACCTTTATAAGGAAAGAATAATAAACACTGTTTATTATTGTTTTCTTGCAAAGGTTTGCAGCTGCTGCTGCTGGAAAGGGGGCTATGCTTCTCTGCCCAAATGGAGGAGCCACCCCTGACTAAATAATAAAAAATCCAAAGATTGTAATATCTGCTATAGGATAAACGTTAAGTAACCTGCACTGAGCTAAGGATTTACTGTAAGGGAAGTAATGCAAGGGTGCAAGCATGCAAGTATTTCATAACCCAAGGCACAATAGCTACATAAATAAAGAACATATCATCCAAACCAAGACCCCTACAAAAATTTGCTAATTGCAACAAGCTATCAAGCTTAACTATGCACAAAAGTCACTTAAAGTCAATGGTATCCTGTGAAAGAGTTGTAAAAAAAAGAGCAAAATGTCTTTATCACTATGGGTCTTGTCATGGAACTGGAACAACTGTCAGGAATTTCCCTAGTGATCATAATGTTTCCCTAATACCTACACATTTTCTGGAGTAAATCCTCTCCAACATCAGGCGCCTTCATGCTGATTGAGAAACTGATTTATTTGTGGAGGGGAATGAGGTCCACCACAAGTAGAAAAAAGCACTATTTTTTTAGGGTCAGTGAAAGGTTTCTGCAATTTAAATCTGAACTCACAGGCTTCACTGAGACAAAATTTACAAATCACTTAGTAATACTAGTAGAGTTAAAAAGTCCAAAACAGAATAAAACTCCCACTACAATTGCTTAACACTAGAGAATCATTTCATGAGCAATATGATACCAAAATGACATGAATCCAATAAGGGAGACCAAAGATATCCCTTATAAAAAGATTTAAGTGAAAACAATGTCAAAAAGGGCTAGGCACCAATAGTAGACAATGGTCATGGTAGATCTGGACTTAGGAGTAATTTCAGGCTGGGGCAGGTCAGATAGACCAACTAGGTTCAACCCAGCATGAGGTTTTGCATTGGGAGTTAGTATTTTTTTGGAAATAAAAATCGTTCAGCAGGTCAAGTCCAAAAAACAGCAGAGAGTCAAATACGTTCAAAAGGACGCGATTCTTCATTGGTAGAAGGCAGCAGGCTGAATTTGTGGAGGGTTCCATGATGTTAGCTAGACATTGGACAATGTCCTGGTGAAGCCATTGGTTTTGTATGGACAAGCTCTGAGTATGATTTTTTTTTTTGGACACTGAGTGAAGTCCTCTAACCTGTTGAATACTTTTGGCACCTGTGTTCGGTCAATATTTTACCTTCTTTTTTCAAAGCTTAGACAAGAACTCTCCAGTGGGGCAAGGCTGTGAGATGCGTCCAATCAGGGGTCCTCATGTCCATATACCTTCTTGCAGAGGACCTGCTAAATTGGATGTGCTGCTGTGGAGACACTCACAGCAAGAGCAGACTGTTTCTTCAGACCAGCAAGGTTGCACCTTGACCCTGTCCTCCGCTGGTCTTGAAGTCCAAAAATTCCAGGAGTAGTAGGAGAAGTCCAGATAGAGACAGCAGGTTTCCCTGGAACAGCACTTGGGGGTCAAAATGACTCCTGTAGAGGCCACTAGCAGGGTCCAGATCAGGACTAGTTAGTGTTAGACCTCACAGCCTTAGGGTGGTCACCCCTAACTTTTTGCCTGCCTCCCTCCAATTTTTAGATACTGTTTTTGCTGGTTTTAAGACTCTGCACACTTCACCACTGCTAACAAGTGCTAAAGTGAATATGCTCTCATCCTTTAAACATGATAACATTGGCTCATACCCAATTGGCTTATTTAATTTACCTGTAAGTCCGTTGTCAAGTGCACTACATGTGCACAGGGCCTGTAAATTAAATGCTACAAGTGGGCTGCAGCATTGGTTGTTCCACCCACATAAGTAGCCCCCTAACCATATCTCAGGCCTGCCTCTGCAGTGCCTGTGTGTGTAGTTTCACTGCCGCTTTGACTTGCCATTTAAAAGTACTTGCCAAGCCTTAAACTCCCCCTTTTTTACATATAAGTCACCCCTAAGGTAAGCCCTAGGCAGCCCACAGGGCAGGGTGCTATGTAGGTAAAAGAAAGGACATGCACATGTGTGTTCTTTATGTCCTGGTAGTGTAAAAGTCCTAAATTGGTTTTCACACTGCTGTGAGGCCTGCGCCTTTCATAGGATAGCATTAGGGCTACCCTCATATACTGTTTGAGTGGTAAATACTGATCTGAAAGGAGTAGCCAGATCATATTTAGTATGGACAGAATGGTGATACAAAATCCTGCTTAATGGTGTTGTGGGATTTTATATTACTTTTAGAAAGTGAGCATTTCTCTACACTTAAATCCTTCTGTGCCTTCCAATCTATATCTGGCTAGGTTTAGGTGACAGCTCCCTTGTGCATTCACTTAGACACACCCCAAACACAGGATACTCAGCCTTACTTGCATACTTCTGCATTTTGAATGGGTCTTCCTGGGCTGGGAGGGGTGGAGGGCTTAACACTTACATGTCAAAGGACAGTAGCCTGCCCTAACACAAAGGACTGCCACACCCCCTACTGGGACCCTGGCAGACAGGATGGAACTGAAAGGGGACATTGTGCACTTCTAAGCCACTCTTTGAAGTCTCCCCCACTTCAAAGGCCCATTTGGGTATTTAAGCAGGGTCTCCGATCCTACCAACTCAGATACTTCTGAGGTAGACACTCTACCTGACAAGCCACTTCCTGGAGAAGAGAACCTGAACCATAACCTGTATCCTGCCAAGAAGAACTGCTTGGCTGCCCAAAGGAATCAACTGACTGCTTTATGTGAAGGACTGCTGCCTTGCTGTTGCCCTGCTGCCTTGCTGCTCTCTGGCTGTGGTGAGAACTGCTCTCCAAGGGCTTGGATAGAGCTTGCCTCCTGTTCCATGACGTCTTTGGACCAGAAAGACTTCATCTCAACAAGAAGGACTCCTTGTATGGCACAAAATCGACACACAGCCTGCCTGAAATGACGCACAGGCTGCACCGTGGTGAAACATTCAACACACACTGAACAGGAATGACGCAGCCCGAATTTGCAACGAGAAGATTGACACAAAGAAGATCCACAACCGAGCACTGGAAATTGACGCACAGCCATCCCTGCGTGAAAACTTAATGACGCATTGCTGTGTGCGGCCTGAGAAATTGGCACGGACTCCTCTCTGTTTTCCATACTTTTCCTCCTCTGAAGTTCTTTGCGGAGATTTTGAGCACAAACCAGGTACATTGTGCTTAAAAGAGACATTTGTTGCTTTTAAAAGACTAAAGACACTTCATATTACTTTTACAGTGATATCTCAACATGTACTTATTGCATTTCAATCATTTTGACCTGCATCTTATCAGATAAATATTATATATTTTTCTAAACACTGTGTGGTATATTTGTGTGGTGCTATACTGTGTTATTGCATGATATATTGGACACATATTTTACACATTGCCGTCTACGTTAAGCCTGACTGGTCAGTGCCAAGCTACCAGAGGGTGGGCACAGGATAATTTGGATTGTGTGTGACTTACCCTGACTAGAGTGAGGGTCCTTGCCTGGGCAGGGGGTAACCTGACTGCCAACCAAAGACCCTATTTCTAACAGTTAGTAATAGTCAGCTGGGAACTTTAGGAAAAATACCTTTTGCAGGATGTGGTGACCCTGTAGCCACACAGAAGGCTAACCATCTGTTCCACTTACTTATCCTGGGTACAGGTGGGAGCAGGTCCAGCCCTTCATGTTTTCTAATAGGTTACAGAAGCTGGTGGAGTTCTTCTTCTGTTCTTCCACAAGACCAGAATGTTCTGAAAAAGCTGTTCTGGGGTGTCACATTCATGCCTGCCACTAGTGTGTGGGTGGGGGGATTCCTGTCCCCGCCCTAACCAATAGGGTAAAATACTCAATCACTGGTCACTAGTAAGGTTCTGGAAACACCCTTGGGGCCAAAAGGGGCCTCAGACAGCAACAACCCTTCCATCTAACCATAAACTACAGCTTACCTCAAACAAAACAACAATCAACAATAGCAGGTACCTCAAACTCAGTGTGCACCCACAAAGATAGGAGGAGAAGAAGGAGGAACCCTAGAGAAACAATCAAGAATAAAGGGCTTAAGTTGTGATATGTAGAAGGTGGGATGACTCTTCCACGTCCTGGAAAGTTTCGATCATACAAAAACAGGAATTATCTTCAACAGATTGGGAAAAAGGACCCTAAATAAAGTCAGCTAAACTTTTACTCAATATATATATGAGCAGAAACTGAGAAGATAGGCATACCCTATCGCCAACATGGTAATCAGAGATTTCTGGTCTACGTTTATTAGCCTTATTTTCATACTGTCCTGTGCCAGGTTCATATTTCAACCATCATTTTCTTAGAATCAGCCGGATAAAGAACCAAATCAGATGCCTCTGGTACTCTTAACCAAGAAGAAAAAACTGCAGGACCTATCTTAGGGTAAAACCCCTTGAGACAAAAAAGGAGAACATTTAATAGAACTATGGACATTATAATTAAAAGCAAACTCTGCGTAAGGAAGTACTAAAACCCAATTGTCATCAGTGACACTGCAAACACATTCAAAGTATTGCTTGAATGTTAGATTGGTCCTTTCCATTAGTACATTAGTTTGAGGAAGAAAGCCTGAAACCAAAGTTCTTCTAATAGTCAAAGTAGAACAGAAGGCTTTCTTTCCAAAAATGAGAAATAAAAAGAGATCTCTATCAGAAACAATTTTCTCTGGACAACCATTGAGGCAATAAATGTCCTGGATAAAACACACTGGTTTCTTGGGCGCTAGGTAACTTGGACAGAGCAGAAAAATAGTCCATCTTCGAAAATGACTCCACTGTAACCATATTGCCATTCTTCCTGTCTAAAGGATGTAATTTCAAAATACAGTTTATGCCAATTGGAAACCAAGGTCTATGGGATACCTCTAGGGGTTGCAAAAGCCCCACAGGTCTGTGATGGGAAACATTGGCTTCGGCACATATGGGACAACACTGTATGTAACTGTTCATATCTTCACTCATATTTGGTCACCAAAAATTTGAGACAACAATTCTATGGTGTTCATAATTCCCCAGAGACTTAGCATCATGACAGAGATAAAGAACCATTTCTTGTAGGCTGTTGTCAAGCAAAACAAGTTCCATGAAAAAATAACCCTTCTTTCTCAGTTAATCAATGATGCTCGATATTTTCGTGACTGAGAATTATCTGGGCAGAATGCACCTCATCAAGAAAGGAATTCAGGTGATAAATCAATCAGGAGGCAGTATTGTTTGAGGTAGGGATTCATCCTCAACTAGACATCAACAGGAAAGAACATCCACCACTTTCTTAGAAGACCTAGATATAAAGGTTATAAAAAAATCTACCTGGGAAAAGAAATATGCCTATTGGGCTATTTCTACATGGATTGGTCTTGAGAGCTTGAAGGTTCTGGTGATCAGTCCTGATCACAAAAGGATGTCTAGCTCCTAGTAATAAATGTTTTCACTCAATACATGCTTCTTACATTGTCAATAGTTCCCTTTCCAAAACTGAATAATTTCATCTGCAGAAGATATAGAGGAGGAATAAAGGAAGACTGGATGTTCTAGAGAGTAATCTTCCTGCATTTGCAGAAGAACTGCACACAGGACACCTTGAGAAGCATCAGTCTCAACAAAAAATAGCTTCAGAGGGTCTAGGTACCATAAGACAGGGACCCAAGTAAAGGCTTTCTTTAGGATTTGGAAGGCCTCTTCGACATGACTGTCCCAGTGAAAACCCCAAAACAGTTGTTTTTCTTTAATAGATGAGAGATCGTAATAGAATTAAAATGAGGTGTTCTAGATATAATGACTGTAAAAATTGACAAACCCCAAAAAACATTAAGGCCCTCATTCTGACCCTGGCGGTCGGTGATAAAGCGGCGGCCAACCCGCCAACAGGCCGGCGGTCCAAAATATGCAATTCTGACCCTGGCGGGAACCGCCAACACAGCCCGCCGCATTAACACTCCGCCCGCCACGGCGGAACAAACAAACAGCGCGGCGGTCCCCGCCAACAGCCAGGCGGCTGACAATGTACCGCCCACCCTATCACGACCCACCAATCCGCCACCTTTTCCGGGGGGGGAGCACCGCCGATAAAAACACGGCGGAAACAGACTACGAACGGGAAAACGCTCACCTCCACATACACCACGCGAGATTCCGGCAGTATGGAACCCGAGTTGCAGGTCATCCCCGCACTCCTATACCTGCTCCTGTACCAGGAGCACGCCCGGCGGCGCGGAAGACATCGGTGAGTACTGCACCTACGACACAGGGGAGGGCAAAGATTACCGGCACACACCCACCCACCCACACCCACTACAACACACACATCAATGCATTCCCACAGATCACTGTCACAACCCACAAACCCCCCCCTTCCGAAATTATGCAAAGACCAAAAGAAGAGATCTCAAACGGGCAGATATATTGAAAAATGGACAGCAGTAATCCAAATAAATAAATAAACTATGTACAAAATATATACATCTACTAAATGTAGTCCAACCACTGTCCGTGGACCACAGGGGTCCTGAGCAAAGGGGCAAGGCCCAGTCCCACGACAAGAACTCCACGGAGAGAACACTGCAGGGGCATCAGAAAGAAAAAAGGACAGGCACCTCAGGGGGAAGGGAAGGGGGGGCACCTCAGCCACTTGAGTACACGACGCCAGATCCACGAGGGGACTCCATGACCACTGGCCCTTCCTGGGGAGAGCAAAGCCACAGTCCAAACAGTCCATACAGTGGGTGGCCTGCCCACTGGGCCATCCTGGGGAGAGCAAAGCCACAGTCCATACAGTCCATACAGTGGGTGGCCTGCCCACTGGGCCATCCTGGGGAAAGCAAAGCCACAGTCCATACAGTCCATACAGTGGGTGGCCTGCCCACTGGGCCATCCTGGGGAGAGCAAAGCCACAGTCCAAACAGTCCATACAGTGGGTGGCCTGCCCACTGGGCCATCCTGGGGAGAGCAAAGCCACAGTCCATACAGTGGGTGGCCTGCCCACTGGGCCATCCTGGGGAGAGCAAAGCCACAGTCCAAACAGTCCATACAGTGGGTGGCCTGCCCACTGGGCCATCCTGGGGAGAGCAAAGCCACAGTCCATACAGTCCATACAGTGGGTGGCCTGCCCACTGGGCCATCCTGGGGAGAGCAAAGCCACAGTCCAAGCAGTCCATAACAGACTCCACTGCCACTGGAGGAGGCATGTTGGCCAGAGGACATCCTGCAGCCCTGCCCGAGACAGATCCTGCCCTGCCACGTCTGCCAAAGGGCCAGCGGTTCCTGCCTTGAAGGGCCCAGTTCAGCGGTTCTTGCCGTGAAGGGCCCAGTTCAGCGGTTCTTGAGACGGCGGGCCCCAGCGGAGCGGTGCTGGAGACGGCGGGGCCCAGTTCAGCGGTTCTTGCCTTGAAGGGCCCAGTTCAGCGGTTCTTGCCGTGAAGGGCCCAGTTCAGCGGTTCTTGAGACGGCGGGCCCCAGCGGAGCGGTGCTGGAGACGGCGGGGCCCTGTTCAGCGGTTCTTGCCTTGAAGGGCCCAGTTCAGCGGTTCTTGCCGTGAAGGGCCCAGTTCAGCGGTTCTTGCCGTGAAGGGCCCAGTTCAGCGGTTCTTGAGACGGCGGGCCCCAGCGGAGCGGTGCTGGAGACGGCGGGGCCCTGTTCAGCGGTTCTTGCCTTGAAGGGCCCAGTTCAGCGGTTCTTGCCTTGAAGGGCCCAGTTCAGCAGTTCTTGCCTTGAAGGGCCCAGTTCAGCGGTTCTTGCCTTGAAGGGCCCAGTTCAGCGGTTCTTGAGACGGCGGGCCCCAGCGGAGCGGTGCTGGAGACGGCGGGGCCCTGTTCAGCGGTTCTTGCCTTGAAGGGCCCAGTTCAGCGGTTCTTGCCTTGAAGGGCCCAGTTCAGCGGTTCTTGCCTTGAAGGGCCCAGTTCAGCGGTTCTTGCCTTGAAGGGCCCAGTTCAGCGGTTCTTTCCTTGAAGGGCCCAGTTCAGCGGTTCTTGAGACGGCGGGCCCCAGCGGAGCGGTGCTGGAGACGGCGGGGCCCAGTTCAGCGGTTCTTGCCTTGAAGGGCCCAGTTCAGCGGTTCTTGCCGTGAAGGGCCCAGTTCAGCGGTTCTTGTTGTGAAGGGCCCAGTTCAGCGGTTCTTGAGACGGCGGGCCCCAGCGGAGCGGTGCTGGAGACGGCGGGGCCCTGTTCAGCGGTTCTTGCCTTGAAGGGCCCAGTTCAGCGGTTCTTGAGACGGCGGGCCCCAGCGGAGCGGTGCTGGAGACGGCGGCCATTCTATGGCCAACTGCTCATTGCCTGGTGGTGCCCTCCTGGGCAGCGGGGATGGTGCTCCTTCAATGCCCACCTGGGCTGTGGGTGGTGGGGCCCTCCTGGCCAGCTGGGCTGGGTCCTCCCTGGGCAGCGGCTATGGGGGTGGTGGGCTCTCCCGGGGCAGCTGTGCCGGTTCCTCCCGGGGCAGCGGCTATGGGGGTTGCGGGCTCCTCCTGGGCAGCTGTGACGGGTCCTCCATGGGCAGCAGGCCTGCTGCCTGACTTCTCCGCCTTGCTGCCCTTGCCCTCCTTAGTCGGGAGTCTGTGGCCCTTTCCTCCCTTTGGAGTTGTGGCTGTTGACGGTGGCTGGCTAGTGTCCTGGGGGGATATCGAATCCGGGCTCCGGCGGCGGCCCTTCCGCCTTCTGCTCCTCTTCCCAGGGGGTGGGCTGGCTGTCCCCTTGCTGCTGGGCGAAGATCCAGACCTGCGGGCTGGTGGGCTCCAATACCCCTGCACCCTTGTCAAGGGGGCTGCAGGGCTGGTGGTGGCTGAGGTGCTCTTTTTACCCCGACGAGAAGGAGGGGGGGGCTCAGGGTCAGGAAAGAAGGTAGCAGTAGAGAGATAGATTTTCTTGGGACAATGGAGAGTGGAAGGTACAGTGGGTATGGGAGTGGAGGGAGAGGATTTGGTTGTAGGCGAGACAAGTTTGCTGTCTTTGGGTGCAGGTGCAGGAGCGGGAGGCTGTCGTGAGGTGGATGGCTGTTTTGCGTTTGTGTGGTGTGGAAGAGGGGGTGACAGACACAGTGGGAGAGGACACAGGGGACGTGTAAATGGCAGTGGGGGTGGTGACTGCACGTGTGCGGACTGGAGTGGAGGGTATGCTGGTGATGGAAACACTGGCTGATGGTGAGGTGAATGAAGGTGTGAGTGTAGACGTCACAGGGAGGGAGGAGGGAGACGAGGAGGTGGGGGTCACAGAGGTGGTAGTGACTGTTGGCATGTCTGCATCGGAATGTTGCTTGTGTGAATGTCTGCGTGATCTGTGGTGCTTATGTTTGGATGAGCTGCTCTTGGGTGTTGAGGTGTGTGCAGGCTGGTCTGATGGTGTGGGTGGGACAGGCAGAGGAACAGGAGACTGGGAGGAGGGAGTTAGTAGAGGGAGGCAGGAGACAGGGACAATGGCTGCCGTCAGTGCTGAGGCCAGAGCCTGGAACGATCGCTGATGGGCAGCCTGACCCGAATGAATGCCCTCCAGGTACGCATTGCTGCGATGAACCTCCCTCTCCACCCCCTGGATGGCATTCAAAAGGGTAGTCTGCCCAACAATGAGCGTTTGGAGGAGGTCAATGACCTCCTCACTGAGGGCAGCGGGGGTAACAGGGGCAGGGCCTGAGGTGCCTGGGGCGAAGGAGATGCCCGGCTTCCTGGCAGAGCGGGCACGGGGCGAATGCTGAGGGGCTGCTGGGAGGGCGGAGATGGTGCGCTGGGTGGCGGCTGTACCTGTAATGGCGGGGGGCACGGATGGTGCCACCCCCGCAAGGGAGCTCCCTTCCGAGGACGTGTCCGTGTCGCTGCAGGGTCCAGTCGTCCCCGTCGTGGAGCCCCCCTCACCCTCCGTCTCACTGGTCCAGTCAGACTCTGTGGCATGGCCCTCCTGGGCCATGTGAGATGCAGCTCCCTCCTGCCCCGATGCCACTTCTCCTCCGCCTGATGATGCTGATGCACACAAGCACAGAAGGACAAACAAAAAGGGGGGGGGGAGAGAGAAATAAAGAGATTTTGAGTACATGGATCACAGTTAGCGGACATGACAGACACAGATGCCCCCTGCACTAAGTTGCGCACTTGGGGTCCGCTACGCATTCCGTGGAACATGCCCTACACGCCTAGAGTTGACAACTGCACCCATGGATGACACGGCCCAGGGATGGCTGTACTGACACACTACTGAGAGTGGTGGCTGGGGACACAGGGGCTTACGGGGGTGCCCAGCCTACAGATATCGCCCTGGCCTAGGGGGACCCACAGCCCTCCTCCCCCACCCAGACACCTCCACTGCGCGACAACAGAGTAGATGATGCTTGTACTCACCCCCTTGTGTCTGCTGTGCTGCCCTCACGCGCCCATCCAAATCAGGGTAGGCCACCGCCAGGATCCGGAACATCAGGGGGGTCAGTTGACGGCAGGCACCCCGCCTACGTTGGGAGGCCATCCCCAGCAGAGACTCGGCGGTCTTCTTGGTCCCGCGGCGGATGTCCTCCCACCTCTTGCGGCAGTGGGTGCCCCGTCGATGGTGGACCCCCAGGGTCCGGACTTACTTGGCGATGGCACGCCAAATCCCGATCTTCTCATGGGCGCGGACCTATGTGACACGTACAGGGAGGGAGAAATACCACGTTCAAGTTTGTCTGCATTATCGTTGCCAGTGGCCCAACGCCCCCCATCCCCGCCAGGCCCCCCGCCAGGCCCAACATGCCCCCCATCCCCGCCATGCCCCCCGCCAGGCCCCCCGCCAGGCCCAACATGCCCCCCATCCCCGCCAGGCCCAACATGCCCCCCATCCCCGCCAGGCCCAACATGCCCCCCATCCCCACCAGGCCCCCCGCCAGGCCCCCCGCCAGGCCCCCAAGCCAGCCAGTGGCCCCAAATCCATATTGAATTAAACTCACTTGTTGGTCTGGAGGACCGTAGAGTAGCGCATACTGGGGGAGGACCCCATCCACAAGTTTCTCCAACTCCTCTCCAGTGAAGGCAGGGGCCCTTTCCCCAGTCGCAGCAGCCATTGTCCCTTCCAGACCGAGGTCACAGCAACACTTGCAGTATAGGTCCTCTCCTGTGAAAGTTCAAGTCGCAAGTGGATAAGTAGATAGGAAATGGCGGTCACGTCCGCGGCGGTGCGTACCGCGGCGGTGCGTCCCGCCACCGCCGGCGCCCTTCGCCATTGGCTCCTGAAACCCATAGGCTTCAATGTTAACCAATGCGGCTTCGCGCTGCGGTCTTCGCCCTCCGACCGCCGCGGTGTGCCACGCCAGCGCATTGACCTCACATCCCATTGTCACACTTCACAGGTCAGGCAGCCGCCATTTCGAGGGTCCACATGGCTCAATTTCAACTGCGTCACACAGGCCTAGGCCTTGCTTAGCCACTCAGACACGCCATTCACTGCATAGAGAATCGTTTACTGTGCAAGCTGTGAGTACGTACCTGTGGGTTGCTTGACTCTGTGCTCCATGTTGTCCTTCCTAGGCACCGTCCGCTGGGTTTGGCGAGGAGACGGATGAATCCTCCCGTGTACCGACCGCTGGTGGACCTGTCGACAATGGAAGAACGCCACATTATCCTGACCTACCGGCTTGACCGTGCCACTATACATGAACTGTGTGCCCAGCTGGAGCCCGACCTGATGTCCCCCATCCGCCAACCCACAGGGATTCCCCCTCTGGTGCAGGTCCTGTCAGTACTCCATTTCCTGGCAAGTGGGTCATTTCAGACAACAGTGGGAATTGCTTCTGGGATGTCTCAGCCCATGTTTTCGAAGGTGTTATCCAGAGTGTTGTCTGCCCTGATGAAATACGTGAGGAGCTACATCATTTTCCCTGAGGTGGGCGAATTGGCTACAGTGAAGGGTGATTTCTACGCCCTTGGACATATTCCCAACGTCATTGGTGCCATTGATGGGACCCATGTGGCTTTGGTTCCCCCAAGAGACAGGGAGCAGGTGTACAGGAACAGAAAAAGTTACCATTCCATGAACATCCAGGTGGTGTGTTTGGCTGACCAGTACATCTCGCATGTAAATGCCAAGTTCCCTGGGTCAGTGCATGACGCCTTCATCCTGAGGAATAGCAGCATCCCTTACGTGATGGAACAGCTAGAGAGACACCGTGTATGGCTATTGGGGGACTCTGGGTACCCCAACCTGTCGTGGCTACTGACCCCAGTAAGGAATCCCCGGACCAGGGCAGAGGAACGGTACAATGAGGCCCATGGGCGTACTAGGAGGGTGATCGAACGCACCTTTGGCCTCCTAAAGGCCAGGTTTAGGTGCCTGCATATGACAGGTGGATCCCTAATGTACTCACCTAAGAAGGTGTGTCACATCACCGTGGCCTGCTGCATGCTTCACAACCTGGCTTTGCGCCGCCAGGTGCCTTTCCTGCAGGAGGATGGTCGTGTAGTGGCAGCTGTGGAACCTGTGGAGAGTGACGAGGAGGAAGACGACGGGGCTGAAACAGACAACAGGGACAGAATCATTGAACAGTACTTCCAATGGGACACAGGTAACAATTCAAACATAATTTAGTGAATGTGAACTACTCTCCTGCATCTCTGCTGCCTGTCTATTTGCCCCAGTGTATGATGACTGAGTTGTGGCTTTTCCCTCCCTATTTCAGATCTGGTGTCCCCACTACGAGTCCTGTGCTTCGTTTCCCCATGGACTACAGCTTTGTGGCAGCTGTTTGTTGACTTCACTATGTACAAGGACATATTTGCAATGTCATGTCAATTACAATATTTTGAAATCACAGCCAGACTCCAGATAGTTTTGTGCTAAATGGGTGTTTATTTAAGTGCTCAAAATGGGATGGGTGGTTTCAAGTGGGTGGGGGCTATGGTGAAGGAATGTCCATGGCAGAGTCCAGAGTAACAGTCACACAGGTGCATTGTCCAGAGGCCTGTGGAGAGATGGAGCATGGGCAGTTCAAGGATGGACAGGGTGACAATGTGGGACAGTGGGATGACATCAGGTGGTATCCTTTGCTGGCGGGGGTCTTGACATCCTACTCTGTCTTCTTGCGAGATCTCAGGGCCCTCTTGCGGGGTGGTTCTTCTCCTGCAGGAGGTGGGGGTCTGGTGGGCTGCTGTTGTGCGGGGGCCTCCTGACCACTAGCGCCGGCGGAGGTGGTTGGCTGTTCTTGGTCCAGGCTAGTGGCAGGGGCCCTTTGTTGGTGTTGAGTGTCCGTCCTGGTGTTGATGAGGTCCTGCAGCAGCCCGACCATGGTAACCAGGGTGGAGGTGAGGGCTCTGATGTCCTCCCTGTACCCCCGATAGTGTTCCTCCTGCAGTACCTGGATCTCCTGGAACCGGGCCAGTACCGTCGCCATCGTCTCCTGGGAGCGGTTGTATGCTCCCATGATGGTGGTGAGGGCCTCGTGGAGAGTGGGTTCCCTGGGCCCGTCCCCCCCCTGTCGCACAGCTGCCCTCCGAGTTGCCCTGTTTCCCTGGGCCTCTGCCCCCTGGCCGGTGTGCCCACTACCACTGCCCCCAGGTCCCTGTTGTTGTTGGGGTGGTGGGTTATCCTGGGTGCCCTGTAGTGGTAGACACACCGCAGATTGACGCGCCCTGGAGACAGAGGCATGGGCCCGCTGGGTGGGAGCTGTGCTGGTGTTCCCAGAGGGGTTTGGGTCTGTGGTGGCCTGTGGCTGTCTGAGGGGAACCGACTGTCCAGAGGTCCCCGATGGTCCGGGCTGGTCATCGGTGTCCAGGTCGACAGAGCTGCTGTCATCGCTGACGGCCTCTTGGGTGGGGGGTGTGGAGAATTCTGGGCCCTCCGTGGCGGTGTGTTGGCGGTCGGGTCCTGCAGGGGTATAGAGGTATGGTTATAGTTTCAATGTGTGGCATATGGGTGTATCTGTGGGTTCCCGTGTCCCCAAGTGCTGGCATTCATGTGTGGGGGCTTTGGTGAGGGTGGCTTGTGGGGGGGATGTGTATATGCATTGGGCATGCTTTGGTGATGGGTGTCCATGCTTAGTGGACGCATGCAGGCCTAGGTTTTGGGATGTGTGGGTTGTGATGGTGAGACATTGGCAGGGAATAGGTGTGCTGGGGGTGGGGGTGAGGATGGTGGTGGGGGTGAGGATGGTGGTGGGGGTGAGGGTGAGGGTGGGGGTGAGGATGAGGGTGGGGGTGAGGGTGGGGTTCGAGGATGGGGGTGAGGGTTGGGGTATGATTTGGCATGCAGGTGGGGGGGAAGCAGTAGTGAAGCTTCAACTTACCAGTGTCCATTCCTCCGCCGACTCCTGCGAGGCCGTCAGGATGCAGGATGTTCAAGACTTCCTCCTCCCATGTTGTAAATTGTGGGGGTCCTCCGCCAGTCTTCTGCACGGCGATGTTGTGCCGGGATACCATGGAACGCACCTTCCCCCGTAGGTCGTTCCATCGCTTCCTGATGTCTTCCCGATTTCTGGGGTGCTGTCCCACAGCGTTGACCCTGTCGACAATCCTCTGCCATAGCTCCGTCCTCCGGGCAATGCTGGTGTATTGGACCTGTGTGCCGAAGAGCTGGGGCTCTACCCGAACGATTTCCTCCACCATGACCCTGAGTTCTTCGTCTGAGAAGCGGGGCTGTCTTTGGGGTGCCATGGAGTGGTGTGTATGATGTGTGGGGTGGAGTATGTGTAGTTAAGTGTGTTGAGTGTGGTGGTGTGTGTTGTTTTGTGTGTGGATATTGTGTGGGTGATGGTGTAGTGTGCCTCTGTGTGATGGTATTCTGTGTTCGATGATGTGTCTCTCGGTGCTTCTTTCTGAATTTTTTGTCGTAGGGGTTTGTGGGTGATGTGGGTGTGTGTTTTATATTGTATTGTGTGTGTGGGAGTGGTGTGTGTATGTGTATCAGGTGTGTGGAATTCAAATCGGCCAATGTGGCTGAGTTTTGTTCGTTTGTGTGTATTCTGACCGCGGCGGTGTGTACCGCCAATGGAAAACCGCGTTTGAATGACCGCCGCGTGGATTCGTGGGTCGTAATGGCATGGGCGTATTTCTGTTGGCGTGACGGTGGAGGTTTGGTCACCTCCACTTTTCCGCCGACCGCTGGTCTGGCGGTCTGTTGTGGCTGTCGGATTTTCGGAGGTTTGGCTGCTGCGGGTCAGAATGACCGTGGCGGGTTACCGCGACCGCAGCGGAATTATGGAGGATTTCTGACCGGCGGTGGGCGCCTTTTACCGCCGAGGTCAGAATGACCACCTAAGTATCTCTAACCGTGTTATGGGACGGCCATTCCAATACCGCAGAGATTTTCTTAGGACCAATAGGTATTCATTCAGAGTTTAATATAAACCACAAATATTCCACTTCGTGGGTCTCAAAAATATAGGCCCTCATTATGATATTGGTGGTAAATTCCACTTACCGCCATGCTGACTACCATCAAGCAAACCCCAAAAAACACTGAGTATCAATAACCTTAGTATGAGACAGTCATTCCAATACCACAGAGAATTTCTTAGGATCCATGGTGATTCCTTCAGAGTTTATTATAAACCACATATATTCCACTTCCTGAGTCTCAAAAATACACTTTTCAGGTTCACAGGTTGAGGAATTCTTCTGTAAGCTTTGTAAGACCCTCATCACTTGGTCTCAGTGATCAGATTTGGTTCATGAAAAGGTCAAAATATCATCCAAATAAACTATAGCAAGTATATTTAGGATATCAGAAAAATACTGTCCATCTTCCATTCATTCCCTTCTTTTATCCAGAGCAGATGGTATTCCCCTTCGAGGTCCAACTTAGTCAAGATTTGAGAATTTCAATCTGCTTCCAGAATATCTTTACTTAAAGGAGGGAGATAAGACATTTCACTCTAATCTCATTAGTTTGCCTAGGATTGATACAAGGCCTCAAATCATTATCCTTCTTGGGCACAAAAAATGAAGTTTCACCAACAGGAGGGTTGAAAGGAACCATGATCCCATTCTGCAGGGGCTAAGATAAAGGAGGGTGTCAAAAAAGGTGTGTTTCCCATTTTAATTCCCCTAGGACCTTTAGACACAACTACAGCTTAAACCACTGGACAGAATTACACCAAAGTTGGCAAAAATCTAGCTTTCTGTATGCAGACTGCACTTTCTCTTAGTTGGTGTAAGTATGTTCAGTAGTTTTTGAGATATTAAAAGAAATCAAAATTCCTATATCTGGGCTCATGGATAATTTGTGAATCTATATGAATGCACATGTGAAAAGAAGCACTGTAACTGGCTGATCGCATCCCGACTAGAAAATGTGGCTGCCATTTTATTTTATGGGCCACAGTCCCCAGGCAGGGATGAAAATCCTATCTAAAAGTAGCATAAGAGGCCAGGGTGTGGTACCGTGACTACAATGGTACGATATAGGTGTGTTTAGGGGCCAATTATGGGTTTAAAATAAATGTGTGTCACCATGCTCGATATTCTCAAATTATTCACAAAATTGTTGTGAATATGGAAACAATTTGGAAGAGAAACCACAGACTCATTCATACACTAATCAATTCACTCATACATGCACTCAGAGACTCGTGCACGCACTCACACACACACTCAGACACTTCTGCACCCACTCAGACCCTCATGCACCCACACAGACAATGTAACATCCACTCACACACCCACTCAGACACTGATGCACCCACTCTCAGACCCATTCTGACCCTAAAGCACCCATCACAAATCTCCTCACACCCTCGTGAACCCACACACAAACCAATTGAGTCCCTCATACACCCACTCACAGACCCACTCAGACACTGATGCACCCAATCACAGACCCAGTGAGGCACTGATGCACCCACACAGAGAACCACTAATACATTCATACACCCACTCACAGACACACTCAGACTCTGATGCTCCCACTCACAGACCCACTCAAACAGTGACACATCCCCTCATTGACCCACTCAGACACTGACACATCCCCTCATTGACCCACTCAGACACTGACACACCTACTCAGTGACCCACTCCGATCCTCATGCAACCACTCACAGACCCTGACACAGCTACTCACAGACCCAATCAGCCACTGATGCACTCGTTCACATACCCACTCAGACATTGTCACACCCACTCACAGTCCCACTCAGACCCTCATACATCCATCCAAAGACCCACACAGACACTGACACATCCAACAACAGACCCACTCAGACACTGATTCACCCACTCACAGACCCATTCAGACCCTCACGCACCCACTCACAAATCCACTGAGACCCTCATGCACCCACTCCAAGACCCATTGAGAACCTCATGTACCCACTCAGCCACTGATGCACCTGCTCAAGGACCCAGTGGGACACTCATACCTCCACTCTCAGACCACTCAGAGCCTCATGCACCCACTCACAGACCCACTCAGACACGAAAGCACCCACTAAGACACTGATCAATGCACTCTCACACCCAGACAGAGACTTTCACAGCCACTCTCACCCCAGATACACTCTCTTACACCTATTCACACCCAGAGAGATAGGCTGTGCCCAACTCCTTTTGGCTGAATGCAGCAGTGGTTGGATTAGTGTATTGTTAGGAAAATTATTACACTTGGAAAAAAAACATAGAAATTCACTCAAAAAAAGAAAGGTTACAGGGACGTTATATTTAAGAAGTAGAATTTACATTGTGTGTTTGAGGGTCATTCTAGTTTGGAAGATGCTGGACCACCACACTACCAAGGTCATCTTCAACACAGATACGTAAACTCTCCAAACTAGAATGACCCTCAGACACATAAATGTATCTTTATACAGATCAAAATGTGTTTCTACATTGCTGAAATCTCTCCTATGACTTACCATAAGCCTTGAAAAAATCCCCATCTGCCACAGGGGGCAAAACACGTGTTCGCTCTCAGATTCTATATTCATGTGTCATTGCTCAAAACTACATTAAAAACTTTCTTGAAGCACCCTTTTTGACTGAACGTGAAATATATCACTACATATCTAAAAATTTGGAATCTCACATGAGAATACATTGTGAGTTACGCCTCTTTCTTTAATCTCTAGACTTTTATTGGGGCAAATTAGTCCACACCCCATGTGATAACCCACATTCAACCTGAACGGAACAGAATGAGAGTTGGAGAGTTGGACCATCAGGAACCTAGTTTCTTGATTCTATCTATTTATGTGTGTGCGTGTATATGTGTGTGTATATATATAAATATATATACTTATATATATATATATATATATATATATATATATATATATATATATGTGTTACCTAGTACCTGTCACCAATACGTACCTAAAATTAGGACCATGTTTCCATAGAAAAAGCTTTTTTTTTTACTTGCCTATATCCTTGGCACCGTTTGATGAACCTTCTCGAAATTCTCCAAAAAAAAGTGTTGCAGTGATTCTTATTGCACATGGAAAGTTTTCGGGTGATCTGTCAAGTGGGGGCTGTAGGAATGTACCATCTTGCCTGGCATGTTAACACACTATTTTTTGCTTATATGTCAGTTTGTTTTTGCCTGTGTCACTGGGATCCTGCTAGCCAGGACTCCAGAGCTCATAATTGTGGCCTGTATGTGTTGCCTGTGTGGTGCCTAACTGTATCACTGAGGGTCTGCTGACCAGAACCTCAGTGTTTATGCTCTCTCTACTTTTAAAATGGTCACTGTAGGCTAGTGACTATTTTTACCAATTCTGATTGGCACATTGGAACACCCTTATAATTCCCTAGTGTATGGTACATAGGTACCCAGGGTATTGGGGTTCCAGGATATCCCTATGGGGTGCAGCATTTCTTTTGCCACCCATAGGGAGCTCAGACAATTCTTACACAGGACTGCCACTGCAGCCTGAGTGAAATAACGTCCACGTTATTTCACAGCCATTTTACACTGCACTTAAGTAACTTATAAGTCACCTATGTGTCTGACCCTCACTGAGTGAAGGTTAGGTGCAAAGTTAATAAGTGTGAGGGCACCCTGGCACTAGCCAAGGTGCCCCCACATTGTTCAGGACAATTTCCCCGGACTTTGTGAGTGCAGGGACACCATTACACACGTGAACTAAATATAGGTCAATAGATATGTGTAGCTTCACAATGGTAACTCCAAACATGGCCATGTAACATGTCTAAGATCATGGAATTGTCCCCCCAAGCCAAATCTGGTATTGGGGTGCCAATCCTATGCATCTCAGGGGCTCCAGCATGGACCCCGGGTACTGCCAAACTAGCACTCTGGGGTTTTCTCTGCAGCACCGCTGCTGCCAACCCTCAGACAGGTTTCTGCCCTCCTGGGGTCTGGGCAACCCAGTCACAGGAAGGGAGAACAAAGGATTTCATCTGAGAGAAGGTGTTACACCCTCTCCTCTGGAAATAGGTGTTAAGGGCTGGGGAGGAGTAGCCTCCCCCACCCTCTGGAAATGCTTTGAAGGGCACAGATGGTGCCCTCCTTGCATAAGCCAGTCTACACCAGTTCAGGGAGCCCCCAGCCCCTGCTCTGCCGTGAAACTAAACAAAGGAAAGGGGAGTGACCACTCCCCTGTCCATCACCACCCCAGGGGTGGTGCCCAGAGCTCCTCCAGTGTGTCCCAGACCTCTGCCATCTTGAATGCAGAGGTGTGAGGGCACAATGGAGACCTCTGAGTGGCCAGTGCCAGCAGGTGATGTCAGAAACCCCTTCTTATAGGCTCTTACTTGGTTAAGAAGCCAATCCTCCTCTGAGCGCTTTTTAGGGTCTCTCCTGTGGGTTTCTCGTCAGATAATGAATGCAAAAGCTCACCAGAGTTCCTCTGCACTTTTCTCTTCAACTTCTGCCAAGGATCGACAGCTGACTGCTCCAGGACACCTGCAAAACTGTAACAAAGTAGCAAGAAGACTACCAGCAACATTGTAGCGCCTAATCCTGCCAGCTTTCTTGACTGTTTCCTGGTGGTGCATGTTCTGAGGGCTGTCTGCCTTCACCCTGCAATAGAAGCCAAGAAGAAATCTCCGGTGGGTCAACGGAATCATGATGAGCGTGGTCCCTGGAACACAGGAGCTGGATCCAAGTGACTCCGACAGTCCAGTGGTCCCTCTGTCCAAATTTGGTGGAGGTAAGTCCTTGCCTCCCCACGCCAGACAGTAATCCTGCATACTGCGTGATCTGCAGCTGCTAGGGCTTCTGTGCACTTTTGCAAGACTTCCTTTATGCACAGCATAGCCCAGGTCCCCAGCACTCCCTCCTGCATTACCCAACTCGCTGAGTTGACCTCCGGCTTCCTGGGACACTCTATTGTTGTGTTGAGACGACCGACGTGCTCAGATTTATTGAATGCCTATTCAAGAGCTTCTGAGGGAGCTGTCTGCTTCTGTGTGGGCTCTCTGTGTTTCTGAGCGCCCCCTCGGTCTCCTCCTCCAAGGGGCGAAGTCCAGGTCCTTCCTGGGCCATGGCAACACCCATAATCTCCAACAATGACTCTTGCAGCTAGCAAGGCTTGTTTGTGGTATTTCTCTGTGGAAACAACTCTGCATCCTCCATCATGCCCTGAGACATCTTCTGACCAAAGGAGAAGTTCCTGGCTCTTTCCGTTGTCACAGAATCTTCAGCTTCTTACACCCAGAGGCAGCCCTTTTGCACCTTCATCCGGGGTTTAATGGGCTCCTGCCCCCCTGGAAACTTGCGTGACTCTTTGACTTGGTCCCCTTCCTTTGCAGTTCCTCAGGCCCAGGAATCCGTCTTCAGTGCTTTGCAGTCAGTTGTTGTCTTTGCAGAATCCCCTATCTTGACTTTACTGTCTTTCTGGGGTAATAGGGTAACTTTACTCCTACTTTTCAGGGTCTTGGGGTGGGGTATTTTGGACGCCCTTAGTGTTTTCTTACGCTCCCAGTGACCCTCTACACACTACACTAGGTCTGTGGTCCATTCGTGGTTCGCATTCCACTTTTGGAGTATATGGTTTGTGTTCCCCCTAGGCCTATTGTCTTCCATTGCATTCTATTGTGTTCTACAGTGTTTGCACTGCTTTTCTAAGTTTTTTTCTTACCTGATTTTTGTTTGTGTGTATATTTTGTTTATTTTACTTACCTCCTAAGGGAGTATATCCTCTGAGATACTTTTGGCATATTGTCACTAAAATAAAGTACAAGTAAATAAAGTAAAAATAAGGTGTTGTGTTTCTTATGATATAGTGCTATATGAAATAAGTGGTGTAGTAGGAGCTTTGCATGTCTCCTAGTTCAGCCTAAGCTGCTCTGCTATAGCTACCTCTATCAGCCTATGCTGCTAGAACACTATTAATCTACTAATATGGGACCACTGGACCCAGCACAAGGTGTAAGTACCACAAGGTACCTACTATAAGCCAGGCCAGCCTCCTACAGGGGCCAAGAAAATGGGGGCTAAAAATATGTTGCATTTCCCATGTCAATTTGCATAGGATTCTTTAGACAGGACTACAAGCCGAACCACTATACTGAATTGCACCAAATTTGTCAAAAAGTTAGCTGTTGGTACGCAGACTATGCTTTCGCTTATTTGGTGTGAATCTGTTCTGTAGTTATTGATCTGTTAAAGGGAAAATTAATTTATATATCTATGGTCATGAATAATTTGCAAATACCACAAATAGTTTGAGATTATGCATGCAAAGGAAGCATTGCAATTAGCTGACTGCAACCTGACTTCAAAGTTGCTGCCGCCATTTTATTTCACGGGGCACAGTCCCAGGGGATGAAAATCCAAATTGAAAGTGGCATAGGGGGTCAGGGCGAAGGTACCCTGACCCCAGGGGTGTGATTTAGGTGTGTTTTGGGTGAAAATTAAGGGTTAGAAATAATTTTGCATCACCATGTGTGATATTCATGAACATTTGTGAATTATCCATGAATAATGAAACAAATTTGGAAGAAAAACACAGACTCATTCATACACTAATTTATTAACTCATACATGCACTCAGAGACTCATGCGTCCACTCACACACCCGCTCATGCACTCATGCATCCCCTCACACCCACATATGTGAGGGGACAGTTCAGACTCCCTAGGCCCTGGAGATCATCACCTCCCCAGAAGTACATCATTTAAAAGAATAGAAGGGCCCTGCATACCCCCCGTCCAAGGGACCACCACCTACACTGGGCCACATTTTATGATTACACGGTGTGGCCATGCAGACTCCAGGAACCACCACCCCACCATAAAAAAAAAAGTTAGGGGGGCTGACCTGAACCCCCGGGTCATGGGGAGTGCCACCTCCTCAGGACAATATTAAAAAAATATATGGGGTTCTCACCAACCCTCCAGGTCCCAGGGACCACCTCTGTCCCCACCCAGGGCATCCAGTATGGATTTATGCAGACTGCAAGTGGAGCCTCAAGGCCCCCGTGGTCCCAGCAGGCTCCCTGACCTGCTGGAGCCGACCTGCTGGAGCCAATATTTGCACTCAGGGAGCTGTTGTAAGTAGCTATGACATGCCTGCGGGTAGGGAAAGTGATGAAATCTCTACTTCTATCAAGTGCAAGCTCCCACTTGCTGGAAGTGGAGTGCTTGATTTTGCTTGGCAGGAGCTGTCACAACTGCTGCCAAACAAAAGTAAACAGCTTCCTTCTGAGGGTGGGCACCTCAGGAGGTAGGAGGAGCTGGCCCTGGAGGGGGTTGGTCCCCAGGACATATATGGCTCCAGGTGGGAGGGCTGCCTAGCCCTCTCCTCCTTCTTTAAAAAAAGATAGCCCCAGGGGAGTGATGGTCCCTGGGCTGGGGAGGAGTCCCTGCACCCCTCCCATCTTTTTTTTACATTTAGCTCCAGGAGGTGGTGGTCCCCAGGGCAAAGGGGTTCCACTCGGTGACCCCAATATTCTTTTAAATTATGCAGCATTCTGCATAGTGTTAAAATGTAGCCCCGGGGATGTGGTGGTCCCCGGGGCTTTTAACAGCCTTATGAGGGGGGGGCATGTGCCCGCCTCCTTAATATTGAAAAAAGGTATGCTTCAGGGACCTGGTCAACCTGGGGGCAAAAGCAAAAGCAATCATATGAGTACACACTTTTTTCTTTTTTTTTTTTTAAGTCCCAGATAAATCCACAAATATTTGTGCATTTCACAGTGATTTAAAAAAATGTTTTTTTGCCCTTGTGGGGTCGCTGGGGAGGGGGGCCTGCATCAAGGCTCGGATTAAGGTAACCATACCTTGCCCCCTTTTCTTTTCTTTTTTGTTTGTTTTTGAGACTCAGCTGAAGCCAGGTTTCACAATGGTTGCCAACATTACCTGGTTGAAGTGCTGGCAGCTAATCAGATGTCTGAACAAGATCAGCAGAATTCACAAAGTTGTCACAACCGTAAATATACAAATGTGGACTTCCTTTAATTTCTACTGAATGGATTTACACCAAATACCAACATACGTAGTCTGTGGACTATAGGCTACCTTTCTGCCATATTTGGTGTAATTCCATCAAGCGGGTCGGGCTGCAGGCATCTAAGGAGTCAATGGTTAACATGGGAAACACACTTTTTTATCCCCCTTTTATGGATCCCCCACTTCATAATTCACCCCTACGCTTTCCATGCACAATAAGATCTTTGTGCACAATTTTTTTGGAAATTTTTGTTAAGATTTGTCAAATTACTCCAAAGATATGACCAAGTCAAAAAGCAATATTTCTATGGATACTAGGTTCTAGCTATAACTACCTACTGGAGACTGCCAGTAGGTAATCTATATTATATATATATATTACGTATCGCCAGTAGGTAGTTATAGTTAGGAACTAGTTTCCATAGGAAGAGCATTTTTTGACTGACTTGCCTATAACTTTGTCACCGTTTGATGAATATTTATTACACTTTTAAAAACTAGTTTGCCACTCACTTCAGCTCCTGTCTGGAAAGTTTTGGGATGAATCATCAAGCAGGGCCGAGAAAAAGGAGGAGTCCCAAAACCCAATTTCCCCACAAAATTTCCCATTGAGATTTTAGCCATGACTACAGCCTGATCCATGAAATGGAATCACTCCAAATTTGACAGAAAGCTCGATTGTGGTTCAGATAAATCTATTTTTCTAATTTGGCATAAATATGTTCAGTAGTTTTGCAGTTATTAAAGAAAAAAGATTTATGTATATCTGGAGATGAGATATACTGGGGATCCACTGCTGTGGATCTGCGGATCCAAGCAGCAGTAGTAATGCTATGATTAGCTAGCAAACTGACAGGAAAGTTGAAGCAGCCATTTTGTAATTGAGGACACGGTTCTTGAATGGGGGAATAAAAATAGAAATAGGATATAAGGGGTCAGGCTAGAAGTATATTCATGCAAAGGGAGTGATGGAGTAGTCTTAGAGAGACTTCTTTTTCATGAACTTGCACAAAAATGTTTTTTTGGGTACCTGTGGATCCATGGATTCACAGAAGCACTCAGCACAGCACTCTGTGCGAATCAATGATAGAATCACAGCTCCACACCCAAGTTATGAAAAAAATACACCCACTCATAGACCCAGTCACCCATTCACTCACACACTCATTCACACACATACACACCCCCGCACACATCCACACCCACTCACAGACCCTCACACTTCCACTCACATACCAACTCACACATCCACTATTACTCTCACACAACAACCACTCACACACCCACTCACTCACCCATACAACCACTCTCTCACCCACTGACAGTCCCATACAGCCACTCACACACACACTTACAGACCCGAAACACTACTTCTCACCCACTCACAAACCCACAAAACTCACACACACAGACACACAGACACACAGAGCCACTCACACACCCTCTCACATGCACTCACACACAACCACTCACACACACATACTCCAGACCCAGAAAACCACTTGCACACCTCTCACAGACCCAAAAAACAACTTGCACACCCACTCACAGGCCCACAAAACCACTTGCACACCCACTCATAGATCCAGTAAACTACTACCATACACACTGACAGATCCACACAGGTACTACAAAACCCACTCACAAACCCATAAAACCACTCACACACCCACTCGGAGCCATACAGCCACTCACACACCCACTCACATATCCACTCACTTACACACCCACATAATCACTCACTGACCTATATAACCACTAACACACCCACTCACACACCCATACAACCACTCACTCACCCACTCACAGACCTACACATCCACTCACAAAACCACTCATACATCCGTACAGCTACTCAAATACCCACTCACAGACCCACACACTCACTCACACACCAATTCACACACCCAGCCAACCACTCACACACCCACTCTAAAACCCACACACTCTCTCACACACCCATACACCCACTTACACAATTGCTGTGTTGTTGTTTTGAATGAGTGATTTTGAATGAGAATGGATCCATGGATATGTTGCAGGTCCAAAATGTATTATTGTTTTGTGTTCAATGTGGGTTTTTGGTCAGGGATCTTCGATGGATCCACAGATCCAAGTAAGAATTTGAAAACAAGATGAACCAGTGTTTGGGAAAGGTGTTGGTTCTGAAAAAAGCCTTTTTGTTTATGATGTGTAGATTATAATTACACATAGAACAGGATCTAGGGGGTCATTACAACATTGGCGGTAAAAGCAGCTTACCGCCGTGCAGAAGACCGCCAACACACCGCCGCGGCCGCAGAATTCTGCCACAGCTATTATGACCCACATCTCAGAATCAGCCAAAATTCAGACACCCACACAAGTCCACCACACTAAAGGTCAGTGATAAACTGGCGAAAACAAAACCTCCACCGTCACGCCAACAGAAATACGCCCACACTATCACAACACACAAATCCACGCGGCGGTCTTTCAAGCGCGGTATTCCATTGACGGTACACACTGCCGCGCTCAAAATACACACACTCCTACAAAACACAGCCACATTGGACAATTTGAAATACACACACCTGAGACACATACACACACCACTCCCACACACCCAATACAATATAAAACACACACCCACATCACACACAAACCCCTATGACCACAATTCACGACCGAAGGCCAGAGAGAGACACCACCATCAACAAACTAGCATCCACAGGCACACAACACCATCACCCACAGAACTTCCACGCACCTCACACAACACACCACTACATATCACCACACTTATCACCACACACACCACCCCACACATCACCTACAAAACCCCATGGCACGGCAAAGACACCCCAGGTTCTCGGAGGAGGAGCTCAGGGTCATGGTGGAGGAAATCGTCCGGGAAGAGCCACAGCTATTTGGATCCCAGGTGCAGCACACCTCAATTGCAAGGAAGATGGAGCTATGGCGAAGAATAGTCGACAGGGTCAATGCAGTGGGACAACACCCAAGAAATCGGGAGGACATCAGGAAAAGGTGGAATGACCTACGGGAGAAAGTGCGTTCTGTGGTCTTAAGACACCAGCAGGCAGTTCAGCGGACTGGCGGCAGACCCCCACCTCCTCCCCCACAACTAACAACATGGGAGGAGCAGGTCTTGGCGATTCTGCATCCTGAGGGCCTTCGCAGGAGTCGGTGGAGGAATGGACTCTGGTAAGTCACATCTTAACTATTACAACCCCCACCCTACCTGCATGCCATCACATACCCCCACCCTCGCCCTCAACACTATCACTCCAACTCCTCACGTATGTCCCAATATCACAAACCACACATCCCAACACCAAGCCCTGCATGCAACAACAACGCATGGACACCCATCACTAAAGCATGCCCACTGCACATACCCATACACCCCCCTAAACCATCATCACACAAGCTCACACACAGGAATGTCAGCACTGGGGTACACGGTCACCCACCCATTGCACACCATGACACACACAGATGCAATAATCATGCCTTTCCACCCCTGCAGGACCACTACCCAACGTCACCACACAGGAGGGTCCAGACATGTCCACTCCACCCACAGAAGAGGCCCACAGTGATGACAGCACCTCTGTCCACCTGGATCTAGATGACCAGCCCGGACCATCGGGGGCCTCGGGACAGTCGGTTCCCCTCGCACAGGCACAGGCCACCACAGACCATCCCCCCTCTGGAAACACCAGCACAGCACCCATCCAGCAGGCCCATACCTCCGTCCCCGGGATACGTCAATCAGCAGTGTGTCCACCACTACAGGGAACCCAGGATAACCCACCACCTCAACAACAACAGGGACCTGGGGGCAGTGGCAGTGGGCACACGGTCCAGGGGACGGAGGCCCAGGAACACAGGGGAACTGGGAGGGCTGCTATGTGACAGGGGGAGGACAGGCCAAGGGAACCCACTCTCCACGAGGCCCTCTCCTCCATCATCGGAGCCTACCACCACTCCCAGGAGACGATGGCAACAGTACTGGCCAAGTTTCAGGAGACCCAGCGGATGCAGGAGGAACAATATTTGGGGTTCAGGGAGGAACTCAGAAACATCAGCTCCACCCTGGGCACCATCGTAGGGGTGTTGAAGGAAGTACTCAACACCAGGAGGGACACTGTCACACTACAAGGGGCCCCTGACACTAGCATGGACGATGAACTGCCTACCACCTCCGCCGGCGCTAGTGGACAGGAGGCACCGCCACAGGACAACCACACCAGGACCCCACCCCCTGCAGACGGAGAACCACCCCGCAAACAGTCCCTGAGACCCAGGACAAAGACAGAGCACGATGCCAAGACCCCCGCCAAGAAATGAGACCACCCTGATTGTCATCCCACTGTCCCACTTTGTCACCCTGTCCAAACCTAAACTGCCCCAGATCCACTTCCTATGCCCATATGGGCAATGCACCTGTGAGACTAATAGACTGGACTCTGCCATGGACACTCCTCCGCCATCACCCCTCACCATTTAACTTACCCCTCCAATATTTTGTATTTAAATAAACACACCTAAAGCACCAAAAGATCTGGAGTCTGTCTGTGATTTCTAAATAGTGTATTTGCAATTACAGTGACAAAATGATCTTGAAATAGTAATGTCAACATACCTATGTCACACAGCTCTAGTCCATGAGGAATCTAAGCAGATGACACACGTTCGGACCCACACCTGTGAAACCGTAAGCCTGTGAAACCGTAAGGGAAAGTGACAACTCAGTGACCATACACTGGGTGAAAACGACATACAGGATAGAGGTAGAAGTGTGAAAGTACATGTTGTAGGCAGGAATGTATTCTCACCTGTTTCACTGGAAATATTGCAGGATCACTGAGTCCCTGTTCTGCATGTCTTCTTCCTCTGCTTCCTCCTCATCACTGTCCACAGGCTCCACAGCTGCAACAACACCGCCATCTGGACCATCCTCATGCAGAAAAGGCACCTGTCGTCGCAAAGCCAAGTTGTGAAGCATACAGCAGGCCACGATGATCTGGCACACCTTCTTTAGTGAGTAGAATAGGGATCCACCTGTCATATGCAGACACCTGAACCTGGCCTTCAGGAGGCCGAAGGTCCACTCGATCACCCTCCTAGTTCGCCCATGGGCCTCATTGTAGCATTCCTCTGCCCTTGTCCTGGGATTCCTCACTAGGGTCAGTAGCCATGACAGGTTGGGGTAACCTGAGTCACCTAATAGCCACACATGGTGCCTCTGGAGTTGACCCATCACATAAGGGATGCTGCTATTCCGCAGGATGTAGGCGTCATGAACTGAGCCAGGGAACATGGCATTCACATGGGAGATTTACTGGTCTGGACATTCATGGAATGATAACTCTTCCGGTTTCTGTACACCTGTTCACTCCTGTGGGGGGGACCAAAGCCACATGGGTTCCATCAATGGCACCTATGGTGTTGGGGATGTGTCCCAGCAGACGTGACCGCCGTTTTCTATCTGTATAATCACTCGATACCTGATCTTCGATAGGAGAGGACCTACACTGCAAGTGCTGCTGTGACCTCGGTCTGGAAGAGACAATGGCTCGTGCGTCTGAGGAAAGTGGACCTGCCTTCACATCGGAGGAGTTGGAGAAGCTTGTGGATGGGGTCCTCCCCCAGTACACGCTACTCTATGGTCCTCCAGACCAACAAGTAAGTACACAGGGAGCATGTTGTATGGGCATTGCCTGTGTGGAGAGGGCTGGTTGTAAGTAGTAAGGGGGCAGAGTTCTGTGTGTATGAAAGACGGTGGCTGCATGTGCCACATGGCAAGGGTAGGGATGGGGGCCACTCACTTTGACGGCACAGTTGGTAATGACTTCTCTTCTTCCCCTGTACATTTCATGTAGGTCAGCGCCCACCAGAAGAAGGATATTTGGTGTGCCATAGCCAAGGACGTCCGGACCCTGGGGGTCCACCACAGACGGAGCACCCACTGCCGGAAAAGATGGGAGGACATTCGCCGCTGGAGCAAGAAGATGGCGAAGGCTCAGCTGGGGATAGCCTCCCAACGTTGGAGGGGTGCCCGTCAAACCATGACCCCCCTGATGTTCAGGATCCTGGCGGTGGCCTACCCGGAGTTGGATGGGCGCTTGAGGGCATCACAGCAGACACAAGGGGGTGAGTACACTCTCATTCTGCTGACTTTGGGCGCAGTGGAGTTGTCTGGGTGGGGGAGGAGGGCTGTGGGTTTCCCTAGGCCAGGGCAAGTTCCGTAGGCTAGGCCCCTCCGTAAGGCATGGCCCTGTGGCCCCCCACCCCACCTCTGTAGAGTGCCAAGTACACCTAGTCATGCACCTGTGTCATCTATGTGTGCAGATGTCGTCCATAGCCTTGTAGGCCATTTCCCATGAATTGCACTGTAGAGCCCAAGAGTGCGACGTAGTGCAGGGGGCTTCTGTGTCTGTCTTGTCCGCCAACTGTAGCGGTAATCCATTCACTCAACATGTCTTTCTTATGTCCCCCCCCCTTTTTTGTGGTCTCCCTGTTCTTGTGTGCATTAGCATCATCAGGCGGAGGAGCAGTGGCACCAGAGCACGAGGGAGCTGCATCCCACATGGCCATGGAGGGCCACACTACGGACTCAGAATTCACCAGTGGGATGGAGGGTGAGGGGAGCACCACGGCGGGGACAGGAGCTGAAACCAGCGACACGGACTCGACCTCTAATGGGAGCTCCCTTGTGGTGGCGGCAACATCTGTGCCCCCCGCATCTACAGGTACAGCTGCCACCCCCCCTACCAGCAACGCCCTCCCAGCAGCCCCTCAGCCTTCGCCCGGTGCCCGCTCACCCAGGAGGGTGGGCATCACCTTCGCCCCAGGCACCTCAGGCCCTGCCCCAGTCACCCCTGCTGCTCTCAGTGAGGAGGCCATTGACCTCCTCAGGTCCCTCACTGTTGGGCAGTCTACCATTTTGAATGCCATCCAGGGTGTAGAAAGGCAGTTGCAACAAACTAATGCATTCCTGGAGGGCATTCATTCTGGTCAGGCGGCCCTTCACAGAACCTTTCAAACTCTGGCCTCAGCACTGATGGCAGCCATTGTCCCTGTGTCTAGCCTCCCCCCTCCAACTTCCTCCACCCAGACCCAATCCCCTCTACCTCTGCCTATCCCAAGCACACCATCAGACCAGCCTGCACTCACCTCACCACACAAGGGAAGCTCAGGCAAACATAAGCACTACACATCCCACAGGCACTCACACAAGCATAACACACATGCAGACACACCAACATCCACTGCCTCCACTGTGTCCCCCTCTCCCTCCTCCCTCCCAGTCTCGTCTACACTCACACCTTCATGCACTACCTCTACAGCCACTATGTAACTCACCAGCACACCCACCAGCACACCCCGCTCACGTGCAGTCACCACCCCTACTACCATACACACGTCCCCTGTGTCCTCTCCCAGTGTTTCTGTGACGCCCCCTCCCAAACTAGACAAACGCAGGCACACACCCACCCAACAGCCATCCACCTCACGACAGCCTCTAGCGCATGCACCTGCACCCAAAGCCACTAAACGTACACCTCCTACACAACCACCACCTCTTCCTCCACTCCCAAACCCCCTCCAGCTACCCGTCCCAGTGTGTCCAAAAAACATTTCCTGTCCAGCCTTGACCTATTTCCCCCCCCATCCAACTCATAGGTCCCGAAGTAGCACCTCAGCCACAACATCTCCGGGTCCAGTGGTGCCAGTTGTAACAGGTATGTGGAGTGCACCGGCCACCAGGACAACCAGTGTGGCACGGAGCCACAGCACAGCCAGTCCCCCCGTGAAGCACCAGAAGTTGGCCAGTGCCCGGCGGGAGAGGGGGAAGACTCCAGCCACCCAGGCCGCTCCCAGGGGTCCCGGTGGGAGTGTGGACTCAGCTGTGACTCCTCCCAAGGTGGGGAAGGGACACAAGAAACCAGGCAAGTCTGGGAGGAGCAGCACGGCTGAGAAGGCCGCCATCATTCCCGCTGCCCAGGAGGGCCCCCCCAGCCCCATCCTAGCTGCACAGGAGGCCACCGCCAGCCACATCCTCGCTGCACAGGAGGGCCCGGCCAGCCCCATCCTCGCTGCCCAGGAGGGCCCCGCCAGCCCCATCCTCGCTGCCCAGGAGGGCCCCGCCAGCCACAGCCCAGCTGCCCAGGAGGGACCCACCAGCCACAGCCCAGCTGCCCAGGAGGGCCCCGCCAGCCATAGCTCAGCTGCCCAATGAAGGACTGCCAGCCCCAGCCCAGCTGGGCAATGAAGGACCGCCAAATCAAGCACCGCTGAACAGGGCACCACCAACTCAAGCACTGCTGAACAAGGCACCGCAAAATGAAGCACCGCTGTACAGGGCACCGCCAAATCAAGCTCCGCTGAACAGGGCACCGCTAACGTAAGCACCGCTGTACAGGGCACCGCGAACTCAAGCACCGCTGAACAGGGCACCACCAACTCAAGCACTGCTGTACAGGGCACCGCCAAATCAAGCACCGCTGAACAGGGCACCGCCAAATCAAGCACCGCTGTAAAGGGCACCGCCAAATCAAGCACCGCTGAACAGGGCACCGCCAACTCAAGCACCGCTGTACAGGGCACCGCCAACTCAAGCACCGCTGAACAGGGCACCGCCAACTCAAGCACCGCTGTATAGGGCACCGCCAAATCAAGCACCGCTGAACAAGGCACTGCCAACTCAAGCACCGCTAGCCCATGAGCGGCAGGGGCACTGACGCAACTGGGATGGTGACGGGGTGCGTGATGCACTCTGGGCACCAGTCCCCCTCCAGAACCAGTGGAGACATGCATCCACTCCGTCTGTCCTTCACAGGATGAAGCACTGTGAGCAGCAGTCCCCCTCCAGAACCAGTGGAGACATGCATCCACTACCGCTGTCCTTCACAGGATGAAGCACTCTGGGCACCAGTCCCTCTCCAGAACCAGTGGAGACTGTCATCCACTTGTGAGACTGTGGCTCCCCAGGATTGAACAGTGGACAACACACCCACTGTAGAGACTTGAGAGACTGTGGCTTTGCACTCCCCAGGATTGAACAGTGGGCAAACCACCCACTGTAGAGACTTGAGAGACTGTGGCTTTGTACTCTCCAGGATACATCAATGGTCATGGAGCCCCCTCGTTGATCTGGTGTCGTGCACTCATCCGGCTGAGGTGCACCCCCTTCCCTTCCCCCTGAGGTGCCTGTTGTATTTCTATCTGATGCCCCTGCAGTGTTCTCTCTGTTTTGATCTGGTATCGTGTGTGGGCCTCGCCCATGCATTTTGGGCCCAGTGGTCCAGGGACTATGAGTGGTGCAATACCTGGACAACTATTCTTGGTGTATATTTTGTTGATAGTGTATATATGTATATTTTTGCGCACTGCATTTTGATATATTACAATGGTTACACTCATTTCCTTTTGTCTTTGCATTCTTCCGGGGTGATTGGTGGGTGTAACTATAATGTATAGATATGTATTAGTGTGTGTGTTGTAGTGGGTGAGGGTGGGGGTGGGGGTGTTGCGTGTGTGTGTCCCTGTTTTTTGCCTCCCCCCTCCCCTGTGTCGTAGGTGCAGTACTCACCGTGGTCTTCGCCGCCGGCGTTGCTGCTCCTGGTACAGGAGCAGGAAGACTATCGCAGGTAGGATTTTGAGTTTCGGGTCCATGGTGTCCTCCTTCCTCGTAGAGTGTGTAGAGGTGAGTGTTTTCCCTTTGAAATTCCTGTTTCTGCCGTGTTTTTATCCGCAGTGTATCCGCGCCGGGAAAGGTGGCGGATTGGCCTGTCATAATAGTGTGGGCGGTACATTGTCCTCCACCTTTCTGTTGGCGGTGACCACTGCGCTGTTTGTTTGTACCGCCGTGGCGGTCTGAGTGTTAAAGTGGCTGTCTTTGTTGGCGGTTTCCACCACGGTCGTAATTGCAAAATTTTTACCGCCGGGCTGTTGGCGGTCTCACTGCCGATTTAACACCGTCCGCCAGGGTCGTAATGACCACCCTATAGTCTTTTAAGTTGTTGGGGAATACCCTGTTGCCTCTGTCCATGAAACCTGAAAGAACATTAGTAGCTTCTACACACAGTAGTAAATGGCCAAAAGGAAGAGAGGTTAGATGAGGACATTAAGTTAAAACTTAGTGAGCAGCAAAGAAAGTAGAGGAATTGGGATTTTGAAAATATAGATATTTTATTGAGCCAGTATTAATGAACGTGTTTAAAATTATATGTGGGTGCTTGGTTATGGTATGCAATTTAATACTGTATAATTTGTATCCACTTACACAGTTAGGCAGGCACTTACACCCACAAAAACACTTATGTATCCACCACTCATATAGCCAGACAGTTACTGACACACTCAGTAAAAGAATCGCAAATCAATTTACTCACCCACACATCCACTTACATAGTCACACCCATATATGCACTGTCACGCCCACTCACACACCTATACAGCATTCATATACCCAGAACTCAGACGGTTAGGTACACACACCTGTGCATACCAATACACCTAGTTATACACCATGTCACTCACCCATATAGCCACTGACATACCTATTTAGAAAACTAAACAGTCACTTACACACCCAGACAGTCAGCGACAGAGTACTTCCATGTCTACTAACACACACACACAAGGTATGTATGCACCATTAACAGTAACAGTTGCACACACACATGTATACACCCAAAGACATTAACACAGCCAGTTATCAATCCATTCTGCTAACTAAATACCAATTAGACACCCATACAGCCACTCACATACCCACACAGCTTCTTATATATCCAGTGACACACCCACACAGGCACTAATACACTCAATCACATATGCACTCAACACTCAGAAACCCAGTCACCCACCTGTGCAGACACTCATATACCCATTCATACAACCATACTCTAGGACACTAGGGGCCTCATTACGACCCTGGTGGCCAGCGGTAAGCTGGCGGTAACACCGCCAACAGGCTGGCGGTGTACCGCCAGCGTATGATGACCCTTGCACATTAGCCACAGCCATACCACCGACCTCTCCAACATACCGGCAGGCTTACGCCTGGTGGTCATAATCCCCAACTGCCAGCCTGCCCACGGTCGTAAACACTGACATAGAAAGGCTGGCAGTAAGAGGGGCTCGGGGGGCCCCCCGACACAGCCCCATTGCGTATTTTCACTGCCCGAATTTCAGGCAGTGAAATGCGCAACGGGTGCTGCTGCACTCACTACACATCAACATTGCCGCTGGTTCTATTATGATCCGGCTGCAATGATGATGTGACTTTTCCACTGGGCCAGCGGAAAAGTAATAATAGGGAGCCAGATATACCGCCAGCACTGACGGTATAGTGACGCCAGCAAAAAGACCGCCTAAGTTGTAATGAGGGCCTAAGTCTGTAACAAACTGGCATGATCACTTTTGTAGCTACTAACGTGCTTTTGGGATACAATGTAAAGTTAAATGTGTTCTACATTTATTTTCAGATATCTGCTTGTGTGAAAGAAAGATTTTGGTACTGCGTTTGGGAGAATTTGAAAACAGCTTCATTCTCAGGTTGTCAGTCAAGCTCATTCTTGGCCATAAAATTTGAACCAAGATTCGAAAAGTTCTTGAATTACATTAATCCTTGCTCAACAAGATCTTTGTACCTCAAATTGAGCTTGGGGACCCTTCCATTAGCCTCTTTTACCAGCATAAAGCAGAGACAATTAACAAAGCTAAAGAGTGTCTTGATTGCTGTTTGGCTGAAGTAACCGCGGAGCATATATATATATTTTTTGTATAGCCCATGCAAGGCAGATAACTAGATGCATTGTTCTGCTTTGTTGTTTGTTGGGAATAAGACACAATAATGAAGCACTGATGATCTGTAAATGTGATAACAGTCTTTTTTGTTGTCTCAACATTTTTAGAATCAGTCTGGCATGTGAGACCCAGATCCTTGACACTGAATAGTTTGAGATAGTAGTTGTGGTGCAGCCCATCACCTGAAAGCCAGGCTGTCTGCAGGGGTGATGACTGTTCTCTGACCTCCTGAGGCATCTCTCGGTGCTGCTGATTGCACCAGGAGCCATGGCCGGTGCCCGAGAAGGGGATTTGGAAAAAGAGGGAAAGAAACACTGCACTCCTTTTCACCAGTGTGGTTCTTCGGGTTATGGAGGACTGTCAGTAGCGCCCCTAAAAGTTGCCTTTTTATGATGAATTACGGTATTGGTGAAGCTATGTGCTATTAGGAGACTGTTTCACAACATTCAATAAAGCATGCACTGGTCTCATTAAACAGCATTCAAAAAGGCATGCACTTATCTCATTAACTTCGTCTAATTTGGTTACCGCAGCACATTCACCTGGTAATATCAGCAACTTGTCCCTCTCTTCTTCTCATGGATTAATGTATACAAAAGGTGATGAAATCTGAATGTTTTTTAAACAAATTAGAAAGTTCTGCAAGTCTCTTTCAAGGATCTGCATTTTCACATTAGGTTTTCTATGGTAAAACTATAACATAAAGTGAGTTGCAATCCCAAAAGCAAGAAAACACACATATAGAGTATTCCTAGCACTGATTGCATAATCCATATTAACATGAAATGAATTGCAATACCAAAAGCAAGTAAACTCACACATAAAGTAATCCTAGCACTGAATTGGGTAATCACTATTAGTACAATAAATAAACAAGAGGAGGATAGTGAAGTTCTGTCACAGTTCTCAGTTACAAAATGGAAGTTGTCAAGGCCCCCGCGCTAACTCTCCTATTCAATCCTCATCAAGGCCTCCACTCATAAATCATGTCTGTGTCCTTAGAAGAGGCCTTTCAAAGTCTCCAGAAGGCTAGAGTACAATCAGTCTCAGTTTTCAGCTTCACCAAAAATCAAAGCGACCATAATAAAATTCTACACAAACAGGTTCCAGACAGCATGCTCCACTTAGCTTACAGAAGTGTGTTCTTTCCAGAATATCTTTGCTGAGGCTCTTTGCTGCCAGCCTCAATAGGGCAGCGCTTAGGCCTGGAGGGAATTCCAGAGTGCAGAGGGCTTTGCTTGCCAGACAGAAAGAAAGTAAAGCAGTGTCATGTGCACAGCAAGAGTGTTTATAGCCAGCATGACTCATGCTTTTGAAAACACAAGGCAACTGCTCCCTGGCGACCTTGGAGATCTTGGAGCGTGGTGGTTGCCTGCCATCCAATAAACAAGTGAACCTGACACATTTGGAAGCACGAGGACTTCACACAGTCACATATGTTCAACAAGCATTGGTGAAAACAACTGTATAGTGCAACAAGCATTGGTAACATCAAGTACATATCAAACATTGGCAATAGCTATCCTGAAATGCAGACACTACAATGACGTTACAAGCAACCCAGTGGTGCTACATGCACATGATTAAAACAACACCCTTGATGATGTTGACACATTAGGCAGAGTTGTTGGGTCTTGACAGTAGTGAGTCTCTATGTCAATGTTATTTACTAAAATAAATGAATTCCTATGCTAATGTTTAATGTTGTTTTAGTGCATTTTTTGTGAACACTTGAATTATAAATATGTGTTTTATCTGTTTTTAATGATGGATTTTATCTGATGAGACAATACATGAAATGAAATGAAATGACATTGCTTACGTTAATCATAGGATTATATGCAAGATAAATACAATAAACAAAGAAGAAAGCAGGCTGTTGTTGCGAATTGTAAGCAAGAGAAACATGCCTATCGTGGCATCAGGTGCACCTGTCCACTGAAATACAAGCATAATGAACATTGACACTAGTGTGTACCTCAGGTTATAACCCAGTTCAGTAATTGGTAGACAGAATTCTATTTGCGCGAGCTACCATAAAAAATTAATAAACTGGGAAAATTATCTAGTTATGTTCATGGTGCCTAAGTTAATTTTGTTTCCAGAATCGGACACTACGTATTTGTTGATCTGTAGCTCAAAACCAAAACCAGTCCTTTACTCACATTCGCTGGAGGAAAATATGGGTATTTCTGCAAAAAGATCGCTAGTTAAAAATAAAGTAAAATATTTTGAATGGATTTGAAACTAATGTTTCACTTTTTAAGCATAAATTGTTATGGTTTTCAATTGTCATTTTGTTTTGCTGACAATTCTACTGCATAGCTTTCACAAAAAAATAATCGATATCAGTTTGAAAGACCCTGTTGAGAGACAGCTTTCCTTGTGATGGGCAGGCAAAGGCTTACAATGGAGTGGGCTGTCAAACATAACTCCTGGCATTCTAGAGCTCAATCAGCCTTTTAAATAGTGCCTGTTTTCCCCTCTTATATAGTGGTATTTTTTAGGACACACAGCAGTAACTGTGCAATCTAACATGTGTTGCAGTGTTGCAGTACAAAAAGCTCTTAAACAACTGAAATGAAATTGGGTTATTAGTGGTGCAGAGTGTGAGTTCTGCTCAAGTAATAGGTTCACAATTGTTTCCTTACTGGGATCCAAGTACCCCATTGTAGCACTTGACTCTCTCAGTATGGTGAAGCGGAGCAGTCCAAAGCCTACTCAAGGGAGGTGGTGTTGGCTAGTAATCTCCAATAGCTGCCACTCAATTACAATACTCAATAAATTATTGCTCATTCCTTTAAACAGGAAAAATACATTATTGGCACACTACTCAATACCACACGGTTTACAAAAGTATACAGAAGGTGGAATTTGATATTCAGAAAACACATTTGACACACTGTAGGTCATGACCTCCAAAACCACAATACCCCCTACTTATACCAGATGAAACATCACAATATAAGGTATTTCATTGTGTACTGCCAGGAATGTTTTTGACTCTTGTCTTCATTTTTCCTTGGGTCTTAATTTGGAAGTATAAGAAAAGGATCCCACCTCTTATTCTTCCAATAGTTTCCCAGCAACAAAAAAGAGGATGCTGAGGGACTAATGAGGAACAAGTAGTAGGAGTTCACAACCTTTACTCTTCAGAAGCAGCACAAAAGTAATCTATTTACTGTTGTGGTTTTATGTGTGGGACAAGGGATGGAGAGAACAGAAAATATATGACTATCAGATCCCAGCTACTTTTAATTCCTGGCGCTGACTCTGTGACCTTTGACATAGATGTTTGATTCAGTGGTCTCAAGGGCTGTTTTAGAGTAACAGCTGGAAAGCCAGGGGTAGCAGCTTCTATCACTGTCACTGATGACCTCTAATTCACATACAGGTATACGGGCATGATCACTGATTTTCTGGTGATGCAGTAGACCTTCTATTGTTTTGACTGTGACCCTAGAATGTGCAGATTGCCTGTATGTCTCTGATTTTGGGCATGGATTAATTAGAGCTCACCATGATGATATAAATTCCATTGCGAGCTTTCAGGAACATTAGAGGGACATGAAGTGCATATTTCTTTGACATATTGAACTCTCTCAGGGAAGACGTTGTAGGTAAAATCTGTAACATGTAAAAGTTGATATGATCAGCTCGTGTCGCCAGCTTTGATTGATGCTCAAAGTATTTTCTTACTTAGATGGTATTGTGTACAGCAATAGGCGGTTATTTTGAAATTCAAGGTTGTGCAGGAGTTTCCTATGGAATTATGCTCACTTGGCGTTAAAAAATACAGAGCTCTCTTGCCCCTCCGACTATGATTGCACTTATAGATGATTAAAGTAAATGAGAAATTCAAATCTTTGCCACCACGAAATGGCATGCACTCAAAAGTAAATAGTAGTCAAAACAGAGAACAAATACAAACAAATAGACATCTAAGAGAACCTGTGCACAGGGGCAAACGATGTGTTGCTTTGATTTTACAGGCAATGTGTGCATAAGGCCAACTAGATCCACCTGGCCCTTTTGCAAATGCAAGTTTCAACCAATTTACCAATTCCAAGTGGAAGGAACGGATACATGAAAATCAACGCATCTGTCTTAACACACCTAGAGATAATGCGCTATGGTCATGCAACAACCTGTCAGAGACTGTCAAGCATATTTGATTTATTGTTTTTTGAGTTCTAGCAACTTTTCCTCACCAGTGCACACACACAAGCAATCCACATTGTTGTTTTAAATGCTTTAAACACTTTTAGTCCAGAATAAATGAAAATGTATAATTGCAGAAATCAGTAACATTGTATCTAGACGAGAAGGCACAAAATATAAATATTTTGAAAGCAAACACCATATTAAGTGTATTTTAAGACTCCTAACTTGCAAAACCTTTAGGCATCACGTTTTACCATAATGAAAGTTCAGTATTTCGACAGAGTCAACACACGTTCGTAAATAAACCTTATGTTTTTCCAGTCCACATGCATGTCTGCAGGATGATGCCAAATTGTGTTTGGCAGGAGAAATTACTATGTGACAGTGGCACTGGTGGGCTTGGTGTGGTTCATCTCGGAGCCACTATTCTGCTATCGGGAGCGTCTTTGAATTCCCGATCTGTCTCACAGAGGGGGATGGGAACAGCTCATTCATTTATGTAGTTCACTTTATTAAATTATTTTGGGAAAGCTAAGCCTTTTGATCATGATTTCGGAGAAATAACGTGCACATTTTCCTGCACACTCAAGTAAACCCCAAAAGCTCTTACACTTTTCCTAAGTATCAGGTTTTCAAATGATTATGGGGCTCATTCCGACCCCGGCGGTCAAGGACCGCCGGGGCCGGGGATGCGGGAGCACCGCCAACAGGCTGGCGGTGCCCCGCAGGGCATTCTGACCGCGGCGGTTTGGCCGCGGTCAGAACAGGAAAACCGGCAGTCTCCCGACGGTTTTCCGATGCCCTGAGGAATCCTGCCGCCATGGGGATTCCGACACCCCATACCGCCATTCTGTTCCTGGCGGGTCGCCCGCCAGGAACAGGATGGCAGTATGTGGTGTCGTGGGGCCCCTGGGGGCCCCTGCAGTGCCCATGCCAATGGCATGGGCACTGCAGGGGCCCCCGTAAGAGGGCCCCACAAAGAATTTCAGTGTCTGCTTCGCAGACACTGAAATTCGTCACGGGTGCAACTGCACCCGTCGCACCTTCCCACTCTGCCGGCTCCATTCGTAGCCGGCTTCCTCGTGGGAAGGGGTTTCCCGCTGGGCTGGCGGGCGGCCTTCTGGCGGTCGCCCGCCAGCCCAGCGGGAAAGCCAGAATGGCCTCCGCGGTCTTTAGACCGCGGAGCGGCCATATGGCGGTTCCCGCCAGGCGGGCGGCGCCCGCCGGGCTCAGAATGAGCCCCTATATGTTGTAGAGGCATGTTATTAAAACACCTGATACATGTATGGTACATTATTACACACTATCAAAATAAATGCATACATGCTTTTTCAAATAAATAATGACGTGACCTAAAGACTCAATGAAGAACTAAAAATAAACACAATACGAGAGGGTTCCTAATTGACATATAAGGCAAACTATAAGGCAGTATGATATTTGAGGAATAATATTGAAACACTATTGTCCTCATGAACATGCTTTTGCCAATGGAATTAAAGTTCAGTTAGAAAAGATTAAAGCAAGGGCACACAGAATAAAATCAAGTCAGTGAATAAGTGAAAGAAGAGAAATTCAAGATAATCTGAATATCTATCCAGTTATGATGGTTGCATGCAAAACCTTAAGCAGCTACTTTTTAAAAGGCATGCTTTTTAAAGGTCACCAAATACAGTCACTCCTCATGCTGCATGGAAGGTGCGGGGAGGCGCAGGGTTGGATGGGGTGGATTTGTGCTGCAGTACAATTTTTTTTTTTTTTTTTTTTTTAAAAACACTTACCTCACTCCTCTCCGCCTTCACTGCAGGCAGGCACAGGCTCCCAGCAGCGTCAGGATTGACTGGGAGAGCCTCGGCGCTTGTGTGTTTGCTGGCCCAAGATGGCCGGCCAAACATCCATGCGCTCTGAGGGTGAGTGCTCCCCCTCCCTCCTTTTTACCCCGTGGTCCCACTCCTTTATATGAAAACGATAATAAACACTGTTTATTATCATTTCCTTGTAAAGGTTTGCAGGTGCCGCTGCTGGAGGGTGGGGAGGGAGGGGCGACGCTCTACCGCCCAAATGGAGGAGCTGCCCCTGACTAAATAATAAAACATCAAACGATTGTAATATCTGCTATAGGATAAATGTTAAGTAACCTCAACTGAGCTAAGGATTTACTGTAAGGGAAGCAATGCAAGGGTGCAAGCATGAAAGTATTCCATAACCCAAGGCACAGCAGCTACATAAACAAAGAACATATAGTCCAAATCAAGACGCTAAAAAAATTTGCTAGTTGCAATAAGCTATAAAGCTTTACTATGCAAACAAGTCAATTAAAGTCAAAGGTATCCTGTGAAAGAGTGGTAAAAAAGAGCTAAGTTCCCCTAACACTTACACATTTTCTTGAGTAAATCCTGTCCAACTTTAGAATCCTTCAGGATCTTTGAGAGGGTGATTTATTGGTTGAGGAGAATGAGGTCCACCATAGGTAAAAAAAAAGGCCCTATCTTTGTAGGGTCAGTGCAAGGCTTTTGTAATTTAAACCTGAACTCACAGGCCCTGATTCTAAGCTTGGCGGGCGGCGGTAGCCGCCCGCCAAGCGGGAACCGCCAGAAGACCGTACCGCGGTCAAAAGACCGCGGCGGTCATTCTGGGTTTCCCACTGGGCTGGCGGGCGACCGCCGAAAGTCCGCCCGCCAGCCCAGCGGGAAACACCCTTCCCACGAGGAAGCCGGCTCAGAATGGAGCCGGCGGAGTGGGAAGGTGCGACGGGTGCAGTTGCACCCGTCGTGAATTTCAGTGTCTGCAAAGCAGACACTGAAATTCTTTGTGGGGCCCTCTTACGGGGGCCCCTGCAGTGCCCATGCCATTGGCATGGGCACTGCAGGGGCCCCCAGGGGCCCCACGACACCCATACCGCCATCCTGTTCCTGGCGGGAGAACCGCCAGGAACAGGATGGCGGTATGGGGTGTCAGAATCCCCATGGCGGCGCAGCAAGCTGCGCCGCCATGGCGGATTCCCATGGGCAGCGGAAAGTCGGCGGTACACCGCCGGCTTCCCGCCTCTGGTCGCAGCTGTAGCGCCGCGGTCAGAATGCCCGGCGGAGCACCGCCAGCCTGTTGGCGGTGCTACCGCCAACCTCCGCCATGGCGGTATTTACCGCCAGGGTCAGAATGACCCCCACAGTCTTACAGAGAGACAATTTATAAATCATTCAGTAATACTAGTAGAGCTAAGAAGTCCAAAACAGAATAAAACTCCCAGTGTACTTTCTCACACTAGAGAATCCTTTCATGAGAAAAATTATACCAAAATGACAAAAATCCAATTAGGGGGACCAAAGATATCCCTTATAAAAGATGCATGTGAAAATAATGCCAAAAAGGTCTAGGCACCAATAGTAGTCAATGGTCTTGGTAGATCTGGACCTAGAAGTAATTTCAGGCTTGGGGTGGGTCAGATACACCAACTAGGTTCACCCCAGTCTGTGGTTTTGCCTTGGAAAATCCTTCAGCTGGTCAAGTCCAATACACAACAGAGAGTCAAATACGTTCATTGGGACAAAATTCTTCAGTGGCATAAGGCAGCAGGCTGTATTCATGGAGGGTTCCATGATGTTAGATGACACAATGTCCTAGTGAAGCCACTGGTTTTGTAGGGGCAAGCTCTGAGTCTGAATTTGTTTTTTTTTTTGCACTGAGGGAAGTCTCTAACCTGTCAGATACTTTTGGCACCTTTGTTCATTCAAGATTTTACCTTCTTTTTTCAGACCTTAGAAAGGAACTCTCCAGTGGGGCCAGGCTGTGGGCTGCATCCAAATAGGGCTCCACATGTCCATATACCTTCTTGCAGAGGTCCTGCTGAAATGGATTTGCTGCTGTGGAGACACTCAGAGCAGGAGCAAACTGTTTCTTCAGACCAGCGAGGTTGCACCTTGCCCCTGTCCTCTGTGGTCTTGTAGTCCACAAATTCCAGGAGTATTAGGAGAAGTCCAGCTAGAGACAGCTAGGTTTTACCTAGAACAGCACTTGGGGTCAGAACTGAGTCCTGTGGAGGCCACTAGCAGGGTCCAGATCAGGTCTAGTTAATACCAGTCAGCTGGGCACTTCAGGAAAAATACCTTTTGCAGATTGTGGTGACCCTGTAGCCACACAGGAGCCTAACCATCTGTCCCTTGGTGTCACTTCCTTGTCCTGGGTGCAGGTAGGAACAGCTGCAAGCCTTCAGGTTTCCTCATAGGTCACAGAAGCAGGTGGAGTTCGTCTTCTTTCCTTCCACAAGTCCGGAATGTTCTGAAAAAGCTGGTATGGGGTGTCACATTTATGTCTGGCACTAGTGTGTAGGTGGGGGGACTCCTGTTCCCTCCCTAACCAGTAGGGTAAAAGTCTCAATCACTGGTCATTAGTAGGGTGCTTGAAAACACCTATGGGCCAAAAGGAGCCTCAGACAGCAATAACCCTTCCATCTAATCATACACTGCAGCTTGACTCAAACACAATAACAATCAACAATAGTAGATACCGCAAACTCAGGGTGCACCCACAAAGACAGGAGGAGGAGGAACCCTAGAGAAACAATCAGGAATAAAGGGCTTCAATTATGATATGAAGAAGGTTGGATGACTCTCCCATGCCCTGGAAAGCTTCAATGATACAGAAACATGATTAATCTTCAACAGATTGGGAAAAAGGACCTTAAAAAAAGTTAGCTACACTTTTACTCAATATATATATGTGTCTATATATAGATATACATAAGCAGAAATTGAGAAGGTAGCCATATCCTCTCCCCAATCTGGTAGTCAGGCCTACCCGTCTATGTTTATTAGCATGCATTCTCATACTGTCCTGTGCCACGCTCGTATTTTCAACCATCATCTTCTCAGTATCAACCTGATTACAAACCAAATCCCATACTGCCGGCACTCTTAACTGAGAAGAAAAAACTACAGGACACATCTTAGGGTAAAACCCCTGGACGCAAAAAAGGAGAAAACCTAATAGAACTATGGACATTATTATTAAAAGCAAACTCTGCGTAAGGAAGTGATGAAACCCAATTGTCATCAGTGACAGTACATTGAAAGTACTGTTTGAGTGTCTCATTGGTCCTTTCCATGAGTACATTAGTTTGAGGAAGAAAGCCTGAAACCAACGTTTTTCTGATAGTCAAAGTAGAACAGAAGGCGTTCTTTCTAAAAATGAGAAATAAAAAGAGGTCAGGATCAGAAACAATTTTCTCTGGACAACCATTGAGGAAAAAAATGCCCTGGATAAAACACACTAGTTTCTGTCGCTAGGTAACTTGGACAGAGCACAGCAGAAAAATGGACCATCTTCGAAAATGACTCCACTGTAACCATATTGGTATTCTTCCTGTCTGAAGGACGTAATTTTACAATAACATTTATGTGAATTGGAAACCAAGGTCTATAGCCTAGCTCTAAGGGTTGCCAAAGCCCCACAGGTCCTTGATGGAAAACAGTGGCTTTGGAGCATATGGGATAACACTGTATATAACTTTTCATATCTTCATTCATATTTGGTCACCAAAATTTGAGACAATGCTAGGGTGTTCGTAATTCCCCTGTGGTCAACAGACTTAGCATCATAACAGAGATGAATAACCATGTCTTGTAGGCTCTTGTCAAGCAAAAAGAGAGATGTTACATGAAAAAATAACAATTCTTTCTTGGTTAATGAATAATGCTTGATATTTTCTTGGTTGAGAATTATCTGGGCAGAATGCACCTCATCAAGATAGGAATTCAGGACTGTGTTAAATCAATCAGGAGGGAAAATTGTTTGAGGTAGGGATTGAGCCTCACCTAGACATCGACAGGAAACAACATCAAACTGGGAAAAGAAAAATGCCTAATGGGATATTTCTACATGGAATGGTCTTGAGAGCTTGAAGATTGTGTGATAAGTCCTGATCATAAAGGGATGTCTAGCTCTTAGTAATAAATGCCTCCACTCAATACATGCTTCTTTCACTGTCAATTGTTCCCATTCCAAAACTGAATAAGTTCATTCTGCAGAAAATATAGAGGAGGAACAAAAGAAGACTGGATGTTCTAGAGAGTCATCTTCTTACATTTGCAGAAGAACTGCACACAGGCCAATTGTAGAAGCATTGGTCTCTATAAAAAATTGCTTACTAGGGTCTGGGTACCTTAAGACAGGGACAGGAGTAAAGGCTTCCTTTAGGTTTTGGAAGGCCTCTTCAGCATGACTGTCCCAGTGAAAACACCAAAACATTTGTTTGTTTCTTTAATAGATGATAGGTTGTAATAGAAATAACATGAGGTATTATAGAAATATTGAATATAAAAAATTGGCAAATCCCCAAAACACAAAAAACATTAAGGCCCTCATTACAACCCTGACGGTCGGTGATAAAGTGGCGGTAATACCGCCAACAGGCTGGCCGTAATAAAAAATGGGATCACGACCACGGCGGAAACTGCCAACATAGACAGCCACTTTAATACACCGAGCACCATGGCAGTAGCAACAAACACCGCGGCGGTCACCGTCAACAGACAGGCGGAAGACAATGTACCGCCCACCCTATCACAACCCACCAATCCACCAGCTTTTACGTGGTGGTACCAAAGACATCAGAAGCACGGTGGGAACAGGACTTGGAAGGGAAACCACTCACCTCTCGACACTCAACGAAGAACCAGGACACCATGGAGCCCAAGTTACAGGTCCTGCCTCATACAAGACGGATATCAAAGGTGGCGTGACGACCATGGTGAGTACTGCACCTAATACACAGTGGAGGGGGGGAGGAAAAAGAGAGTGACACACACACATGCAACACACAAAACACCCCCACCCTCACCCTCACCCACAACACCATACACACAAACACATGCAGCAACCGCACATTTACACCCCGTTACCCCCTGGAAGAACGCAAGGACAAAAGGAATTGAGTTCAATCACTGATATTTTGGAACATGCAGATATAATTAACGAATATAGAAAAATAGTATGTACAAATATTTACAATATGTACAGAGGGCCGTACACTGTCCTTTGCAAATGTCCATGGCCCACTGGGCCAAAAATCATGGGCGAAGCCCACACTTGACTCCTGCCTCAAAACGGAGAAAACACTGCAGCGGCATCAGGTCGTAAACACACAGGCACCTCAGGGAGAAGGAGGGGCACCTCAGCCAGAAAACGGTACTACGCCACTGCTCCTGGAGGGGGCTACATGCCCACTGCTTGGTCCCGGGGAGTGCAAAGCCACAGTCTTTCATGTCTCTCAAAGTGGGTGCTTTACCCACTGCTTGGTCCTCGAGAGTGCAAAGCCACAGTCTCTCAAGTCTCTCAAGTGGGTGGGTTGCCCACTGCTTGGTCCTGTGGAGTGCAAAGCCACAGTCTCTCAAGTGGATGGCTTCTCCACTGGTTCTGGAGGGGGCATGGTGCCCACTCTGCTTCATCCTGCCAAGGATAGGGTGAGTGGATGCTCCACTGGTTCTGGAGGGGGCTTTGTGCCCAGTGTGCTTCATCCTGCCAAGGATAGGGTGAGTGGATGCATTTCTCCACTGGTTCTGGAGGGGGCTTTGTGCCCAGTCTGCTTCATCCGGCCAAGGATAGGGTGAGTGGATGCATTCCTCCACTGGGTCTGGAGGGGGCATTGTGCCCAGTGTGCTTCATCCTGCCAAGGATAGGGTGAGTGGATGCATTTCTCCACTGGTTCTGGAGGGGGCATGGTGCCCAGTGTTGCTGCACTTGTGGTGTGGCAGTTCACATTCCCTCACCTGGGTGTCTGAGTCATGAGATTTGCAGGGAACAGATAGCATGATACTCCATGTAGGCAGGGCCAAATTTCATCCTGCGGTGACTAACGCTGCAAACTGATGGTAGTGCCGGTGCTGATGGGGGTGCTTCAAGTGGTGGTAGGTGGCTCCTGGCCGTCTCCTGCAGCCTCTGACGGCTGCCCACTGGGGATGCTGCTGCTGATAGTTGTTGTGGCAGCGGTGGTGCAGGTGGAGGTGGAGGTGGGGGTGCAGGTGGCAGTGCAGAAAGCGGTGCAGGTGGAGATGCCTGCCGCGGTACAGGTTGCGGGGCTGTCAGTACTGATGGTGGGCTCCAGTCCCTCACCTGGAGCCTCCAAGGCCTGAAATGCCTTGCCTTGGGTTTTCTTCCCCTTCCCCACCTTGGAAGATGCTGCTCGGTCCTTGGCACTGTCCTCTTGAGTTTTGGATGAGGCCTTGCTGGGTGGGTAATGCTTCTTGGCCGTGCTGCATGTTGGCCTCTTCTTCACCTTGGCAGGGGGCGGAATGGGTTGGTCCTTTGCAGGTGTCAGTGGCACACTGTCTGTCCTGACGGGTTCCCCTTTTGATCCTCCAGGACTTGCAGGTACCACAGCGCGCAACAACTTGGTGGCTGAGGTGCTGGCCTGGGATCTGGACACCCTGGCCCAAGGGGAAGGACGGGGGCATAGGGAAGAGGTTAATGTTTGCCAAGAAAAGCTTTTTAGACACACTGGGGCGGGGAGATGGAGGGGTTGTGGGAGTGGAGGAAGAGGGAGTGGTTGTAGGAAGTGTACCTGTGCTGAGTTTGGGTGAAAGTGCATGGGCTGGGGGCTGTTGTGAGGTGGATGGCTGTTGGGTGGGTGGGTGCTTGTGTTTGTGTACTATGGGAGAAGGGCTCACAGACACACTGGGAGAGGACACAGGGGACGTGTGCATGGTTGTGGGCGTGGTGACTGCTCATGAGGGCTGTGTTGTGATGGGCGTGCTGGTGATGGAGGTAGTTGATGAGGATGTAGTGCACGCAGGTGTGTGTAGAGACACTATTGGGAGGGACGTGGATGAAGAGGAAGAGGGGGACACAGTAGAGGAAATGGATGTTGGTGTGTCTGCATGGGGATGGTGCTTGTGTGAGTGCCTGTGAGATGAATGGTGGCGCTTGTGTTTGCCTGAGCCACTTTTGTGTGTTGATTTGGGTGAATGCTGGTCTGAAGGTGTGCTTGGGAGAGGCTGGGGTTGAGGGGATCGGGTCTGGGTAGTGCAATTTGAAGGGGGGGGGGCTGAACACAGGGACAATGGCTGCCATCAGAAATGCTCTCTGTTGGGCTGCCACACAAGAGTGAATGCCCTCCAGGTATGCATTTGTTTGTTTCAAATGCCTCTTTACACTCTGGATGGCATTCCGAGTGGTTGACTGTCCAACAGTGACGGATCTCAGGAGGTCAATAGCCTCCTCACTGAGGGCAGCAGGGCTGACTGGGGAAGGGCCTGAAGTGCCTGGGGCAAAGGAGATGCCCACCCTCCTGGGTGAGCGGGCACAGGAAACATGCTGAGGGGCTGCTGGCAGGGCAGTGCTGGTAGGGGGGGTGGCAGCTGTACCTGTTGTAGGGGTGGGCACAGAGGAGTCCCCACTACTAGTGAGCTTCCATCAGAGGATAAGTCGCTGTCTGTTGTCTCCCCTTCTGTCCCCGTCATGGTGCTCACCTTGCCCTACGTCCCACTGGTGCCTTCAACTTCGGTGGATTCGGCGTCCAGGCCCTTGTGGGATGCAGAACCCTCCATCGCCGGTGCCTCTGCTCCTCTGCCTGATGATGCTAATGCACACAAGGACAGGGTGATAAAACAAAAGGTGGGGGAGAGACAGAGGATACACTTGGTCAATGCCAGCAACACCACTACCATTGGCGGACACAACACACAGGCAGCGGCCTATGCACTAGGCCATGCCCAACCATTTACTGAGACAGTCTCTAGCCTATGAGGTAGGAGTGCACCAGAGCCTGCACAACAAGGGACCTACCCTGCCATGATAGCCCTGGCCTAGGGGCACCCACAGCCCACATCCCCAACCCAGCTAACTACTAAAGCACGCAAAGTCAGCTTTCAGAATCTGTAGGAAAATCACCAGCCCATGGGAGACTATGCCTAACCCCATTTGCTGCACACCTGGAACCACAGGAGCCTGACTAGTTGTAAATGGCCACTACCACTATTGGGTTTGAGTGCCACAGAGCCTGCCTAACAAGTTCACCCTGGCTTAGAGGAACCCACAGCCCACAGCCCACATCCCCCATCCCTGAATGAGACTGTACTCACCCCCTTGTGGCTGCTGTGCTGCCCTCAAGCGCCCATCCAACTCCGGATAGGACACCGTCAGGATGCAGAACATCGGGGGGTCATGGTGCGACGGGCACCCCTTCCACATTGGGAGGCCAGCCCCAGCTGGGCCTCCGCCGTTTTCTTGGTCCAGCGGCGCAGGTCCTCCCATCTCTTGCGGCAGTGGGTGCTCCCCAGGGTCCGCACCTCCTTGGCAATGGCACGCCAAATAACCTTCTTCTGGTGGGTGCTGACCTGCAGGGAAAAGACAGCAGAAAATGTAATTAATCACCCGTCTGAACTGTCATACTCAATGCCCACCAGTTCCCACCCATGCCCTGACGCAAACACACTGACCACCTCTCATGCAGCACTCAGACCAGGACGCCTCAGCACCCCCCAATATGTGGCTTACATCCACACCACTCCAAACAAAGCATGCCCAGTAGGGAGACTCACCCACCCCACAAATTCACCACCCACACAAGGCCAAGCCAACAGGGAAAGCACAGACATACAGGGTAACACACCCATGTACAAGATGGCACAGGCAGATACATTAACAATGCATTTGCATCCCAACAGGACCCCTACTCAACGTCACCAGAGAGGAGGTGCCAGCTACATCCAGTCCCCCCCCAGAAGAGGCCCACAGTGATGACAGCAGCTCTGCACGCCTGAATCAGGATGACCAACCTGGCCCATCAGGGACCTCTGGACAGTTGGTTACCTAAGCCCAGTCACACACCACCACAGAGTCTCCCCCCTCAGGAAACACCACCACAGCACCCACCTAGCAGGCCCATACCTCTGTCCCCAGGACACATCAATCAGCAGTGTGTCCACCTCTACAGGGACCCCAGGGCACCCCAAAGACCCAGGACAATCAGCGACCTGGGGTCAGTCGCAGTGGGCACACGGTTCAGGGGACAGAGGCCCAGGACAACAGGGAAGCTGGGAGGAGTGCTGTGTGCCAAGGGGAGAACAGGTCCAGGGAACTGACTCTCCAGGAGGCACTCACCGCGATCCTGGGAGCATACTAACATTCCCAGGATTCACTGGGACAGATCATGGACAAGTTGCAGGAGAACATGCGGCTGCAGGAGGGACAGTACCTGGGGATCAGGGAGGACTTGAAGTCCATTAATACCACCCTGGTCTCCATTGCAGGGGTGCTGGCAGACATGGCCAACATTATGAGAGAGGCAGTGTCACACCAGCGGGCCCCTGCCACTAGCCAGACTAATGAACATCCTTTCACCTCCGCTCCTGCTAGTGGACAGGAGGCCCAACCACAGGACCAACAGGCCGCCAGCACCCCTCCCCCTGCAGTAAGAGAACCACCCTGCAAATGTTCCCTGTGATCCAGGCAGAATCCTGAGACTATTGCCAAGACCCCCCACCAGGAAATAATACTCTCCTGATGGTCACCCTGTCCATCTTGAACTGCCATGCTCCCCTTCCTATGCCCCCTTGGACAATGCACCTGTGCTACAAAGAGACTGGAGTCTACCCTGGACTTTCTTCCATCATCAACCCAGCCCATTGCACTTCCCACTTTTCTTCAGCGCACTGCAATAAACACACTTTGAAAAAATACAAATATGGAATATGTCAAATGATTTAAGCATGTATTCATTTTACAAGGATTAAACATTGCAATTCAACTGTACAGTTATGTATAAATAGGAAAGACCTGTAGTTGGCTGCAGTGAACACACCAGGAGCGATAGCGGGACACCAATATCTGCAAATAGAGATGCCAAATGTACAGTGAGTGGCCATAGAAGTAGGAAGTGACAGGCTGCTAGTGACAATGTCAAACATTAAACTGTCAATGAGATGTGAAGCTAGACTGTCTTACCTGTTGGTCATTGGAAGTATTGACATATCACTGCAGTTCTGTTGTCCTAATCCTCATTCTCTGCCTCCTCATCTACACTGTAGACAGGGTTCACTGCTGCCACATGGCCATCTCAAGCCTCCTCCTCCTGCAGAAAAGAAAATCGACGTCTCAAGGCAAAGTTGTGCAACATACAGCATGCAACAATGATCTGACAGGCCTTCTTGGGTGAGTAGCACAGGGATCTACCTGTTCGATGGAGGCGCAAAACCTGGCCTTCAGGAGGCTGAAATGTACGTTCAAGAATCCTTCTTGTCCACCCATGTGCCTCATTGTAACGTTCCTCTGCCATTGTCCTGGCATTCCTAACAGGGGTCAGTAGCCATGAGAGGTTGGGGTAACCAGAGTCACCTGCAAATATTGAGGGACAACTGTTAGCCACACACTAACCCTTATGACCCACACCGTACCCACACACCAACATCCACTTGGTGGAAACCAGGGCTCACTTATTAGCCACACCCTGTGCCTCTGGAGCTGGCCCATCACATTTGGAATGCTGCTATTCCTCAGGATGAAAGCATCATGCACCGATCCAGGATACTCAGATGTACTGGTCCGCCAAATACACCATGTGCACATTCATCGACTGAAAACTTTTTCGATTTCTGAAGACCTGTTCATTTCCCCGGGAGGGGACAAATGCTATATGTGTTCCATCGATAGCCCCAATAATATTGGGGATATGTCCCATTGCATAGAAGTCAGCCTTCACTGTGGCCACATCCTCCACCTACGGAAAAATGATGTAGCTGCACATGTATTTAACCAGGGCAGACAACTCTCTGGTCAACACGATTGAAAACATTGGCTGTGACATTCCTGCTGCCAAGCCCACTGTCACTTGGAAGGAACCAGTTGCCAAGAAATGGAGCGCAGATAGGACTTACACAAGAGGGGGGATTCCGGTGGGGTGACGGATAGCAGATATCAGGTCAGGCTCCATTTGGACACACAGCTCCGTGATTGTTGCCCTGTCAAGTCTATAGGTGAGTATTATGTGCCTGTCCTCCATTGTTGCCAAGTCCACCAGGGGTCTGTCCACGGGGGGATGTCTCTATCTCCTATTCATCTGCAGCGGTTGCAATCTATAGGGCAAAAGAGTGAGGAGCCGGTCATTATCTGTACATTGTAACCACTACAGTTAAATGCATGATGTGATTTTAATAATTCATTAGTGGCATATGCCCTGAATGTACAGTTGTGAACTGGAACACATTTAGGATTCATGGCCTGCCGCTCTCCTCCCCGAAATGGCGTCTGCCTGTCCTGTATAAAGGGACAGGTGGAAGTGAGGTTATTCTGCTGACATTGTGCGCTGTTGAGGGAGGTGGTCGTGAACCCCCGTGCAACTCCTCATTGGTTATCATTGGTCCCTACAGGGTACAGTGGCCAATAGTGATGTACACCGGCATTGACGGTATGCACCGCCGTGGATGTCACCGCCATTTTCTATCTCTACACTCACTTGCTACCTGACCTTCAACAGGGGAGGACCTTCACTGCATGTGCTGCTTAGACCTGTGTCTCGAATCTACCATGGCTTGTATAACTGGGGAAATGGCCCCTGCCTTCACCTCAGCGGATTTGGAGAGACTGGTGGATGGGGTCTTACCCCAGTACTGACTGCTGGATGGGCCTCCAGACCAACAGGTAAGTACACTGTGAGCACAATGCATATGGCATGAATGCATGGAGTGGTGTGTGTGAAAGCCTCGTGTTGGGTGGGGGTTGGTGGATGGCCCTGGGCAGCGTGCATCTTTTATGCTGGGCCATGTCTGTGTGTAAGGGGAATGGGAAGAGATATGGTGGGCCATGAGTGTAACACACAGGATGGTCTAACTAATACCTTTCAATGTGTATATTTACTCTACAGGCCAGCACCCATCAAAAGAAGGGTATATGGTGTGCCATTGCCAAGGATGTGCGGACCCTGGGGGTCTACAGCAGGCGGAGCACCCACTGTCGGAAAAGGTGGGAGGACCTGAGACGCTGGGCATGGAAGATGGCAGAGGCCCAGCTGGGGATGGCCTCCCAACGAGGAATGGGTGCCCGTCGCACTTTGACCCCCCTGATGGCCTGCATACTGGCAGTGGCCTATCCGGAGCTGGACGGGCACTTGGGGGCATCACAGCAGCCACAAGAGGGTGAGTACAGTGCCAATCATCACTACTTACGCCTTGTGGGGTGGTATCCGGGTGGGGGATGTGTGCCTGTGGGTGCCCCTAAGCCAGGCCTGACATTGCAGAGTAGGTTCCATGTTGGGCAGGGTTCTGATGTGAATTTCCTTCAACCTGGCTCGTAGGCTTCCACTGCTGGGCAGGGCTATGTGGGTCCCAGGTATGCTGAAGGGAACGGTATGAGTCCCTCCCCACTGGCATTGTTACTGGTAGTGCATTGCCTAGTGCGTAGGGCTGTTCCCCGTGTGTGAGTGTGTTGTGTACACCAACAGTGGAATTGGTGCAGCAATTGACAAATGTATTCTTTGTATATCACCCCTTTTTGTTTTGTCACCCTGTTCTTATGTGCATTAACATCATCTGGCGGAGGAGCAGTGGCTCCTGCAATGGAAGGAGCTGCATCCCACAGGACCCAGGAGGCAGAGTCCACTGACGGTGAGGGCACCAGTGGGACAGAGGGCAAGGGGAGCACCATGATGGAGACAGGAGAGGACAGTTCAGACACAGATACCTTCTCCGATGGCGTGGCAGACACCTCTGTGCCCACCCCAGCTACAGGTACAGCTGCCACCCCCCTACCGACACTGCCCTCCCAGCAGCCCCTCAGGCAGTTGCCCGTGCCTGCTCACCCAGGAGGGTGGGCATCTCCTTCGCCCCAGGCACCTCAGGCCCTACCCCAGTGAGCCCTGCTGCCCTGAGTGAGGAAGCTATTGACCTCCTGAGATCCATCTTTGTTGGACAGTCAACCATTGTGAATGCCATCCAAGGGCTGGCAGCCCAAATGCAACAGACCAATGCATTTCTGGAGGGCATTCAAACTGGCTTGGATCAATCCAGGCTCTGGCGTCCTCTTTGGTGGCAGCCATTGTCCTTGTTTCCACCCTCCCCCTCCATCTTCCTCTTCCCAGTCCCATTCCCCTCAACCCCAAACTATCCCAAGCACACAGACAGACATGCATGCACACAGGACAACACACAAGAGTGGAACAGGCAAACACAAGCACCACACATCATCCCACAGGCACTCACATAAACACCATCCAGATGCAGACATAACAACATCCACTGTCTCCACTGTGTCCCCCTCCTCCTCATCTCCACCTCCCTCCCAGTTGCGTCTACACTCACACCTGCATGGTCTACACCATCATCCACCACCAGCATCACCACCACACCTAGCAGATCACACACCACACCTGCAGACACCACCCCAACAGCCATGCACACGTCCCCTGTGTCCTCTTCCACTGTGTCTCTTCCCCCCTCCCAAGCTACACAAATGCAACCACTCAGACACCCTACAGCCATCCACCTCACAACAGCATCCAGCCCATGCACCTGCACCCAAACACAGCAGACAGACACCTCCTACAACCACTCCCTCTTCCTCCACTCCCAAACCTTCTCCCTCTTTCCGCCCCAATGTCCCTAAGAGGCTTTTTCTCTCCATCACTGACCTCTTTCATTCCCCTCCTCCTCCCATCCTTCACGTAAGACCAGGGTGCGTAAAACCAAGGCAAGCACCTCAGCCACCCAGTCCACGGGCCCAGTAATGTCCACAGCAACTCCTGGTGGGAAAGGATTCCGGGAACCAGGCAGCCACACGGAAAGGGGGCCTGCCCCAAGTCCTGCCAAGAAGGGCAAGGTGCCACTCCCAGCTGCTGAAACGAAGGGAAAGATGCCACCCTCAGCTGCTGAAACGAAGGGAAAGATGCCACCCTCAGCTGCTGAAAGGAAGGGAAAGGTGCCTCCCCCAGCTGTTGTAAGGAAGGGGAAGGAGGAATCCCCAGCTGCTGCCAGGAAGGGGAAGGAGGAATCCCCAGCTGCTGCCAGGAAGGGCAAGGGGCCTGCACCAGCAGGCAGAAAGGACAAACATGGTGGTGCAGCCGTCCGAGGCTGTAGGGGATGGGCTAGAGCCTCCCCCCATCACCAACTCTATCAGCAATACCGCCCCAGCCCCACTACCACCAGCAGCAGCACCAGTGGGCAGCCGTCCGAGGCTGCAGGGAATGGGCTGGAGCCTCCCCCCACCACCAGTTCCACCAGCAGCACCGCCTCCAGCACCACCACCAGCAGAAGCAGCACCAGTGGGCAGCCGTCCGAGGCTGCAGGGGATGGGCTGGAGCAGCCTCCCACCACAAGCTCCACCAGCAGCACTGCTACTGGCACCACCACCAGCAGCAGCAGCACCAGTGGGCAGCTGTCTGAGGATGCAGGGGATGGGCTGAAGCCCCCCCACCACTACCAGCAGCACCACCACCACTGCTACCACTGAGCAGCCATCACTGCCTGTGTACAGTGTGTAGTCCTGTATCCATGGGCTTTTGTCGGGCCTGCCCCTGCAAATCCTGTGGGTATGACACTCAGCTGAGAGACTGTGATGTTGCACTCCCCAAGATCAGCATCACAGGGCACAATGCCCCCTCCAGAACCAGTGAGAAGCCATCCACTCACCCCATCCTCCCCAGGATGAAGTTCACAGGGCACGATGCCCCCTCCAGAACCAGTGGAGAAGCCATCCACTCACCCCATACTCTCCAGGATGAAGTTTGCAGGGCACAATGCCCCCTCCAGGACCACTGGAGATGCCATCCACTCACCCCATCCTCCCCAGGAAGAAGTTCACAGGGCACAATGCCCTCTCCAGAACTAGTGGAGATGCCATCCACTCACCCCATCCTCCCCAGGATGAAGTTCACAGGGCACAATGCCCCCTCCAGAACCAGTGGAGATGCCATCCACTCACCCCATCCTCCCCAGGATCAAGAGCACAGGGCATGTTGCCCCCTCTAGAGCATGTGGGCAAATCACCCACTCAAAAGACTGTGGCCTTGCACTCCCAAGGACCGAGCACAGGGCATGTTGCCCCCTCCAGTGCATGTGGGCAAGTCACCCAGTTGAGAGACGGTGGCCTTGCACTCCCCAGGACCAAACACAGGGCATGTTGCCCCCTCCGGGACCAGTGGATTTGTTCCATCTTCCAGCTGAGGAGCCCCCCATTCCCCGTCCCCCTGAGGTGCCTGCCTATTTTTTAAATGATACCCCTGCATTGTTCTCTCCGTGTTGTTGAAGGAGACAAGTGGGGCCTTGGACTTTGTATTGTGGCCTTGTGGACCACGAACATTGAGGACTGGGCAGTGTCCCTTCATTATTAAATATGTATATAGTTTTGGATTTGGATGCACGTATTTCTACTATATTTATCTTATTACACTCACTTTGATCTATTGCTGTTTTCCTTGCATTATTCCTGAGGGTTACATTGTAAATATGTTATGTTACTGCATCTGCTTGTGTGTGTGGTGTTGGGGATGGGGGTGTTGCATGTTGCATGTGTGGGTCACTCTCTTTTTCCTCCCCTCCCCTGTGTGCTAGGCGGCAGTACTCACTTTGGTCGTCTTTGCTGTTGATGTTCGTGGTGGAGCAGGACATAGAAGATCATTGGGAAGATATGTAGTTCGGGCTCCATGGCGGCAGGGTTCTTCCCAGAGTCTCCACAGGTGAGTTGTTTCCCTTCTGATCTCAGTTTCCACCAGGCCTTTGATGTCGTTGGTACCGCCCCGGAAAAGGTGGTGGATTGATGTGTCATAATACAGTGAGCAGAACATTGACTTCCGCCTGGCTGTAGGCGGCTACCGCTGTGGTGCCTGTCGATTCCGGGCTGGCGGTCGGTGTGTTAAAGTGGCTGTCTGTCTGAGCTGTTTCCGCCATGGTCATAATTTGGTGGTATTTACCGCCAGCCTGTTGGCGGTATTACTGCCACTTTATCACCTTCCGCTAGGGTTGTAATGAGGGCCATAGTTTTTAGGTATTCAGGCAAAACCCAAAAAACAATGAGTATCCCTAACCGTAGTATGAGACGGGCATTCCAATTCCGCAGAAAATATCTTTGGGTCCATGGTGATTCCTTCAGAGTTCAATATAAACAACAAATGTTCCACTTCCTTGGACTCAAAAATACACTTTTCAGGTTTACAGGTTGAGGTATTTTTATGTAACCTTTATAAGACTCCCATCACTTATTCTCGATGATCAGACTGGGTTCACGAAAGGTCAAAATATCATCCAAATAAACTATAGCAAATATATTTAGGATATCAGAAAAATAATGTCCGTCTTCCATTCATTCCCTTTTTTTATCCGGATCAGATGGAATTCCCCTTTGATAGCCAACTTAGTCAAGATTTGAGATTTTCAAACTGCTTCCAGAATACCCTTAATTAAAGGAGGGAAATAAGATATTTTACTCTAATCTCATTAGATTGCCTAGAATTGATACAATGTCTGAACTAATTATCTTTCTTGAACATGAAAAATGAAGCTGCCCCAGCAGGAGGGTTGAAAGGAACCATGAGCCCATTCTTCAGTGGCCAAGAAAAAGGGGGGTGCCAAAAAAGTTGTTTCCTGTGTTGATTCCCATAGGACCTTTAGACACGATTACAGCCCAAACCACTGGACAGAATTACACCAAAGTTGGCAGAAAGCTAGCTTTCCGTATGCAGACTGCGCTTTGGCTTAGTTGGTGTAAATCTATTCAGTAGTTTTTGAGATATTAAAGGAAATCAACATTTTTGTATCTGAGTTTGTGGATAATTTGTGAATATTTGTGAATTTTCGCGAAGGCACATGTGAAAAGAAGCAAAGCAATTGGCTGACCACAACCTGACTAGAAAATGTGGCTGCCGTTTTACTTTCTGTGCCACGGTCTACAGGAGGGAAAATCCTAACTAAAAGTGGCATAAGGGGCCAAGGTGGGGGTACCGTGACCACAAGGATGTGATATAGGTGTGTTTTAGGGGCCAATTATGGGTTTAAAATAATTTTGTGCCACCATGCTCAATATTCGCCAACTATTCACAAAATATTTGTGAATATGGAAAAAAATTGGAAGAGAAACTACAAACTCATTGATACACTAATTAATTCACTTATACATTCACTCAGAGACTCATGCACCCACTCACACAAACCCTCAGACACTTAAGTACCCACTAAGACCCTCATGCACCCACTCACAGACCGACTCAGAGACTAACGCAACCACTCACTGGCTCTCTCAGAGAGTGACACATCTAATCACAGACCCACTCAGACACTGAGGCACCTACTCACTGACCCACTCAGACCCTCATATACCCACTCACAGATCCACACAGATACTGAAACAAACATTCCCAGATCCAATCAGCCACTGATCCACTCACTCATAAGCACACTCAGACACTGATGCACCCATTCACAGACCCACACTGTTCCTCATGACCTACCCCCAGACTCAGTGAGACCCTCACACACCCACTCACTAATCCCCTCAGACTCTCATGCACCCACTCACAGACCCACTCAGACACTGTTACACCCATGCACAGACCCACTCAGACCCTCACACACCCATTCACAGACCCACACAGACAATTTAACATCTACTCACATACCCACTTAGACACTGATGCACCTACTCACAGACCCGTTCAGACCCTTAAGCACCCATTCACAAATCCACTCAAACCTTCATGCACCCACTCACAAACTAATTGGGACCCTCATGTACTCACTCACATAACCACTCAGATACTGATGCACCCACTCTCAGACCCAGTGAGGCACTCATGTACCCACAGAGAGACCCACACTCATACACCCACTCACAGACCACTCAGAGCCTCATGCACCCACTCACAGACCCCTTCAGACATTGATGCACCCACTCACTGACTCACTCTGATCCCCACGCACCCACTCATAGACCCCTTCCGAACCTCACTCACCCAGTCTCAGACCCACTCAGACACTCCCACTTCCACTCACAAACTCACTCAGACTCTGATGCTCCCACTCACAAACCCACGTAAACAGTGAGACATCCCTTTATAGACACACTCAGACACTCAGAACCTCATGCACCCACTCACAGACCCACACAGACAGTGACACAGCTACTCATAGACCCACTCAGCCACTGTTGCGCCCACTGACAGACCACTCAAAGCCTCATGCACCCACTCACAGACCCACTCAGACACTGATGCACCCACTCACTGACTCACTCAGATCCTCACGCACCCACTAATAGACCCACTCTAAACCTTACTCACCCAGTCACAGACCCACTCATACATTCCCGCTCCCACTCACAAACCCACTCAGACTCTGATGCTCTCACTCACTAACCCACTTAAACAGTCAGACATCCCTTCATAGACCCACTCAGACATTGACACACTGACTCACTGACCCACTCAGATCCTCATGCACCCACTCACAGACCAACACAGACACTGACACGGCTACTCACAGACCCACTCAGACACTGACGCACCCACTCAAGGTCCAACACAGTCCCTCATGCACCCAGTCACAAACCCATTTAGACCCTCATGTATCCACCCCTAAACCACTCAGACTCGCATGCACCTAGTCACAGACCCACACAGACACTGACACATCCACTCACAGACCCATTCGGACACTGACACACCCACTCACAAATCCACTCGGACCCTTATGCTCCAACTCACAGACCCACTCAGACACTGTCTCACCCACTCACAGACCCACTCAAACCCTCATCCATCCATCCACAGACCCACACAAACACTGACACATCCAACAACAGACCCACTCAGACACTGATTCACCAACTCACAGGCCCAATCAGATCCTCAAACACCCACTCACAAATCCACTCAGATGCTCATGCACCCACTTACAGACCCAATGAGACCCTCATGTACCCACTCACAGATCCACTCAGACACTGATGCACCGGCTCAAAGACCCAGTGGGACACTCATACCCCAAATCACAGACCACTCAGAGTCTCATGCACCCAACACACAGACCCAAAAAGACACAGACACACCCACTAAGACACTGATGAACACACTCTCACACCCAGACAGAGACTCTCACTCCAAATACACCCTCTTCTATCTATTCTAACCAGAGAGATAGGCTGTGGCCAACTCCCTTTGGCTGTATGAAGCAGTGGTTGGATAAACGTATCATAATGAAAAATTATTAATATAAAAAACCATAGAAATTCACTGAAAAAATTCAAAGGTTACAGGGACTATATAGTTAGAATGAATTTACTTCCACAAAACCAGAGAAAATCAGCAGTTAAAGTTACCTGAGCTAACTATAACATGCACCCCTGTAATGCACTGCTTATGGCATTACATATTACATCATTCATGACATAGTCAGAAACATCTCTGATGACATCTCAGATAACATCACTGTGGAAGTAAATTCAGGATCTAACTATAACGTCCCGGTAACCTTTAAATATTTTCTGTGAATTTTTACGGTTTCTAAGGTCAATTGTATTTCCTAACTCCTAACTCTAATGACCCTATAACCTTTGATTTTTTCAGCATACATGCATATATACATATCTATATATATATAAAACCTTGTAGCAGACGGCACTACGTACTTATAGTTAAGACCATGTTTCCATAGAAAAAGTGTTTTTTGACTTGCATATCTCTTTGGCACCATTTGACAAATCTTCACGAAATTCTTCGAAAAAAGTGTGGGGGTGATTGTTGTTATGTATGGAAAATTTTGGGGTGATCCGTCAAGTGGGGGCCGAGAAAAAGGGGGCTAAAAGATTTTGCATTTCCCATGTTAATTTGCGTAGGATTCTTTAGATACGACTACAAGCCGAACCACTGGACGGAATTGCACCAAATGTGGCAGAAAACTAGATGTTGGTACACAGATTATGCTTTCACTTATTTGGTGTTAATCTGTTCCGTAGTTCTTGAGCTATTAAGGGGAAAATTAATTTATATATCTCTGGGCATGAATAATTTGCAAATATCACAAATGTTTTTAGATTACACGTGCAAAAAGAAGCATTACAATTGGCTGACCACAACCTGGCTTCAAAGTTGCTGGCACCATTTTATTTCACGGGACACAGTCCGCGGGGAAGAGAATCCAAATTAAAAGTGGTATAAGGGGTCAGGGTGAATGTACCCTGACCCCAGGGGTGTGAAGTAGGTGTGTTTTAGGTGCAAATTATAGCTTAAAATAACTTTGAATCACCATGTGTGATATTCATGAAAATTCGTGAATTTTCGCTATTTATTAGCGAATATGAAAACATTTGAAATAAAAAACACAAACTCATTCAAATACTAATTTATTCACTCAGAGACTCATAAGTCCACTCACACACTCACTCAGACACTCATACACCCCCTCACACCCACTCAGACTCATACACCCACTTTCAGACCCACTCAAACACTCACAGATCCACTGACAGAGACAGCCCTGTGGCCAACCTACGCTGCCCACAGTCAAAGGATGTGTGTGACATGCGGTTGGGTGTTTATAAGGGCTTGACTGCAAGGCCTGGCTGTAGTCATTCCTTGGGACCAGCCCCCACATATCATACAGTAATTAAAATAGCTTTACATAAAAAAGCACCAAAATTGACAGAAAAACAAAAACAAAGCTTACAGGGACGTTATAATTATGTTCAGAATTTACTTGTACAAAACCATAAAAATTCAGCAGTTATAGTTAGAGTTCTTTTAAGGAGCTATAACTTGTGCCCTAAGGTAACTATACCTCGCATCTTCGCATGCACAGCTAATTACTCTTGATCGTATATGGCATGTTTGATATTATCACTGCCACATTTTCAATACAATTATAGATGAGACAACTGTGCATGGCGAGGGCATGAGTTATAGTTATCTTAGAGTGCGAGTTAAAGTTACTTAAAAGAACTCTAACTATAACTGCTGAATTTCTATGGTTTTGTTCAAGCAAATTCAGAACTTAACTCTAATGTCCTTGTAACACTTGCATTTTTCAGTGAAAAAAAAAATATATATATATATATATATATATATATATATATATATACTTAAAACACAAAGGTTACATGGACTTCATAGTTGGGTACTAAATTTACTTGCCAAAAACCATAGAAATGCAGCTGACATAGTTATGGTTAACTCAAGTAACTATAACTCTCTCCCTAAGTCGTGCCTCCTCCATGCGTTTGTTCGCATACATATTACAAATGTTGCTTTGATATTATCAATGATGTCATTAAAGATGTCATCTCTGATGTAATATGTGGGGTAACTAACAGTGCATGGGGAAGGCCCAATTAATAGTTACCATAGGGTGCCAGGGCCAAAAGTTTTTTTTTTCTTAATTATCAGCTAAATCCACAGGAGGATCGTGGATTTTTTGAAAGGGCTGTATTATGCATCTCTTATTAATGTTGCCCTCAGGTGGGCCACGTCCTGGGGCATATCCAATATAATTAATAAGGAAGGGGGCACACGGGGCCTCATCCTAGGCCTTTTAAAAGTCTCGGGTACCACCTCCTGCCTGGGGCAATATTTTAAAAACTTGTGGGGGGACAGTGCAGACTCCCTGGGCCCTGGAGATCACACATCCCGGGGCTACATAATTTGAAAGAAAAGGGGAGCCCTGCACACCCCCTCTGTCCAAGGGACCACCACCTTTCCTGGGCCCATTTTATGATTATATGGTGGGGCTATGCAGACTCCTCCAGGCCACGGGGACGACCACCTCACCAGAGCTACATCATAAAAAAAGTTAGGGGGGCTGATCCGAAACCCCCTAGGTCCTGGGGAGTGCCACCTCCTCAGGACAATATTAAAAAAATATATGGGGGGTTCACTGATCCTTCTTGGTCCCAGGGACCACCACTGTCCCCACCAAGGGCACCCAGTATAGATTTATGGGGACTGCAGGTGGAGCCTCAAGGCCCCCACAGTCCCAGCTGGCTCCCTGTCCTGCTGAAGCCAGCCTGTTTGAGCCAATATTTGCACACAGGAAGCTGCTGCAAATAGCTTTGACTTGCCTGTGGGCAGAGAAAGTCATGAAATCTCATCTTCCATTAAGTGCAAGCATTTTTAAAGCTCCTGCTTGCTGGAAGCAGAGTGTTTGATTTTGCTTTGCAGGAGCTGTCACAGCTGCCTCCAAACAAAAGTAATCAGCTTTATTCTTAAAGGTGGGCACCTTAGCAGGCAGTAGGAGCTCCAGGTGGGAGGTCTGCCTAGCACTCCCCTCCTTCTTTAAAAAAAAGTATTTAGTCCCAGGGGAGGTATGGTCCCTGGGCTGGGGAGAGGGTCTCTGCAGCCCTCCCATCTTTTCTTTTTTACATATAGCCCCAAGGAGGTGGTGATCCCCAGGGCAAATGGGGGGTCCATGCAGTGACCCCATAGTCTTTTTAAATTATGCAGCCACCTGCATAGTCTTAAAATGTAGCCCTGGGGAGGTGGTGGTCCCTGGGGCTTTTAACAGCCTTATGGGGGGGGGCATGTGCCACCCTCCTTAATATTAAAATAAGGTATGCTTCAGGGACCTGGTCAACCCAGGGGGAAAATCAGAAGCAAGCACGGGAGTCCACACTTGCTTTTTTTCTTTTTTTTTTTTAAATTTACAGATAAATCCACAAATAATTGTACATTTCACTGTGAATTTAAAAAAAAAAAGTTTTTTGCCCTTGTGGGATCCCTCGGGGGACCCTGCACCAAGACTAGGAAGTTAAAGTAACCACACCTTGCCCCGTTTTCTTTTCTTTTTTGTTTGTTTTTGAGACTCAGCTGAAGCCAAGTTTCAAAATGGTTGCCAACATTTCCTGGTTGAAGTGCTGGGAGCCAATCAGATCTCTGCATAAGATCGTCAGTATTCACGAAGTTGTCGCAACCGTAGATATTCAAGTGTGGATTTCCTTAAATTTCTCTTAAACTACTGAATGGATTTACATCAAATACCAAAATGCTTAGTCTGTGGAATAAAAGCTACCTTTCAGCCAAATTTGGTGTAATTCCATCCAGGGGTTCAGGCTGCAGTCATCTAAAGAGTGAATGGGAATTAGCATGGGAAACACACTTTTTTAATCTCTTTATTTATCCCCCGCTTGACAGATCACACCAAAGCCTTTCATGCACCATAAGATCCTTGGACACACTTTTTTTTGAAAATGTTGTGAAGATTTGCCAAATGATGCCAAAGATATAACTAAGTCAAAAAGCGATATTTTTATGGAAACTAGGTCCTAACTATAACTACCTACTGGTGACTGCCTGTAGATAATATATATATAACTACAACTACCTACTAGGGACTGCCATTAGGTTATATATATATGAATATATATTACCTACTGACCGTTGCCAGTAGGTAGTTATAGTTAGGAACTAGTTTCCACAGAAAACATTTTTTTTGTCTGAGTTGCCCATATATTTGGCGCAGTTTGATGAATCTGTATGACATTTTCAAAACTAGTTTGCCACTTACTTCAGCTGCTGTCTGGAAAGTTTTGGGGTGAATCATCAAGCGGGGGCTGAGAAAAAGGAGGAGTCCAAAACCCAATTTCCCCATAAAACTTCCCATGGAGATTTTAGCCATGACTACAGCCCGATCCACCAAATTTGGCAGAACGCTAGATTGTGGTTCAGAAAAATCTCTTTTTCTAATTTGGCATAAATATGTTCAGTAGTTTTGCTGTTATTAAAGAAAAAAGATGTATATATATCTAAAGATGCAGATTTGCTGGGGATCCATGCAGCAACAGCAATGCTATGTTTAGCTAGCAACCAGACTGGAAAGTTGCAGCAGCCATTTTGTGATTCAGGACACGGTTCTTGAATGGGGGAAATAAAAATAGAAATAGGATATAAGGGGTCAGGCTAGAAGTATACTGATGCCATGGGTGTGATGGAGGGGTTTCAGAGGAACTCCTGATGCTTATGAACTTGCCCAAAAATAGAATCACAGCTCCACACCCAAATTATGAGTGTCAAGTAAAGCATTTGCCACGAAGTGCAAATTAATTATTTTGATACTAAACAGAGTGAGAACACTGGATAAAACATAGTTGTCTATAAAGAAAAGAAGCCAAAAAAGGCTTATTCATAAAATTAATTTTTGCAGAATTTTTAAAGGAGAATAGAAGTATATGTCTAGTCTTAACGAAGAAAGCTACTTGCAAAAGATCGCATTAGTACATGCAGTTGAAATAACTGACAGGTCCTAATAAGTAAAATATGGTACTCCAATTGCAGAAGAGGAGATGGTTCCTAGAAATGTAAAGGAAGTGATAGCTGAAGAGGTACAAAGAAGGCGTAGTTTTGTCCCTGTACAGAAATGGGATTAGAGTGGTATTTGTAGTGTTCGTCAGGAATCAATTGATGTATTTAGACATTTTCTATCTCAATTTCCAGAAGTGTGAAGCAGAAAATTGCAATTTTGCAAGCGTTAGATCCAAGCCAAGTCAGGAAATATTGTAATTCACAATGTCACTCACTGGCGTATCTATCCACAAAAGTGTATACAAGTACTTTTCATCATTTAAGAATGTTGGGTGTTCATCATTCACAAATGAGAAAGTTTGTTAAAAGACTTGGGAAATAGTCCTGCATTGTGTTTAGGAGTAAGAAACAAAGCACTTTGGTGGTCATTGCAACCTCAGCGGTCTTTTTGTAAGACCGCCGAGGAACCGCCTTACTGAAGACCGCCAGTGCAGGCAGTTTTCCGCTTGGCGAATTATGACTGCTGGCAGCCTTCTGTCCTTTTTCGGATGGAGAGCCCCCAGCAGCCGTACTGGAGGTCAGCGGGGAAGTGAAGGTTGCTCCACCTCCACCGCCCAGTCATCAGAACACCGCCCACCGAATCACATTCTGTGATTCGGCATGGCGGTGTTCTGGTGATGAGGTGCTGGCAGCGGAGCAGCCCCCATGGATCTCGTCCCCTCCCAGAAGTTGAACGGACCAGGTAAGTTGATCGTCTGCTAGAGGAGGGTGTTGGGGTGTTGTGTGTTGTGTGCGTGAATGGGGGTGTGCGTGTGAATATGTTGAGGGAGTGTATGAGTGAGTGTATGCATGCAGGGGGGTGTGTTATGTGTCTGGAAATGTGTGCATGTCTGTCTGTATGTATGTCTGTATGTATGTGTGCGTGTATGACTGTGTGCGTGTCTCTTGGCATGTTTGTTGGTGTGTGTGCAGGTATGTATGTTGGTGGCGTCTGCATGCTTGTAGGGTGTGGGGGTGTTTCTATGTTGGGGTAGGGGTGGGGAGGGGGGTCCTGTCACCTTTGGGGGGTGGCAGTGTGGTGGGGGGAGTGGGAGGAGTACTCGGGGGTGGGGGAGACCCCTATCAGTGCCAGGGAAGGAATTCCCTGGCACTGATAGTGCTTAATGCCATGGATTTCCTGGTGGTTCCCAACAATATGAAGTCCATGGCGGTCAGCAGGGTCGGAATACCACTGGCGGTTTTGTGACGGCTGCCGGGCTGGAGACCAAAGTCTGCAGCCCAGCGGTCGTCTCCACCCTGGCGGTCGGAGAAGTGGGGGATGACCATGGCGGTAACCGCCATGGTCATGATTCCATTTTTTTTTCCACCAGCCTGTTGGCAGTGTTACCGCCACTTCTCCACCCACTGCCAGGGTTGTAATGAGGGCCTTTGTATAGTATAGTATCAAAGAATGAAAATGTTTGTGAAGATATTCGTTTAGTACTTTGGACAAGAAATTGCAAAGTTTAATTTAATTGCTCCAGAGAAAGCAAATTATGGCCCTCATTACAACCCTGGCAGTCGGTGATAAAGCGGTGAAAAAAAATGGAATTACGTCCATGGCAGAAACTGCCAACACAGACAGCCACTTTAACACTCCGACCACTGCGGCGGTAGAAACAAACACCGCAGCGGTAACCGCCAACAGACAGACGGAAGACAATGTACCGCCCACACTATTACAAGGCACCAATCTGCCAGCTTTTCCGGGGCGGTACCAACGCCATCAAAAGCACGGCGGAAACAGTAAACTGAAGGGGAACCACTCACCTTTCGACATTCAATGAAGAACCAGGACACCATGGAGCCCGAGTTACAGGTCCTGCTGATGCTGGTCTACCTCCTCATCTACCTGGAACATCAAAGACGACTTTGACGACGATGGTGAGTACTGCACCTAGCACAATGGGGAGGGGAGGAGGGAAAAGAGAGTGACACACACAAGCAACACCCGCACCCTCCACCCCCCACCCACAACAACACACACACATATGCAATCACATCACAGATACACCCCGTCACCACCTGGAAGAACGCAAGGACCCACTGAAATGAGTTTAACGAGTGTAATTTTCGAACAATCAGAGAGCCCAAGATAACTTTAAATCATCAGTGTATACTAATATTAACAGCAAGTACACAAGTCCGTACACTGTCCCATTAAATGTCCGTGGACCATTGGTCCCAAAAAGCATGGGCGAAGCCCACACATGACACCTGCCTCAAAATGGAGAGAACACTGCAGGGGCATCAGGTTGAAAAAAAACAGGCACCTCAGCCGGATGATGGTACAACACCACTGCTCCTCGAGGGGGATCCATGCCCACTGCTTGGTCCTGGGGAGTGCAAAGCCACAGTCTCTCAAGTCTCTCAACTGGGTGCTTTGCCCACTGCTTGCTCCTGGGGAGTGCAAAGCCACAGTCTCTCAAGTCTCTCAGGTGGGTGCTTTGCCCACTGCTAGGTTCTGGTGAGTGCAAAGCCACAGTCTCTCGAGTCTCTTAAGTGGGTGCTTTGCCCACTGCTTAGTCCTGGGGAGTGCAAAGCCACAGTCTCTCAAGTCTCTCAAGTGGATGCTTTGCCCGCTGCTTGGTCCTGGGGAGTGCAAAGCCACAGCCTCTCTTGTGGGTGGCGTCTTCCACTGGTTCTGGAGGGGGCTTTGTGCCCAGAGTGCTTCATCCTGCCAAGGACTGGGTTAGTGGATGCTTTTCGCCACTGGTTCTGGAGGGAGCTTGGTGCCCAGTGTTGCAGCACCAGGGGTGCAGCAGTTACCATTCTCTCACCTGGGTGTCTGAGCCACAAGCTTTCCGGTAACAGGTAGCATGATACTCCATGGAGGCAGAGCCACACTCCATCTTGTGATGACTTAGGCTGCAAACTGCTGGTAGTGCCAGTGCTGGTGGTGGTGCTTTATGTGGTGTGCACAGGGTCGAGGACATCTCCTGCAGCCTCCGACGGCTGCCCACTGGGGATGATGCAGATGTCCGCTGTAGTGACACTGGCTGGGCACGTCGCGGGGCAGGTGGCGGTGGCTGCGGCGGTGTCTGAGGCGGAGATGCTGCCTGTGGTGCCCGTGGTGCAGGTCTCTGTAGTAGTGGAGGGAGACACCAGGCCATCTCCTGCAGCCTCGGAAGGCTGCCCACTGGGGATGATGCTGGTGACTGTAGTTGTGGCTGCTGCCGTGCAGGTGGCGGTGCAGGTGGCAGTGCAGGTGGCGGTCGTTGCGGCAGTGCTCACAACGGTACAGGTTGCTGGCCTGTCTTGAGAAATGGGGTCACCAGTCCCTCACCCGGAGGCTCCGTGCCCTGAGGTGACTTTCCTTTGCTCTTGTGTCCCTTCCCCACCTTGGAAGTCGCTGCTGGGATCTTGGCACTGTCCTCTTTGGTTCTGGATGAGGCCTTGCTGGGTGGGTGGTGCGGCTTTTCTCTTCTGCATGCTGGCCCCTTCTTTACCTTGGCAGGTGGCGGAATAGGGTCGTCCTCGGCTTTAATAGGTGGCACACTGGCAGCTCTGATGGGTGCCCCCTTCGATCCTCCTGGACTAGAAGGGACCACAGTGGCTGACGATTTGGTGGCTGAGGTGCTGGTCTGGGCTCTAGACAAGCTGGCCCTAGGGGAAGGACGGGGGGGAGGTGTAGGGAAGAGGTCAATGATGGCCAGGAAACGTTTTTTAGACACACTGGGATGGGAAAAAGGAGGGGGTTTGGGAGTGGAGGAAGAGGTAGTGGTTGTAAGAGGTGTACGTCTGCTGAGTTTGGGTGAAGGTGGATGGGTTGGAGGCTGTTGTGAGGTGGATGGCTGTTGAGTGGGTGTGTGCCGGCGTTTGTGTACTTTGGGAGGAGGGCTCACAGACACACTGGGAGAGCACACAGGGGATGTGTGAATGGTAGGGGGGTGGTGATTGCACGTGACTGGTGTGTAGTGATGGGCGTGCTGGTGATGGAGGTAGTGGCTGAGGAGTTAGTGCATGCAGGTTCGAGTGGAGACAAGACTGGGAGGGAGGTGGAGGACGTGGATGAGGGGAACACAGTGGAGGCAGTGGATGTTGGTGTGTCTGCATGGGTATGGTGCTTGTGTGAGTGCCTGTGGGATGTGTGGTGCTTATGTTTGCCTGAGCCACTTTTGTGGGTTGATGTGTGCTCATGCTGGTCTGATGGTGTTTTTGGGATAGGCTGAGGTAGAGGGGATTAGGTCTGGGTAGTAGATGTTGAAGGGGGGAGGCTGGACACAGGGACTATGGCTGCCATCAGTGCTGAGGCCAGAGCCTGAAATGCTATCTGTTGGGCTGCCACGCCAGAATGAATGCCCTCCAGGTATGCATTTGTTTGCTGCAAATGCCTCTCGACACCCTGGATGGCATTCAAAATTGTTGACTGCCCAACAGTGAGGGATCTCAGGAGGTCAATAGCCTCCTCACTGAGGGCAGCAGGGCTGACTGGGGCAGGGCCTGAGGTGCCTGGGGCGAAGGAGATGCCCACCCTCCTGGGTGAGCGGGCACGGGAAACACACTGAGGGGCTGCTAGGAGGGTGGTGCTGGTAAGGGGGTGGTGGCTGTACCTGTTGTTGCAGTGGGCACAGAGGTGCCCGCCACCGCAAGGGAGCTCCCATCAAAGGAGGAGTCGCTGTCGCTGGTGTCCCCTCCTGTCCCCGTCGTGGAGCTCCCCTCGCCCTCCGTCCCAGACTCCATACATTCACCCTCCTGGGCCATGTGGGTTGCAGCTCCCTCCTGCTCCGGTGCCACTGCTCCTCTGCCAGATGATGCTAATGCACACAAGGACAGGGTGACAAAACAAGAAGGGGGGAAAGACAGAGGAGACACATGGTCAATGCCAGCAACACCACTACCGTTGGCGGACACAACACACAGGGAGCAGCCCTATGCACTGGGCCATGCACTAACAGTTTGTAGGAAAATCACTTGCCAATGGGAGACTATGCCTCAGCCCATTTGCTGCACACCTGGAACCACAGGAGCCTGACTAGTTGTAGATGGCCACTACCACTATTGGGGTTGGAGTGCCACAGAGTCTGCCTAACAAGGGACCTACACTAGCAATTTCGTCCTGGCTTAGAAGAACCCACAGCCCACATCCCCCACTCAGTCACCTCGTAAAGCACGCAGAGTCAGCTGAATGAGACTGTACTCACCCCCTTGTGGCTGCTGTGATGCCCTCAAGCACCCATCCAACTCCAGATATGCCACCGCCAGGATGCAGAACATCAGGGGGGTCATGGTGCGATGGGCACCCCTTCCATGTTGGGAGGCCATCCCCAGCTGGGCCTCTGCTGTCTTCTTGCTCCAGCGGCGCAGGTCCTCCCATCTCTTGCAGCAGTGGGTGCTCAATCTATGATAGACCCACAGGGTCCGCACTTCCTTGACGATGGCATGCCAAATACCCTTCTTCTGGTGGGCGCTGACCTAGAGGAAAGGTACAGGAGGAAAGGAAATTACTCCCCCGTCCAATTCATCATACTCATTGCCCACCACTTCCCACCCATGCCCTGACACACATACACTCACCATCCTCACATGCAGGCCTCAGCCCACACAACATGTCTCTTCGATCCACACCACTCCATACATTCATGTCCCACGCATCATGCTCACAGTGTACTCACCTGTTTGTCTGGAGGACCGTAGAGTAGCGTGTACTGGGGGAGGACCCCATCCACTAGTCTCTCCAACTCCTCCACAGTGAAGGCAGGGGCCCTTTCCCCAGACACTCCAGCCATTGTCGCTTCCAGACTGAGGTCACAGCAGCACTTGCAAAGTAGGTCCTCTTCTGTTGAAGGTCAGGTATCACATGAGTGAACAGAGAGAAAATGGCAGTCACGTCCATGGAGGTGTGTACCGTAACCCCGGCGTACATCGTCATTGGCTCCTGGAACCCACAGGGCCCAATGATAACCAATGCTGAATTGCGCGGCGGTCTTCGACCACCTACCTCGCCGTTGCACAACGCCAGTGCAGTTACTTCATTTCCCTTTGTCCCTCCTTACAGGTCAGGTATCCGCCATTTGAGGGTGCCACATGTCAGGGCGCCTAACTGCATCACAGCACATTTGAGCACAAATACGGACAGACAACGCCACACACCGATCTAATCACATTAGTGCAAAATCCCTTGTGCAACCTATGTGGTACATCACCCTCTGCTCACCATTCTCCTCCATAGGACCCATCCGCTGGGGCAGATAATGAGATGGTGTCCTCCTCCGGTGTACACACCCCTGGTGGACATGTCGACAATGGAAGACAGACACATCATTATCACTTATAGACTTGATCGTGCCACAATCCAAGAACTGTGTGCCCAGTTGGAGCCAGACCTGACGTCAGCTATCTGCCATCCCACAGGTATCTCCCCTCTAGTGCAGGTCCTGTCAGTGCTCCATTTTCTGGCCAGTGGTTCCTTTCAAACAACAGTGACCATGGCATCATGTCTCAGCCAATGTTCTCTAACGTGTTGTCTAGAATGTTATCTGCCTTGCTAAAACACATGCACAGCTACATCGTTTTCCGCCAGGTGGAGGATTTGGCCACAGTGAAAGATGACTTCTATGCCCTGGGACATATCCCCAACATCATTGGTGCCATTGATGGTACATATGTGGCATTTGTCTCCCTTCCGCAGGAATGAACAGGTGTACGGAAATCGTAAAAGCTACCATTCAATGAATTTGCAGATGGTGTTTTTGGCAGACCAGTACATTTCTCATGTGAATGCCAAGTATCCTGGCTCTGTGCATGACGCTTACATTTTGAGGAATAGCAGCATCCCTTATGTGATGGGCCAACTCCAGAGGCACTGTGTGTGGCAAATAGGTGAGCCCAAGGTCCCCACACAGTATGGATAGGTGTCTGGTATGGCATAGTCCCTAAGGGTTGGTGTATGTGTAACAGATATCCCTCGACATTTACAGGTGACTCTGGTTACCCCAACCTCTCATTGCTACTGACCCCAGTGAGGAATGCCAGGATAAGGGCAGAGGAATAATACAATGAGGTACATGGCCGAACTAGGAGGATTATTGAGCAGACTTTCTGCCTCCTGAAGGCCAGATTCCGGTGCCTCCATCTAACAGGTGGCTCCCTATACTACTCACCCAAGAGTGTGCCAGATAATCGTGGCATGCGGTATGTTGCGCAACCTGGCATTGCGACGTCAGGTGCCTTTTCTGCAGGAGGATGGCCCTGGTTTTTGTCTTGTGGCAGCTGTTGAGCCTGTGGACAGTGTGGAAGAGGAGGCAGAGGAAGAAGATATTGGCAATCGAAACAACATCATCATGCAGTACCTTGAGTGAGACACAGGTAGGTGACTGGCACTGCTCATCTCATATCTGGCTACTGTAGGACATTGTATAAGTCAGCCTTTTTACCTCTGTGTATGGACCCTGACAGTTCACTTTGGCTTTCCCTTTCACAGATCTGCGTACCACAGTCTACCTTCTGCTATGTTTACTGCTGCCCAACAACTGTCATACGTTGGTATGTGCAAATGAACATTTACATTGATATTTGTCTAAGAGGTTGTAACAATACATCGGTGAAAGTACAGACTGACTCCAGATTGTTTTGTGATTCAAGGGTGTTTATTTAAGTGCTAATAAGTAGAGGTGGATGTACAATGGGCTGGGGTGATGGTGGAGGAATATCCATGGTAGAGTCCAGTCTCTTTGTATCACAGGTGCTTTGTCCAAGGGGGCATAGGAAGGGGCATAATGGCAGTTCAAGGTGGTCTGGGTGACATAGTGGGACAGAACGGTGACAATCAGGAGAGTCTTATTTCCTGGCGGGGGTCTTGGCAATGTTCTCTGTCTTGTGCCTGGATCGCAGGGACAGTTTGCGGGGTGGTTCTCCTTCTGCAGGGTTAGGGTGCTGGTGGCCTGTTGTTCCTGTGGGGCAACTCATATCCACTAGCTCAGGTGGACATGGAAGGCTATTCATCGTTCGGGCTGGTGTCAGGGGCCCAGTGGTATGCCACTGCCTCCCTCATGGTGTTGGCCATGTCTGCCAGCACCCCTGCAAATGTGACCAGGGTGGTGTTAATGGACTTCAAGTCCTCCCTGATCCCCGGGTAGTGTTTCTCCTGCAGCCACTGGTGCTCCTGAAACTTGGCCAGTACCGTGCCTATGGTCTCCTGGGAATGGTGGTATGCTCCCATGATTTGGAGAGTGCCTCGTGGAGAGTGGGTTCCCTGGGTCTGTCCTCCCCCATCACACAGCAGTCCTCCCAGTTTCCCTATTATCCTGTGCCTCTGTCCCCTGACCCGTGTGCCCACTGCCACTGACCCCAGGTCCCTGATCGTCCTGTGTTTGTGGGTTTGCCTGGGGTCCCTGTAGTGGACGACACACTGCTGATTGACCTGTCCTGGGGACAGTGGCATGGGCCCGCTGGGTGGGTGCTGTGCTTGTGTTTTCTGAGGGGGGCGGTTCTGTGGTGGTTTGGGACTGTGGCAGGGGAACCGACTGTTCAGAGGTCCCTGATGGGCCAGGCTGGTCATCTTGATCCAGGCGTGCAGAGCTGCTGTCATCACTGTGGGCCTCTTCTGTGGAGGGACTGGATATGGCTGGCATCTCCTGTCCGGTGACATTGGGTAGGGGTCCTGTTGGGGTGTAAATGCATTGTTATTGTATCTGTGTGTGCCATCTTGTGCAATGGGTGTGCTTCCCTATACTACTGTGCTTGCATTATCGCCTTTGCCCTTATGTGAGTGGTGATTGTGTGCCCTGGGTGAGTCTCTCCCGTGGACATGCTGTGGTGATGGGTGTCCATGCAGGTCCGTGATGGGTGTCCATGCATTGTTGTCACCTGCAGGGCTTGGTATTGGGATGTGTGGGTTGTAATAGTGGGATATCTGTGAGGTGTTGGGGTGATGGGTGTGAGGGCAGGGGTAGAAGTTTGTGATGGCATGCAGGTAGGGTGGGGGATACAGTAGTAAGGAATTGACTTACCAGAGTCCAGTCCTCCAGCTACTCCTTGCAGGCCCTCAGGATGCATGATCACCAAGACTTGCTCCTCCCATGTTGTTAGTTGTGGGGGAGGAGGTAGGGGTTCACCGCCAGTCCTCTGTACGGCTACCTGGTGTCTGGATACCACAGAACGTACCTTCCCCCGTAGATCGTTCCACCTCTTCCTGATGTCATCCCATGTTCTTGGATGCATCCCACTGCATTGACCCTGTCGACAATTCTCTGCAATTGCTCCATCTTCCTTGCAATGGACGTCTGCTGCACCTGTGATCCAAATAGCTGTGACTCTACCCGGATGATTTCCTCCACTATGACCCTGAGCTCCTCCTCAGAAAACCTTGGGTGTCTTTGTGGTGCCATCATGTGGTGTGGGTGATGTGTGAGGTGATGGTTGATGTGATGTGTGGGGTGATGTGTTGGGGTGTATTCTTTGAGGTGCGTGGATGATGTATGAGTGATGGTGATGTGTGCCTCTGGATGCTGGTGTTGTTGTGGCCTTTCTGTCTCTCTGCTTCTTCCAAAAATGTTGTTGTAAGGGGTTGTGGGTAATGTGGGTGTGTGTTTTATAGTGGTGTGAATGTGTGGGTGTGGTGTGTGTATGTGTATCAGGTGTGTGAATTTTGAATTGTCCAATGTGGTTGTGTTTTGTAAACGTGTATGTATTTTGAGTGTGGCGGTGTGTGTTGCCAATGGATTACCATGGTTGAATGACTGCTGATTTTAAACCAGATAGAACAGACATTATAAAAACAAGCATTTTGGACACTTACTATCCAGAAAGGGGTGTACATCTTAAAACGTTTGTCTCTATGTAGAACTCCAGTACTGCACATATAGAAACAATGTGATCGAAAATATATATGAAGGTAAAATTTCAGTAGTTGGTTTCAGTGGGTGTATGGTGCGACATAGCAAAGTCAGTCTAACCATAAACAACTGAGTTGCCAGACTACTGAAAAAATGTTTTTTCTATTTGGCACCTTTCCAGCTGCTTAAACCTTGGAGGTCTGAATTAGAATTACTAGGACAGTTTGACTGCTTTGAAGACTCTTTCAATGCTGCAGAGGATAGCATTGAGTGCTCAATATCTCCGAACTACTTGAAAATGTTGAATGATGAAATTGAACAAGAAGATACAATTGCTGCTGAGGTAGCTAAGGAGAGTTCCCAAAACAGTCAAAGTTCAGGTCCTCAAACTCAGGACCCACATGGACAGCCAATAATTAAAAATGATTCTGCTATTGCAATGAATGAAACGGAGACTGTAAAGGAGTAAGCAACATAGGAAACAATTGATTTGGCAGCTTTTGTTAAATGATGATTAAATGGAAATGTATGTATGAATGTGAAAGCTACAGTTGAGCATGGACTACTTAATTACAAGAAAGAGTATGCATACTCAACATTTAAGCCTATACTGTTGTGTGTCAGCGATCAAGTTGGTAATGATAAAAGTTTCTTAACACAAGTTCTTACTGCTTTTCCACAGAAGACTATAGAATGTAATTTATCATTTGTGGTTATAGCACCTACTGGGTGCACACAATATCAAAGGTATTACTTTACATTGACTTTTGATGCTGTCTGTGAAAACATGGAAACACATTGGAATTGGAATACAAAATGTTATCCAATAAAGCTTGTCATGAAGTGTCAATAGTGTTAAAACAGTTTAAACTTTTAATCATCAATTAGGTGAGCAATGTCTCAAACTTATTGCTTGCCTTGTACATTTGAGAATGCAAAAGTGTTGGGAAGTGGCTCATTAGTGAGGGCAGGTAGGTACCTACACTTACTAATAAGGCCAAAATCACAAATAAGGTCCTTTCAAGGTCTTAGTAAATCAATCCTTGCTCACTTCTTCGTAGCTTGGCCCACAAGCAGTTAGGCTTAATTTAGGTAACAGGTGTGTAAAGCATTTAATCAACAAAACAGTAAATACAAAAGACACATCACACAATAAACACCAAAGACCAATTTATAAAAATAGGAAATACATTTGTCTTTAAAATGACATCAAATGACAAAACTCTAATGTAGGTAACTATAGTTATGATTCTTTAAACTTTAAAGATTAAATAAATAAAATTGCTTTCTAGTGCCTAATGGCAAAAAGCACCAACCGCGGACTTCTGGTCACTCCTGACTGAAATAAAGTCAAAGTTTAAGGCCAAAGCGGATGGAACCTGAGTTGGATACAGTGAGCCGTAGGCCTTGGTCAAAATGTAACCTTTGGACTTAGGACCTGAATTAGCAGAGGGGAATACTCCAGCACAATCTATCACATTTGTGATGGGGTACTCCCTCCACCAAGACCTAAATCAGGCACTTAGGCTTCTTCCTCAGCTTTTTCTGTTGACGTTGAGCGGGTCTTCTACAAATGCCAGCTTGCAGTGGGAACATGGCAGCTTGGCTCAGCGTAATGCCTCGGTCAACTCCTAGAAGACTTGTTGACGGGAAAAAAGCTCCAGAGCTTCAGTGGGGTAAATCTGAAATTCAGGCCAGGTTGCAGTTCAACGTCACAGGTTTGGCTCTCAATGATGGGCGAGTCACCTAATTGAGCTGTTTTTCAAAAGGCTCTAACCTGCTTCAAACCTGTGTATCTCCTTCAAGAACGTACATTTGGGGGTCTTGAAGTGTCCACAAACATGAGCCAAAGTTCCTGAAGCTCTGAGTAGCTGTTTGAGAATTGAGACTACAATTCCCACAATGCACCTGCTCAAATCCTTAAAACTCCACTGGACAATGGTCAGCTGGACTCTTCTTGTAGGACTTGATGCAGGGAAATCTTGGTAGTTACTTTGTTCCTGTGGCTTACAGTCCACTCCTGAATCTTTAGAAGCAATGCAAAATCCTTTTCCTTTTTTGCGGTGAAGCACAGAGTGTGCACCAGGTGTAGTTTTCTTCAGTGCAGTCCTTCTTGGTGAAGACCCGGGGTTCAGCAGGACAGTACTTTTGATTTCTTCAAGCAAGGATCTGAGTTGCTGGGCTGCTCTTCCACTTTTATCCAGGTTTCTTGACTGGCAAGCAGAGAGCACCCCAGTCAATAGGGTGCAGGCTACCACCTTCTGTGATGACCACTTTCTGTGAAGTGTGGCACATTTCAATTCCAGAAAGCACTGGTTCTCAAACATTCAAGATGGAGAAAATGTATCCTGAAGGTTCAGGTCTGGCTAAGCCCACCCCTAGGTGTGGCTAACATTTACCTACACTGTCGTACCAGCCACCCTCCTGATCTGATTACAGGGGCTCCCATCTGGCTGGGAGTGAAGGAAATGGAGATATCTGGTTTCTGTCCCAAGAGTCTTTCCCTCCCTTGAAGAACAGTTTGGCCTCCTAGCCCCCTTGCTGCTCTGGCATCTGCTGCTGCAGTTTTGGACCCTCCATATGGTTCCTTTGTCTCAGCCCAGGTCACTTCACAACTCATTAAGATAGCTTGGCTCAGCCTGTCAAAGGCTGACCAATCAGGAAAGGCTACTAGAGGGCTGATTTTAGGTAACTTTAAGAGAGAATTCTAAAACTCTTTCTCTGTAATAGTTATAATAATTCTAACATTAGCAATGTATTAGATTTATTCTAGCTATTATTTTATACCTTGAATAATATTTTAGCTCACTCCTCTAAAAATAAGACTTTATTAATGTAAACTAAAGACATCCCCTGCTAATCTATGAAGCTAATGCACAACAATGAGGCACAACAAAATAGGCTTGGCCTTACGGGTACCATATGTAAAACTGAGGTAGTGAGTACTTTGGAAGTACATTCAATTCCAAAGTTTAATTTAGGCTTCTTTTTATTTTAAAAGTAGCCACAAAGACAGAGCTGCCTTTAAAATGACATCAGACTCCACAGCAGTGCACACATAAGTGACTTAACTCCACTGGAATCGCTAAACCTACATGCCCTACCATATATTAGGGACTTGCAGGTAGGTTGTCAGAGCCAATTATAATTACTCCTAATTACCCAATACCTTTTAAATAGAGCACTGACCCTGGCCTAGTCAGTAGAGCCCAGGAAATAGTCTGAGTCAGTAACCATCTTTATCAGGCAAACAATAGGGGTGATCAGGGCCCTGGAGATGACTTTCTCACACGGAGGTTCTGAGAATCAATTAAGATGTCCTATTCAGAGGAAAACATTTGATTGTTTTTGGAGATCTACTGTAAAATACACTTGTGAAGGGCCAGCCTGTGTTCAAAACAATGCTCTATGATGAAACTAGGAATTATTTGGGAAGCCTTGGAAATGTGAATATTTACTTACTTTTCAAATGCAAATAATTAATTAGGAATATGTAACAAGCATCTGCCAATGAATATGGAAATATTTTGAAAGATATTACAATAAGTGTTTTTAAAAAGAGAGAAGGCATGTTCTCGCAAGCTGTGTTCTTAAAAATATTTATCTAACAATGAAGACAGCAGCTAAACTAATGTTCAGATCTACACAAGAAGGTACACATTGTGTGCCTAATGCCTACTTTGGAAAAATATTTAACTCTATGCAAAAACTGAAAGGTACCTTTGTGCCAAAATGTAAATTATGATTTGATTAATAATGATATGGGTAAAGCTGCTGATGTTATACATTTTCCTAATAGGAATGAGGTGGAATAACTTGTGATTAAATGTGATCAGATTGACAATGCTAAGCAAATGGAACAATTTACTCAGATTTTTATGCTTGTGAAAGATTGAGATGTTCAATGGAAGCAGTTTCCTGTTTCTCTGCATGTGTTGTTGCCATTCATAAATCACAAGGTTCAAGTTTAGATGCATTATTTATTATTATTATTATTATTATTATTTGTAGTGCAGTGTTTAAGGAAGGTATGTCATGTAGGTTTGTCTCAAGTTAGGAAATTGTCTGGTTTGTATCTAATTACATTTGATGACAGCAGAGTAACTGCAGACTCAAGTTGTGTTAAAGAATGCAACCAATTATGCTCCTCATTTAAGACAGTATCCAGTTCATTAGAAGTGGTCCATCTGAATAAACAGGAACGTTTCAAAGTAGTGTAGTGATTGTGTTACAAAGAACGAAATAAAAGAGAAGAAGGAAGTTGCTTAGAAAAAAATAAAAATGATGGAGATATTGTTGGTTATCAACTGTTAAACCCCTCTGATGTGAACTGCTACACTACTTTTGTGGTAAATATTTTGTTTGCATTACAACATGTTGTAGATGGAATTCAAGAGAAAGTATTTTGTTGAACAGTCTGCATACTAAGAAAACAAAAACACATTCTGCATCAGTAATTTGGTAGGTCTGAACAGCTTACTCAAAATACTCAGGAGAATGCACCAGCATTTTTAATGGCGATGTTTGATGTTTTAGAAACAGAAGAGATACCTGTTATGAGTTATTGGTAGGCCTGGGCAGAGTTCGCAGAGTTCTGATACTTGGCAGAGTTTGGGTAAGTTGCATTTTTTGCACTGATTCTCAGCACAGGAGTTTCTCCTGCACTGTAAAATCAGTGTGAATGGCATCATTGGTAGTGTCAGAGGGTGCTAACTTCTTTTTGCCGCTCGAGCAGATTTTCTTCTTGAGTGGCAGCTCCCTCAACGCAAGCAGCAGCTTTCTCATCGTGAGCTCTCACAGCCTACTGCTCACGTTCAGAAATCTGGATCCCAAACATAGCGATTTCTCTCGCTCGTGTTTTTCGAAACCCCACACTCTACTCGGATTAGGGAAAGCTCTGTGAACTCCGCCGGCAGAGCAGAATTCTTCACCCACCCCTAGTTATTCGACTTACTAACTTACAGCACCATGAGTGCGAAAATTCTCATCCACAACTACCCAAAAAAATTGGAGCATTTTATTCATTTAAAATTGCCAGATTTCAAAAGTGTGACTTTTGAGAGATTAGTCAGAAAAGCAATACAAAATAATGTATGTCCAAATAGTTGAACATATATTCTGTCGACTTGACATGTAGCAAGAACTGGGAAGTATGTCATCTTAATGCTACAATGATGCAGAGCAGATGGTAGTAAATTAGACACTGAGATTACTAACTTAAAAGCAGGACAAATTACTATTTCTGGTAAAATTAACACTATTATCAATATCATTTTTTATGACATCATGCCCCCTACCAAAGATGATGTTTTCATAAGGCTTTGCCTGTTCTGGTGTGATGCAGCATATATCGAATAGTACTTCTAATGATAAAATTCTCATTTTCAGCATATGTTTCTTTGGATTTGTAGTCCAAGTATGGGCAAAAATATCATTAAAAAAATTGCAGCAAGTACAATGCTCAGAGTTGTCTATTTGCAGTGACATAATGTGTAGTTCTAGGGTTTTCTTTTTATACAGTCTATATGTTTATTTTTCCCCACTTTTGAAGGATGGTTCTTTATGTAGTACATCATTTATGTTGTAATAGAACTCAATCTGAGCACAGTAAAAAAGGGAAAAGGAAAAGCTTATTTTTTTATAATGCAGCATTAGAGCACGGGAAATGTGTAGTGATTTATTGTTACTAAGAAGTTATGCATTGTCACAATATCTAAGTTGAAATTATAATTATGTAAATTGTAATACTAATTCATATTTGTTTTTTTTCTTTTCAATACAGATGAATGGCACCATTTATTGGAGTAATGTGGTTTGCAAATGAGTTCTCCCAGTGTTGTTTTATTAGAGGGTGTCCCGGGTTACAATTACAAAAAAGAAGTTCACCCACTTACATAATCAGACACCCACTTACAGTTCCATCCAGCCAGTCACATACTCACGCAAACATCTACACAGATACCCAGTTCCAGTTCCAGACAACTGCTCACATACTCACTCACACATCCATGCAGATACTTACTTCTCACATATCCACCCATTTATTTAGATACCACCTGCACACCCATACAAACACTCACTCAGCTGCTCATACACTCACTTTCTAAAACACAAACACATCCATACAGGTACTCACACATGACCTGCAATGGCCACATACCCACTTAGACACCCACTCACTCACCCATAATGATACTGTAATACCCGCTTACAGACAAACACATTTACTCACACACTTGCAAACCCACTTAAAAATCCTTACAGACATTTTGATCCTCACTAACACAACCATAGAGTCACTCACACAGGTACTGGCACACCCACGCAGTCACTCACACACCCACTCACACTTCCATACAGTCACTCACACACCAACTTACATATGCACACAGCTATTCACATGCTTATCTATCCATACAGATGTTCACACACCAACTCACACATGCATAAGTAAATGGGATAACAGTCATTATGGACTTGGGGGGGCAGATGGAGGTAATTACCCCTGATCTACCCTCAGGGATGGGGGGCCAGAAAGCCCACTGCATGGCAGCAATAATTATTTTTAATAAAATATTAGGGTGGGTCTTTCCCATCATAACATCAGGGCCCACCCGTATCCCTAAAACCTCAACAATCTTTCTGCTCCTCTGCAGATTAAAGCATCTCATCCCAATGACAAGCAAGAGGATATTAGATTATTTTGGGTGTTTTTACATATGGACCAGGAGAGTGTGGCCAGCTACCAATATCGTTCTATTTGCAATGGTGAATGACCGGATTTTTTGGCCTTGGGTAGGCTGCCATCTGAAGAAACCTACCAGACCCCAACAAATCTGAAAACTAAACATCTTGGGAGTCCAGGGTGGTATGCTTCCATACATCACACATGATTGTTGTACTCAAAATGCCCTGCCGACCTCAAATGTTGACTAAAACACACATTTCCACACAGTTCTGCCAGGAAACCATCTAAAATCTGCAGGGAGACACAAATGCCCTACCACACAGCATTTACCTAAGTCTCTAGATAAAAATGGTTCCTCACTTGTATGGGTTGGCCAAGAGACCTTGAAACAAGACACTATGCTATGTTGAAAAATCAGCATTAGGAGAAGCTGTGGGATTTGGGGACGTGCTTGGCTGTCACCCATGGAAACCTATCAACCACATATATTTTGGAAAACTAGCCAAACAGGGGATTCCAGGGTGTTATGTCTTGTGTGAATATCACAAGATTTTCTTACTCACAATGGCCTGCAAACCTCATACTTTGCCTGAACTCATGTGTGTTCCTTACATTTCTGTGATGGAAACAGCTGCAGTTAGCTGGAATCCACAAACTTCCTAACACCCAGCCTTGCCTCACTTGTGCCCATATAAATGTTGTGCCAGTTGTGTGGTTGAGCCTAGTGCCCACAAAGTAATATCCAATTACAATATGGTATTTCAAATGCAGCTGTTCTGTGCATGGCCTTAGGTGGCCAGGTCCTATGGCCAACACCCCAAATGCAGCCAACTCTATGGTGTGGGTCTGTGAGTGGGTGGCTGTATGGGTGTTTGACTAGGTGTGTATAGTTGTGCGGGTGCATACATGGGTGTGTGAGTGTATGAGTAGGTGTGTAAGTGTGTGTGTGGGTCTGTGAGTGGATGTGTGAGGGTGTTTGTGGATCTATGAGTGGGCATGCAAGTGAGTGACTGTATGGGTGTAGGAATGGGCATGAGAGTGGTTGTGTGCGTACATAAGTGGGTGTGTGATTTTGTAGTGGGTGTGCAAGTAAGTGTATGAGTGGCTGTGTAGGTCTGTATGGGTGTGTGAGTAGGTATGTGAGTGGATGTGTGAGTGTGTGAGTGGCTGTATGGGTCTGTGCCTGGTTGTGGTAGTGATTTTATGAGAGTGTGGGACATTTCATGCCTATAAGGGGATCATCTGAGACCCCTCCATCAGTCCCATATATATCCTATTTTATTTTGTATTCCCCCCCTTGGGAAATGTGTCCCAAATCACAAAAGGCAAGCACAACTTTCCTCTAGGATTGCAGCCAGCCAATCAGGGTATTGATAGTGGTACATGGATCTGCAGATCCACAGCAGTCCAAACTATAAAGTCCCGGTAACCTCTGTTTTTATCACAAATGTAAAATTCTATGGTGTTGTAATCCTATCTCTTAACTATAACGTCCCAGTAACCTTGAGTTTTTTTAGTGAATTTCACTGTTTTTTATTAATATAAGTCATACCGCAACTTCACCCATAGGTTCAATTTAGCAATATACGTTTTCACAAGTTTCTAAATGCATTTTTTTCAGACATTTATTCATATTATACATTTTAAAAGTAACAATTAACAAGTCACAGTAAGGTAACTTATGTCTTTCTATAAAAGCAATAGAGCAATGTTTTCTCTTTTTTAAACATTTTATGGATCTGTGGATCTGCTGCGAATTCCAAAGGGGAGCCTGCATGAGTACTTTATGGTTACTAGTTCCTCTGAGGAAAACATGGTGTATCTGTATCAGATACAGGCCCCTCAAATGTTAACATTGACATCAGAGACACCATATCCATACATTAAGATTTGGAAGCCTATGTGTGTGTTTTAAAACATACTTTTAATTTTATGAATTTGAAAAATCTGCCGATCTACTGCAGCAGCACAGCGGATCCACTGCAATGCGAAGAACACACACCCAAATCTCAGCTTATGTTGGATACAGTACGTCCCTACCCATGCACATTGGCTTTCACATCACTTTAGAGAACACAGAAAATGATAACTGCATTGTATTTTCACCTTCCTGCCATACAACATATTTTGAAAAGGAATAGGTCTTCTTCAAAAGATAGAAGAGAAGCGGAATTCCACAATGAGGAGGAAGAAGACTTTCCACCCCCCAAGAAGGAGTCTGAGGTATGGAAGTATTTTTCCACATCATCAGGGAGAAAAAAAGTTGTGGCTTAAATTGTGGAGTGCATCATCTGCCACAAAAAACTACAAAAACAAATACTATGGCACAGAACTGACAAAAAGAATTTGCTTCCACAGTCACACTTTGTCAATGTGGAAGCATTTTAATACCAATCACTTGTGAACATATGAAAAGATGAAGAGAAAGAAGAAAGGAGGTGGATCTTCATCAGCAGCTGGGCCATCCGTGCAGCCATCAGCACCTGACCAGACCATAACTATTCCTGGTTCCTCACAGAAACTCAGATGATGGTCACTCATTGAGGGCAGAACAGGAGTAATTAACACCATCTGCTTCCAAAGGGGCAGAAATAATCTTGCCTTATTCACTTTGAATGGGGGCATAGCAATGCCCATGCTGAAGCGCCTCTATTTAAAACCCCTCTATTTAAAAACATTCTCTGGCTTGTACTGAGTTTTCTGCTCCTTTGGGGCAGATCGGGTAATAACCCAATATTCCCCCTCAAGGGGGCAAAAAGGCTTCTGCCTCATTAAGTTGGGGTGGGGGCAAAGCAATGCCCATACTGGATAGCCCCCATCCCTATATTTAAAAAACAAATCCCTGGCCTCTAGTGCGAGTTCTGTCCCTTAAGGGGGCAAATCTGGGATAATTAGAAAGTTGGCATTTTTCTGCTCTTAAGCTCTGTGTGCTTGCTGTCTGCCTCCAATACACTTCTTGGTTGGGTGACAGCTGGGCTTTGACAGGACACCCAAAAGTAGTATAGGTGTGCCATTTACATCCTGATATCCCATCACCAGGCTGATGGAACTTCCTGAACTAGATGGGAGCGAGAAGCTAGCACTTTCACCTGAATAGGGCTGTGACTGTCCACACAAAAAGAGATGCATAATCTCCTGTAGTGTGTCTGGAGCCAGGGCAGGGAAGGGAGGAACTGTGTGCACTTCAAAGTCCCACTTTGAAGTCACTCCTACTACATAGGCACCACTGGGTAAAAGAATTGGATTTCTGACACTACCAAATCAATACACTTCTGGACCTTAGTATACTCGGCCACTAAGAAGCACTGGAGTGTTGCTGAAAGGACTGGCTCTCTGCTGGAACTCTGCTGAACTTTGATGGACTCCTGCTTTGCTGTGCCTTCCTTGGTGCCTGCTGTCCTTCTTTCCTGGGAGTGAAAAGGACTGGAACTGCATCTCTTCATCCCTAGAACTAAGTGACTCCAAGGACTTTCTGGCTTGCCTTCTGTTCTGCAAACCTCATGGTCATCGAAGACTTCTCTCAACTTTGCTTCAGCTTCTGGACTCTGCCCACTCTGACTCCTGCCCTACCAAGTGGGGCCAATCCAGCAATGGCTTTAAAAGTGAACACTGCAGCTGGTTTTCTCCAAAGATTGGGGCATTGAGGCCGTTGCACCTCTCAGAACTGGTGCAATGCCTTTCAAAGGCAATGGAGTACCAATTTGATGATGACACAGGATGTGACTAATAGGTTCATCACAGTGCCGATCTGCATGGCTTGACAATGGGATATCGTCTGCATCAAAAGGGATTTGCCGCTGACACAGGATCCATCTGTGAGCCTCACACAGTGACAATTTGACAACGATGCGATACCCGACTGTGAGGTTCGACGATGATGCAGAGATGATCCTTGGACATTGCTGACCAGTCTAATAATGAGGACTCACCTGCATTAAAAGGGATAGGTTGCTGGCCTGGACTTGTCTGTGAGGCTCAACGATGATGCATTTACCCGACTGCGTGAATCAGAACCAACGCATCAAGTGTTAGAAGCCTATGCTTGCTCCATCCAAGGTACATTTCTCAGTGAGCTCTTTGTGGGTACTGTAGCAGGCCTCCCCTCCATTATGGTCGGCCTGAACCTTGGATTTAGCCCAGTCTGGTGCAATGTTAAGTACCCTTTTAGCGTTTTGACTTTTAAGCAGTTTATTTTTTTTAAATTCATATCTCGAGATCTACTTATTACATTCTTGTCACTTTGGTCCCATTTTACTCAGATAACTACTGTCTATTTTTCTAAGCTGTTATAAAGTCTTTTTATGGCATCCTTAATTGCATTACTTTAATTTAAGTGTTGCACCAATACTTTACACATTGCCTCTTAAGTTAAGCCTAGCTGCTCTGTGCCAAGTTACCAGAGGGTGAGCACAGGTGAATTTAGAGAGTGTAAATGGCTTACCTAGACTAGGATTGTGGTCGCGATCTTGGAAAGGGTGCATACCTCTGACAACTAGAAGCCCAATTTCTAACAGCATGGCTATCCCCATGGTGGGAAGTGCCCTTTCCTATAGTTAAAAACATAACCCCTGATGTCTAGTGGGCTTTCTGCCAACCCCCAGAAAGATTATCTCTCTCATTTCTCACCTGTACTGGGGAGGTAGTGCCGCCATTGGTAATTAGTCGACGGCTGCATCTATAGGTTTAATTACCTTGTTACCCTGTACCCATGCAACCCTAGGAGACCACACCTAAAGTATAACTAAAAAAGAAACTATTCCATAACTTGCATATTTAAATAAAGTAAATACTTAATTAACAATTAACAATTCATTGTTAATTGTTACTTAATTAATTTCCCACCTTATATCCCTACAAACTTATCATCCCACAACTAAAATGTAAGTAAAATAAATCAGTATATCTTTTTTATAGAATTAAATATAAATTAAATACATCATTAATAATTAATACATTGTGTAGAAATAAATACATACATTAATTAATTACATTCACATCGTACACCCCTAGAATCCTAGCAGCCCTCACTAAAATATAAGCACACAAATATAAATATTCCCTAAATGTAATAGTTACAAATCAATTGCATGATCAATTACCAATGTTTAGTTGTTAATTAATGATTAAGTAATTTCCCTCCCTATACCCCTACAAGCCTATCAGTCTGCAAATAGCATGCAACTAAAATAAATGGATATTACCTATACTATATTATAAATATCAATCATGTAATCAAAAAATATTAAATCATTCTTAGTTAATTATTACCTAATTAACTTCCCATGCTATTCCCCACACACCCAACAACTTGCTACTACACTACCAATTGCTATTCAAATTTAATAAAAAATTCTAAATTACTTACAATTACAAGCTATATTTTAAAATCAATTAATAACATTTTTATAAACAATATTAACACTTAAGAGTAATATATCAACTAAAACTCAATAAAATATTTAAACTCAATATTTTTACCAACTATATTAGTGAAAATGATATTAACATCAATATTATTCACAATGTTACTTAGCTCAAAAAACAATATTCTGGTCAACAATATTTGTGTGACACAATATTTAAATTCCGATATTTCTGTCTCCCAACATTTTAAAATCAATATTTATCCAAACACTCCATAGTGTTGGGCCTATCCTCCAGCCCTGAGAACTCAACAGTCTTTCGGCCCTCCAGGTGGGACACAGAGCCTCATTCCCATGGCAAGCAAGAGGAAATTAGGAATTGACAGACTAGTGCTAAATTCAAATTTTCTTCTACTTGCTATAGTGAATGGCTGCACTATTTGGGACTGGAACATAAAACTTTGCCTAGAAATTTGCATTTTCCTCACATTTTTAAGAAGGACATTTCCACAATTTTTGGGGAATGACAAACTGTGTCCCCACTAAAAATAGTATCCCGTGTGTGTGGCTGATCCTAAAGCTTGCAACACAAAAGACCTAAAAAAAAACATGGAGATAGAATACTCTGCCTTTGGTTATAATGGGCCACTGTCATATTTTGAAAATGCTATTTCTACTGAAGGTTTTTTATGTGTTTTGGGCTATCCCAGTAGAATTTTAAAGATCATAGTTCACAGCTATGGTGCCATGATCACTAGATTTGTTTGGTCATATTGAAAGATCAGGAGGGTGAGTAAGCATCTGTCCTTACCCAGGGAAGGAGGCGGCTGGGCCCTCCTGATATTAAGGATATGTCAGCTGGCCACCGCCCTTCAATTCATGAGGCCTCTTTTTTGCATGCAACAAGGTGGTGCAAGGGTTTAAAGATTAGACACCAAATATTTATGAGCTGTTAAAGTGAGCCAGTGTTAAACGGAAGCTTGTTAATACTGGTAGAACCTAGATATTATAAAGAGGTCCAGTTTATGGTGCTTGAGACTGCCTTCAGGGGTTGGACCACCTGGGGGGAAAAAGCATGGTTAGGCAGACTTAATTGGTACACACTAGTCCTCATGAATTGTAGGAGGCTGGCCTGGTTTGTAGTTGGTACCTTGGGTACTTACACCTTATACCAGGTCCAGTTGTCCCTTATAAGTGAAGAAGTAGTGATCTAGCAGTTTAGGCTGATAGAGGTAGCTATAGCAGAGCAGCTTAGGCTGAACCAGGAGACATGCAAAGCTCATGCAATACCACTTATAGTTACACAGTACTTCTACAAAAGTAAAGACAATACTCAGTGTTACCAAAAATAAAGGTAGATTATTTGGGTGACACAGTACCAAAAATATCTTGGAGACAATGTTTCTTCTGGAGGTAAGTACTATACACAATAAATACACTAGACACCAAAATTAGACAAGTAATTAGTCATAGGATAGTGCAAACAAAAGGAAATACTATAGAATGCCATTGGAAAAAATCGGTCTAGGGGCATCACAAACCATATACTAAGAAAGTGGAATGCGACTCACAAATTCCCCCTAGACAAGTGTAGTGTGTGCACAATCGCTGGGGGAGTAAGGGTGCAGTAACGGAAAGTAAATTACTCTACCCCAGAGCCCAGAAAAGCAGGAGTAAAGTACTGCAAGTTTCCTTAGGAGACAATACACCTCGTGGTATGGATTATTGCAGTAACCAACCAAGTTTGCAAACAACAACTGCTGAATGGCTGGACATGAAGACCTGCAAAAGAAGGGGACCAAGTCAAGAAGTTGAAAGCAGTTCCAGGAAGGACAGGAGCCCCTGCCAACCCAGAGGACGGTGCAAATGGAGAGTCCCCAGTTGAACGAAGACCACAGGAATACACCCTAGGAAGATGTAAGCAGGTTCCTGAATGATGCAAAAGATGTCCCACGACGCGAAGATGGACGCAGGTGTGATTTCGTGTTGGAAGTTGCCAACAAGCCTTGGTTACGACAAATGTGTGTTTTGCATCAAAATGGCACTGGCTGGACCCAGGAGGAACCTGGGGGCCTGAACTCTGTGTGAGGAGGAATAGGGGGCTCTCAGCACTTTAGAGAGCCCTCAGGATGCTAGACAGCACCCATGGGAGTCCCAGGACATGGGGACAAAGGAGGTGCAAAATGTTGTTGGTGCAGCACTACAAAGAAGGGGCCCACACCACTGGAGGTCAACCCAGCGAGTTGAGCATTGCAGGATAGAGTGCTGGGGACCTGAGCCAGCCTGTGCATGAAGGAATTTTGCAAATAGTGCACAGGGGCATCAGGAGGTGAAGAAGACAGGGTGCACTGGGATACTGTCACTTTCAGAGAAGGCAAGGTCTTACCTTCTCCAAATTGCATCAGCAGGACATCAGGACAGTCTGTGTTGATGGGGTCCACCCTCTGTGTTTCTGGGAGCACGCTCGTCACTGTGAGAAGAGTCCAGGAGTACCAGTCATCAGCTTGGAAGGTGCCTGCGTGAGCAGGGAAGTGACTCTGTCACCCCACGGGAGATTTCTTTGGTCCTTCTGGTGCAGGGTGAAGACAGGGAGTCCTCAAAGAATGCACACCGTGGAAACTGTTGCAGTTGCTGGCTGGAGCTGAAGTTCCAGAGGAAAAGTATCCCTTGTGGATACTTTGTTGCAGTAACAGCGGTTCCTGGAACAGGCTGCGGTTGATCCAAGGTCAGAGGATGAGGTAGTAGTTGTAGAGGATTCCTGCTGGAAACTTGGAAGTAGAATCTAAAGAGAACCCACACGAGAGACCTTAAATATCCCTGAGAGGGGGATTGGCTACCTTATCAGGTAAGGACCTATCAGGAGGGGTCTCTGACATCACCTGCTGGCACTGGCCACTCAGAGCCCTCTAGAGTGCCCCCACACCTTGCAAAGCAAGATGGCTGAAGTCTGGGACACAGTGGAGGAGCTCTAGGCACCACCCGTAGGGTGGTGATGGACAGGGGAGTGGTCACTCCCCCTTCCTTTTCCCAGTTTTGTGTCAGAGCAGGTGACAAGGGGTCCCTGAACTGGTGAAGACTGGCTTATGCAAGGAGGGCACCATCTGTGCCCTTCAAAGCATTTCCAGAGGCTGGGGGAGGCTACCCCTCCCAGCCTGTAACACCTATTTCCAGAGGAAGAGGGTCTAACACCCTGCTCCCAAAGGAAATGCTTAGTTCTGTCTTCCTGGGACTGAGCTGCTCAGACCCCAGGAGGGCAGAACCCTGTCTGTGAGGTGGCAGCAGCTGTAGCTGCAGTGCAAGCCACAGAGAGCTGGTTTGGCAGTACTGGGGGTCCATAGTGGAGCCCCCAGGATGTATGAAATTGGCTTCCCAATACAAGATTTGGGATGGGGGGACAATTCCATGATCTTAGACACCTTACGTGGCCATATTGGGAGTTACCATTGTGAAGCTACATATAGGTATTGACCTATATGTAGTGCACACGTGTAATGGCATCCCTGCACTCACAAAGTCCCGGGAAATGGCCCTAAACTATGTGGGAGCACCTTAGCTAGTGCAAGGGTGCCCTCACACTTAGTAATTACCGCCACCGGCATGGCGGTCCGGACCGCCACATAATTAACACAGGGAGACCGCCACAGCCAGAGCTCTGCTACTGCCAGGCTTCTGCCGCCAGGCAGCCTGGTGATGGCAGAGTTCCCTATCGAAAAGGGCAGCGCTGAAAGCAGTGCTGCCCACCGGATAATGAACCTGTGTTCCCCCAGCTTTTCCCTGACGGTTTAGGCCGCCAGGGAAAGGCTGGGCGAATGGGTGCCCCGGCACTGCCAATGCACTTGACATGGGCAGTTCAGGGGCCCCCTTGCACAGCTCTGTCACGCATGTCGCTGCCCGATTTACGGGCAGTGATATGCGCAACGGGTGCTGCTGCACCCGCCGCACTGCTACATTGACTATGGCTCCATGTGGTACCGTCGACAATGTGCAGGCCCAGCATTCCGCTGTTTCCACTGTTTCTGCCCGCCGGCCCAGCAGAATGCTGTTTATTGGGCCAGTGGGTTCTTCAACGTGCTGGCGGTCGTTGTTTCGACCCCCAGCACCGAACTCGGCAGGATTTCCAGCTGAGTTCGTAATGATCCCCTTAGATGAGGAAGGGTTACCAGCCCCCCTTGGGAACTGTTTTGGGGGCCTTTTGAGAGTTCCTTATCTTTAAGATTTTCTCCCCCCTCTTTCTTCTGATGGGAACCCTGACCACATTTGTGGGTGTCCCCCCAGATATCTTTTTAGACACTCTTGTGCTAACCCACAGGTCTTCCTCCTGAGCAAGCTTCCTGGGATCAGTCAGCTTACTGTCTACTAAGTGCTGGCGCAACTCTATTAAACAAATACTGAGCATATGCTCTCTTAGAATCAAATCATGTAGGCCCTCATTACAACCCTGGTGGTAAATCCCGCTCACTGCCGTGCCGACGGCCGCCAAGATACCGTGACAGCAGAGATAATCCGCCACGAGTAATATGACTCACACAGAGAATACCGCCACAATACAGACACCCACACAAGTCCGCCACACCAAAGGTCAGTGATAAAATGGTGATAGCAAAACCCACACCATCACACCAACAGGAATACAGCCACAGAATCACGACCCACGAATCAATGTGGCGGTCTTTGAACCATGGTAAACCATTGGTGGTACACACCGCTGCGCTCAAAATACACACACACACCACACCACATTGGACAATTCACCATACACATACCTGACACATATACACACACCACACCCACACACTCACACCACTAAAAAAACACACACTCACACTACCCACAACCCCTTCAATGAAAAATAAGAGACCAAGCACAGAGAAGCAAGCAAAGAGCACCCACTCAATCAGAGGCACAGAACACCATCACTCATACACCATCCACGTACATCACAGTATACACCCCAACACATCACTCCAATCATCACCTCACACATATCACTTACACCACATCCATGGCACCTCAAAGACACCCCAGGTTTTCTGAGGAGGAGCTGAGGGTCATGTTAGAGGAAATCATCCGGGTAGAGCCACAGCTATTCGGATCACAGGTGCAGCAGATGTCCATTGCTAGGAAGATGGAGCTATGGCAGAGAATCGTGGACAGAGTCAACGCCGAGGACAGCACCCAAGAACCAGGGATGACATCAGGAAGAGGTGGAACGACCTACGGGGGAAGGTGAGTTCTGTGGTTTCAAGACACCAGATTGCTGTACAGAGGACTGGCGGTGGACCCCCACCTCCACACGGTTCAGGGCACAGAGGCACAGGACAGCAGGGAAGCTGGGAGGGCTGCTGAGCGACAGGGGGAGGACAGGCCCAGGGGGCCCCTCCAACATCATGGGAGCATACCGCCATTCCCAGGAGACCATGGGCACAGTACTGGCCAAGTTACAGGAGACCTAGCGGCTGCAAGAGGGACAGTACCTGGGGATCAGGGAGGACCTCACAAAAATCTACACCATCCTGGTCACCATAGTAGGGGTGCTGGATGACATGGGTAACACCATGAGGGAGGCAGTGGCATAACAAAGGGCCCCTGACACTAGCCAAACCGAGGAACAGCCTTGCACCTCCGCCGGTGCTAGTGGACTGGAGGCCCCGCCAAAGGGCCAAGAGGCCACCAGCACCCCACCCCCTGCAGAAGGAGAACCACCCTGCAAATGGTTCCTGTGATCCAGGCAGAAGACAGAGAACATCGCCAAGACCCCTGCCAGGAAATAGGACTCTCCTGATTGTCACCCTTCTGTCCCACTCTGTCACCCTGTCCACCTTGAACTGCCATTACTCCCCTTCCCATGCCCCATTGGACAATGCACATGTGATACCAAGAGACTGGACTTACCCCCATACTATTTATCACAAAACACCATTGAAATATAAACCATACTGGAATCAGTGTAATGATTGGAAAGATGTATTCTTACAACATTCTCAAAGCATTGCAACGTCTATGTTCATTGAATTATACCAATGTATGACAGTTGGTGGGCAGCAGTAGATATAGCTGGAGCCAAAATGAGGTACACAGATCTGAAAAAAGGGAATCCAAAGGGAACAGTCAGTGGCCTTAGACAGAGGGTAAGAGGCTGCCATGTACAATGTCCAAAAGTATACTGAAATGTGAAGTTGAGTTACAGTCTCTTACCTGTGTGTGACTGGAAGTACTGCTATATAATGTTTGTTCTGTTGTCCACATCTTCCTCATCTTCCTCCTCTTCCTCACTGTCCACAGGCTCCCCTGCTGCCACAAGACCATCACCAGGCTCATACTCCAGCAGAAAAGGCACATGGCATCTCAAGGCCAGATTGTGCAACATACAGCATGCCACGATGATCTGGCACCCCTTCTTCAGTGAGTAGTACAGGGATCCACCTGTCAGATGGAGGCACCGGAACCTGGCCTTCAGGAGACCGAAGGTCCTCTCAATAATCCTCCTTGTTCACCCATGTGCCTCATTGTAACGTTCCTCTGCCCTTGTCCTGGGATTCCTCACTGGGGTCTGTAGCCATGAGAGGTTGTGGTAACCAGAGTCACCTGTAAATATCGATGGACAACTGTTAGACACACACTAACCCTTAGGGACAACCCCATATTCAGACCCCCAACTCTTACTGTGTGGGGACCTTGGCCTCACCTAGTAGCCACACCTGGTGTCTCTGGAGTTGCCCCATCACATAAGGGATGCTGCTATTCCTCAAGACATAGGCATCATGCACTGAGCCAGGATATTTGACATTCACATGGGAGATGTACTGGCCTGCCAAACACACCATTTGCACATTCATCGAATGATAGCTTTTTCTATTCCTGTAGACCTGTTCATTTCTGCGGGGTGGTGGGGCAAATGGCACATGTGTACCATCAATGGCACCAATGATGTTGGGGATATCTCCCAGGGCATAGAAGTCAGCTTTCACTGTGGCCAAATCCTCTAACTGGGGGAAGACGATGTAGCTGTGCATGTGTTTCAGCAAGGCAGACAACAGTCTGGTCAACACGTTGGAGAACATTGGCTGAGACATCCCTGATGCCATGGCCACTGTTGTTTGAAAGGAACCACTTGCCAAGAAATGGAGCAATGACAGGACCTGCACTAACAGGAGTATTCCTGTGGGCTGGCGGATAGCTGACATCAGGTGTGGCTCCAATTGGCACACAGTTCTTGGACTGTGGCAAGATCAAGTCTATATTGGATGATAATGTGTCAGTCCTCCATTATCGACAGGTCCACCAGGGGTCTGTACACCGGAGGATGCCTCCCTCTCATCATCTGCATCAGCGGTTGTGGCCTATGGAGGACAACGGTGAGCAGAAGGTAATTTTCCACATAGGTAGCACAACTGTTTTTGAATTCATGTCACAGAAGCAGTGTTTGAATTCGAGAGTCAGTATATGTGCCAATAAGTGCTGTGATGCACTTTGGTGCTACGCCATGTGCCCCCCTGAAACGGCGGCTGCCTTACCTGTGAGGAGGGACAAGGGGAAATGGGGTAACTGTGCTGGCGTTGTGCTGCGTCACGGTAGGCGGTCAATGACCGCCACGCAACTTCGCATTGGTTATCATTGGGCCCTATGGGGCCCAGGAGCCAATGGCGATGTACGCCGATGGTGACAGTACGCACCCCCGCGGACATCACCGCCATTTTCTAGCTATTCACTCACTTGCTACCTGACCATCAACAGGAGAGGGCCTACACTGCAAGTGCTGCTGTGACCTGTGTCTGGAAGTGACAATGGCTAGACTGTCTGTGGAAAGGGCCCCTGCCTTCACCTCAGAGGAGTTGGAGAAACTGGTGAATGGGGTCCTCCCCAGTACACGTTACTCTACGGTCATCCAGACAAACAGGTGAGTACACTGTGAGCATGATGTGTGGGCAATGCCTGTTTCGAGTGGTGTGGATGTAAGCCACATGTTGGGGAGTGCTAAGACGTCCTTTCCTGAATGCTGCATGAGAGGTGGTCAGTGTATGTGCGTCAGGGCATGGGTGGGAACTGGGGGGCAATGAGTATGACGCTCCGGATGGGTGAGTAATTACATTTTCCGCTGTCCTTTCCCTCTAGGTCAGCGCCCACCAGAAAAAGGGTATTTGGCTTGCCATCGCCAAGGAGGTTTGGACCCTGGGGGTCTATCACAGTCGGAGCACCCACTGCAGCAAGAGATGGGAGGACCTGCACCACTGGACCAAGAAGATGGCGGAGGCCCAGCTGGGGCTGGCCTCCCAACGTGGAGGGGTGCCTGACGCACCCTGACCCCACTGATCTTCCGCATCCTGGCGGTGGCCTATCTGGAGTTGGATGGATGCTTGAGGGCATCACAGCAGCCACAAGGGGGTGAGTACAGATTCAGAAAGCTGACTTTGTGCGCTGTAGGAACTAGCTGGGTGGGGATGTTGGCTGTGGGTGCCCCGAGGCCAGGGAGATCATGGCAGGGTAGGTCCCTTGTTTGCAGGCTCTGAAGCACTCCTACCCCAATGGTACAAGTGACCAACTACTACTGGGCAGGGTCCTGTGGGTGTCAGGTGTGCAGATGCTGGTGTTAGGCATTGTACCCCATGGGCTGGTGACTACCTTAGTGACTGGTTGGGTATGGCCTAGTGTATAGGGCAGCTTAGTGTGTGTTGTGTACGCCAACAATAGTGGTGTTGCTGGCATTGACCAAGTGTATCCTCAGTCTCTACCCCTCCTTCTTGTTTTGTCACCCTGTCCTTGTGTGCATTAGCATCATCTGGTGGAGGAGCAGAGGCACCGGCGACGGAGGGAGCTGCATCCCACATGGCCCATGAGGGTGAATCCATTGAGGGTGAAGGCACCAGTGGGACAGAGGGTGAGGGGAGCTCCACGATGGGGACAGGAGGGGACACCAGTGACAGCGATTCCTCCTCCGATGAAAGTTCCCTAGTGGTGGTGGACACCTCTGTGCCCACCCCAACAACAGGTACAGCCGCCACCCTCCTACCTGCACCATCATCCCAGCAGACCCTCAGCGTGTTTCCTGTACCCGCTCATCCAGGAGGTTAGGCATCTCCTTCGCCACAGGCACCTCAGGCCCTGCCCCAGTCAGCCCTGCTGCCCTCAGTGTGGAGGTTATTGACCTCCTCAGATCCCTCACTGTTGGGCAGTCAACCATTTTGAATGCCATCCAGGGTGTCAAGAGGCATTTGTAACAAACAAATGCATACCTGGAGGGTATTCATTCTGGCTTGGCGGCCCAACAGAGAGCATTTCAGGTTCTGGCCTCAGGACTGATGGCAGCCATTGTCCCTGTGTCCAGCCTCAGCCCTCCAACTTCCACTACCCCGACCCAATCCCCTCGATCTCACCCTATCCCAAGCTTACCTTCAGACCAGCATGCACACACATCAACACACAAAATTGCCTCAGGAAAACATAAGCACCACACATCATCACACAGGTACTCATGTAAGTACCATCCCCACGCACACATACCAACATCCACGTCCTCCACTGTGTCTCCCTCCTCCTCTTCATCCACCTCCCTCCCAGTAGCATCTCCACTCACACCTGCATGCACTACATCATCAGCCACTGCCTCCATCACCAGCACGCCCATCACAAAACACCCCTCACGAGCAATCACCACCCCTACAACCACAACCATGCACACGTCCCTCTGTCCTCTCCCAGTGTGCTGTGAGCCCTCCTCCCAAACTACACAAATGCAGGCACACACCCACTCAACAGCCATCCACCTCACAACAGCCTCCAGCCCATGCACCTTTACCCAAACTCAGCAGATGTACACCTCCTACAACCATTCTCTCTTCCTCTACTCCCACAACCCCTCCATCTTCCAATCCCAGTGTGTCTAAAAAACTTTTCCTAGCTAACGTTGACCTCTTCCCTACACCTTCCCCCATCCTTCCCCTAGGGCCAGGATGTCTAGATCCCAGGCCAGCACCTCAGCCACCAAGTCGGCATCCGCTGTGGTCCCTGCAAGTCCAAGAGGATCGAAGGGGGCACCCGTCAGGGCTGGCAGTGTGCCAACTACCAATGCAAAAGACCAACCGATTCCACCACCTGCCAAGGTTAAGAAGGGGCCGGCATGCAGCACGAGCAAGACGCAACACCCACCCAGCAAGGCCTCATCCAAAACAAAAAAGGACAGTGCCTAAGTCCCAGCAGCATCTACCAATGTGGGGAAGAGAAAAAAAAAAGCAATGGCAAGGCACTTCAGGTCTCTGAGCCTCCAGGTGAGGGACTGGTGACCACCATTTGTCCTGACAGGCCAGCAACCTGTACCACAGTAAGCACCTCCACAATGACTGCCACTTGCACCGCCACCTTCCCAGCGATATGCTCTGCCATCTGTACCACCCCCCGCACCGCCGCTACCACAACGACAGTCACCAACATCATCCCCAGTGGGCAGCCGTCCGAGGCTGCTGGAGACGACCTGGTGTCTCCCTCCACCACTACCAGCACCTGCACCATGGGCAGCAACATCTCTGCCGCAGACATAGCTGCAGGCACCGCCACCTGCACCACCATATGCACCGCCACATGCACAGCCGGTGCCACTACATTGGACATCAGCAGCATCCCCAGTGGGCAGCCGTCCAAGACTGCAGGAGATGTCCTGGACCCTGCACCCACCACTTGAGGCACCACCACCAGAACTGGCACTACGAGCAGTTTGCAGCCTAAGTTGCCGCATGATGGAATCTGTCTCTGCCTCCATGGAGTATCATGCTACCGGTTCCCTGCACATCTCGTACAGACACCAGGTGAGCAAATGTGAACTGCCACACCCCAGGTGCAGCATCACTGGGCACAAGGCCTCCTCCAGAACCAGTAGAGAAAGGCATACACTCACCCAATCCTTGGCAGGATGAAGCAGACTGGGCACAATGCCCCCTCCACAAACTGGTGGAGAAAGGCATCCACTCCCCCTATTCTTGGCAGGATGAAGCAGACTGGGCACAATGCCCCCTCCAGAACCAGTGGAGAAAGGCATCCACTCCCCCTATCCTTGGCAGGATGAAGCAGACTGGGCACAATGACCCCTCCAGAACAAGTGGAGAAGGCATCCACTCCCCCTATCCTTGGCAGGATGAAGCAGATTGGCCACAAGGCCCCCTCCAGAACCAGTGGAGGGATGCATCCACTCACCCAGTACTTGGCAGGATGAAGCAGACTGGGCACATGGCCCCCTCCAGAAGCAGTGGAGAGATGCATCCACTCACCCAATCCTTGGCAGGATGAAGCAGACTGGGCACAAGGCCCTCCCCAGAACCAGTGGAACATGTCACCCACTTGAGAAACTGTGGCTTTGCACACCCCAGGACCAAGCAGTTGGCAAACCACCCACTTGAGAGACTTGTGTGACTGTGGCTTTGCACTCCCCAGGACCAAGCAGTGGGCAAACCACCCATTTGAGAGACTTGAGAGACTGTGGCTTTGCACTCCCCAGGACATCGCTGTGGGCATGTTGCCCCCTCGAGGAGCAGTGGTGCAGTACCATCTTCCGGCTGAGGTGCCCCCCTCCCGTTCCCCCTGAGGTGCCTGTGTATTTTCGACCTGATGCCCCTTCAGTGTTCTCTCCGTTTTGAGGCAGGAGTCAAGTGTGGGCTTCGTCCATGATTTTTTGGGCCACTGGTCCACGGACATTTGCAATGGACAGTGTACGGCCCTCTGTACATATTGGACATATTTGTATAAACTGTTGTTTACGATTGTTAACTTTATATGCATTTTCCAAATATCAAAGATTTTACTCTATTCCTTTTGTCCTTGCATTCTTCCAGGAGGTTACAGGATGCATCTGTAATGTTGTTGGATCTGTTAGTGTGTATGGTGTTGTGGGTGAGGGTGGGGGGGGGTTTGCGTGTGTGTGTCACTCTCTTTTTCCTCCCCCTGTGTGCTAGGTGCAGTACTCACCGTCGTCGTCGCCGCCGCATTCTTTCAAATTCCTGGTGTATTAGCAGATACACCAGCATGGGGAGGACCTGCAGTTTGGGCTCCATGGCATCCTGGTTCTTCGTTGAGTGTCTAAAGGTGAGTGGTTCCCCTTCAGTGTACTGTGTCCGCTGTGCTTTTGAAGTCATTGGTACCGCCACAGAAAATCTGGTGGATTGGTGCCTTGAAATACGGTGGGCAGTACATTGTTTTCCGCCTGTCTGTTGGCAGTGACCGCTGCAGTGTTTGTTGCTAACGCCCTGGCGTTCGGAGTGTTAAAGTGGCTGTCTGTGTTGGCGGTTTCCGCCGTGGTCGTGATCAAATTTTTTTGTCCGCCAGCCTGTTGGCGGTATTACCACCGCTTTATCACCGACCGCCAGGGTTGTAATGAGGGCCATAATACTTTGTAATCATTTACTTTGCCTCCCGGCACCCATCCATTTAGTGCCTTAATGTAGAAATCAAAACAGTCTACCCAAGTCTGTGTGGAAAGTTTGGTGCTGTCCCTAAACCTCTGACGGTATTTTTCAGCTCTCAGCCCAATCTTGGCCAGTAAAGTGTCTTTCATTGGGTGCTCAGACATTCTGATCATGTGTATCTAGTGTAAGGAGTGTGTCCCTACCCACTACTGGTACATAAAACCACAAAGCCGCCCCCCATAGTTCCTCAGAAGTCCCATGAGCCCTTAGTGCAACTTCATAGGCAGCCAGTCACTTATCAATGTCATCTCCCACCACATAACTTGGCACCACATTTTCTCTTCCCAACAGGTCCTGCATGTATGCTGCCAACATCACTGATGGACTCAGACTGTCTTGCCTTGATGTCCAGCTCCTTGAGACTCAGTTCATGAGCCAACAAAAGATCCTCATCAGGCAAGGCTCTTTCAGCTTCAGCCTCAGCTCCCCTCTCCTCTGCTGCTCTCTGAGCTTTCCTTTCCTCTGCTTCTATGTTTAACTTTGCCAATTGCAACCTAAATTCTCTCTCCTCCCTCCTTTCCTTGGTGATCAGGCCACAGTCAGAGACACTGCTCGCAGGTTTGCAGGGGGCACAAACATAGAGGCAATCTCCTCCACTCATGGCAAGAAATCCTCTGAGGAGCCATTGTCTGGACCCACTTCCTCCTCTGATTGGGCATCTGCCTAGGCCCTCAGCACCCTTTGGAATTCCTCCTTTCTGAAGGCACTTTGGGTAGGTACTCCCATACCCTAGCATAATCCTTTCAGTTGTTTAACAGTATAGGTCTCCAATATGGCTATATCAAAATCTTCATTTCCTGCTTGAGAACCAGCCAGAGACATGTTGAGTGAGGATTTTAGTTAAACAATGTCCAGTAGAAAATGAAATTGCAGAAAAAGAGAAAAACTCAAGTTGACCTTCAACTGTGGGTAGGTAGTGAACACTTAGCTATTGTATGTCACTGCACAAATTCAAGTCCTATCCTCACTGCTAATTACCAATGTTAGAAATGGTGGTCCTGGGTTGGCAGTCAGTTTACCCCCTGTCCAAGCAAGGACCCTCACTCTAGTCAGGGTAAGTCACACACAATCCAAATCATCCTGTGCCCACCCTCTGGTAGCTTGGCACTGAGCAGTCAGGCTTTACTTAGAAGGCAATTTGTAAAGTATTTGTGCAATAAATCATGCAATAACGAAGTATAGTACCACAAAAATACACGGCACTGTGTTTAGAAATATATTTAATATTTATCTGATAAAAATGTAGGTCAAAACAATTAAGATGCAATAAGTATATGTTGAGATATCCCTGTAAAAATGATATAAAGTGCCATTAGTCTTTTAAAAGCAATAAATGTAACTTTCAAGCACAAAGTACCTGGTTTGTGTTCAAAATCTTCACAAAGAACCGCAGAGGAGGAGATGCGTGAAAAACATAGAGGTGTGCTTCGATTTCTCGAGCCACACACAGCGATGTGTCATTTAGTTTTCACGCAGGGATGGCTGTGTGTCGATTTCCAGTGCTCGGTCGTGGGTCCTCTTCAGGTTGCGGGGTTTTCAGACACCCCGGGGACGATGTGTGGATTTCTGGCACTGACAGGATGAAGTCGCAGGGGCTGACTCGATCCGGTGGGCGTTGCGTGGAAATGTCTACTGCACAACAGGCTCTGCGTCGATTCCTCTCAGGAAGTCGGACTGCATGGTTCCGGCTCAGCTGTGCGTCGATCCATTGGACTGCGTGTCGAATTTCTGGTCGCTGCGCGGGCGCAGCATCGATCTTCTTGTTGCAAAGTCAGGCTGCGTTATTCCAGTTCTGCGCGCTGTGAATTTTCACCGCGATGCAGGCTGTGCGTCATTTCTGGCAGGCTGTGCATCGATTTTTACCACACAAGGAGTCCTTCTTGTAGAGATGAAGACTTTTTGGTCCGGAGACTTCAGGGAACAGGAGGCAAGCTCTATCCAAGCCCTTGGAAACCACTTCTCACCACAGCCAGAGAGCAGCAAGGCAGCAGGGCAATAGCAAGGCAGCAGTCCTTCACAGAAAGCAGTCAGTTGAGTCCTTTGGGCAGCCAGGCAGTTCTTCTTGGCAGGATGCAGGTTCTGATTCAAGTTCTCTTCTCCAGGAAGTGTCTGAGTTGGTAGGGGCACAGGCCATGTTTAAACCCAAATGTGCCTTTGAAGTGGGGGAGACTTCAAAGAGTGGTTTAGAAGTGCACAAGGTCCCCTTTCAGTTCAATCCTGTCTGACAGGGTCCCAGTAGGGGGTGTAAGTGTCAAGTCCTCCACCCTCCCAGCCGAGGAAGACCCATTCAAAATGCAGATGTATGCAAGTGAGGCTGAGTATCCTGTGTTTGGGGTGTGTCTGAGTGAATGCACAAGGGAGCTGTCACCTGAATCCAGCCAGACATGGATTGTAAAGCAAAGAAGGATTTAAGTGCAGAGAAATGCTCACTTTCTAAAAGTGGCATTGCTAAAATAGTAATATTAAATCCAACTTCACCAGTCAGCAGGAATTTGTATCACCATTCTGGCCATACTAAATATGACCTTCTTACTCCTTTCAGATCAGCAGCTACCACACAAACAGTATGAGGGTATCCCCAATGTTAGCCTATGAAGGGAGCAGGCTTCCCAGCAGTGTAAAAACAAATTTAGGAGCTTTATACTACCCGGATATGTCATCTACACAGGTACATGTTCTGCCTTTTGCCCACACAGCACCCTGCCCTATAGGTTACCTAGGGCACACTTAGGGGTGATTTATATGTAGAAAAAGGGGAGTTTTCGGCATGGCAAGTACTTTTAAATGCCAAGTCGAATTGGCAGTGAAACTGCACAGACAGGCCTTGCAATGGCAGGCCTGAGACAAGGTTAAGGAGCTGCTTAGGTGGGTGGCTCAATCAGTGCTGCAGGTCCACTAGAAGCATTTAATCAACAGGCCCTGGGCACATATATTGCACTTTACTAGGGAAGTATAAGTAAATTAAATAATCCAGTTGGGTATGATCCAATGATTATCATGTTTAAAGGTTGAGAGTAAATGCACTTTAGCACTGTTAGCAGTGGTAAAGTGCGCAGAGTCTTGAAACCAGCAAAAACAGTATCTAAAAAGTGGATGGAGGCAGGCAAAAAGTTTGGGGTGACCACCCTAAGGCTGTCAGGTGTAACAAGGCCCATTCGATGAAGGTTGCTAAACTTTGAATGCTTGAGTCTAGCCAGTAATACTATTTTCCAGAGCAATGTATTAACAACATTTACTGAGGAAACTTAGGGGGATGATAGATGCATACTTGTACCATAACACTGCAAGAAATCCATCCAAAGTCACAAAGTCTAGAAATTATGGACTCCCCTGTGACATATTCTAATGATGGTATAAAAGAAGGTTTAAGACTCAAGCAAGCTGTAGACAGCAGAGATATTCATAATGCTGTAGCGCACCTTTATATAGACTGTTTTTGATAAGGAACACCCTTCGCAGCTCGATATAGAAGGTGGTCTAGATATATTTATGTAAATACCATCCTAAGGCTCCAGGGAAATAAAAATGTGGAACCTAATTCATAAGCAAGCAGGACACTCCATGATACCTGCATAACTTGTTTATGGAAAATGTTGAAAGAAAGTAGTTGGCCTTTAGGCAAGCACGGAATGGAGGCCTAGGAGAAAGCTTTTATTATTTTGTGACTCTCTGACTTTTAATTAGCACATAATATTACCCTACCTTTTTGATCACTGCAATTTAGAACATTTCAAGACACTATGGGGGTCATTCTGACCCCGGCGGTCTAAGACCGCCGGGGCCAGGGTCGGCGGGAGCACCGCTGACAGGCCGGCGGTGCCCCGCAGGGCATTCTGACCGCGGCGGTTCGGCCGCGGTCAGAAGAGGCAAACCGGCGGTCTCCCGCCGGTTTACCGCTGCCCTTAGAATCCCCCATGGCGGCGCAGCTTGCTGCGCCGCCATGGGGGATTCTGACACCCCCTACCGCCATCCTGTTCCTGGCGGTTCGCCCGCCAGGAACAGGATGGCGGTAGGGGGCGCCGCGGGGCCCCTGGGGGCCCCTGCCGTGCCCATGCCACTGGGGCCCCCGTTAGAGGGCCCCACAAAGTATTTCAGTGTCTGCCTAGCAGACACTGAAATACGCGACGGGTGCAACTGCACCCGTCGCACCTTCCCACTCCGCCGGCTCAATTCTGAGCCGGCATCCTAGTGGGAAGGTTGATTTGCCCTGGGCTGGCGGGCGGCCTTTTGGCGGCCGCCCGCCAGCCCAGGGTAAATCACAGAATCACCGCTGCGGTCTTTCGACCGCGGTGCGGTGTTCTGACGGCGGAACCTTGGCGGACGGCCTCCGCCGTCCGCCAAGGTTAGAATCAGCCCCTATGGCCCTCATTATGCCCCTGGCGGTCCTGACAGCCAGGGATAATGTGGCAGTATGACCACCAACAAGCTGGCGGTACATACTGCCACATTATGAGCTTGGCGGGTTGGCTGCAGCGAACCCACCACTTCTCCACTCGTACCGCCGTGCCAGAGATGTCTATCTCCAGCCCGACGGCCAGCATAGTACTGCTCATAGCATTATGAGCCGCTCTACCTCCATGGTTTTCATGGCGTTAGCAACGCCACAAAAACCATGGCCATAGGCCCTACCGGTGACACGGAATTCCTTCTCTGTCAATGGTAGGTGGCTCCCCCACCCCCCAACACTGACCTGACGCCCCCACCCCGCCTCCATCCAAACTCAGATACACATCTTAACCCTCTACCCCCTCCGATCCACGAACTCACCCCCATACATGCACACACCACACAACTGACCCCACCATCCACAGCCACACATGCACACATGAGCCCCCACCCCCACTACAGTCAGTCACAGTGCCCCCACCCCACCCCCCTCCCCGCATACACTCACACATACCAGGCATACACCCATTCACTTACACTGACATACATGCATTCATTCACACACTGACATACACGCATTCATTCATGCATACTTCCAGACATGCTCACACATTCTTACACACAATCACACTGACAGGCAGACGCACACTTACTCCACCATTCTTACACGCATTCACTCACGCACATACACCCACTCAAACAACACCCACTTGCATTCACACACACACTCAGAGACACACATAGCACCCCCTACCATCCCCCTCCCCTCTCGGGAAGCCCAACTTACCTTGGGCAAGGAAGGCTTCCGGCACGGAACGGAACAGGAAGGGGTGCTGCTACTGCCAGGCCGTATTACTGGTCATAATATATGGCTGGCGGCGTTCTACTGTCGTGGTGGTGCTGGTGGCAGAAGCGCCAGCTTGCCACCATCTACCACCATGAGCACTGTGGATTTCCACCCTTATTGTGTCAGAAGTCAGGCAGTGCTCACAATATGGCAGACGGATGGTAGCCGCGGTATGTTGGCGGTATGTACTGCCGATGTTAAAATGAGGGCCTATGACATTTATAATGAGATACGAAAATGTTTCCCTGTTTTATAAATTACGGTAAAATTTTGAAGGTTTTAAACATGTTACTGAAATGCTAGGATGTATCTTCCCTTCATTTATTGTTTTGTTTGACTGGGGTATGAGCGTACATCAAGATATCATGAAAGATATCATAAGTTACAAAAACCTCTGACAAAATATAAGTGGGTACCAGAAAGTCATATTTCCCATAATAGTTGAATTAGGCAGAGGTTTTCTCGAAGCAAAGGCTGCTAAGGAAGAATACCCTGAAAAACATTCAGGGGCATATTTACTACAAAGTGGCACTGGGAAAGGCCAGAAATGCACCGTATTTATGAACTACGGTGCATTTCTGTCCCTTCCCCTATGTGCTGGAGCACAATTGGCTGCCTAACACCAATGCAGGAACCCTTCCACCACGGTGCAAGAGGGCCTGTGTTTTAGGCAGGATTGTTTATGTGCAGAAAGGGGCACCTTCCTGCAAAAAAAACATCCATGGATATGTTTTCCTCTATGTGTCCTGCTAAATGCAAAGAGGAAAGAGGAAAAAGAGGGAGAAATTAAAACCTTTCTTTGTATGGTTTTGACATATTTCTGGGTTCACACATCCTTGTAAATCTGAGAATGTATCAAAACCCATGGGTGTAGTGTGGAAAACCCACCACAATGCCCATGGAACAGTCCCCTGATGCAGTGCAAGGCAACACCACGACTTGCACTGAGTTGCCTTACATCATATCTATGAGGTCATGAAAAGCCATGTAAAGTGGCTTTGCGTGGCAACGTAAGTCTGGGCCAGCACCCTGCGCCATCAGAGCATCAAAGAAAGTGATGCACTGGCAGCGCATGGGGCTTGTATATGTGCCCCTCAGTATCTACACAGTGAAATTCAATTATCTTTCTTTCTTTGCTTCAGGTAGCTCATATGTCCAGTTCCCACAGAGGAAGCTGGAACGTTAGCTAAAAGCTTTCTTTCACTTTTGTGTTCTGTGATTAAAAATAAGCACTCTTCAGCTGTTTAATAGGTTCGTGTTATTTGGGTCCTCCAGGAAAAAAATTATCAGGATAAAGTTTCCAAAGATCGAATAGCCAATATCTAAGCTCATATTTGGATTAGAGACAACAATCAATCAGGGGTTTGTTATAAAGTTGTCAAACTCAATGCAAGGTGGATGGGTTGGTGTTCGTAAGGACTAGTATTTTTACAATTTTTGAAATCTCAGAATCTGGCTAAAATTTTGAGAATAACATGACAGTCAATTGATTAATTGTTCAAACACCAATTGCAACAAACATTATCAACTTCTTTTTGACTTCTTCTGTTCCCCAATGCAAATCTAGCTTACTCCTGTGGTGGGTTTTCCCATGCAACTCCCAGTACAACTCTGCCTAGTGCCAGTATGCAGTGCCAATATACTCACTGAGCTCATTCAAAAACATGGACCTAGTTACTTCACCAAATAGATCGCAATAATCTAAAATGAACCGTGCATACTCATGGCTGACAAAAAAGAGATGCCATTGAAAATATTGGCAGTGGTTTCCCCTTGTACTAAGTCTCAAAGCTACTGTTATTGACTGAAAGAGCGAACACAGTACAGTTCAAGGGGAACAGTTAATGGCACACAGCTCAAATTTAAGGTTATTGTGGAAAGGGGTGCTGGGAGATCAATTAGGAACTATAGGCAGCCAGAAATTCCGATGTCTGTATAGACGTTTCTACCTGTTTGCTCCTGACATTGACATGTCTAGGGCACCCATGAGATCGGGATGCACACTGAGATGTAGTGAATCATGAGGGTAGTTGAGAAACCTAGTAAAGATGCAGAATTGCACCATATATTTAACCACGAAAAACAGGTGAATTGCATGTCACGCCTTGATGTTTCAAAGAATCTCAAGTTGAACTATACTAAAATTAGGAGACAGGTATCATGCAGGAAGGTGTAACGTTTAGTGTGCCTATAAGGCAGAATACAAATGATTCAGACTCCAGTGTAAATCACCCCGAGACTTCCTTAACGTTAGAAGGTGTTGAGTAAAACATTCAGCAATATGTGCATCATAAACCATACAGTATTTCTCTGCCAGTGGTGTGCTGAGGATTAGATGTAGTTGAGTTGAGTTAAATCATGGATGTTATTTAGGGCAAACCATGGGTCTCAGAGTACATAGGGGGCCATAGGGCCGCACTGAAAACAATTGTATGCCCCCTTTTCTGTGCAGGTGTTAAAAATAGCTGCTAAAAATGGTGCAGTGGAATCTCTTAGATTCCACTGCTCCATTCTTGCGGCCCCCCCCAATACATGCATTGCATTGCATGCATTCATTGCACCACTTTGTCAATATTTATGGCGAATTTTGCCTCGTTGGGCCACATTAGTATCATCAAAAAATTACGCTAATGTGGGGTAAGGAGGCACTAGGCCCTCTTAAATCTGGGCCTGAATCTACAATTTCAGGACGCGTTGATCATGCTTATTTGAAAAGCCTCAGTCAAACTGCCAAATTGATTGCACTTTAAATATACTAATTAAACTGTGAAAATAGATGGTTGTAAAGAGGGAATATGATCTTTCAAGAGATGTCTCCTCTGTTTTATGAATTGAGAGCCAACACTAGTTTCTAAGTATTTGTTGCTGGTATTGTATGGCTGAATATCATTCTCCTGTAACTCTTATAAGTTATGTTCCCCTGTATGTAGAATTTCAGTTCCCTGTCAGGAAGCTAGTAAAAAAATAGCCATCCCTGTCTTAAACCCACCGACAAGATGACACCCCTTTTATAACTGTTTGCTGAGATAAACAATGAATAAGAACCTACCTATAGAACGGAATTTAAAGGGCCATATTTCATGATTGGAGCAGATATATTTTAGCCTTAAAACAATGTCAACACTCATCGCTAGCGTTTTTTAGGTCTGGCATTAGCTAAGGCCTTTTGATTTCACTAAAATTATATCTATAGTATACTTACCTAAAGGGGTTTTCAGTCAATTCCCTTCGTCCATTGGTCTGTTCCTGTGCTACTGCCCATTACAGCACACAGCAGTGGCAGTGGATTAACCTATGTCAGCCACAGCCCAGCTTTACTTTGAGTGACTGTGTTTAGCCCTTTCACAAAGAGCACACCTGCATTTATTGATATTGTTTTTGTTTTACTTTATTATTATTTTAGTGTTGCCCTTGATTGTAGAGCCTGATGTCATAGTAGGACTTTCTACCAGATTAGAGCATGTGGCATATTCCAGCATTATCAGTTCCTGTCCCCTGCCAACAGTGTTGTAAATTCCTTTTTAAGTGGCCTTTGTTTATCTGACTACTGATTTTTCGTACAATACCAACTACTTACATGGGTCCATAAGCTCATCAGGGTGATCTATCTTTGCAACCATGCCTTCTTTCTTTCTTTCTTTCTTTCTTTCTTTCTTTCTTTCTTTCTTTCTTTCTTTCTTTCTTTCTTTCTTTCTTTCATTATTTCTTTCTTGCGTTCTTTCCTTATTCTTTCCTTCTTTGCTTCTTTCCTTCTTTCTTTACTCTTTCTCTTTTTCCTTCTTTCTTTTCTTTCTTTTTCCTTCTTTCCTTCCTCTTTGATACTTTCCACCTTTCCTTTTTCTTCCTTGCCTTCATCTTTCTTTCCTTCCCTCTGGATTTTTACTTTCCTTCTTTTCTTCCTTGCTTCTTTCCTTTGTTCTTTTGTGTTTTCTTTCTTTCTTTCTTTCTTTCTTTCTTTCTTTCTTTCTTTCTTTCTTTCTTTCTTTCTTTCTTTCTTCCCCAAAAGCAAGAGGCTTCTAACCAATGACACAACAATTAGCTATTTTTAGGACTTTGTTAGTCAAGGCCCTTTTTTATTTTAATAAAATTATGTGTATAACATTATTACCTATATGTGTTTTCAGCCTGACTTCGTCTATTGCTCTGTGGTTCTGTCATTCACTTTTTCGTCCACCTACTCCTGCATGCATCAGAGGACAATGTGTGAGCCAGTTTCCACCATTGGCTAACTTCTTTAAGGGTTACGCTTGCTGTCCTTTCACAAGAGCCCATAAACACAGCTCCTTTCCATGCAAGGGATTACCATAGCAATGTGTGCTTTTTTTAGATGTAAGCACCTTTTTTGCCTTGAGCTAATGTTTTACTTTAGTTTGAAGAGGATCCAGCAGCTTGCCGAACAGTAAGATTTTGCAAAAACCATTACAAAACAAGACAAGAATTGACAAAAGGCTGGCAGCCAATGCTAGACCTGTTGGATTTACATTGTTTGTTTTGTAATCTAGAAATAATCCACTTTAAGAAACAAAAAGGTGCATTGGTGATCATATTCATTATAGTACACATCTATATAAACCAGTGATCAAGATAAGACGAGTGTTTATGGACTTTATAATGTTACTGGATATATTAATTTATGGCCATGAAAGACTTACCGAGCTTCACCATTTCTTGGAGCAGCGCCTGGACTTGAAAGACCTCAACTTTTCATGTGCAATGCTACCCCTTTTATTGTTTTTGTGCTGGCTGCCAAAGGTGTTATTGTATTAAGCATACCAGCCTAGGTTAACAAGTATACAGTTGCCTCTGTGTACCAATCCATTTATTCCGTTTCACTTTAACAATATATTTTTAAACATTAAACAGCTCTGTTATGTACGATGGATTCAATGAATCACCTTGTTAATAGAAGATCCACCGGAAGACGGAGCCACCATCCCTATGAAGAGTCATGGCTGGTGGGGGGAGGAAACAACTCTCACACTGTCAGTCCTTAATGAAAATGATCCTTCATCTTCATGTACAATACTCTGTGTACTTTTTACTGATGTGTGGCTTCAATTTATAGTGAATAAGCACTTACAATGTATTTGAAGAGTTATCGTTCCACAACTATCTATTCTGATTGAAAAGCATAGTTTTATTGAGTTCCTAAAAGTGCATGTTTGTCTAAGACTAGTTGTTCATCACTTTTTATATCAAAAGGTCATCCGTATGAAAACCAATTCTTTTCAGAATTAGAAATCTTGCATTATTACAGATTGCTGATAGGAAGTAAGCGGGGATTGGTGCTAAGCATGTTTTGCAGTGGTTCAGTTATTTATCAGTATGAGGCGAGTACAGGCATATTGATGGTACACCTAACCTACATATATTAGGAGCTCCTTCACTTTCTTGCTACAAAGTTCAGCATGCCTCAGTGACATGGTGTTAATCATGTGTCACACTCCTGTGGTGTCTTATTTTTACGAAATGCTTTCTTATTCTCCTATATAATTTTGCACCACTTTGCATTGATAGTTAGAAACGTAATCAAATAAAATTATCACAATCAGATTTTTTTCCGGAAAATTACTTTTTATTACATTTCTTGTTTTGTGTAAAGGTGATTAAACCTATATTTAGAATTCAACGCAAAATCAAACATAATGTAGTGTGATTTCAGATTGGTCCATGTCATCAAAAAAATAAATTACAAGTCTCTTGCAATTTACAGTTTATCACAGATCAAGTGTTAATCCAATTTAACACTGGTATGATAATGAGCTGTTATCATGGAAAATGTGGATTCACATTTACATTCTCTCTGATTAAGGTCAATATATTTTTAGGTCACAATGCATGTGAAAGTACAAGTACTGGATCGTTCTAATAGGTGTGCAATCTACGAGGCTCTTTGCAAACACAGAGAGAGCTACACATGCACGTCTGGAAAGTTTTAAATAATGAAATAAAGAAAGTATCTCATATACAAAAAAATATACAAATTATGTTTTTGTTGAGTTGTGCAAAGCCCTTTAAACATCGTTAGCAGAACAAATGCGGAAATCTGTAATGTGGCAAATACATCAAGCGTTTCTCTAGAACATCTGAACTCTGCAGAGTTCTTCTTCGCCAATTTATATATTTTTTTTTACAGAATGAAATAACGAACTAAAGATGAGTATGCGAAATCACTCACTTTTAGCTTCAACGCGTTAATCCACAGCTCAAAATAATACCACAATGCTGTGCAAATAATTTTCATAGGGGGCGCCCCCTTTTTATGCTTCAGTCATTTTAATCAAAACATCAGAATAGTATTATGATGTTAGTATAACCCGCTTTAACCTTGGAATAGTGAGTAAAAATGGCTCTCTCAAAGGTACTCAAACTTACCGGCTACATACCATGTAAAGAGTACATATTGGGATACAGTCGATGGACTTAGAGAAGAATAACGGCAAAGCAGTGGTTAAAAGCCAAACATTTTCACGGTAATAGAAAATAAAAGTTCAAGTCAAAATCAACAACAGATTTAGCAAGAAGCATAGATACGATTTATGCAGCAGAACGAGTGGTCCATTTTTAACCCCTTCGCTGCCAGGCCTTTTTTCCCTCCTGTGCCAGGCCTTTTTTTGGCTATTTGGGGCAGTCTATGCTTAGGCCTTCATTGCGTTTTGTCCACGTAAGCTACCCACACCAAATTTGCGTCTTTTTTCCAAAAACCTAGGGATTCCACAGGTAACCAGAGTTTGCGGATTCCCTTGGAGGAGACTAAGAAATTAGCCAAAAAACTGCAAAAATGGTGAAAAAGGGCTGTAGAAGAAAGCTGGTGTTTCTTTTCTCTGAAAATGGCATCAACAAATGGTTTGTGGTGCTAAAATCGCCATCTTCCCAGCAGACTTGAATCAGAAAACCCAATTTTTCAATGCAAATTTGGCATTTTACGTGGACATAATCCATTTTTACTATTTTTGGTGTTTTCAGCCTCCTTCCAGTTAGTGACAGAAATGGATATGAAACCAATGCTGGATCCTGGACAGCCAAAGATTTCTGAAAAGTAGACGAAATTCTGAATTCAGCAAGAGGTCACTTACAGAAATAAACGCTAGATTAAAAAAATATTGATATTGAGGTGAAAAAAGAGGCATTTTTGTCCACGTTTTCTTCTATAACTTTTTCCAGCTATGGCAGATTTTTGAAGCAATATATCGTTACGTCTGCTGGACTCTTCTGGTTGCAGGGATACATAGGGCTTGTAGGTTCATCAAAAACCCTAGCTACCCAGTGCCAATAAAGGAGCTGCATCTTGTAATGGGTTTTCATTGTTTACCTGATGAGAGAGCATAGCTTATATAATCTATATTAACATGAAATGTTTATAAACTAATGTATATTAATGCCGCATAGAAACTGTATTAACATGTTTTGCTAAAACGTGCACTTGAAATGTGACCACGGGGAGTGGCCGCCAATGTATACGGGGACTAATGAAACTGACTAATAATAGTGAAATGTTTATTAAATTGTGATTTTATATTAATGTTGAAAGGCTAAATGTATTAGATTCTTGCTAATAAAGCAGTAGGACTTAGTTAGCATGAGTCGAAAGTGTCACAATATAAGGTGTTGAGAAGTAGTGGGTATTTGTACATCTCCGAATTCCGGGGACCCCATACTAGCATGTGAATTACAGGATATTGGTCAAATAGACATCTTTTCTACACACTGTCTTACATTTGGAAGAAAAAAATGTAGAGAAAGACAAGGGGCAATAACACTTGTTCTTCTATTCTGTGTCCCCCCAAGTCTCCCAATAAAAATGGTACCTCATTTGTGTGGTTAGGCCTAATGCCCGCGACAGGAAACGCAACATGGACACATCACTATTTTACATTGAAATCTGACGTGCTTTTTGGAAAATGCCTAGCTGTGGATTTTAGCCTCTAGCTCATCCGGCACCTAGGCAAACGTAGCAAATCTGGACATTTCTGAAAATTAGATACCTTGGGGAATCCAGGATAAGGTAACTTGTGGCACTCTCACCAGGTTCTCTTACCCAGAATCCTTAGCAAACCTCAAAACGTGGCCACAAAAAACATTTTTTTCTCACATTTCGATGCTGCAAAGTTCTGGAATCTGAGGGGAGCCACAAACTTCCTTCTACCCAGCATTTCCCCACATCTTCCGATAAAAATAGTACCTCACTTGGGTGGGTAGGACTAGTGCCCACAACAAGAAATGCCCCAAAACATTAAGTGGACACATCAAAATTATCAAATAAAAAACTACCTGTTTTTGCTGAGGGGGGCAACTGCGGTTTTCGTCCTGGGCTCAGCAGCCATCTAGGGAAACCTACCAAACCAGACATTTCTGAAAACTAGACACCCAAGGGAGTCCATGGAGGCGTGACCTGCATGGATTCCCCCAGTATTTTCTTACCCACAATCCTCAGCAAACTCTCAAATGTAGCCAACAAATCACATTTTCCTCACATTTCTGTGTGGGATCACCGCAACAGCACACATTTCTTACCACTCAATGTTTCCCTCAGGTCTCCCGATAAAATTGATACCTCACTTGTGTAATAGGGCCAAGTGCCTGTGACAGGGAAGAACCAAAAACACATCAAAATTGAGGGGAAACCAAAAGGGGAGGTCAAAAGAAAAAGTTTTTAAGGTGACAAGTGGGCAGAATCTTTATCAGTATAGATGTGACAATGTTTGGTGGTAGGAATTTTGTGGATTCCTGCAGATTCTGGAAGGTTCCATCACAGAAATGTGGGAAAAATGTGTGATTTCAAGCAAAGTTGGAGGTTTGCAGGGAATTGTGGGTAAGACAATGGTACAGGGTGCATGTGAAGCACACTTCCCTGGACTCATCCAGATGTTTAGTTTTCAGATGTGAACAGGTCTCATAGATTTTTCTACATGGCAGCATCCCAAAGTCCAAAAATTGCAGCCCTTACCATTCCAAGTGGGACGATTATGAGAGTTAGACAAGCTCTCAAGGCCCAAATGTAAACCCAAAACCCAAAATAATCAAATGTCCTCTTGCTTCCTGTAGGGATAAGATCTTTTAGTGTGTGGGGGAGAGCTGAAAGACTGTTACCCCCTTCAGTTGGAGTTGGGGCATAACCATCCCCATACTGGTTGGTAGCCACCACCCCACCTGCCAACCAGTTGGCAGAACAATTTTGTCCCCATTTATTCGGGGTGGAGGTATGGCCATACCCCCAACCTCTTTTTTTGAAAAAAAATCTTCACTGTTGTCTGGTGGGCTTTCTTCCCACAGGGGGGCAGATGGGCCTTACAAAAATAGGCTGATCTGCCCCCAAGGGGGCAGAAATGGCCTACAGTAATGTGCCCCCATGTGGCCCCCCCGAAAGAAAACACACACACCAATACCTGGTACCTAAGTGGTTTCTGCCCCCACAGGGGCAGATCAGTCAAAAAGAAAAAGGCCGATCTGCCAACAAGGGGGGCAGAAATTATCTAAAATATATTTGCCCCCTAGGGGAGCGACCCTTGCCCAAGGGGTCGTTCCCCTTCATTGTAAACATCCCTGGTGTCTAGTAGGCATTTTTGCAGCCTGATTGCTTTACGATTGGGCTGCATAAGTGATCAGAAAGTCATGAAAGCAAAGGAAAGGCTTTTCCTTTCCTTTCATGTCTCTCTGCCATCCTCCACCCCCGATCAGAACTGAGCTTCCAGCGCGATGGGGACGGCCTCTGATGAGGTCAGCACGCGATCACGCACTGATGACATCAGATGACACTGGGTGTGGGTGGGGGGCGGAGGTGGAAGGGGAAGCTATTCCCCTTCCACCCCTGCCCCCCAGGCCCTCAGCGCTTCCCCCAAGAGCTGGTACCAGGAATTAATGGTTACCATCTGTGGTGCCTTAGAGCTCCACCACCGGATGTAACCATTACATCCATGGTGAGGAAGGGGTTAAATCACACAAGCTCTTTCATGTAAATAATATGGTACTGCAATTATCTTCTGAACTATATATCAAAATGTATGATTTTTTTAGATTAATTTATGCTTACGTTCTACGATAAGCCATGGTTTATACAATCTCAACTTGTTTCAAGCAGAGAAGCGCCCTTCTTCAGAATCGGGATAATTCTTCATTTAAATTTTCGTAAACCCAATTTAAAAAAAAAAGAGAGCTCACTCTCTATTGACTGTCAAATATATGTCTGGTAGTCAATTTTTGTGTATGTTCCTTAAATATCCTATGTGTACTTAGCTTTCATTGCTCATGGTGGTATAATTTTAGTGCACGGTCCAATGAGGCTTGTTTTAACTTTGTCTTGTTTGAGGGCAATAGGTTAGCCATTTGAATACCAAACATATTACTTCCCAGTATGAATTAAAAATCCACTATTGATCCCTTTAAAGTACTACCAGTATAAGGAAGGAGAGTCCTTCAGCTAAATTAACAGAAAACTCAACTTTCTTGTAAAGGTGATCATTGTTGGAACATTTCATATCAATAACATTAGAGTGGGAAATGCCAGCCAACCCATTATCCAATTAGATGTCTCTGTACTTCTAGTACTTGAAAGAAACTAGAAAATTCAATCAGTGAAATTCATTAGTAAGTTTACAGGCTGCAGGCCATTTTTGCCTTGGCCCCTAAAATGGGGATTTTTTTCTTAATATATTTAAGGCATGGACTACAATCCATTTATATGTGTCTAGTGTAAACCCCTGCAAAAAGGAATGCTTCCTTTAAAAAGCAGCATTGTGTTCGTGCTAACAGTGTTTCCTCTTATAAATTGTAGACACCTGTTCATTTAATACATAGTTCTGACAAAATGATAACACATTTATTTGCTACTAACTTGCAAAATATTTGCAAGATTTGCAAAGATTCAAAAGATTATGTTTTTTAAATTAACCGTCTCCCTGCACCAAATCCCACTTAGGCATCCACAACGCTTTGTCCACAGAAGCTATCTAAGGCAAAAAAGTACTGCAGTGTTTGTTGGTTTTCCTGAAAATAGCATCAACAAAAGAATTGCAGTGCTAAAATCAGCTTCAGCTTTCAGGAACATGCAGACTTGATTCAGAAAACCACATTTTTTAAAAAAGTTTTGGCATTTTACTAGGAGATAGTCCCATTTTACCATTTTTTGAGCTTTAAACTTCCTTCCAGGTTGTTGCGGGAACAGGTGTGAAACCCATGGTGGATCCTAAAAAGCTTTACATTTCTGAAAGCTTGATTACATTTTGAATTAAGCAAAGGGTCATGTGTGTAGATCCTTTAAGGATTTCTCAAATAAACTAAGAGCCTGATTTAGATCTTGATGGACGTCTAGAGCTTCATTATTTGTTGCGCGGGTAAGGCCTTTCCGTCGGCCTGTGTGCAGCCTCTTCCATTGTTGTTGACACTCCTCTGCTGGTGGTGAGTGTTTTTCAGACTGCCTGTTTTTCATGTGCTTCATTATTTGGAGGTCCAGACCACCAGCCTGTTGACGGTATTTGCAGCCATCGCCGGTGGTGCGGTCTTTCTCACCATGTTCATGATGAGGGCCTAAATCATGCTTGCACAAGGTCCTAGAAGAAGTTGCACAGAGCACTGGGGTAGAAAAACAGAAGGAACTGGGATGAGATACAAGTAGTGGAATTTGAATAAGATAATGTGTCCAGACCCAAGAGATACACTCTAAATTAATGATCTATAGTTATGTTACACTGTCAGAGTATAGAAAATAATCATTTAAACTTGTAATGATTGTAGGTGTATTGATGGGGCAGAGAAGATATTATTTACAGCTGATGGTCTTGTGAAATAGGTATGAACTACTGGAAGCAGGTCCTTTTGTGCAATGAAAGACTTAAGCAATTAAAAAATAAAAAAGGCACTTTCTTCCCACCCATTCCCTTCATAGCTTCTGGTATTTCGCCTCAGATAGGTGTGTCTCCTGTAGAAGGGTTATATCACGTAGAAGTGACCAGATATAGTCAAGCATCTTTTTCCTTTTCATATAGCTGTAGAGCCCATTCATTTTCAGGGAGATCACTGAGAAGTGCTGTCTCTGGGGACATTATAGCTGGTCTTGGGAGTGGAGTGGTGGGAGGGATGAGACAAGTAGTAGGGTTCCCCTTGAAAGTCTGTGCTCTACATGCATGATCCTGTCTGTGCAGCGAGTGGTGGGAGGGTTGAATATAAGTTAGTGCTGAATAGTCAAGGGATGTTGACGAGTTATTTAAGGAAAGATCTATCATTTCCAAGGGTGTAAAATTTGGACCATCCATAAGAAATATTTCCCTTAGATTTATAATGTAGTGAGGTGAAGATTGAAAAGAAGGTTGTGTTCACAGCAAAGGGTCCCATAGACAGGGACTGGTGAGGTTTTTCCTTGGTTGGGCAGTGGAATGTATGGCAAGATGCAGGGCGGTGCCCAATTGGGATATCCACTGACTGGGGGGGTCCATGCAAGAGTCGGTGTAGGCTATGATGACAGTGAGAAAAGGAGAAGATTAGAAAAAATGTGGGAGCAAATGTCCATGCATATGCAGAAGTCAAAGCACTCCTATCATCACTTGACTGTGCAGTTGCCACCAGCCACGAACGTGGCATTGTGGACTAGCTGGGTTTAAAGGGTGACCAGGATTTATCCCTCACTTTTAACTCTTTGTGAGTATGTCTAGACTTTGTGTCTCCGGGCCATTGTTTGGTGACTTATTCAACTCAAAGGAGTTCCTCAGCGAAGGTGAGTGGTGGGTCCTTTTGGCGGAGTTCAGGTCTCGAAACTTGAGTGTCTGTGTTAGTCCTAATGTCCATCCCTGTGGGTAACAGTGCCTCCAAGTATCCTTCCAGATGGCTGGGGTCATCAAATTCTATGGTCTTATTGTCATGGGTTATGAGCATTGTCAGCTAACCTAGGAGACCACATATAGGGGGTCATTCTGACCTTGGCGGTCCATGACCGCCATGGCGGAGTGCGTCGGAAGCACCGCCAACAGGCTGGCGGTGCTTCCTGGGCGATTCTGACCGCGGCGGTAAAGCCGCGGTCGGAAAAGGGGAGCCGGCGGTTTTCCGCCGGTTTCCCGCTGGCCCAGGGAACCCGCCATGGCGGCGCTGCTTGCAGCACCGCCATGGGGATTCCGACCCCCTTCCCGCCAGCCTGTTTCTGGCGGTGTCCACCGCCAGAACCAGGATGGCGGGAATGGGTGCCGTGGGGCCCCTGGGGGCCCCTGCACTGCCCATGCCAGTGCAGGGGCCCCCTAACAGGGCCCCACAGAGATTTTCACTGTCTGCTTAGCAGACAGTGAAAATCGTGACGGGTGCCACTGCACCCGTTGCACCCCTTCAACTCCACCGGCTCCATTCCGAGCCGGCTTCATTGTTGAAGGGGCTGTTCCGCGGGGCCGGCCGGCGGTCTTCTGGCGGTCGCCCGCCGGCCCCGCGGGAAAGCCGGAATGGCCGCTGCGGTCTTTTGACCGCGGAGCGGTCTTTCGGCGGGAACCGCTTGGCGGGCGGTGACCGCCGACCGCCGCGGTCAGAATGACCGCCATAATGTCCAAGTGTTTAAGAGGGGGCATAGTTACAGAAATATTTTTCAGGGAGCCAGGATTTTGTGGGAGAAGTCCGGTAAAATTAAGACATTGTGGTCCTCAAAGAGAAATGGGACTCCCTTTTCCTTCTCATAATCACTGTCTCAGCTTGTTGGTGAGGTAAGAAGCAGGGTATTATTCACCTGGGGCCATCTTTACCTGCTTGGCATCTGGGTCTAATTCTGTGGGCCTGTTGAAGCTCCTGGGGAAGATCAAAGGGGATCTTAGAGATGGTGGGAATGAAGCCAGCAAGAAATCCCATCACAATGTCCACTTCTACTTTCTCAGGGACTTCAGAAAGCAAATGTTTGTCTCAGCAGGTTCATTCTTCCAGTCCCACAATCTTCTTATGGAGCTACCAGTGGTCTTGTTCCTAATCCATAGAACAAAACAGTCTCTGGTTAGTTTGGTCATCTGTCCTGACACCTGACACACTGCTTTAATATCTTGACTGATGGATAGGGTATCCACAGAAAGTTTGGAGGTGTTATCTGAAACCTCTGAAAGAGTTCTAAGCACTGTCAATTCTTACTAAATGACACCCAGGGCTGAGTCCCATTGGGTCACGGAGTCCCTTCCATCTTTGCTTTGTTTCCTTACTACTGTTTCTGTAAAAATGAATATTCTGGACAGTTTCAACATTGTGAGAGACCCCTGGGAGAGCATATACCCATAAAGGTCAGTGATGGGTAATATAAAAAGGAAGTCAAAAGCTGTGGAGGAGCAACATCGATGCACCACATTATGGTCACTAGAGAAGGTCGTTATGTTCTGTGACTCTAAGCTCACGACTCTCTATTTGGAGGGATCTTAATGGCTCTTCGCTTCTGGAATTTCATCTAGATAGTCACCTGAGAAATTTTACACTATTTAGGTTTGTGCTAGGGCCAAGGCCTGTGTTTTACAAGTATGTTACAAGTTGTGAAAAAGTGAATGTTTCCAGGTGGATGTTTTCTCCATTCACACCTACTTTGTCCTGCAGTAAGCCAGTGTCCTTCTAATAAGTCCCCCCAATCCCTTTTCATCCAGCTCATTTGCCTGGTTGCAAGTGACTCCTCAATATGATGGTTTGTGGGTCTTTTATGCCCTGAGTAGTAGCTGGAGCTTCCGAATACATATTCACTGCTGTACACTAATGGGTGCAGAGGGTGGTGTGGGTTGAGGCAACCAGATGTGTAAAATCAGTAGTCTTATAGAGACCCATGGGGTTTTGTTGCCTGTGAATAGAGGACGAGGAAACGGCAAATCTGGTGTGCCTGGACCTATACTTTTCTCCCAGACTGGATATGAGGCAGCTTTTCATAGGGCAGGAAGTGAAAGCATTTCCCTCCTCATACAGCGCTTTCCATGTCAGGTCTTGCTACCAACAGCTGCAGCCTGTAGGGTCCTTTGCCCAACAGGTAATCACTGCTGGGTGCGTACCAGCTTGTGTCAACCACATCCCTGGCTTAATAAACTGAAGTTTTGGTGCTGTGTACACTGTGTCCACTTGAGGCACAGTGTCATTCCCATGTATGCTGTCCCACAGTCTCCTTCCAGGCTGATAAGCAGGGATGGCTTGCAGTACATCCAGATAGTCCTAGCTGCAATGTACCATAGTAAGGATCTGTCAGTGCATCCACTGCCCATATGTTATGTGGTCTGTTTCAGTATTGGTCACCACCGGGATCTCAGTCAGGGTGACATCCCTGGAAAGCACAAGATTTCTGGGCTAGCTGCCCCACTTTCAGAACACCTAGCACCCCTGCAGCAGGCAGGGAAATGTTACAATGCCACAACCTTATTGAGAGCACCATAATAGAGCCATAATCTTTCTTTGGTGCTAAACTCTGCCCCGTAAAGAGGATTCTAAACACTAACAAAAGCAGCTTCTCCCTTCCATTCTGTTGATTTTCCTTACCAATCATGGGGTAAAGTATCTGTGTTTTCATCTGACTAGGCTCACATCAAAGCATCCAGGTGATTACTGCAATCCCTCTGAAAACAGCCTAACAAAATGGTCACCCTTCCAGGCATCCACTCCTTCTTATTCATTTACCTGATATAAAATACATCAATTCTCATAGTCTTGTTATACCTTTCACTCATCAACAGTCATTCAGTCTTCTACAGGTTGCTCCTCTGCAATCTCCTATTTCAGATACTCAGTCTGCACTTTGTGACCCTACATCCCTTCCTTTCTTCTCTTTCAGCTTTCTATTTGAATGGGGACTGCTCCGTTTTTAGGCTCTAGTCCCTTTAGTGGAGAATCATCATGTCTGCTGTGTGGGATTACAGTCTGAGTCAATGGGACAGGAAATAATCCAAAGCTTCAGCTTCTGTTTGCACTTTTTCATTGTCAGAACAAACATCTGCTCTCAGGCTTCTTTAATCTATGAACAACTTATTTACAAAAGCTGCTGCTCATGACCTCTTGCACTCCCCTTGGCTAGGTGTATTTAAAAAATAATTGTTCTTTCTTGATTGAGAGCTATCTTCAGGCTCAAAAATTCTCTCTGGCTGCCAATAGTCCTACAATGTATTTTATCCTTTTAAAAGGTAATGTTACACATCAGTTATGAATTGAAGAGGGGCCATCCATATGAGGAGAAGATGGAAAAGTATTCTTAGCAATAAACTGCTAACAGTATATGGATCAAAACATACAAATGGTGATTGAACAAGGGCTCTGAATCATAAAATCTACAAAAAGGAATGTTATTCTAGTACTTTTAATAGGAGACATACAGTATAGGAGGTGATTTTGAACAATCCAAGAGAGCCAGAAGGTGAAGGAGCCATTTACAGATACATAAATGGGAGAGAAACTAGTAAATGTATTTTCACAGTGAATTGTTTTGTAGTACTCTTAGAGATGAGGTACACAAGTCCTCTTCAGAAGTTGTAACGTGTGTGTTAAATACAAACAATAGAGTGTATTATCTCATCATTTTATTTGGCTCAGGGCAATTTTAGGTGTGTGAAAATTAAATATTAGCAACATGTCCATATGAATGGCGGTGATTTTAGCAAGCCAAGATGTGCAACTTCTGCCAGACACTTCTGCCCTAGAGAGAGGTCTTTATCATTGTCAGCATAAAGCCTTACAATACATATCAAATACAGATTTATAAAAGCAATAATATCCATTACAATTAACACTCCACAACAACACCACACACACAACGCCCACCACAATGCAAAGATAAAAACAACCAATACTACTACCAGCACTATAGGCAAAGTGTCATTTCTTCTTCGGTGGTTTGAATACCTTTTAGGCAGGACCACTGGAATTATGCAGCACTGGTGGACTAAATTATACTGCAGGGTTGACTAAATTATGCAGAAAAAAAATCAAGTTATTCGACAAAATACACAACTTTTGTTTTACTGTGTAACTTAATTAGTTTGCCATTTTTACACATGGTAATACTGTTGGTGCAAAGATTTCACCTCATCACTATCAGTTTAACAACCAAATGCAGAAATAAACAATTGAAAGATTATCAGCAAAGAAAAGCTGTGGCAGCAGAATTGCATCATGCCAGAGGACTTGCTTTTAGCCTAAATAATGGAAGTAACCAACGCATATGTGCCTGAGTCTACTCAGTGCAAAGTAGCATAAAGTGCATTTACATGGTTTCTTCTCAATTCTACACTCACAAATGATGCTTTCTTTTGATTTTCCTTTTGAGCTGGGATGAACAGACCTTAGTTCGAAACAACCCTCATCTAAACCGATGGTTACAATTCGGTATAAGGCCAATCCAAATATGTCTCAAAGCTGTTAATGTGCTTCTACACAAGCTAATTAGCCAGAGCCTTTTTGATAGCTTCTCATATAATGTATGATCAGTACTGTTACCTGTTGCTTAACAGGCTTTTTTAGCACCTTGATCGATGCACAAAGGATCCCTACAGTAGTGGTCTAAACACAGCAGTGTCAGGTTCCTCAGCTGACAGACTTCTAATCTCAGCCATAGAGAAGTGAGGATATTTGTGATTCCAGGGGTTGACTGTCCTTGTCTGCCAAAGTTAGGAGTGACCCCTTCTAGTAGCAACAATGTTGGTGACAATGGAAAGTCTAAGCAGAAAGTGTCCTCCTTAAGGACAAGTTTCCAATGATTCAAAACTTGTAAATGATTTCAAAATAACCAGGAGTCATAATTGTCTTGAACCTCATATCCAGGAACATCAACCACCAAGACATGTGGAGGTTGAAAGAAAACACAGTGCAGGAAATTAGGAAAGCAGGACTTCAATTGAGAGGTTTGAAAGACAGGATGCACCTTCCATGAATGTGGCAAAAGAAGTTGGAATGCCACTGGGTTTATGATGTATACTATCTTGATGGGCTGTCTAAATTGTGGTTTAAATTTGTTTAGCCACAGATGGTGTGGCAGGAATTTAGAAGATAGCCAAATCTTGTCACCTACTGGATATGAAGACACAGGTACCAGAGAGCATCAGAGGAGGCCTTCATTATCTACTTGAACTTTTGTAGATTAAGGAAGTCTTTTTGTCTTATCTTTCCAAGGTGTTGGGTAAAAGAAGCAGCTGCCAGTACTGAAGTAGTGTCCTGTAAGCCTGATGGATAGTCTCTCGGATAATATCCTTGTAAGCAAAAAAAGGATTTTGTTTCTAAAGCACTATGAAATGCATTGTTATAAGAAAATTCAGCAAGAGACATGTAAGATGTCCACCAACTTTAGGTTAAATTACAAAAACAACAAAGGCATTGTTCTGGACTTTGGTTTAGGTGTTCGGCCTGACCAATGGTTTGCGGATGGAATCTAGAAGATAAAACTAACTCAATGTGTAAGGATTATCAGAAATGTTTCCAGAAGCAAGATGTATACTGAGGATCTCGGTCTGAAAAAATGGTTTGTGGAAGATCATGGAGATGGAATAAGTCATGCATAAAAATCTTCTCTCATTTTTTAGCAGGAGGCAACTTTCGATTGTAGAAAAAGTGTCTATAGTCATCATTATGACTTAATTACCTGTAGAGGGGGGATGGCTCAAATTAAATCAGTGGACACTGTATACCAAGGTGCAGGAGGAACTGGTAGGGGAGGCATCAGTCCTAAAGGCCCGGCATGAGATGACTTAGGTTGAGCCCAGATTGGACAAAAAGTGACATATACTTCTGCATCGTCACATCCAGATAGCCCCCGGAAAGATCAAAGGATTAACTCTTTGATAGACTTGATGTCTCTATGACTAGCTGTAGGTGAGTCATGGCACATCAGAAGGACCTTGAGTTGTAATTATTTGTTTCAAAGAAATATGACCTTGTCGCTATAGTAATGTTTATCTTATTTATGGACCTGGTTTGGAAAGGAATTTCAGTCTTCCCTTTGTTAGAGATGTGTATCCTCCCTGCACTCCATCTGAAAAAGTTGTTCTGATTATGTTTTGTGGGTCCAGAATATTCTGATGAAAAGTAATTGGACTCTCAGGATATTGTTGGGAAAGAGCATCAGCAATGATGTTCTTTCTGGGATTCTAGAATATTTGTTATGAAGAAGTTGTACTGATTGAACAAATAGGTCTATCTTGCGTGGGAGTTGCATGTTGCAAAGTCACTGTAGATTCTGATGGTAAGTCCTGATTTCAATAGGTTTTTGGTTTTATTAGGAAATGTCTCCACCCATAACAGGATAATTTCATGGCTAATAGTGTTTTGGAGCTATTTTAATAATATCTGTGGACATGTTATTTTGGCAACTAGGCCTGCTTCCTGTGCCCTTTAGCCTAGTAACATTTCATTTTATTTCACTTCATTTTTAGAAAAAACACATTTAGTGGTGATGTTTGATTTTCCTTTATATTGTTGTCCTTTTGCCTAGGAAAGCATGTACATTTCTTTGCATGACATTCTTTCACTCTGTGCTTTCTTCGAGGCTGCAACGAGCTAGGATTGCTGTCACAATGGGTACCCTGCCTCTCCTACATTTCATAGAAACATACATATATTTACGTGGGGACAGTTTTTTCAGAACACTAGCGGTTTTGTTATAGAAACATGTCTCTGTCCCATGCAGATTAGAGGGAGGTTCCAGACAGATAACCACAACTGCAGGCTGTCTGATTTAATTACAACTGTTCACTGAGACTACCATTTCCCTGTAGTACATGGCGATAGTGTCTCTATAGACAACAGGGTTTTCCGCTTCTGTCATACTCAAGTATGTGGGATGATGTCTTCCTAGGGGATCCTGAAAGGCAAATTAGGTCTTATGCTGCAGTGCTCTAATATAGACCATTATTGACGTGGGTAAGAATTATACATCTGGACTTTTCTTATGTTTCACATTTCTTGTCACCATTTTCCTTCTAGTATGTTTCATCATCCTAATTATTGCATTTCTTGTTATTTTATCAAAGACACAGCTGATTCTATAAATCTTATTAAACCATTCACTGTTTCTGTTTGTTTTTGCATGTGTAATACAAATGTAAATGAGAGAAAAGCATAAGATCTAATTCACCATGATTTCCCTGAGAAGTCATAATGTCATGTGCCCGGTTGCCTCAAACCATCCCTGCTCTTGGCTGACAGTTGTCACATGGTGTTGGAATTGGACTCAGTTCCCTACAATTCAGGTGATGCTGCCACCCAAATCCAGCAGCCTCATTGGTACAATGAGAGCTAACACTACATGGTACCGCCAAGGTTTGGTCAGGCACTGATTTTCAGATCCTCCTGAGTATCTCTGTCTCACTACGTGCTAAATGCACCTCAATACTATATATGGAGATGTCCGTGGTATTGAGGAGGTCCTCCTCAGCTAGGCAGTAAGTACCTATACGATTCTGTAGTTTGTTCAAGTTTGTTAAAATGATCAAATCCAATTTGGTGTCCTTATCTCTAAACAGATATATTTACCATGGCGAACCCGCAACGGGTGGTAATTGCAGTAAAATGTGACCTTCCCTCACTGCTCATTTATTAGCTATTGGCCTTACAGCCAAAGGGGTTCCTGTTGCATTTGTAGTTGAGCTAATCCAGCCTATGGAACAGAAATAATTTATTCCTGGGTCTAATTTCCAGCAGTTGATGGAAACATTAATACATTTCACCATTATACACCTGCTAAGGTACCTGCACAGGACAGAGCATAGGCATACTTAGAGATACGCTATACTTTCAAGACCACTTTAACTGGTTGATGGTGCCCTACCCAACACAATACTCCATGTTAGATTAGGTCCTTTGAGTAATGATGGTCCTACTTGGTCTTTATTTCCCACATACATACCACATCTTGACGCAGGCACCTTACAGTAGCTGACTTTTTCCGCTTATACATTCAGCTTACACCAATATATAGACTCTTAATACAGTTTGTAATGCAAACATTAAATAACAACTGAGTACACGCTGGTCCAGTGCAACCACATGTAGTCACACCAGGCATTAACCCTGCAACTGTACATTCAATTATGTAGAAGGTACCCGCCGAATGGCATGTAAAAACAGTCCAGGACTTTTTTCAGCTCATGTTACCTCAATTTTACACGACATTGACCCTGAGGCATTGTCCTACATAGATGATACCTACCTTACGGATGATGATCTCATTCAACATATACGACGGGTGAGCTGCATTGTCGTGGGATTTGCCAAATTAGGCTACATTTTGAATAAAAAAAAAAAAAAAACTACCTTAATGTCCTATTTAGAGGATATAAAATATCAGACGTAGAGAAGAGCCTAATGCCCCTGTTTCTAGAAAAGTGTGTACAATTGCAACCACCGAACACTATCAAAAAGCTCAAGTTATTGTTGGGCTTTTTAAACTTTGGCAGAACTTCTATTCAAGATTATGCACAGCAAATTAAATGACTATATGACTTAATATGTCCAGATTTTTCAAGTAAATGTTGCACAGTCAAACAAACATGCGTTCTCAGAGCATTGCAACAAGACATGCTTGCAGCTAAACACTTATATACCAGAGACAACAAAACACATTTGGTCATCAGAGTAATTGCAGGTGCCAAAGGTTTCACATATCTAATGTTCAATGAGGGTGATAGTGTCCCTACTGCAACCAAATTACATCTGTATTCCACAGTGCTTTGCTCCCACAGAAAAAATATGACTGCTGTACAGGTGTTGTGGGAAAATTGGGCTGATTGCAGAAGCCCCTACATTTTGGACCCCAGATTTCACTTAGGCTGGTGTTTTTCTGACTTTGATGGTGCACTGGGCACTGCTAAAGAGTCCCAGGGCCTGCACTCTGATTAAAATGATTATGCAAATTAGGCTAATTATAATTGACTGTGTCAACTTACCTATAAGTCCTCAGTATATGGTGGGCATGTAGGTTTAGGGGCCCCATAGGTGCACTGCTGCAGTGCCCTGTGTCATTGTAAAGGCAGGCATGCCTTGCTGACTGCTTTTAAGTTACCCCCAAATTCAACTTTGGAATTAAACGTACTTCCAAAGTCCTAAGCTACGTTATTTTTTACATGCAAGTCACCTCTAAAGTATGCCCTGGGTGCCCCCAGGGTTGGATGCAGTGAACATACAAGCATGGCCAATATAAAAGATGTTTATAAGCCCTGATGAGGGAAAATAAGTACATTTGTTTCCCCACATTTTAGTGAATAGGCTTCATAGACTAACATGGGGAGACTTTTTTTTTAAATAATAAAGTCTTATATTACATAGGAAGGAGCAAAATATGACATGTCTAGTATCAAATTAAAAGTTGTAATGAATCCAACTTCTTGCCACTGTTGAAGTTAAGATATCCTGCACCTGGAAAGAATTTTAGAACTTTTCCTAAAAGGTACCAGCTTTAGCTCAATAGTGCCCTTCTCTAATTGGCCAGCCTCTGGAGGCCTGGCCAGGCTACCTTGATGAGGTGTGAAGTGGCCTGGGCTGAACGCAAAGGAAGTGCCTGGAGGAGGAGAACTGCCTCAGGAGATGGTGAAACAGGATGGGGGGGAACAGCCAAACTGCACTTCAAATGAGGGAAGGACATTTGAGCAAACAAGTGGACCTCCGCCACTTCTTGCAAAACCAGACAGCCAGATGCCCCCTGATTAGATTGAAAGGGCTGGAAAGGGATACGTTAACGGATTCCTAGCCACACCAGTGGGTGGGCTCAGTCAGACCTACCTCTGAGATTTAATTTTGGCCATCTTGGATTTTGGAAGAATATCGCCCCCAGGGATTGATTTGTATTACACTTTTTAGAAAGTGGTCACTCAGGAGGATATATGTACCTGCACATGATTGGTTAAGAGCCCCACCCCTGCTTTCCACCTCAGGAGCAGAATTAAATGGGCAGAGATACATCCCCACCTCAGATCCCTACAAGGAACAAGACAAAGAATAAAGAAGGACTGCCCTACTGGACCTCTGACCTGCACCTGGACACTGTACCTTGAAGGACTGCATACTTGGGCGTCACCACAAAAAGGACTTTGCCTGTTTTCAACTGCTTCAAGAAGGGACTCTCTGTTTCATACAGGTAGAAAATAGCTGATCAGAGTCTCCTGCATCAAGCCCTGAAGAAATGACCGGCGGACCAGTGGTCAGTTATAGATGCATTCTGGGAGTTGAAGTCCTAACCCTCAAGGAGCAACTCAGAGCTTCTGGAACCTTGAGGTGATATGTGGACTTCTGAAGGACTTTCCAAAACCTTCTGGAATATGATCAGGAAGTTTGGAGAAGTTTTGAACAACTTTGGAACAAAGCTCCATAATTAGACTGACCCAACATTGTGAGTCAAGCGGCTTATTTCGACCGCGACCCGGCCTGACTTGTAGGTTCATTCTGCTGAATAGCTCCAGAGTCCCAGACTTCCAGGACTTCATAGGGGCTTGTGGAAAGTCAATCTGATGACGTTGACTCAAACTTGGCTTGCTGTGGAGGGTTGTCCACCATCAGAGAGAAAAAGCTTCAAAAACGTTACTAGGTCCGAATGTAAAAAGCTGACTGAGGCTTCCCGCACAGCGTATCCAGAGAGAGGTCCAGGGAGGTCAGAACCAAATTGTGACTTCATCCCAGTGAAGGAAATCTTCAAGAAACAGTCTAAGTCAGAACGTAAAACTTTGACCGAGGCCTCACGCTTAATTTAGCCATGCTAATTTTTGACTTTGCCCCAGTCGACTGCAACCAGAAGTCCAGATTGGCCCTTTTAGTTTATAGGTGCTAAAAAGCATTTAACCTCTGAAAGTTCACATCTTTGTTTCCCTTTATTTGTTTTTTTGTCATTTTAGTGTCATTCTAAAGATAAAAATAAAATCTATTTTAATAAACTGGAGTTGGATTTTTATTGTGTTTTGTGTTTTACCTATTTACTGTTATGTGATTTTCAAATGCTGTACACACCTGTCTCCTATGTTAAGCATAACTGCTCTTTGTCAAGCTACCAAGGGTTGAGCTAGGATTAATTTATTGAGACCTGACTAGAACCTGGTGGGAATGTGTTGCCTATTGCTAAGTGAAGGTACTTACCTGCCCTTACCAATAATCCACTTTCAAACAGAGGGCTGTCATTAAAGTGAGACCTCTGGCCCAGAGGAAATGCATTATTGTTGGATCTCCAATTTCAGACCTGAAGGCTGTCACAAAAGCCAGCATTCCTAATGACAAGGCAGAGCATCCACGTTAGATTCAATAGACAATGTCTCTGGCAGCCACTGATGTTCATTATGTTTTTGACCCTAAATTACAAACTCAAGAATTTCTCCAATATGAACTAGATACCCAGTTCCAGCAAAGCCTTTTAACAATATCATACAATTTTGTACACTGATGGTACAGCCCAACCAGCAGTAGGCACTAAACATCAATATTCCACCTCCTGTGCGATTGTGAGTGGCTACATGAAGGATGGTGATTTCCATCCACTACAAACTTACACACAGACTTTAGGGGACTGCACTGCACAATTAGCAGAGCTCGAGGCTCTGTTGATGGCACTGGAACACACCGATCCAGGACAGTTAACATTAATAGTCTGTGATTTGTACTACTATGTCCAGTCCTTCAATGAATAGCTGCATTACTGGCACCAGAATGGGTTCAGAGATTCAAGAGGCAACACCATCAAACACGGACTACTGTGAGGGAAAGAAGCAGATCTGAAACAAACACTAACCAATGTCCTTGACTGATAAAGCAGTCAAGTCATCAGTAGCTACAGCTTTTGTTGCTACAATAACTAATTCATGCATGAGGTTGGATGATGAAACATTGGCTGCTGTGAAAACTTTTGCTAAAAACAAGCCCATGCCAAAGTCACATCCTGCAAAATATTCCTACTGCATATCTGGCCTAAATACCACCCTAGTAACAATGACAGGGATGGATGATTGTGTGATTCCCAGCCAAGATCCAAGACATGAGTTGATAAAAACAGAGCATGAGGGAGTTGCTTCTGCTGAAGTTGGTGTGGAGGCTAATATTTCACCATTCCTAGCACGTTACTGGTGGCCAGGTCTATAGGCACAGTCCAAGAAATATGTCCTTTGTTGTGACCCCTGTCAGCAAATAAAAGGGTCCACCATCGAACCCCCACCACAGACACCCCTCCTAATTTCCAACAAACCTCTACAATGTGTGTACCTGGTCCATTGTGGTCCCTTGTCACCAGATGTTGCATACAAACACATCTTAGTCAACGTCGACTCATGCTCCAGATTTCTATGGGTATGGCCACAACTCTCAGCTGATGCTTGACCTGTTATTAAACATTTGCAAGTCTTTATCTGCACATATGCAGTTGTGGCTTTCCACTCAGACCAGGGCACTGCTTTCACCTCAGCGGCATTCAGGGACACCATGGCTTTATTAGGGGTCCAACTGTATTATTTTTCTGTATATCAATTTAAAGCAATCTTTAACAGTGAAAATATTAGGCACAGCTGTGGTTGGCTTAATCACTTGTACGGAGTCCAGAGAGCACTTAATAATCAGCTCAGAAGGTTTCTTTGAGGGCGTACCCCATACGAATGCCTGCTTGCAAAACAAACGTTTTAACCCAGATCTTGATGGTACTGGTGCAGAGGTGGTATTGTTATGCAGGACTTACAACGGTTCCTTGATGACAACGCATCTGCCAGTGCTGCCTCCTTGCGAATAAGGGATGCACAAATAATACCAACCAACTGGATTCCAAAGTTGGGGATTTAGTGCGTGAGAAGGTTGCTGTAGAAAAGGAGTTTGGTTCTTCTTATCATGCACCGTTTCTAGTCCTGGGAATATGTGGTACCAGAACTTTTATTCTACCACTGCTGCCTGGTTCTAAAGAATACCGCTTTGTCTCCATCGACAACGTCAAGTTACGCCTTATGGTCGATCCTCCACGGTAGACCTAGAAAACTCCTGGGTGGTGCCCGACTCCCTCTCACTCTGGACCAGGATGTTTCTCTACAAGTTTTTACAGCAACGCTTACACTTCCCAGCTTGGGGAGGCTGGAAATTATCTTTCATTAATACCACTAACTTCTTCTGTGACAAGCAATGTCCAAAACAATGAGCAATTGTTCTCGAAGTCTACTCAAACAGATGGATTTGTTAACTATGAACCATCAAGGAAGACTTCTGTCAGTTCTCCTCTTCCTAACAAAGCTCCGGCTTTTGTACTAACTGCTTCTGGATATTTTGCTGCCATTATTGACTCCTTCACCAACTCATCTTCCTCTTCTGCAACAAGACTGTCAAGAGTACGTAAGCTGATAAATTGCCTCAAAATGAACTATTTTATTCATTCATGGAACTATCTGTGGCTCTTATTACCTGTTCTTGCCTTCCTTCTTTGGATTGAATTTGTCATAGTCTTTTTCTTAATACTTGGTCATTACCTTCCTGAACGCTCTATAGTTGAACTGGTGAATGAGGTCCTAAAACCACATTTTTTCCCCCATAAGGTCCTCAGAGACTTGTCAATCAATCAATCAAGCAATTTGTAAAGCGCACTACTCACCTGTGAGGGTCTCAAGGCACTGAGGGGGGGCACTGCTACTGCTCGATCAGCCAAGTCTTGAGAAGTCTCCTGAAGGTAAGGAGGTCATTGGTCTGGCACAGGTGGGTGGGAAGAGTGTTCCACGTTTTTGTGGCGAGGTGCGAGAATGATCTGCTGCTGTGGATGTGTGGGACGGTTTCAAGGGTGAGGTCAGTGGAGTGGAGCTGTCAGGTCAGGGTGTAGAAGTAGAGCCGTCTGTTGAGGTATTCTGGTCCGGTGTTGTGCAGTGCCTTGTGAGCATGGGTGACAAGTTTGAAGGTAATTTTATTGTTGACGGGGAGCCAGTGCAGGTCTCTCAGGTGGCCTGTGATGTGGCAGTGGCAGGGGATGTCCGGAATGAGTCATGCAGAGGCGTTCTGGATGGGTTGCAGCCTTTTCTGGTGTTTGGCCATGGTTCCTGCGTAGAGGGCGCTGCCGTAGTCCAGTTTGCTGCTTACGAGGGCTTGGGTGACTGTTCTTCTAGTTTCTGCAGAGACCATTTCTAAATCTTTAGAAGCATGCGGAGAGTGTTGAAGCAGGAGGAGGAGATGGCGTTGACTTGCTGGGTCATGGATAGTGAGGAGTCCAGGATGAATGTTAGGTTGCCTGCGTGGTTTGTGGGAGTTGGAGCGGATCCGAGTGTGGCAGGCCACCAGGAGTCACCATGTGGAGGGGGTGGAGCTGAAGATGAGGAACTCAGTCTTGTCGGAATTGAGTTTGAGTCAGCTGTTCTTCATCCATTCAGCGATGGACAGCGGTGCACTGTTGTTGATGCATTCTTTGTAGGCGGTTCTCTTGGCGGTTCAGATGAGTTGGTGGTGTCTTTGAAGGCTGTGTGGTTGGCCAGTGTCTTATTATGGTACCACTTCTATTCAAGACTTCGGCATGTCTGATTAGATTCTTGGAGGTCGGCGGTGAACCAGAAGGCCTTTCTGTCGGTGCGACTGTTGGTGGGATTTTTGATCGGGGTGAGAGGGTTGACACAGGTGTCGATCCATTGCCTGAAGTTGCAGGCAGCTTTTGCAGTGTCGGTGGTGTTGATGGGTGGGTTCTGGGAGAGGGTAGTGATTAGTTGGTCTTCGGTGACCATGTTCCATCTGCGTTGTGAATCTGTTATGGATGATGGTGTGTTGTGGCTTTCTTGAAGGAGAAGTGGATGCAGCGGTGATCTGTCCAGTGAAGTTCAGTGATGTGGCTGAATGAGATGTGTTTGCTGGCGGAGAAAATAGGGTTGAATGTGTGTCCTGCAGAGTGAGTGAGTGTTGTGACAAGCTGTTTGACGCCAAGGTTGGAGAGGTTGTCAGACAGGGTGTTGGTGTTGTAGTCGTTGGTGTTCTTGAGGTGGATCCCCTAGGGGTATGTAATCAGTGGATGTGAGAACATGCGTGCTGATGACGTCAGTGACGTAGTCGCTAAACTGCTGTCGGGGGCCGGGTGGCCTGTAGAGGAGGGTCCCTCGGAGGGTGGTGTTTAGGTCAGTGTGGATGTATTCGGAGGTGCTGAGGGTGTCATTGGTGCTGGTCGTGATCCTTAGGGTGTTCTTGTGAACCACAATGGTGGGAAAAAGGGGTGGAACATGGGGACAGCAACAGAGGAGAGTGAATGGCAGCAGGGGCACGGGCAGCAGACACGGAGAAAGAGCACGCGGAGAAAGGAGCAGAGAAAAGGAGGAGAGAGGCAGCCTAGCAAGAAAGTAGAGCTCTCTCACTAGACACCAGTGACGCAGGCAAAGTCTGTGGGTGGACAGGGGTCAGGAGTTCAGAGGAACGAGGGATGAGGGCTCTACTTAGCAGGTGGAGCCACGGGAGGCAGAGCAGTTCACTGACCAGGTTAGTGGTATTGCTCGACCTACAGCGCAGCGGGCGCCATTAAGTAGGGAAGGAGGAGGAGAGGACAGTTGTGAGGTGGGAGCGGGGACAAAAATGGCATGAAAAAAGTGGGCGGGCCGCGGGGCAGCAGCGGCAGGAGAGCAGCGCAAGGGAGCAGATGGGGGTGGGGCTGCAGGGGCAGCAGCGGCAGGGGAGATACAGAGGCAGGAGGGTGAGAGTGAGAGAGAGAGTGGAGGGAAAAGTAAAAGTAAAGCAAAAGTGAAGAAAAAGTAAGGCAGGAGTAAAGCAAAAGTAAAGGCAAAAAGTAAAGCAAGTCAAAAGGGCACAGAGAAGAGCGAACAGCAGCAGGGGTACGGGGGGTAGACACAGAGAGAGAGCACATGGAGAGATGAGCAGAGAAAAGGAGGAGAGAGGCAGCCTATCAGGAAAGCAGAGCTCTCCCACTAGACACCAGGGATGAGGCGCAGGAAGAAGCCTGCTGGTGGAGGAGGGCCTCGAACTCCTGACAGGGGTCAGGAGTTCAGAGGAATGAGGGATGAGGGATGAGGGCTCTCACTGTTCACTGACCAGGTCAGTGGTACTGTCTCTAGTGAACATTCTTAGGAATTGTTGGAATTGTTTGGGATGAAGTATTTATTATTGGTATATATGGCCTGACTGAGGTTATTCAAATTCCATATGATTTTAAACTTTCAACAAATTATGTAATAACACATGGAGTTGTTTCTGATGATTGGGATGTAAAAACAGTTGGTTCTATGTTCTCTGAACTAAAGTATTTTACTGTATTTGAAAGTGAAAATGTTTATCAATCAAAAGAAAATTATGGAGATATGGTCTGTTACAATTATTATGGCCTTCATCTCATTCATAGAGCAAGTACCCCAAAGACAATTTTCAATTATACACAATGGGAAGCTTGTCCAACTCCATCAGTGGAGACAACGTTAAAATGCTGAGTCATATTATTTTAAGTTGCCTATAATGAAATGCACAATATTTTATTGACTGACACAAGCTTGATTTTTTCTGATTCTTTTGTTTCCCGGTTGGCTATAGAAGGCTATGGATATTGGCTGAATTCCTTTGACTAAACAAGTGTACAGGGAACTTTAAATTTGTAAATTAAGGGGAAGAAGCTTTTATCAGAGCTTGCCTGATACTTGTTCAAATGATATTTTAAATGAAACTATACAAAAGACAAGTTGCTTATCCTGCCCCTGCTAAATTCTACAAATTGCAAAAATACATGAATGCATCTGAAGATCAGCTCGATGGGTGGGTTCAACATTTAACTCATCACTTTCACAGCATGGTGGGTGCACATGACACAAATAGTTGTCATGTGCATTTTGCAAACTCCACAGAGGGTTTTAGAACAAATAGACCAGACTCTCACTATGTGTCATCAGAACATTCGGGTATAGGAACAACATACAGTGTAGGAACATTATGCCAGCAATGGTTAAAAAGTTCCTCAATGGATGCTATTAAAGAACACTTCAGTCTCCTGTCAAATAACACAGATGTGCAGGATTTCCTGTTAGACTCCACAAAACAATATAAAAAGTGCTACTTATATGTCTATAATGAAACTTGGAAACTTTCCAAACATGAACCTGCTTCCCGGTTAAGGCAAATAGATCAGGAAAATTCACAGAAAGCATTAGCCGTTGTAGAGAATGTGATTAACACCTTGTCTGACCACATATACACTATAAACAACATCATTTACTCTGCAATAGACATTGTGCAAAGTGACATGTCATTTTTACAAAATGGATAGAGCCTGATTAGGTCTATTATGCAGTTTGGTTGGACACCACAAATATTGCCAAGACATTAGTACAAGGGACACCTTTTCAGCATTTAGCTTGATGTGACAGCAACAAATAATGAATAAGAAGCAAGTGACTTATGTTATGCTAAACATCGAACATTTAGACAGGTTGACTTTTACTAGGGCGGAAATACCATCTGCACAGAGGTGGTCATTCCGACCTCGGCAGTCTTTTTTCCAGACCGCCGAGGCCGGGGGAGACAGAATACCGCCATTGCCGGCGGTATTCATGCCTCCCTATTCCGACATTTCCACTGTATCAGCGTTACCGTCCACTGGCCCAGCGGAAATGGCACATCAACATTGCTGCCGGCTCGTAATAGAGCCGGCGGCAACGTTGATGTGCAGCGGGTGCAGTAGCACCCATCGCGCATTTTACTGCCCAAAATTCGGGCAGTGAAATGCGCGACGGGGCTACGCCTGGGGGCCCCTGCACTGCCCATGCCAAGTGCATGGGCAGTGCAGGGGCCCCCCGGGGCCCCGTGCGTCCCCTTACCGCCAGCCTTTCCATGGCGGTGTCTACCGCCATGGACAGGCTGGCGGTCGGGGACTCATAATCCCCAGGGCAGCGGTGCTTGCACCGCTGCCCTGGGGATTATGACCGCCAGGCGGAAACCTGGCGGGAAAAGGGAAGGGCCAGCGGTATGGCCGTAGCTTTTGCGCCACGGTCATACTTGCTGGCGAAACACCGCCAGCCTGTTGGCGGTGTTCCCGCCAGCAAACCGCCGGCCGCCAGGGTCGGAATGACCCCCAGAGTTATTTATCTGCCTATTTCAACAATGCAATTCACATCCTGCTTAAAAGACATTCCAGTGGGTTGATATGAAAGGTTAGGATTTTGTTACATCCATGAGGTGTGGGAGCTACCCTTTTGGCACGAGTCTCAATGGCATGAAAGAGGTCTCCCTCAGCTACAGCAAATGTGAGACTTCTGTGAGAGATTTGATGGTATATAAGCTGATGTTTTTGAGTGGGCGTGCAACAGTTCAGCAGCAAATTTAGTTTGCTATCTGAAGGGTGTTCCAGTTCCCTTGATTAGACCAGCATTCCAGGTGCTCTCCAATTGAAGCTATGTGCTTCTTAATAGCAAGAGCTATTGTGTGATGCGAGCCAGAGAGGCTTATGTAGTTTTGGTCTCCCAAATTGTCACTTATTGCTGTAATGTTCTTTTTCCCCCCACGCAATAGACAAAAGATATTTGGCCTCATATTGCTACTGTGAACTTTGACAAGCTAAGCAGACGAAAGGCTTTATTGTTCCAAAAACATGTGGTGCTGACATCTATACGTGAGACCTATGCGCTCCAAGTTGCAAGCTCATCTGTAGAGATGCAGTCCCTTTTAAATACAAACTTTCAAGTCACTTTGGTGAACTTGTTTTAAATGTGTCCAGTATGACAGGGATTGTACATTTCTTTACGACTGTTCGTTCTGATTTCATAAGCACTTTCTGCTCTATATTTGGCATAATACCTTCAGCCGTAACCTCAATATTTTTGACTATTTTTGGGGGATTTTCCATTACTTTAGCTATAATAGGTGGCTTCTTGCTGATGGTCTTTTTATTCGCAATAGCTGTCCCATCGCAACAAGGAGGAAAGATGGCGCTTCCACCAGCACGAATGTGTTGTGAACTCATGATGCAGTATTTCAGAACACCACTCCTAGAAGAACTGGAGTGTAACTGGTCTCTGTCATTCAGACCGTTTTTGAATTGTGTTTTTGATTCCTCTGGTGCCTTTTCAGATGTGCATAAAAAGTTTGATTTTCTTGTGCACCTCATTGTTCACTGATCTGTTGATGTATTACTGAGGGGTGATTATGAGACATGTGTGTTGAGGGTGTGTTTGCTTCAGGAAGGCATCTATGAACTGCCCTTCATGAACCATTAGGCTCTTGCTTCAATATCTGCCACAACACAGACTGCTGCTTCCTCACCTGGAGTTCAAGCTTTGGAACATGAGTGCTCTGTAGTTTTCCTTGGCACATATTTAGTTACCTTACCACCTGCCAAATTAGACCATTTCCTTGCTTCAATCGTCCCTGCTGTAATTGAAGACTTTCAAAATGACATTGACTTTTAAATTCAGCTTCATTGGTGCCACTGCTAAGATTTTAAATTGTCCACTTCAATTTCTTTTTACTCCACATACTCACGAATGTTTTGACTTGTCACAATTGACACTTATGTATATATGTTTTGAAGTATTGCATTTTTGTTGTTTTTGACTTAGGATCTAGGCTGCTTTACCACTTCTGAACTGAGAAGGGGAAGGTGTTGTGGATCCATCTTAGTAATGTCTGTGGGCATGTTATTTTAGCCTTTTAGCCTAGTAACGTTTATTTTTATTTCATTTTATTCTTTTAGAAATGATCACATTTTATGGTGATGATTTATTTTCTTTTATCTTTATGTTGCTTATCTGGCATTTACATTTCTTAGCATATTATTTCACCCGGTGCTTTCTTTGGGGCTGCAGTGAAATTGGCACAAGTGGTACACTACATCTCTAACATTTCATAGAAACATACATATTTTTACATTGATACACTTTTCTCAGAACACTAGCTGTTTCATTACAAAAACATTTTTCTGTCCATGTACATTAAAGGGAGGATCCAGCCAGATGACCACAATTGCATGCTGTCTGGTTTATTTACAGCTCTTCGCTGAGACTACCGTTTCCTCTAACCTACATGGAAATGATTTCTCTATAGACAACAAGCTTCTCCCCTACTCTCATGCTCAGGTATTGGGGTGATGTCTTCCTGGGGGATCCTAAACTGCAGATTAGCACTTATCCTGCTGTGCTCTAATATAGAACATTAGTGGTGTAGGTAAGAATTATACATTCTGTATAGTAACAGTATGGTGGGACTTTTCTTGTGTTTTCTTGTCACCATTTTGCTTCTAGTGTGTCTCATTATCCTAATTATTACATTTCATGTTATTTTATCTAAGATGCAGCTGATTCAAAAACTATTATTGACCATTCCCTTCTTCTGTTTGTCTTTGCATGTGTGAGACAAATGTAACTGATAAAAAAGGATGAGATCTGATTCACAACGATTTCCCTAAGAAGTCATAATGCCATGTGCCCGGTTGCTACACATCATCTCTGCTATTGGGCAGAGGTGAGGTGCTGCTATCTGGCCGATAACAGATTAGGCCGAAAGTTGTCGCATGGTGTGGAATTGCACTCAGTTCCCCACAATTCAGGTGATGCTGCTGCCCACTGCTGCCCAAATCCAACAACCTTATTGATACCATGAAAGCCAAAGCAACACTAGTTCCCATTCTAGAACTGAGTAGTTCTTTTCTGAATCAGATAAGATGTGTGACAGGTAAAAAGTAGGGTGATCTAGCTCATCATCCTCTTGTTGTTGAAGCAAGACTGCCTCAACTGCTTTATTTGAGGTATCTGTCTCAGCTTTAAATGTTTTGAAGGTATCTGAATGATGTAGACAACAAGTCATTGCTTCTTCTGTGGCTCAAATATCTTTTAGCCAGAACCACTGGAATTATGCAGGAGGGGAGCACTAAATTATATTGCAGGGTTGACTAATTTATGCAGAAAGAAAAGGCAAGTATTTTTTGCATAATGCAGCACATTTTTTGATAGCATTGCACAATTATTTCACAATTTTTACACATGGTAATAATGTCTATGCAAATATCCCACCTAAACACTATCTGTTCAAAAAGCTAATGCAGGAATAAGCAATTGAAAGCTGACCAGTTAACCTTTGCAAGAGATTTTCCATTATGTGAGAGCACGTTGCCAAATTTTTTGTAATATTTGATATGTTTGAGCTAGAAACAATTCTTTTTGTTAAAATCTGCAGGTCATCCAGCAGAAGGTGGTTTATGTGAAAAATGCAGTAAACACATAATTATATGAAAAAAAGTTGCAGCAGCAGAATCACATCATTCCAGTGGACGTGCTTTTAGCCTAAATAATGGAAGTAGCTGATGCCTACATACCTGAGTATTCTTAGTGCAAAGTACCATGAAGTGCATATGTATTGTTTCCCCCAATTGAAAAATCACAAATGATCCTCTTGTTTGATTTTCCTTTGAACTGGGATAAATAGGCCTTAGTTGGAAAGATCTGCAATCTAAACTTTAAAAAGAGTCATGGCTTCAATTCTGTATAAAGCCAGCCCAAAATATTTCTCAAAGCCATTAATCTGCTTCTTACCAAGTCATTAGCTGACAAACTACTGGTTAGTGCCTTTTTGATATCTTGTTTGTTTGATGTATGACCAGTACTGGTGCTTGTTGCTTCACAGGTTTTTATAGCACCTTGAGCAATACACAATGGATCCCTCCAGTAGTGTTCATTAACAAAAGTGTCAGGTTCCACAGTGGACCGACTTCTATTTGCAGCTTTGGAGTTATGGGAAAATCCACAAGTCCAGGTTTTGACTGTCCTTGTCTGACAAAAGATGACTGCTTCTGTAGCCACAATGTCACTGAAAATGGAACGTCTAAGCAGATAATGCCTTCAAGATATAGACCCCAAGAGGAAAAACCCAAATTGAAAAATCTCTGATGGTGATTGGAGACTGCCAGGAGGCTGATGAGGACTGGTACTGGTGGTAGAAGCCCAGGACTGCAGCAAGGCTTAGAAGGAGCTGATAAGGCTAGTGGAAATGCCAAGAGCCAGGAGAATAGAAATGTTTGGAAGGGAAGCATCAGGAGCAAGAATCCCCAGCAGGGGTGAGGAGACATCTGCAGGTGCAAAGATACACAAGCAGGAGCAGGGGCACGCTAGAAGGAATAAGGAGACACCAACAAGAGCAAAGATGTACAAGCAGGAGCAAGGACACACCAGCAGGACTGAGGAGTGTTGCAATGCAATGAGAAAGACAGTTCTGCTCCTTATATACCCAAAGAAGTGTCATAGAGAAAAAAGTAGGGCAGCCATGATAGATTGGGAAATGCTGATAGGAATAAATGATAGAGCCTCCATGATGGAGTGGTTAAGTAAAAATCCTTTCCCAGGAATTCTGGGAAGAAGAAACTACAAAGAACACAAATGTGGCCAAGAAGGAGAGGAAAGCCTCAAGCCCACCTGATTAGCAAGGCAAAGAATGGCCCTTCACCCTCCCTTAGAGGCCTCCCCAGACTGCAGGTAAGTGTTTAGGGTGTTTCAGTGTATAACGCAGAATGCCAGGGAGGCAGTGAAATGATCTTTTGGATCGTGCTGCAACTTGAAACATGGCAACATGTTTCAATAGGCACCTGACATATTATAGCCAATTACTTCTGCCTTTCCAAAAGAAATGGGACAAATCTTGAATGTTTTTTCTGTACATGAATGACCCAGGATTTCTGTGGATGCACAGCCCCTACAATTGGGGATTTAGCCTTGCTTGAGATTTAATGGAAGGAATACCCAACTCCAAATAAAGTAGGGCAGGTGGAATTTCAGGGCTCAAAACCGCTAATGACCTGAGGAAGTTGTTTTCTTTGAATTGAAGCTTCCTTAGGTTAGCAACACCCCACATCCTTGCCACATACAGTGTTCTGCCACTGCCTTCTGCTGGTAAAGTTGCAGGATTACACTCAATGATCTTCCCCCTAAATTGCCTTTCACTTTGGAGATATCCCTTGCATTGTGTAAAAGGTGAATAGATGTCTGAGCTATCTCTGCTCACCATCTCAGTTTCTCCTCCAAGTGGACCCCTAGGTACATGGGAACCAGCTCCAAGAGAGCACCATGGATCATGTGTTTCTTTCTCAAACTAACAGTCGATGTGACAAGCATTACCTTAGTTTTTGCTGTAGTAATAATTAAGGGCCTTATTTAGAGTTCGGCGGATGGGTTACTCAGTCACAAACGTGACGGGTATCCTGTCTGCAGTGTTACAATTCCTATAGGATATAATGAAATCGTAATACAGCAGACGAGGTATCCTTCACATTGGTGATGGAGTAACCCATCCGGCCTTAAACCTTTCAGTGTTGAATAGTCCAAAAAATGGTTCAAGTACTTTATGTGAAGCATTTTCTGCTATTGTTAGTAAGATTGCATCATCATCTAAAAGGAGAATTAGCACTTTACTCCCTGCTATGTTAGGATTGGCTAAATCTGTTTTTGACATGTGCTCGACCACATCATTGAGAAATAAGCTAAAATGGTCTGAGGCAAATAACAGTCTTCTCTAACTCTTTGCTGAATCAGGAATGTGAATATATGCTCAACTAGGGGTCCATAGCATACCATAGCTGTGTTGATGGTGTGTAACAGGGAGGTGTTTACACACAAGGTAAGCATCAAATCAAATCAAATCATTAACATTTATAAAGCGCGCTACTCACCCGTGCGGGTCTCAAGGCGCTAGGGGAAAAAAGGGGGGGTTAACACTGCTTGAACAGCCAGGTCTTTAGGAGTCTCCGGAAAGCGGAGTGGTCCTGGGTGGTCCTGAGGCTGGTGGGGAGGGAGTTCCAGGTCTTGGCCGCCAGGAAGGAGAAAGATCTCCCACCCGCCGTGGAGCGGCGGATGCGAGGGACAGCAGCAAGTGCGAGGCCAGAGGAGCGCAGGTGGCGGGTGGGGACGTAGAAGCTGAGGCGTCTGTTGAGGTATTCTGGTCCCTTGTCGTGGAGGGCTTTGTGTGCGTGGGTGAGAAGTCGGAAGGTGATCCTTTTGCTGACTGGGAGCCAATGCAGGTGTCTCAGGTGAGCAGAGATGTGGCTGCTGCGGGGTACGTCTAGGATGAGGCGGGCCGAGGCGTTTTGAATGCGTTGCAGGCGATTTTGGAGTTTGGCTGTGGTCCCGGCGTAGAGGGTGTTGCCGTAGTCCAGGCGGCTCGTGACGAGGGCGTGGGTCACGGTTTTTCTGGTGTCGGCGGGGATCCAGCGGAAGATCTTACGGAGCATGCGGAGGGTGAGGAAGCAGGCGGAGAACACGGCGTTGACTTGCTTAGTCATGGTGAGAAGAGGGTCCAAGATGAAGCCGAGGTTGCGGGCGTGGTCTGTGGGGGTCGGTGCGGTGCCGAGGGCCGTGGACCACCAGGACTCGTCCCAGGCGGACAGGGTGTTGCCGAGGATGAGGACTTCCGTTTTTTCAGAGTTCAGCTTTAGGCGGCTGAGCCTCATCCAATCTGCGACATCCTTCATACCCTCTTGTAGGTTGGTCTTGGCGCTGGCGGGGTCCTTGGTGAGGGAGAGTATAAGTTGGGTGTCGTCGGCGTAGGAGGTGATGATGATGTCGTGCTTGCGTACGATGTTGGCGAGGGGGCTCATGTAGACATTGAAGAGTGTCGGGCTGAGTGATGAGCCTTGAGGTACGCCGCAGATGATCTCGGTGGGTTCTGAGTGAAACGGAGGGAGGTAAACTCTTTGGGAACGGTTTGCGAGGAAGGAGGCGATCCAGTCCAGGGCCTGGCCTTGGATCCCGGTGGAGCGGAGGCGGATGATTAGGGTGCGGTGACAGACGGTGTCAAAGGTCTCCAGATCAAAAAAGATCAAATACAGGTGGTATTCCTGGCCATTCTATACTTGCAAATATTCAAGTATAAGTGGATTGCTTGGGCCATTGTGACAATCCTTGATCTGCAGAAGGCCTTTGCCAATACTGCATTAATGTCTATTCATCCCTGGACTCCATTTCATAGATCCCTATCCAGAATTTTCTGTGCACCATTCAAAAGACAATTAGTGGTATTTTGATGGATGTTTCCTACTCCCTTTCATACAGATAGGCACCAAACTTATGGACCGCAATGAGGTCGGTGTCCTACCCTCCTCTACTGCTGCATTGAATACCAGTGAAAAAATATGGGACCAGATTTTAGACTCATAGAGGTAAAGATCAGGGGGAATTAATTCTCCCAGACACCTTAAATCTAGAGGTGCCGACTGAGTTCGAAAGGAACATGTGCAGCTGAACTAGGTAGTTGCAGCTTCCCTCCGTAGATAGAGGCATCAGGTTATATGGCAGAAAGCTTCCTTCAGACCTTACCACAGAACATCATATTCACAACTATTCCTAGGGCAATTCCATACGTCTTGACATTTTCTTCCAATGTCTCCTCGCTTGTAAAGTTGCATGGAAGGCAGGGGTAGTAGTAGTCATGATGAGGGAAAGAAGATGTGGAAACTAGGAGCATTTGTTAATGGCAACTAACAATGTCTTATGTTTAAATTATGAAAAGTGGCATCACCAGTTGAGTGGTGTCTCATGGATATTGGTCAAATGTTTTGTTAGGCATGTGGTGGCTATTTAGTCCTATTTCTGGACATATAGCAACTGACATCAATTAGTTGAGGGGTGTAGAGGTTAGCCACTCATGTTGCTGAGCTTGTGGAAGCTGCCCATACCTATCATTGCATATGAGGAGGCTCAAAATACCTGTTGTTCTCTGAAGAAGCATGGCCTGCTGCTTGGAATGCAAAGGTGGGCATTGCCGGGTGCTGCAAATGTGCACATTGGGATTATCCTTGTTTGGGTCTACCCAGAGATTACATTTATTCTATGTCCTAACTTTTGAAAATGTTCTGTAACTTCAATTGAATGGTTTCACATATCTTTAACCACTCAGGGCTGTTTCTTCAGACACTATTTCATAGGTTCAAGTGTAAGGATCACACCTCAAAGCTCTAACTCAGGACCACAGCACCATGCCCAGTTGAAACTACAGCAGAGCTTGTTCATTTGTCCATATGCACTCAATAGGAATGGTCACACAGGAACTGTTTAGCTGTGACTGCTCCAGTGTTACAAATGTATTTGTTACACTAGTGTGCCCACTCTACTTTACCATCAGAACCTGAACCCCTATGGCCTTAAGAGTGACAAAAGGTCTATTACCAATATCTTGTGGAGCAGTTTTTCAGTCCCTGAAATGTAAGTCAAAGCTGGAGGCAAATCTATCTCAGTCCTTTGTTATACACTCAGGAAATCTTCATTACATCAACCAGGGAAGTCTTTTTCTTTTCATGTCTTCCAATCACCTATCTGACATAGGGCATACATCAGTGCAATACTGGGATTTGTGATGACCCAAAGGCAAGCCAAACCAAAATTCCTTCTTGAGGGATTTGATTTCAATCAAAAGATATCCTATAGTCTCTTTCACCACAAACTCCTGAGATTGTGTGATGTTTGTTCTCTTTTGCTCCTCTCATTCTTCTCAAGGTCATCCCAGTTATTCCAGCCAGGATCGAAAAACATTTCCATGTCCAAATCATTTTCTGCACTAGCTCATCTGCTTCTTTTAGTTCCAAGAGTCTGATGATGATTTCCCAGCTCCAAAGAATACTTTTCTACAAGAGATAGCACCAAGCAGATGCACCTGGAAGCACTGAGACAGTAATATTTAAAAAAACAAACAAACACAAGAACTTATCAGTAATCAACATATCATAGTTTGTTCTACAGAATCATTCAATCGCTTCAAAATTGTTTTAATTAGGATGTTACTGACAAATATTAGTGAAAAAGAGAATTATATATTATGTCTTACATTTAAAAATGATAAATGTGGCCTTGCTGAAGAATCTATTTTACATTTGTGACATGGAAAAGCATTAACTTAATTTCAACACCTATATCTGTGCTTTAAACAATTGCTTAAAGCATAATGTTAATTTATCAACGAACATGACATTTCATGTTACTAGGATTTGTATGACACACCTAATCACCCGTGAGGGTTTCCAGGCCACCTGAGCAGGTGAGTAGTCATAGGACTAAGGGGTAAGGTATCTTCCCCGCAGAGATAGTTGAATAGCCAGGTTTTCAGATTCTTGCAGAATTCAAGAAGTGAGGTCCTGATGTGTTGAGGGAGGTCGTTACAGGTTTTTGAATCTGATGAGGGCTTGTGAGACAGTGTGTCTCTTGCTCAGGGGTAGCCATTTGAAAATCTGGTGAAGCGTGCAGAGAATGTGGAAGCAGGAGCAGCTGACTGTGTTGACCTGTGATGTCATCTTGAGCTTGTCATCAAGGATGATTCCCAGGTTTTTGGCATGGTCGGTAGGTGAGGGTCCAAGCTCTGCTGGCCCCCAGGAAGAGTAACATGGAGATTTGTTGCTCCCGAAGATCAGCACTTCTGTCTTGTTGGAGATGAGTTTTAGACAGTTAGATCTCATCATCAGCATATGTGCTACATTGATCATGCAGCTGAGAAGTTGCTTCCAGTGGTGGTTGACTTGTGGTTAAAAGAAAGGATGAGTTTGGTGTCATCAGTGTAGGATATGATGGTGATGACTTGGGATCTGGTGATATTGGTGTTCAGTGTCATGTAGATGTTGAACAGTGCTGGGCTAATTGATGAGCCCTGAGGGACTCCACAGATCACATTCTGGGATTCAGATATGTAGTGTGGTAGTTTGACTCATTGTGATGTTCTTGTAAGGAGGGAGCATATCCAGTTGAGGGCCAGCCCTTGGATGCCTCAGTCATGCAGTCTTCTTATGAAAGTGTGGCAGGAGGCTGTATCAAAGGCTGGGGAGAGGTTGAGAAGGATGAATCTTGATTGGGTGTAGTTCATTAAGTTGTGGCGTTCAAGGTGGCTGCTGAGTTGTTTATTGATGCCTTCTCTGTTACTTTGGCAAGGTATGGGAGCAGAGAAATGGGTTGGAAGTTACTCAGCTCTCTGGGGTTGATTGATGGTTATTTAAGGAAGGCATTACCTGCGGCATGATTTTAAGCTTCCGGAAAGATGGTGTATTTGATGAAGATGTTGATGATGTTGGTGAACTCGCTGCTGATTAGTGGTCATCCCATGTTGAAAGACATAGTGGGGGCATGGTCTTTTGGGGTCCAGTGTGTTTTGTTTTCATAATTGCTGCTGTGCGCTTCTCAGTGCATGTTTTCTTTTCAGTCAGGTATCCATCGCAGTAGGTTGTGGACAGGTTAGTGATGATATCTTTGGTTCTGGTTGTTGATGGAAGTTGCTGTACATATTTTCTGTTTTGCTGTAGAAGAAGTTAAATACATTGTTGCAGAGTTCCTCTGATGAGCTTAGGGTGTTAGCTGTGGCCTTGGAGTGGTGAATTCTTTGATTACAGAGATCTTTTTGCAGCTGGTGGAGCATGCCTTGATGCGTTTGTGGAACATATACCGAATAAATAAAAAAATGGTTGTCTATTTTAAGCAGAGCACGTGCAGCTGAGGCCAGCTTATTAGAACACAGCTACACTTGAGGTCGAAATACCAAGGGGGCAATTTAAGTTTGTCACACAGGTCAACACAGCAAGTCACCTTGCTGCAATGCACTGGCACTGTGTGACAGAGAAAGGGTTGGAATGTGTTGTATTTAAAGCAATATGGCACATTCCTACCTTTTCCCCTTTGCTGGCTCCCATTTGGAAGCCTAGCACCAAGCAGGCGCCCTTGCCCCAAATGCCGACCTAAAGATACTATTTGTAAATGCCCTTTGTGAATTCCCAAAGTCGTAAACGTAGATGTTTGGTCTAAGTTTAGACCAAACGTCTAAGTTTACCTTTGTGATTCGGGTCCTGTGATTATTGCAACATGGGTAAGAATCTTGACTGGTATAGTCCCTATATTTTCTCATGTTTGTGACATCCCAATAGAAAGTTAAGAGATTGAACCACATTGGATATTTGAGACACAGACTGAATGTTTCTCATAGGGTGAGAAAAATGTTGTTAGTTAGTTTATAGTTCCCTCTTGTAGAACAAAACTGATTCTGAATGGTTGCATCTCTAATACACTTGACATGGCACTCTCTGTGACAACATCTGATGGTCAGTGCTCCAATAGCATGCTGAGAATTGTCGTCTACCCACCGCTGTGCAATTAGGGACATTTAAAGCCTGCATTGGTCCGACGCCCAAGGGGCAAACAAAAATGTCCTTTAAGTTTTTTCGCTAGTGTTGGAAAAACGCTGTATTACCATATCCTGGATGGGGCAAAAAGCACTTGTCTGAAAATGCTGGCATAGGGACAACAAAGAAGGGTCCTAGTGGAGGAAATACATAAACATTTGAGTACAAGGGACAACAAAGTGGCTTAGGAGCTGGAAGTATGGCGGGCTCTCTGTGATAGACCTTTGAAATGTGCCTCAGATAGCAGCATTATGTCAGACAAAGGTGAAACCAGGGCAGTTGTGAGGGAAGGATCAGAGCCACATTGGCGGTAGGTACCACATTATTATTTCATTATTAGGGGGAGAGTTTGACGAATGCCTCAATGTCATAGATCACATGTCTGATAATTGTCTCGTAATGTTTCCTCACTGTAATTGCTAGATGTAATTTGTTTCTGGCACATTGCCTATTGTTGTATGCTTCTTCTTTGAAAAACTGAAAAAATAAAGATGATAAAATAAAGCCTGCATTGGTCGAGTCACAGCACTTTAAATCAACATTTTCATAATAAGCCCATCTGTGCTCCTAAAACCTTAATGCACCTTTAGTATCATGAACGATGGTTAAAGGCTCATGCACTAAATTAAGTTGTCTTACTTTTGAAGGCATGAAAAGCATTACAGTTGCATCTGTTCAATGCAGAAACATGTACACTGTAACACAAGTATTTCACAGACCGCTTAGGAGTGGGTACCTTTTTAACAAACATTTGGCGTAGGGCAGCACCGCAAGCCTTTTAGCTGCACTGCCATATGCCAAATGGATAGGGCAGGAATGAACCTTATCTACAATATACGGTGCAGTCCTGTTCTTTCAGCCAGCTCCTACACAGAAATTACAGCTGAGCGCCAAAGCAGGCACCCTTGCACCATGGTGCAAGGATGTCTGTGTTGCTGCCACAATTGTTTTCGGGGAGGGAGGGGCACATTTCTGCACAAAAACAGTCACAATAGACATTTTACTTGTTCTATGTGTGCTGCAAAATGCAGCAAGCATAGAAAGAGGAAAGAAATGAGGAGACATGTGAACATTTCTACTCTTTACTACCGCTATGGAGGCATAGGTTTCAGGCACTGCCACAGTTTTACTCTATATTGTAAATCTGGGGCAGTGTCAAAAACCATGGGTGTTGAGTGGAAAGGCTCAAAGCAATGCCCATGGCACGCCTTCCCTATGCAGTTTGAGGCAAGGCAACGACTTGCCCTGGATTGCCTTACAACATATCTACGGGCTCATGTAAAGCTATGCACGGTGTCTTTGCATGGCCTTGTAGATATGGGTCTTGCAAATAAGCATAGGTTTCAGGCACTGCCACAGTTTTACTCTATATTGTAAATCTGGGGCAGTGTAAAAAACCATGGGCGTTGAGTGGAAAGGCTCAAAGCAACGCCCATGGCACGCTTTCCCTATGCAGTTTGAGGCAAGGCAGCGACTTGCCCTGGATTGCCTTACAACATATTTACAGGCTCATGTAAAGCTATGCACAGTGTCTTTGCATGGCCTTGTAGATATGGGTCTGCACTGTGCCGCTCTGGCGGCACAGGGATCTTGCAAATAAGCCCCTGTGTTTCAGTTCTGAAAATCGCTGATATAGATAAGGTCGTATTAGCCATAGATTGTCATTTTTAGTTTTGAGTCTGTGCTAGCATGCGCTTGCGCATTCGCATCGCTTGCGAGGCGCTGTAGTAGTTAGAAAAAGGCTCAGAGCCCCGTCCATGTCACGTCAGTGTCTTTCATTGGTTTCTGGCTTGCCTTTTCAAATCTGCTCGCTTCCATTAGTGGAAGGCATGCATACATCATGCTTTTTCCGGTGGTTAGCCCTCCTCGAGCGCAGCGACCAACTACGGAAAACATACGAGGCTCACTGTTTTCGGTCTGATTTGTGGACTACTTTTTCTCTTTTTTCACAGCGCGAGATCGATGGGCAGAAGTCAAGCGCTTTGCATGACATCGACCCTGTTACATAGTTAATTGCACTTTTGCCGGTTGTGTAGATAATTGCACTTTTGCCGTTAGGTTTTAATAGGAGTGAACTGCAGCAGCGCGATTGCGCTCTTTTTTTCCATTAAATGAGGCAAGAATAGTCCGGTTGGGAGAAATGCGAGACCCATTGCATTGCAAATGCTTGTTATCAGGCATGTCTATGCTGTGTATGAAAGAATGCAGGGCGTATCCGGAGTTTCACAAAATGTGTGCAATACAAAACAATGAAAAGTTCTCTAAGAGAAACACAAGATCATGAAGGCTTCTTAACAATATATTGTTCATACAAGGAGCTGAATGCATGCCTATCAATGCAGAGGGGAATATCCTTACTGCAGGGAGGAACGGAATCTATAGACAGAAAGAGAAACAGTGTCCAGTAAATTAAACGCGAAAAATAAAGAAAATGTACGTATTTCAGAAAGGCACCGTAAATATTTATAAATGTTTCAGGTGAAAGTAGTTTTCCATTGAGGCTGCTTCACCTTCTTACTCTCCCAGCTACCAAGAGAGTTCCTTTAGTCACATTACTGTCGGGCTATCCGTCTTCTTCTGTATCCTTAAACCCCTCAGCAAAACAAAGTACAGTATAAATGAATGAAACGTGCTAATGATGCCTAATTACCAAGAAGTGTCAACTTATAAATTCCTTTGCCGACTACATTTTAAATTAGCACAATTATTCAGTGCGTTTCCTAAGGCGTTGTTCATTATGCTAATCTACAAAGCAGATGCAGGTTGACAGCAAATGAAATATGTACACATAATACTGTCCACATATTTGCTTTTTTACCTAAAATGACCCAATTTGATACCCACTACATAAATGTGCTGAGGTTGTTTTGAACAAAACCAATTTAAATAGTAAGAAAGGCCAGCTTTAACCTCTATGCAGAAGTGTTTAAAAACCGTAAATGCAGATACCAAGGGAAAGGCTGATCGACAGAATATCTGCAGCGTCGAATGGATGAAATAGCCAGTTGGAGAAACATTGGGGCATATTTGCAAGAAAGGGGCGCAGCGCTGCACCAACATTTGCAGTACTGCACTGCATCATTTCAGAAATGCAGGGATGTCTGGGGCCAACGCAGGCACCCTTGCACAAAGGTGCCTGCATTGCAGGGAATGATTATGTACAAGGTGTCCCTTTCTGCACAAAAAACAATCAATAATGGTGCTTTATTACTGCATTGTGACCTACATAATGTAGCACACATAGATGTAGCAAATTGTCATTACTTAAACAATCATTAATGGTGTTTTGCTCTATGTGTGCTGCAGAATGCAACACACATAGAAAAAGCAAAGACATGGTGAAAGTATTTCTTCTTATTATGCTATCCTAACCCCATCCCTGGGGTGGTGTTAGTTTTTGGCTCTGCCTCAGATTTATGTTTCTTTGTAATTCTGGGACAGTGTCAAAAACCAATGGGTATGCCACAGTAACACCCATTGCACTCCCCTCTGTCACAGAAAACTGCTTAGAGGGGCCCATATTTACAAGGAGGTGTTAAGCCACAACAAGTGGCTTAACACCACCTTGTAAATATGGTGCAGGGCACAGAGCCACCAAGGCATCAGAAAAAGCGATTCTCCAGTGGTGCTAGGGTCTGTAAATATGCTCCATAGTGGGATTAAATCATAGGATTTTGCAGTAATTAAGTGAACACTGAGCTTCTCGCCACCCTAATACATTACTATAACACCAAACACCAAACAAATGCCAAGTCTTGCACTGAATATTGCTATACATATTACATACCAGAACAGAGCATATAAAATAATAATTAAGTGTCTGCAATATCTGAGTAAGGTGTGTAACTCTGGGATCTGGATCATGTAACACCCAGCGGCTTCATCAGACTCCAATGCCAGAGGGAACCTTCTGCTCCTGAGCAGAATCAAGTGAAAGATCAAAGTTGCTTTTGCAGCATTCCCCACCAATGGAAACACCGCTCCTTATTGATTATGGATGAGCCTGTGTTTCAGTTGCATTTTATCACAATGCAAATTGCAATTCCTCAGTCACAGGGCCAAGTGTATATCAAATACATATTAGAGCTTGGCCATAAGAACCTGCTTGCTTATAAATAGTTGGTGCCAGAAAGGGACACAGGCATCAATTTTGGAGACTTCATGTAATTTTAGAGGTGTCCATGGGAGCTGATATTCCCTCGGAAAAGGTCACAAATCGCCCTTCTCGCAGGGTGACTCCACACAGCACCTCTCCACTTGACAGAGTGATGGATCAACTAACTGAAAAAAATGGTTTGAATAATCTGAAATGTGTGGCATCTGCTTTTACAAGTGGATTACGATACAAGATTTGCCCTTTGAAGAGAAGTGCTGGGCAAATCTACTCAAAGATTCAAAAAACTACCTGCAAGATTTATGAGATACGAAGGTCAATTTTGGAATCAGACTGCAAGTCCTTAATAAAGGAAACATTTATACATGGTCATGACTCCACCTTGAACAAATGGATGCTGAAGGCTCTTTGGTGGGGCATTCTTTAATCAGCATGAATCTCAACTCACTACCGCACTACATTAGCATGGCGAAGAGATTAAAAAGCAAACTCAGGAAAATAACTAGGGAGCTACCCGAACCCTCTTTTCAATAGTGGTAGTGCTGTGGCCAAAGAGGGATCCAAACAGGTTTAAGGACACAAGCCAGATAGATCTCTGAACTGCTACGAGCATCCTCTCACCTGCATCTTAATAAAAAGCAGTGGAGAACGAAGGATAGTGTGGCTTTCATGGATGGGCAGCAGCTTTTAGAAGAGGCCGGAGGAGGCCTCAGACCCCGCAGAGCCACCCAGCAAAAGTGAAGACTGAAGAATGAAACTTAGAGGTTAGCGGCTGAGGCAGGAGTTTAGAGCTGAAAGAAATCATTTCTGGCTGGTTAGGACTCGCCTTGAGGACTGGGAATGTATATATGGAGTTCTTAGAGATGAGTTGCAGGGACAATTGCCTGTGAGAGAGCAGTAAATAAAGGTGTTGCAAAGAAAATAGCCTGGATGAGGAGCTGAAAGTGAAGCACAGCTGCAGGGTACCTGCAGACCCCAAGATCTAGAGCAAACTGAATTCTAACTCATACAGTCAGAGGAGCTGAATGACTGAAGGTGAAGTGAGCCCCTGGGAACAGTGCAGGCCAGGAGCTGGAGGACCAACTTCCATCCTGCAATCAATGTGCCCAGATAGACACAGCTTGGGACTGACTCAAACTGACAGCAAAGTTGCTACAAGATAGCAGAAACCTCCAGTGTAACCCCAACTTTCAAGGGAGAGGTGGCAAACCAGTTAGAAAGCATGGCAGACTATAGTTAATTGTGTGAGCATTGCACTTATCAAGCAGCACACACTATATTGTAAGAGATTACTTTGTACGTACCTCCCAGGAGAGAAATGGATATCCTCCCCCAGCACACCACAAGATAAAAGAGATATCCAGAAATACAGTGATGAGTCCTTCGACTTGGACCTTTCGTTGGACTGACAAAGGGGAATAGCACTTCCTGGAGAGTTTCAATATCATACACAAGGAAAGGAGAATCCAAGAACACAAATACACATTTTAGATTGCTAGTCTCCAGAATAAGACAATCAGGACAGCCCCATAATTGTTCACATTTACACAATGAGAAGAGTTCATGCTGCCTAAGACTCCAACACACAAGAAAGTCTCACATTTGTTCACATCAAATGTTTCCCCTTTGGCAAAGCCTGAATCTCTGAGGTCCCCAATCTGCGCTTAAGTTGTAATTAAGACAGGAGGTCAAGACACTGGACATGTCTGACTTCAGTGTGTACTTGGGCTCCAAAAAAACTGCTCACCAAGTGGGTTCTGCATTTGTAGGCATGAAGGGTACTTGTCATGGAAACAAAGACTGAACAACTAGAACAAGTGGTCAACACCATCAAGCAAGCCTTAGCCATCCTTCAATTAAAGGCATAGAAGGCTTGCCGCCTAAGCAATGACTTAGAAAAATGCTGGATGATGGATTAGATTCAGATAACACTTCAAAAAAGGGACCCCACAGAGCCCCTGTATTTAATCTAGAGCACATCACTAGAGAGAGGAGAGATGATAAAGCAGATCAAAGAGGGAAAGATTCTAAATGTGTCAAAAAGATGGCAAAACCTGTCTGTGCACAATGCTATTTTCCTGAGTCATGTGAGGAGGATGAGAAAGGGGACTGAGGGTAGGATTAAGTTGCAGGGACTCTGCTTGCCACTAAATGAGACTGAGGTAAAATTGAGCTTATCCAGGACTAGATAAATGGGTGCTTGTTTCAGCTAATCTCCTGCCTTTTTCTGAAAAATGAAGGTCATGTCTACCTGGGCTTCACCCACAATTGTAGTGTTCTCTTTCCCTCCACTTAGGCCCTCATTTTGACATTGGTGGTCAATTTGCCTGACTGCCAAAGCCAAACCCAAACCCAAACCCACCATTACACTGCCAGTGCTGGTGTTCTGCAGACTGCCATAATACGACTGCTGGCAGCCGTCCACCATACTTGAGGTGGAAAATCGCCAGTAGTCGTGCTGCTGGTCGGCGGTGGAGAGGCGGGTGCATCGCCACCACCGCCACGGCAGTAGGACTCTGCCCACCATATTACAAACCGTAATTCAGCTTGGCGGTGTCCTGTTGCCGCGGTGGTGCTGGCAATGCAAGACTGCCAGGACCCATCCCCTCCCGGACGTCATCCTCAACAGAGAAGGTAAGTGGCCGTTCGAAAGATGGGATGGCCTGTGTGTTTGGGTGCATGTATGCGTGTCTGTGGAGGGGGTGGTGAATGCGTGGGTGTATGCAAGTGAATGTGAATGTGTGTGTGCATGTGTGTGCACATGTATGGGGATGTCTGTGTGGATGGGAAACATCCTTTATGCCGACTTTTTTATAACGAAGTCCTGGTTAACGAAAGCGGAACAACGCTTTCTTTAACCACGACTTTGTTATTTTGTGCCTTAACCACGCATGTCCTGAACAACGAACATGCATGGTTAAGGTACAAACAAGGGAGTTGGCTGAGGAGGACGACGCAGATGACAAGGCGAAGACTCAGGTAAGTGGGGTTTTTAGGTTTTGGGGAGGGGAGGGGGGGTCAGGGGTTTTAGGTTTTGGGGTGGGGTTGGGGGGTGGGGCGTTTTTGGTTTTGGGGAGGGGGTGGGGGGTCGGGGTTTTAGGTTTTGGGGTGGGGTGTTTTTGGTTTTGGGGAGGGGGTGGGGGGTCGGGGTTTTAGGTTTTGGGGTGGGGTTGGGGGGTGGGGCGTTTTAGGTTTTGGGGAGGGGGTTGGGGGTCGGGGTTTTAGGTTTTGGGGTGGGGTTGGGGGGGTGGGGCGTCTTTGGTTTTGGGGAGGGGGTGGGGGGTTTTAGGTTTTGGGGTGGGGTTGGGGGGGTGGGGCGTTTTTGATTTTGGGGAGGGGGTGGGGGGTTGGGGTTTTAAGTTTTGGGGTGGGGTTGGGGGGGTGGGGCGTTTTAGGTTTTGGGGAGGGGGTGGGGGGTCGGGGTTTTAGGTTTTGGGGTGGGGTTGGGGGGTGGGGCGTTTTAGGTTTTGGGGAGGGGGTGGGGGGTCGGGGTTTTAGGTTCTGGGGTGGGGTTGGGTGGTGGGGTGAGGCATGCAGGATCAATGGGTGCCTGTTACTAATGACTTTACCAGGAATGCCTTTACAACGAAATATCGTTGTTAAGGCATTCGTGGTAAAGGCATTAGTAGTAACAACGAGGTCGGTGTTCCGACCTCGTTGTTTAGGCACCCGTTGTTTTGTCAGTCGGCATTCCGTGGTACAACCCTGTGTGGATGAATGTGAGTGAGTTCGGGAATCTGAGTGCATGTTTGTGAGTGAGTGGGGGTGTCTGAGTGCCTGTATGCATATGCTGAATGGGTGTGTATGTGAATGGATATGTGCATGAAGGAGAGGGGGTGTTTGTGAGTATGTGGATATGTGCATGTGTGTGCCGACAACAGGAATAGAGATTCCTGTCGTCAGGTGCATGACCCCCAGGGTTTTCGTGGTAGGGTGACTGCCACGGAAAGCCCGGCCGTTTGCAGTCTCGTAATCCAGCCAGCAGCCTGTGGTCTGCCACCGGGTTCTAGGTGCTTACCGCTGGCCGCGGCAGTGCAACTGCACCAGCAGGACAGGCGGGGTTTTGGAGGCTTGGCATCTGCTAAGCCCCACAACTCTTAATGTGGCGGTCCTTACTACTTGACCAGCAGCGGAAAGACCACCACAGCAAGGCTTGCAGTCTGCCAGCTTCGTAACAAGGGCCCCAGTCCTGAATGGTTTCCTAGAGCACCCTGGGTCGCAATTCATAATAGTTTGACACAGTTGTCAACATTTTGATGGTACCCTTCAATTAACTCCACAATGAGTGTCTTGTAGTGTGTACTTGTAAAAATCAGCTACAGTGGTTTCCATTGAAATTCATTTTCTAATTAAGATTTATAGGGGATGATTAGGGTGTAAGTAGTGACACGTATTAGCAGACAAAATTGGTACATTTCACATCTTTCAGTCCTTCTGTATGAGTAATCAAAAGCTTAGGTTTATTGGAATGGTACACCGAATGCTACTAGTGGGCCTGCAGCACGTATTGTGCCACCCAGTTAGGGAGCCACTTAAAACATGTCCTAGGTTTGCCATTGAATCCTGAATTCAATTCCAAACTGCCAATTCAACTTGGCAAAATAACCGCCTTGCCAAACCTTAAATCTCCTCCTTTTATTACACATATGTCACCCCTAGGTTAGGCACTAGGTAGCCGATAAGGCTGGGCACAATGTAGTTAAATGGTTGGACATGTGCTTTTACGTTTAACATGTCCTGGTAGCGAAAACCTCACACATTTGTGAAGCATACCTCTCCCATAGGAAAATATTGGGTTGCCTTATTACATTTAGGCCCTCATTACAACTTTGGCGGTATTGATCGCCTACCACCACGGCGAAGGCAGCCAACATACCGTTGCAGTGGCTACCAGCCGCCCACCTGCATTATGACCATAGACGGAATTCCGCCAGAAGGCTGGTGGAATACCGTCGACAGTCATGGGGGCGGATGGAGGTAAGGTGGCGCTGCTGTCAGCAGCAGCGCCACGCCAGAAAAACACCGCTGACCGTATCATGAGCAATGATACGGCCTGGCAGTGTTTTGCTGGGGGACGCTGCTGCTGGCAGCAGTGCCATGTCCCGTCTCCTGCTGGAGGACCCCCTGCAAGCAGGTAAGTCGGGTTCTCCGACAGGAGAGGGGGGTGGGGGGGTGGTGTGTGCATGTGTGTGGGGGGTGTGTGTGTGTGTGTAGGGGGGGTGTCTGTTTTTGTATGCGGGTGTGAGTCATATTGAATGAGTGTGTGAATGACTGAATGTGAGTGTACGTGTGTAGGAAGTTGACTCTGTATATACTATCTCAAAGTAAGAGATAGTGTGCACAGAGTCCAAGGGTTCCCCTTAGAGGTTGGATAATTCTAGTGCTCTATTTTGTGGTAGTGTGGTCGAGCAGTAGGCTTCTCAGAGGGTAGTGATAAGCACTTGTTGTACACACCAGGCAATAAATGAGGGACACACACTCAAAGACTTTACTCCAGGCCAATAGTTTTTAAATAGAAAAATATATTTTCTTAATTTATTTTTAGAACCACAAGTTCAAGATTTGAAATAAATACATAAAATGCAAGGTACTCCACACAGGTAAGTGAGGAACTTTGAATTAGGGCAATAGCATATACAGTTCTTGTTAAAAAAATGGCAATAAGCTATTTTAAAAGTAGACATACTGCAAAAATCAACAGTTCCTGGGGGAGGTAAGTATTGGTTAGATTGTGAGGTAAGTAAGACACTTACAAGTCTCAGTTCCTGGGCTTAGGCAGCCCACCATTGGCGGTTCAAGGCAACCCCAAAGTTACCACACCAGCAGCTCAGGGCCGGCCAGGTGCAGAGGTCAAAGAGGTGCCCAAAACACATAGGTGCCTATGGAGAACAGGAGTGCTCTGGTTCCAGTCTGCCAGCAGGTAAGTACCTGCGTCCTCGGGGCAGACCAGGGGGGGGGTTGTACAGCACTGGGGGGGACACAAGTAGGCACACAAAACACACCCTCAGCGGCACAGAGGCGGCCGGGTGCAGTGGACAAAGCCGGCATCAGGTGTTGAATAGGCTTCAATGGAGTGGCCCGGGGGTCACTCTAGCGGTGCAGGCAGGCACGTGGGGGGCTTCTCGGGACAGCCACCACCTGGGCTAGGCAGAGGGTCACCTGGGGGTCACTCCTGCACTGAGGTTTGGCTCCTTCAGGTCCTGGGGGCTGCGGGTGCAGTGCTTGGCCCAGGTGTCGGGTCCCTTGTTACAGGCAGTCGCTCTCAGGGGGAGCCTCTGTATTCTCTCTGCAGGCGTCGCTGTAGGGGCTCAGGGGGGTCGTCCCGGGCTGCTTGCGAGGTCACAGTCGCCGGGGAGTCCTCCCTGTGGTGTTGGTTCTCTGGATCTCGAGCCGGGGCCGTCGGGTGCAGAGTGTGAAGTCTCACGCTTCCGGCAGGAAGAGTCAGTTCATTAAAAGTTGCTTCTTTGTTGCAAAGATGTTGCTGTTGTTGAGCAGAGCCGCTGCTCACTGAAGTTTCTTGGTCCTGGGGGTCAGGGCAGTCCTCTGAGGCTTTAGAGGTCGCTGGTCCCTGTTGGATGCGTCGCTGGTGGTAATGTAGTAGAGGATGTCTTCATTTTAAAAAATTGGATTAGCCAAGCCATTGATGAACTAGGTCCGGAAACTACTTTAAGGCAGAAACCAAATTCATGGCCCTCTACCCCTTGGTATTCTTAAGCCCTAACCCTAACAAAATCTTCACTGCAAGCAGCTTGAGCGAAAATGGCGGAAAGCATACAACCCTGACAATCTACTACAGTTCAGAATGTCCTTAAAAATGTATCATGGTCAGATCAAGATACTGAAAAGGGATTATTTCTCTAAACAGATTGAAAAAGCTAAGTTTGATCAAAAAACGATCTTTACAATTGCTAAATCGGTCCTACAACCCAAAACATTGACTAGGGAAATTCCCCCTTCACAAATTTAATGTAATCAAATTTCTTCGTTCTTTGAGGTTAAAATTCAAAACATTCAATGTGAATTCAGTTCCACACTTCTAATAAAAACGAATTCAGAGAAGCTGAATTCTTCAACCAAGGGTTCTCTATTAATATTTTAAAAAATTAATCTAGTTCATTCTCGCCAAGCAAATATTTCCTGCTAATTGGGCTCTTCTTTAGACCCCTGCCCAGTATTTATGAAGTTCTGAATATCATTTATCTGGTAATCAATGAGATTTTGACCAGTTCTGTAACTGTTGAGGTCCTGATAGACTGGAACTCTGCAGTTGTTAAATCTCTGCAGAACAAATAGGTAGTAGACCCCCCCACCCTCTAAAAACTGTGCCCATTGCTTTACTTCCTGTCCTGGGAAAATGTTTTGAAAAACGTAGTTGTAAACAAATAATTGACAGTGTTTCTGGAGCAGGCTAATATCTTCCATCCTCATCAGTCTGGTTTTTGTCCCAGACATACAACGGAGTCATCTCTTCTGAAAGTTGTAGGTACTCTAAAGGTTACTTTGGATGCAGGTAAGAATGCAGTACTGATTTTACTAGATCTATCGACTGCATTCAATACAATCTCCCATAACATCCTACTGCACACTGTTAAGAACTATGGCCTTTCCCATCCTGCCGCAGCTCAAATTGTTTCTTTCAGATTGCAAACAAACAGTTGTTCTAGGCCCTTTCTCATTTGCTGAAAAGACAGTCACTTCAGGAGTCCCACAGGGTTCTTCTATGAGGCCTGTTTTATTCAATGTTTACATGGACCCATTAGTTTCGCTGATCACATCATTTGGGATCAACACTACATCATACGCTAATGATATCCAGCTGATCTGAGCCCCGGATAAAGTCTACTGGTTCTGAATACAACTTTAGAAGTTGTCTAACTGAAGCTATCCGCTAGATGCAATATAACCATCTAAAATGTAAAACCAAATAGACATACAACTTGGGAAAAAAAAATCCTTTGATCCTCAACTTTGGTGGCTGATACCTACTCCTCCACCTCCGGCCATGGTTGAAGTTGTCAAAAACGTAGTAATAAAATGTGTTGCCATTTTGTCTTTTCTACTACAAATCCTAGCTGTGGCAGGAATGTGCATAAATGTAATGATATCTTTGAAAACATTTTGAATAATCTCCTCTGTCAGAAAGAAAACACTTTGGCTTTTGCAATTATAATGTCCAGACTTGACTTCAACAGCCTGTATCCTGGGTCAAATAAACAAATCAGACAGAAATTGCAGGTGGTCCAACACACTGCAGTCAGGCTTGTGTTAAAACTACCTCGACATACATCAGCTTCAGCGGCTCTTAAAGACCTTCATTGGCTGCCTATTCACAAAAGGGTCCTCTTTATAATTTTGCTGTTTATATTTAGAGGCATAGAGCTCAAGGTATTCATAACCTCACTAATCACACCTTAAGACCTTCATTTGACAATCTTCTTAAACTTAAATCCAGAGGAGGCAAATCTTCTGCTGCTATAGGTCCCAAAGCTTGGAAACAACTCCCAAGCTGTTTGAGATTTATTTATTCTGAAATACTCTTCAGAACACAGCTAAAGACCTGGATTTTTACTGTCCCAGTGCTCTTTGCCAATGACTTATTCAATTAATCCATTCCTTCCAGTCATGTCTTTCATAAGCTATGTACTTCCTCCTCAGTACCAGGATGCTCCCTTGGGAGTGAACTTTGCACTTTACAAATACTAATTTCAAATTCAAATTCAAATCAATAAACTGTGCAATGCCTTCAAACAAAGGACTTGTTGACACTTCATTGTTCATGCAGCCAGCCTGGAGCCACAAGACTCCAAACACTTCTAAGGAAAGTCTCCAGAAGCATCTTCTACTGCAAAGAAGGCACCAGGTATCAATAAATTAGTAATAGATTAGCTGATCACCTGACAGTGTATCCAGGCTCATGTAGGTCTGAAGAAAGCAGTGAACACAAGGAAAAAGCTAGGAGAAGGCCCAGAAAAAATGGGGAGAAAAGCATAGAGAAAGAAATATGAATGAGGGAAAAGCAAGGATAAGGCACGCAAAAAACAGGAGAAAAAGCAAGGAGAATGAAGTGAAAATGAGGGAAAAGCAAGGAGAAGGCACACCAAAAAAGGGTAAAAAGCAAAGAGAAAGCAGTGAAAATGAGATAAAAGTAAAGAGAGAGCACATACAGAATGAGGGGAAAAGCAAGGAGGAAGCAGTGAGTATGAAGTAAGAGCTAGTAGAGAAGGCACTTGAAAAATGGTGAAAAAAGCAAGCAGAAGACAGGAGCAAGAGTAGTGCAGGTATTAAAAGGGACCCTCAGCTCAACTTTTCAGTTCACTTTCTGGGCCTATGGAAGGACTCTCAGAGGGCTGCTTGTTGGTATGACCTGCTGCGTACTTCAGATGCCTGCTTTGCTGCACGTGGAAGGACTGCTCTGCTGCCTGAGGTCTGCCCTGCTTAATGAGTCGTTTTTCACTGCTTGGACACAAGACTACCATATTGACTCCATCAGAGCCTCAGGAACAGAAAAGATTCTAACCGCCTTGAATCCACACCTGGTCTCAGCCTAAGTGATGTCCAACCATCGTGGTGCTTCCTCAGTCCTGGACCCATGTGAGTAGTACTAAATGTGCCCACATAGCCGAAATCCAAACTTCTGAAATGTTTGGCTAAAAATTGCTCTGAGAACCAAGAGGAGATTAGGGCCATCCTACTCATCTATTGACTTTGGCGCAGTCTTTCGCGACTAGATGCCCATGGTTTACACGTTAAACATTTATCTTAAACTTTAAAAATTCATAACTCAAGCTCGACTGATTGGATTTTTGTTGTTTGGTGTCAAATAATTCATTAAAATGCATTCTATTTTTCTAACTTGGACTTTTCTTGTGTTGTGTATACACTTTATTACTGTTTGGTGCTGTAAAAATACTTCACACATTGCCTCTAAGTTAAGCCTGACTGCTTTTGTGCAGTCTATCAGAGGGTTAACCACAGGTTAATTTAGTGACTTTAGTGGTTCACCATAACAGGGAGTATGGCTGTTGCTAGATCAGGGTTAACACAAGGGGTGGGTAGAATTTTTAATTTTGAGGCAGAATTGGAGGAATTTAATAATTCTGCTCTACTCTTGTAATGTGGAATTACTAATAAATTCTGCCGCTTTGCCACAGGAATTAATCAGCACTTTTGTTTTTAGACAGGTTTAAATAAATTTGCAAAATAACATTTAATCAGCAGAGATTTTTAAACATATAGCGACAGCTCCTTCTTCTAGACCGGCTTAAAAAACACTGCAGAGTATGTAAGGTTGCCGAAGGATACACACTGCTGTGTATACCCCTCAGTGCTCTACATACTCAAAGAATATAAGGCTTATATACTCTGAAGATGTAAGTACACTGAGGGGTATGCACAGCAGTGTGTATCCTTGGACAACCTTACATACTCTGCAATAATTTCTGTAGAGTATGTATGAGTGAAGAGGGGTATGCACAGAAGTGCCAAATACCAAACGCACTTACAGTACTTCTCCGTCGGTGCACTTACATGCTCTTCAGTAATCACTGCAGAGTATATAAGGACACTGTGGGGTATGCACTGTTAGTGCACTTAGTATTTGGCAGCAATGCCATGTTTGGAAGCGAGGGTGCATTTTCTGCTTAGAAAATAGCTTTGAATGCCCACTCCGCCTGCCACAGAATTCCACAGAATTTAATGGAATTCATCAGAATTCTGTGGAATTCTGTGGAATCAAACTCTGCAGATTTCTGCAGAATCAAATGCCATCAATTCTGCCTAGTTCACTCATCCAACAACTCGTTTTCGCACATGAGTGAACTGAGGTGTGGTCCAGTATTTGTGCACTGCCATACATTGATTTGTGTAACAGAAAGCTCCCATATAAATAATTTGACCCAAGAGTTCACCTCTTTAAACTCTTCTTAGTTTTCCATTGTAGGAAAGTACCCTCTTTTTGTCATGGCTACCCCTATGTTCTGCTAGCCAGGACCCCAGTGATAATGCTCTCTCTCCTCTAAATGTTGTTGTTGCATACTGGTAACCCAGTATTTCACCCACAATTGTCATACTGGTGCCCAATTACAAGTCCCTAGTATATGGTACTTAGGTACCCAGGACATTGGGGTTCCAGGGGATCCTTATGGGCTGCAGCATTTCTTTTGCCACCCATAGGTGGCCCATGCAAAGGCTTTTGCAGGACTGCCATTGCAGCCTGCAAAAAAGGTGCATGCACTCTGTCACTGCTATTTACACTGCACCAGGTCAGTGTTAAGTCACCCCTATAGCCAGACCTCCTGAGGGCAGGATGCAGAGTACCTGTGTGTGAGGGCACCTCTGCAGTAGCAGAGGTGCCCTCGTGACATCCAGGACCATTTTTCCAGCATTCGTGAGTGTGGGGATGCCATTTTACACGTGTACAGTACACAGTACCTGTGTCCAGCTACATAATGGTAACTCCAAACATAGGCATGTTTGGTATCATACCCCTATGCTTTGCAAGCGTTGGTTGTATGGTTCTCCTTAGAGGACCTCCAGTATTGCCATTCCAGCCTTCTGAGGTTTTTAAGGCAGCCTCAGCTGCTGCCACCTCAGACAGTTTTCTGCCCTCCTGTTGCTTGAGCAGCTCAAGTCCAGGAAGGAAGAACAAAGGATTTCCTTTGGGAGAGGGGTGTTACAGGCATGGGAGGGGTAGCCTCCCCAAGCCACTGGAAATGCTTTGAGGAGCAAATTTGGTGCCCTCCTTGCACAATCCAGTCTACACTGACTCAGGGACCCCTTGTCCCCTGCTCTGGCACAAAACTGGACAAAGGATAGGGGAATGACCACTCCCCTGTCCATCACCAACCAGGGGTGGTGCCCAGAGCTCCTCCAGTGTGTCCCAGACTTCAGCCATCTTGCTGTGCAAGGTTTGGTGGCACTCTGGAGGGCTCTGAGTGGCCAGTGCCAGCAGGTGACGTCAGAGACCCCTCCTGATAGGTCCTTGCCTGATAAGGTAGCCAATCCCCCTCTCAGGGGTATTTAGGGTCTCTCCTGCAGGTTCTCTTCAGATTCTACTTGCAAGTTTCCAGAAGGAATCCTCTGAAACTACTACTTCATCCTCTGACCTTGGACCAACCGCAGCCTGCTCTACTAACCACTGTAAGAGCAACAAAGTACCCACAATGGATACTTTTCTTCTGCAACTTCAGCTCCAGCCAGCAACTGCAACAGTTTCCACGGTGTGCATGCTCTGAGGGGTCCCTGTCTTCATCCTGCACCAGAAGGACCGAAGAAATCTCCTGTGGGGTGATGGAGTCACTCCCCTGCTTATGCAGGCACCTTCCAAGTTGATGACGGGTACTACTGGACTCCTCTCACAGCAACGAGCATGCTCCTAGAAACACAGAGGGTAGACCCCATTGACGCAGGCTGTCCTAAGGTCCTGCTGACACAATTTGGAGGAGGTAAGACCTTGCCTTTCCTGAGAGCGTGCTCCTCATCTTTTTCACCTCCCGAGGCCTCTGTGCACTATTTGCAAACTTCCTTCATGCACAGCCTGGCCCAGGACCCCAGCACTCTATCCTGTGATGTTCACTCACTGATTTGACCTCCGGTGGTGTAGGACCCTTCTGTGCAGTGCTGCACCAACTGCGTTTTGCACCTTCTTTGTCCCCGTGTCCTGGGACTCCTGTGGGTGCTATCTGGCATCCTGAGGGCTCTCTAAAGTGCTGAGTGCCCTCTCTTGCTCCTCACACAGAGCTGAGGCCCTCAGGTCCCTCCTGGGTCCAGCCAGCACCATTTTGATGCCAAACGCACATTTGTCGCAACCAAGGCTTGTAGGCGACTTCCAACACGAAATCACCTCTGCATCCATTGTCACATCATGTGACATCTTTTGCATCACACAGGAACCCACTGGCATATTCCTAGGGTGAATTCCTGCAGTCTTTGTTCAACTGGGGACTCTTCTTTTGCATCCTCTTCTAGGTTGGCAGGGGCTCCTGCTCTTCCTGGAACTTCTTTCTACTTCTGGACTTGGTCCCCTTCTTTTGCAGGTCTTCAGGTCCAGGAATTCAGCAGTTGCTGTTTGCAGACTTGGTTGGTTATTGCAATGATTCCAATCATGAGGTGTAGTGTGTCCTAAGGAAACTTGCAGTACTTTACTTCTGCTTTTCTGGGCTCTGGGGTGGGGTAATTTACTTACCTTTACTGTATTCCTACTCTCCCAGTGATTCTGCACACACTGCACTTGTCTAGGGGGGAATTTGTGATTTCCATTACACTTTCTTAGTATATGGTTTGTGTTGCCCTTAGACCTATTTTCTCCCATTGCATTTTCTAGAATTTCCTATTGTTTGCACTATCCTATGTCTAATTACTTGCCTTATTTTGGTGTCTAGTGCATATTTGTGGATAAACTTACCTCCAGAAGGTGTATTGCCTCTAAGATATTTTTGGTACTGTGTCACCCAAATAAACTACCTTTATTTTTGGTAACACTGAGTATTGTCTATACTTGTGTATAAGTACTCTGTAACTATAAGTGGTAATGCATGAGTTTTGCATGTCTCCTAGTTCAGCCTAAGCTGCTCTGCTATAGCCACCTTTATTGGCCTAAGCTGCTAGAACACTACTACTTCACTAATAAGGGATAACTGGACCTTTTATAAGGTGTACATACCCAAGGTACCCACTACAAACCAGGCCAGCCTCCTACATTGGTGGTGCAGCGGTGGGATAAGTACTTGCAATTGCTGTACCACTTTGTTACTGGTGCTTTTCACAAGAAAAACTTGCTCCAACACTTAGAGCATACATAGTATATACCTAGAAGTAATTTTCTAACTTTCTCAAAAGTTCTTAAAAGTTTTATTATTTTCTCTAAAAATTTAGCTCTGTTATTCTACTAACTTTTACGCACTTTCCTAAACTTTTTCTCTTTCAATATGTTGTCTGTAGAAGCTATCCCTAGAGTTGTCAAAACAACATATGAAAATCTTAACTTTAAAAGTTTGAGGGGTCTCTGTATTGAAAGAAGTTTGGGTATTGGGAAGAACCCCCATATGGAAGTCCTCTTAAATCCACTCCTCAAATATGACCAGGGACTCAGCACTTGTCCAGATCAGACAGGGGAAGAGGTAGAGGATGATTCCAACCAGGAAGGCTCAGAGGAGAAAAATGAAAATCCTGGGGATGGTACTTCCACAGATGTATCTGTTAACAAGCCACTTAGTACAATTGGTTGTTGGAAGGGTTCACTCACCAGTAGGACTCCCTTCACCCCTAGAGGCCACGTCACTAGGGTGGCCCCTTTTAGAGATAGATCTAACTCTGCACATTCCCATGTTACCTCTGTTTCAGAGGCATGCCACACTTCTAACCCTGAGAACCAGTCCCTATATAGGGAACTCAGAAAGCTGAGGTTAGAGGAGGCCAGACTGAGGCTAATGCAGCAACAGTTGGGCTTAGACAGGGAATCACTGGCTGTGGAAAAGGAAAGGCAGGGTTTGGGGTTAGTTCTCCATGGTGGCAGCAGAAGTTTCAGAATTTCAAATGTTAGGGAACCTTCATTTGATTCTAGGAATCTGTGCAAAGTTGTCCCTCCTTACAAGGATGGTGACGACATCTACTAGTGGTTTGCTGCCCTTTAGAGGGCCTGTAAAGTTCAAAGTGTCCTTCATGTGCTATCCTTGATGCAGATAACTATCAAATTCTTAAAAGTGCACTCTTGGATGGTCTGGGCTTAACCACCGAGCAATAAAGGATAAAGTTCAGAGAGACCGGAAAGGAGTCATTACAGGATGGGACAGACTTGGTAAACTGTTCTGTGAAGGCCCTAGAAGGTTGTTTAAATGGCTGTAAGGTGACTGACTGTTAAAGCCTATATAATCTTATTCTGAGAGAGCATATTTTAAATAACTGTGTGTCTGAGTTGTTGCATCAGTACCTTGTGGATTCAGATCTGACCTCTCCCCAAGAATTGGGAAAGAAAGCGGACAAATGGGTCAGAACAAGGGTTAGCAGAAAAGCTCAAAAAGGGGGTGACAAGGACAGCAAGAAGAAGGATGGTAAGTCACATGACAAGGGTGGGGACAAAGATAAAAAATCATCAGAGTCTTCATCAGGCCCACAAAAATCCTCTGGGGGTGGTGGGTAAAAATCCTCTTCTCAGAAAGATAAGAAACCTTGGTGTTACTTGTGTAGAGCCAAACGCCATTGGGCAACAGATAGTCATTATCCAAAAAGAAACACCAAACCTCCCTATGACTGGGCGTCTTCTACTGAAGCCGCCCATCAGTGCCTGTGGGGCACTCATCCAAGAGCGGACGGCCCCGGGGTGCCTGCTGCTGATGGCGTCTGGACCAGGAAGTACTCCTGGGATCCACCGTTAGGAATGCAAAGGTCGCGCCATCTGGGTTTCTCAAAAAAAAACACCGTCATTCCAGGAGGGTGCCATTGGCCCAGGAAGACGTATCCCAGAGACCTGCCGATGCCAAAGAAGAGGAGGATTGTGGCCAGCAGAAACCTTGGGTTGCCAGGATCCAAGAGGTAGCACGTGCTGAAGCTGGCCACGCTCTGGAGATCGTGGCCATGCCAGGTAAGGGAAGCGGGTAGACAATAGGAGGGGTTGGGACGGGGTGGGTTTTCTGTTTAATTGTTTTTCTTCTCCCCCCTCTTCTTACTCTTTTGATGCGCTAGTAGCGCATTTGGGGAATTTCAATTGTCTGGGGACTCGAGAGTCCGGCGTAGCATTCCCTGACCATAGCAAGCATCCTCATAGTCCGTGCTTGCTTATTGTGAATACAACAGTGTTTTTTTTAGTTAGTTTTTTTTTTTTCTTTTTCTTTTTTTACTTAGTGCATATGAATTAGTAAAATACCCTGACTCGGCAGAAGCCTGTTCTATTATGTGGTATATGTACATGTTTCATATAGTGTGGGGTCTCAAAGACTTAAACTAGTACTTCAGGATGCCTTTATTTTTAATCTAGACAAAAGTCAAGAGAAGCTAACTACAACACACAAGATTATCCAGATAAAGAAGACAGCAAAGCCATTCAAGCAGATAGAGAGAGAGGGAGAGCGAGACAGAGAGAGATAGAGAGAGAAAACGGAAAAACCTGTAGAAAAAGGAAGAGAAAAGACAAAAGGAAAATAAGAAGTAATAAATGAAGGGCACAGGGACAGTAAGAAGAAAACCAATCAGGAGACACTAGCAACAGGAAAAGAAGAGATGAAAGGGAAAAAAAGAGATAAGGACAAGGGAAGGTGAAAAGCGGAAAATAAAGAAAGAACCTACTTACCCACTGCCTGTGTTCTTCTTTCCTTTACATGCTCCTCCTGAGTGGACCCTGGGAAAAGAAAGAAAGAAAGACAAGAACTCAAGTGTGAAAATCCAGACAGAGACAGCCACGAGGAAGAAAGGAAAGACCATAAAAGAGGTTGTTTGTTTTGTGTGATCCAACAACCTACCATTGACTTATATTTCAACAATAAAACTCTGTTGAAAAATACATTTGGGTCCCTCCATTTGCTGATGCCTCCCCACACTCCCACCACCACAACCGCAACTGCAACCACTAGTGCCCCTAGTAAGAGCAGTAGTCGTGGAAAGAGAACTACTAATAGCCAATCAAAGGGTGTAGCTGGGCTCACCATTGGTAATGTAGTTGGGGTTGGCCTAGTTAGAGAGATCACTGAGGCTGTTTGAGTTTCTGATGGTGGCATTGACCTAGCCACTTTAGTTGCTCGTCCCCTTAATATGGATAAGTACAAGCAGCTACCCCTGATTAATGGTGTTCAGGTTGAGGCCTACAGGGACACAGGTGCCAGTGTCACAACAGTGACTCCATGGCTGTTGTGAATCTCAACTGGGTTGGGGGTTACTGTTCCAAAGAAAGTTGTGGTAGCCACTGATTTACCTGTAGAAAGTCTGCTATGCAATGATTTGGACACTTCAGCTTGGGCTGAAGTGGAGTTGGAGGCCCATGCAGCAACGCTGTGCATTCATGTGCTTCTTGACCTGAGCCCTGGTAAGAGCAAAGAGGACAGGGAAACTTGGATCCTGGAATAATGGACCAAGTTTCCAAAAACTAGGGGTAAGAAGGTCAAACCCTTGTCCACTATCCCTTCCTCCACAGATGATTCCCCTTTTGAGGAAGATGAATTCTCTCCCTGTGCAGAACCTATACCAGAGGAGCTGGAAGTTGATACAGCTGAGCTTTTGTGTTTTTTATTTAGAAAACCAATAAGACATTACCTAGTCCTTCCACCATACAAATTATACGAAACTGGCAGTACAAATATAGCAGTTCAGAGATGTAAAAAGTACAGAAACACATGAGCATTCTTTCAGGTAAAGAAAAACACAATAATCTAACATGGCCTGTAACAGATAAGAGTCTCCTTGAGGTAGCAGGTGCGGTGAGCCCTAACGCTTTGCACAGTGTTTCCCTAGCTCCACCTCGTATTGAATCTAAATGTGATGCAGAGTCTCCAGGAAGCGGGGAACAATACTGTTGATTGACTCGTCTCAGAACCACACGAGGCTCCTTTGTGTTTTGTCTAGGCCCAAATGGATTTAACAGGGCCGGAAGATACTAAGAAGTAGTCATATAGTGAAGTGGTTATCCAGCCCTCCAAGAGTCTCTGAGCCTATAAGTGCGGGGATGGCAATAGGGGGGTTCTACATTTGTGGGGATATTAGCACCATACCATCGGTTCGGGGAAGTTGGGGTCATGATCCAGTGGCAGGTAAAAGTTCCAGGACGGTAGAAGGAAGAATATAATAAACCAACAGGAGAAAGAACAGGGGGTCTGGGGGGAGAAAGGAAGGAGAGGTCGGTAGGGGACTCATGGGGGATCAGGAACGGGGGAGGGGGAGGAAGTGGGGTGCAGGGGAGAGAACCAGAATGATTGAAAGACAGGGTGAAGTTCAAGGGGGGAGTGGAGGGGGAGAGAAGGGAAGTGCTAAGCAAAGGAGAAAGGCCACAGTGGTCTTTTAGTGTGTCACGGGTTAGTGTTAAAGGGTAATACATGATGCAGTGGTGGTGAGGGAGCACAGGATAAAGAGGGGGTGGGGAGAAGATAAGAACGAGGGGCGGGGAGCAGAAAGCTAGAGTACTCTTCTATACGTGGTCCAGAATTAAGAAGAGGAAGGGAAGAAGTAGAGAGAAGACGAGTGTGAGAAGGGGATAATAAAGTGAAAGTTGAGAGAGAAAAGTGAAAAGGAATAGTGAGGGTATTGTGGAAAAAAAAGGGGGGAGGAGAAGGAAGGGCGAAAGGTGGGTAGGGGGAGGAGATGTGGAGGCTGCCTCTGATGAGGTAAGGGTAAGCCCTTACGCGGCCACGTGTCTAAATATCGCGTGTATTATGTATTCACAAATTATGTTACAGTACATTATATTATTTTATAGCAGGTATGGTGGGATTTGCGCATGTATGTGTGTAGCTCCCGAGTTGGAGAAATTGCCGCAATGCACCTCGGAACAAGCCAACTATAATGTAATGGAGCGCTCAATCTAGAGGTGTTGAGAGGAAGGGGGCCCACGTCTGAAGGAAGACCTCTGCCATGTCCTGCAGGCTATAGATAATCCGTTCATGAGAGGCATCTTGACAGGCAGCTTGATACATTGCAGTGATCCATTCCCCTTGGGTGGGGGCAGTTTCCCAGTGCCAATGTCTGAGGATACATAATTTGGCCATGGCTAGTGCTGTGTGTATTAAACATTGCTGTGGTCAAGACAGGTCGCGCAGGCCACTGGTATCGTGCAACAATAAGAGGGAAGGGGTGAGGGAGCCTGGCAGGGGTAACGTTTCCCTAAGGGTGCATCCCACTGATCACCAGAAGGGTTGGATAAAGGGGCAATCATGCAGGATGTGAGGTGGTTCATAGCAAGCGTGAGGACACCGCCAAGAGGAGGCGTGGGGTAGTAACCCCGCAGACTGCAGTTTCTGAGGGGTCCAGTACCAGTTGTGTAGGGTCTTGAAGAGTCTGAATTTTAAGCGAGCCTCACGAGCCCCGCGATCTCTTGCCTCAATCAGATCCACCCAATCTTCGAACTCACATTCGATCTGAAGATGTATCTGCCACTTGTCCTTGAGAGAGACCAAAAGGGGAAGGGAGAATTTATGACGGTCCAGTATAGGTATGCATTTCAGAAATGACTCCTCGGAAAAGACCCCCAGGTTTCCAAGTAGTGAAGCACTAGGGATTGGGGAAGTCGCCAGGAAGGAGCCCCCAAGTGTCTCCCAAGACAGTGTTTGAGCTGCAGAAAGCGCCAAAAGTGATAGGTGGGGAGGTCAAACTCTTCTCGGAGAGCTATGAAAGATTTTAGTTGGCCATCGGTTAGAATTTGATCAATTCGCAAGAGGACCTTCGATCACCAATCCTTCCAAACAATAGTATTTCCCCCTGTCCTGAGACCTGTGTTGCCCAAATCGGGGCACGATCATGAATCAGAGGATCCACTCCCAATAGGCGGTGCGCTTGCCGCCAGGAGTTTCGCATGGCTCTAATCATGGGGTTACACAGTTGTGAGGGCGAGCATCCTGAGTTATAGAGCACATTGAGGCCAAGTAGGGTATGCGAGAGTGCCCGCTCCATCTGCACCCACAGCAGAGGATCCTGTTTTCCCAGAAGAAGGAAGGTCAGTTGTGAGAGGTGTAATGCAAGGGCTTAGTGTTCCACGGAGGGGAGGACCAGCCCCCCACAGCCCCATCGGGTGAGAAGTGTAGTCCTGAGTAATCGGGGGCATAGTGTCCCCCAGGCAAAGGCTCAGATGTGACGGTCTGTCTCTCTAAGGAGAGTCAAGGGGATCTGTAGAGGCAGCATGCCCAGGACAAAAAGGAATCTCGGCAGTATCACCATGCGCGCCGCCTGCGCTCTGCCCCACATGGAGAGACCCAAATGTCCCGCTTTATTGAAATCTCTTTTCATGCTGGTTAACAGCTTGTCCAGGTCACCAGCCACCATATTCTCCCACCTCTGTTGATGTGGATGCCCAAATATTGTAGACGCAACTGCTTCCACTTGACCCGAAGACTCTGCCCGGACGAGCCTAATGTCACAGGAGACAAGGGCAATGCCTCGCTCTTGTCCCAGTTAATCCTGTAATCCGAGAGGAGTTCAAAATCAGTTAAGATGGTTTGGAGTGCTGGTAGGGACCTAGCCAGGTCGGTGAGTGTTAGTAAGATATCGTCGGCATAAAGATATATGGTGGAACTACTGCCTGGTATGGGCACTCCGGTTATAAGACTCGATCTACGGATCACTGCCGCCAGGGGTTCTATGGCTAACAAAAATAGTAGTGGTGATAAGGGGCAATCCTGACGGGTCCCCCTCCTGATGGAAAAGGTGTAGGATAGAAACCCGCCACAGTTGACCTGTGCTGTTGGTGAGTCATATAACAAACGCACCTTGTTGATAAAGCTATTTCCTAGGCCAAATCGTTTTAGAGTTTCAAAGAGGTACCACCACTCTATATGATCAAATGCCTTTTTTTGCGCCCAGGGAAAGAGCAAGGGCCTCCTCCTGGGAGTCACGTGTCCCCCAGAGAGCGTGTAACAAGGTACGTAGGTAATTCCTAGAAGATCAGTGAGGCACAAAGCCCACCTGTGTGTGATGTATGAGGGAGGGATTGACCTTCTTAAGGTGGGCCACGAGAATTCCTGCCAATATTTTGACTTCTCAGTTGAGGAGGGATATAGGGCAGTAGCTGCCGCAAAGGAGGGGGTCCTTCCCAGGTTTGTACAATACTATTATAGAGGCTTTGTTGGAGAGGCGATCCGCCCCCCGGAAGGCCTCACATAGGGCGTCGATTGTATCCACCCCAGTCCATTTATAGAATTCTGTTGAGAATGCATCCTCTCCGGGGGCTTTGTGGTAAGGAAGTTTGGCTATCACTTGTTGGATCTCTTCTTTACTGATGTCTCCATCCAGTAAAGCCCTGCCAGCCTCTGAGATACTAGGCAAGTTTGCCTTCTCAAAGAAGGTGGTCAACTTACTCTGATGTTCCACTGTTTTGGGGTGTAGAGGGTTTGGTAAAAGCAACCAAATTCATCTGCGACCGCTTGGGGGTGTGTAATAAATTTGCCATCAGTGCCATGCAAGGCCGGGATGGCCAACGCCTCCACCCTTTGGCGTAGGTGGCCAATAATCTTCCTGCCTTCTCTTCATGCTCGTAGTGGCGACCTTTCACTTGCTGCAGCGCGTATTCTGCTTGTGATGTAAAGAGAGCATTAAGCTCCATTTTGGCCCGTTCCAGGCAGTGACGGATGATAAGGGAAGGAGTCAGGGTGTAGTCTGAGCAATGCATTCTTCAAGTGCTCTTTGGTTGTCACACCTCTAGTCATTAGCAATGGCAGCGTCCCTCATGAGTTGTCCCCATACCGTCACCTTCGCTGCAGCCCATACCAATTGGGGCAAGGAGAGTGAGCCCTTATTTTTGAGTAAATAAGTGCCAACGTGGGATCAGAGTTGCTCCTTCCCCTCAGTGTCCTATATCTAGAAGTCTAAAGACTCCAGGGCTTACATCCCGGGGTCCCACCCCCAGCTCCAGGGCCAGTAAGACCGGGGAGTGGTCAGACATTGTGGCTGGTAAGATCTGGGACTCCCTGACCATATGTAACAGCCTGTGAGTAATGAGGAAGTGATCTAGTCTGGATTGGGTCCCATTAACTGGTGAGACAAAAGTGTATTCATGGTCCGATGGAGGGGAGAGGCACCAATGATCCAGTAGACCCCAGGTTCCAGTCCCCATCTAGTAAATATTGGGAGGCTCCGATCTCCGTCAATAGGCGGTTCAGAGAGAGGAAAAAAGGCATTTGGAGCCCCGAGGAGCATAGACTGAGCCAACGCATACCGTGGAAGCACCCAGTTTCAGCTTGGCGAGGACATAGCGTCCCTCACGGTCGGAGTACGTACTGAGAAGTCTGAACTGTAAAGATCGACGAATGAGAATCGCTACCCCACACTGCCTTCCCGAAACCTGCGGTGCACAGTGCACAGATGGGGCTCCGCTGAAGAGTACCTTCCCCACCCAGTCTCTGCACAGTTTCTCTGACTCAGAGGGAGAAAAATGTGTTTCCTGTAGAAGGGCGATGTCTGCTCTTTTAGATCGAAGGTAGGATAAGACCTTTTGCCGCTTGATTTAGTGTGTCATGCCATGGACTTTCCAGGAGAGGACTGTCAGTGGAACTGTGGATCCCATTCACAGACTTGGTCAAGCATGTTGCAGTGAGGGTGGAGTCTTCTTAGCTCAGGCACGCCTATCAAGGAGTCACTGTGATAGTGAGGAGACTAAGGACGTGAGGGTGCTGGGGGGTAGGAAGGGACTGTTGGGCAACCCTCGGTCGGCAGTGGCAAGTAACCAGCTTGAGAGATGCGGATAGAGGGAGAGACAGGAGAAAACAAGATACGTGGGGGAAGTAGGGTACGGACAGGCCAACTCGTAGATAACTAAGTTAGGATAGAAAGGAATGGAGGGGAAGGCTAGGGAAGAAAAGTGGGCATATGGAATGAAAATCAAAGAATACATAAAATACACTGAAGCGTGGACTATAGAAACTGAGTGTTGGACCTGGCTTTTTGACAGGGACATCCCCAAACTTTTTGCCTCCTTCCAGGCAATTGCCCAACCTCAGGGTGGTGACCCTGGGTTGGGGAACCAGGCTCAGAGGTTAAACTCTGACCTGGTGGGAGGTAGGTGTGCCTCCCTGGAAGTCCTGGCCTGCCAGGCAATGGTTCAACCTCAGGGTGGTGACTCTGGGTTGGCTAACCAGGTTCAGGGGATAAGCTCTGACCTGTTGGGGGGTAGGCGTGCCCCCCAGAAAGTCCTGGTGTACCAGGCAGGGGTCCAACCTCAGAGTGCTGACTCTGGGTTGGATAACCGGGTTCAGAGGTTAAACTCTGACCTGGTGGGGGGTAGGTGTGCCCCCCAGAAAGTCCTGGCGTGCCAGGCAATTGTTCAACCTCAGAGTGCTGACTCTGGGTTGGATAACCGGGTTCAGAGGTTAAACTCTGACCTGGTGGGGGGTAGGTGTGCCCCCCAGAAAGTCCTGGCGTGCCAGGCAATTGTTCAACCTCAGGGTGGTGACTCTGGGTTGGATACCCAGGTTCAGAGGTTAAACTCTGACCTGGTGGGAGGTAGGTGTGCCTCCCAAGAAGCCCTGCTGTGCCAGGCAATTGTCCAACCTCAGGGTGTTGACTCTGGGTTGGATGACCAGGTTCAGAGGTTAAACTCTGACCTGGTGGGGGGTAGGTGTGCCCCCCAGAAAGTCCTGGCGTGCCAGGCAATTGCCCAACCTCAGGGTGGTGACCCTGGGTTGGGGAACCAGGCTCAGAGGTTAAACTCTGACCTGGTGGGAGGTAGGTGTGCCTCCCAGAAAGTCCTGGTGTGCCAGGCAATTGTTCAACTTCAGGGTGATGACTCTGAGTTGAATGGCCAAGTTCAGAGGTTAAACTCTGACCTGGTGGAGGGTCAGTGTGCCCTCCAGGAAGTCCTGGCGTGCCAGGCAATTGTTCAACTTCAGGGTGGTGACTCTGAGTTGAATGGTCAGGTGCAGGGGTTAAACTCTGACCTGGTGGAGGGTCAGTGTGCCCTCCAGGAAGTCCTGGCGTGCCAGGCAATTGTTCAACTTCAGGGTGGTGACTCTGAGTTGAATGGGCAGGTGCAGAGGTTAAACTCTGACCTGGTGGGGGGTAGGTGTGCCTCCCAGGAAGTCCTGGTTTGCCCGGCAGTGATCCAGTCTGAGGGTACAGACCCTGGGCTGGAAGGCCAGGTTCAGGGTGTCCCCCCGGACCTGGAGGGAGGGGCTACTGATAACAGTGCCCCTACCATGTTGTCTTCTGAGGAGGCCACTCCTAGTTGGAGGGTGCTGGACCCCAGAAGGGAGGGCAGGGGGAGGGAAGCCTCACCCCGGGCCCTAGTCCAACCTGAAGGTACAGGCCCCAGGTTGGAGGGCCAGTTGCAGGTTAACAGCCCTGCACTGGTGGAGGAATGGTACAGGGTGACTTCTGTAAGCACCCTGACCATGTTGGACTCTGGGGGTACCGCTCCAGGAGGGAGGGTACAAAGCCCCATAGGGGAGGACCAGGTTCAGGCTGTCATCCCTGACCTGGTGGAAGGGAGAGTGGTTAAAGGGTGCCCAGCACCTGGGGCTACTGCCCCCCACTCTCCACAACCACAGTGGTTGGAGAGCTTTGAGAGGCCTGGGGCCTGGCTCTCATCCCTGGCAGCTGTCAGTAATCACTGTGGCTTGCTGTCCGGGTGGACAGAGTTATCCCTGGGGAGGGGACAAGTGTCACACCCCAGGGGTAGAGTGGGCAACACCACTGTGTTGGTCATGGTGGTACTATCCTGCTCCTGGGATACATCTGTGAGCAAAGTAAGGTTAGGTGCTGCACAGATGGGATCCGCACGTAAGGAGAAAGGTTCCCCATGGGTTGGCTTAGTGGGCCCTGAGAGTATGGACAGAGTGATCCAATTGGAGTCAGGAAGGCGAAGAACTGGAGCATGCCCCTGCTGTTGTGGGCCTGGGTCCTTGTTCTGTCGCCTCAAACAGGGAAGTACATCAGGATAGTGATTGTTCTCCCCTGGCTTTAGGCTGGTAGGGGGTCATGTTGGACCTGGCTTTTTGACAGGGACATCCCCAAACTTTTTGCCTCCTTCCTCCTATTTTTTCTGACCTGTTGTTGTTGGCTTTTGACCTCTGGGCACTTTACCACTGCTAACCAGTGCTAAAGTGCATATGCTCTCTGGGTAAATTGTACTACTGATTGGTTTATCCATGATTGACTATTTAATTTACTTGTAAGTCCCTGGTAGAGTGCACTACATGTGCCTAGGGCAGGTAGATTAAATGCTACTAGTGGGCCTGCAGCACTGGTTGTGCCACCCACCTCAGTAGCCCCTTAACCCTGTCTCAGGCCTGCCATTGCAAGGCCTGTGTGTGCAGTTTCACTGCCACTTCGACTTGGCATTTAAAAGTACTTGCCAAGCCTAGAACTCCCCTTTTACTACATATAAGTCATCCCTAATGTGTGCCCTAGGTAACCCCTAGAGCAGGGTGCGGTGTAGGTAAAAGGCAGGACATGTACCTGTGTAGTTATATGTCCTGGTAGTGTGAAACTCCTAAATTCGTTTTTACACTACTGTGAGGCCTGCTCCTTTCATAGGCTAACATTGGGGCTGCCCTCATACACTGTTGAAGTGGCAGCTGCTGATCTGAAAGGAGCAGGAAGGTCATATTTAGTATGGCCAGAATGGTAATACAAAATCCTGCTGACTGGTGAAGTCGGATTTAATATTACTATTCTAGAAATGCCACTTTTAGAAAGTGAGCATTTCTTTGCACTAAAATCTTGTTGTGCCCTTCAATCCACGTCTGGCTAGGTTTAGTTGACAGCTCCTTGTGCATTCACTCAGACACACCCCAAACACAGGGTACTCAGCCTCACTTGCATACATCTGCATTTTGAATGGGTCTTCCTGGGCTGGGAGGGTGGAGGGCCTGCCCTCGCACAAAGGACTGCCACACCCCCTACTGGGACTCTGGCAGACAGGATTGAGCTGAAAGGGAACTTGGTGCATTTCTTAGAGACTCTTTGAAGTCACCCCCACTTCAAAGGCACAACTTAGTATAAAACAGGGCCTCTGCCCTACCTCATCAGACACTTGCTGGAGAAGAAACCTGAACCAGAAACTACATCCTGCCAAGAAGAACTCCCTGGCTGCTCAAAGGACTCACCTGTCTGCTTTCTACAAAGGACTGCTGTCTTGCTGTTGCCCTGCTGCCTTGCTGAACTCTTGTCTGGCTGTGAAAGTGCTCTCCAAGGGCTTGGATAGAGCTTGCCTCCTGTTCCTTGAAGTCTCAGGACCAAAAAGACTTCTTCCTTTCACTTGGACGCTCCGTGCGCCGAAAATTTCGACGCACAGCTTGTTTCGCGGCGAGAAAAACGCCGCACACCGACGCTGATCGACGCAACGCCCTCGGGACGATCGAGACTTCGACGCACAACCTCGCAAGGACAAAGCCGCCCGACTTTCCAGGAGAAATCGACGCGACGCCTACCGTGAGTGCGAAACTTTGACGCACGGCCTCGCAAGGACAACGCCGCCCGACTTCCAAGGAGAAATCGACGCGACGCCTGCCGTGAGACCAAAATTTCGACGCACGGCCTCGCAAGGACAACGCCGCCCGACTTCCAAGGAGAAATCGACGCGACGCCTACCGTGAGATCGAAACTTCGACGCGCAGCCCCGCAGAACGACGCGCAGCCGGAAAATAAGCAGGAGAATCCACGCACAGACCCGGGACATCTGGTAATCCCCGCGATCCACAAAAAGAGACTGTCTGCGCGCCGGAAAACGACGCCCGACTTCCCCGCGTGGAAAAGAACGACGCAAGTCTGTGTGTGCTGAGAGGAAATCGACGCACACACCCCTTTTTCCACGCATCTCTTCCCCTGTGGCCCTCTGAGGAGATTTCCCACCAGAAACCAGGTACTCTGTGCTTGAAAGACACTTTATTGCTTTTTAAAGACTTAAAGACACTTAATATCACTTTTCAGTGATATCTTTACAAATTCGTATTGCAACTTTGATCGTTTTGACCTACAATTACCCAGATAAATATTCTATATTTTTCTAAACACTGTGTGGTGTATTTTTGTGGTGTTATACTATGGTGTTGTATGATTTATGGCACAAATGCTTTACACATTGCCTTCTAAGTTATGCCTGACTGCTCGTGCCAAGCTACGGAGGGTGAGCACAGGCTGATTTTGGATTGTGTGTGACTTACCCTGACTAGAGTGAGGGTTCTTGCTTGGACAGAGGGCAACCTGACTGCCAACCAAAAACCCCATTTCTAACATTGGTGATCAGCGGTGAGGATAGGACTTGTGTTTGTGCAGTGACATACAGTAGCTAAGTATTTCACTACCTACCCACAGTTGAAGGTCAACTTGATTTTTCATCTTTTTTTGGCTCTTGGTTCTCTGATGTCCTCCTGGATATACTATTGATATTTTGGACTTTGGATTTTGGTTTTTGCTGATAAGATCTTATCAAAATGGGATTGTGTACCTACTCATTCTTTGTTCGTACTGACCACCTCACTAAGGCTGACCTAAGGAAGCTTTGCAGACAATGGGGCCTTCCTGTAGCAAGGAGATCTACTAAAGCGGAGATGCTCCATCACTACATAGTCTGGGGGGAGGAAAGATGGGCAGAGAGAGAGGCAGCAAGAAACCAAATGACTAAGTACCCCTCAGATGAGGAGGAGGACTACGCACATGAGGAGGAAGACTACTCAGATGAGGAGGAAGACTACTCAGAGTTGGACAGTGACCCAGAAATAGATGAATGGCTCCGAAGTCAAAGGCGACAGGAGCAACAATTAGAGGAGTATCTTGCAGAGGTTGAGGCAAAAAGACTCTTAGCCCTGGAAGAAGAAAAGATTGCAGCTCAAGAGCTGAGCTGTAAAGAGCTGAAACTGGAGGCCGGAAGGGCTGAGTCCAGTTCAGATGGTGGCAGCAAAAATCTTGCATCTAGTACTGCTGAAGAAGGGCACAAGCCCAGAGATGTGGTGCCCAACTTGAAGAAGGGAGTTGACACACCCCAGGCAGTTCAAGGGTATGAGGTAGTTCCCGTTATGCACAGGGTCCCTGAGAAGGATTGGGGAACTGGCACAGGGAGTCATATTCTTACTGGGGGGAGGGACACTTTACTGACTCTAGCAGAGAGTGACAGAGAAAAGGGTTCCCCCCTGGTGGACGTCCTGGATATAGAGTGTAGAGACATCCCAGAAGAGTTTGGGTTGAGTGTCAGGGACAGACAGATACTGTCTCACCAGTCTCAGGAGGGTGAAGGAGAGTGCTTTTCCAAGGTTGAGTTACTGGGTGGTTGGGTGAAGGGTACTGTGGTTAATACATGTGAAGGGCAGAGTGATGTAATTGCTAGAGAGCATATGTCTGGTCCTTATTTTCCAGAGCTACGCCAACACCAGGTGGAGTGTGAGTTCTCTGACCCCAGGGAACTTACAATGGAGGCAGACTGCTGGGTGAGTACCAGAGAGTCTGAAGAGGCATTTTGGGGGTGCTCCTGAAGGGAGTGGTCTAGGTGGTTCCCAACCGAGTGTGGTGGGAGAGGATTGTAGTGTCCCAGGAAGGTCCCAGGTCCTAGAGGGTTCCATGAGGGAACACCAGGAGGGAAGCCTAGCCTGTACCGTAGGGCCACCTTTTGAGGGAAGCCCCGCAGTGTCAGAAGAACTTGGGGGGGTGACTGTAGCCAGCATCCCAACAGTTCTGGTGTCTGGCAGTACCCCTCCTAGTGAGGGGGTGCAGAAGTCCAGACATAGGGTTGAGAGGGGGTTGCAGACCCCAGTGGAGGACCTTGAGAGTCAGGGGACAGCTCTGAGAGCAGAGCCCCCCAGGAATGACCCAGGTGAAACCGTTTCTGGTTTGGGGGAAACCCAGACTCTGCCGGATGGGCAGAGGTCGGGAGACCTGCGCCAACCAGACTCTTGTGTGGCCCTTGGGGACGGTGTGTCCCTTGTGGGGGGTGAGAGTGCCCCCCAGGAAGTCCTGGCATGCCAGGCAAAGATTCAACCTCAGGGTGGTGACTCTGGGTTGGATACCCAGGTTCAGAGGTTAAGCTCTGACCTGGTGGGAGGTAGATGTGCCTCCCAAGAAGTCCTGCTGTGCCAGGCAATTGTCCAACCTCAGGGTGTTGACTCTGGATTGGATGACCAGGTTCAGAGGTTAAACTCTGACCTGGTGGGGGGTAGGTGTGCCCCCCAGAAAGTCCTGGCGTGCCAGGCAATTGCCCAACCTCAGGGTGGTGACCCTGGGTTGGGGAACCAGGCTCAGAGGTTAAACTCTGACCTGGTGGGAGGTAGGTGTGCCTCCCTGGAAGTCCTGGCCTGCCAGGCAATGGTTCAACCTCAGCTTGGTGACTCTGGGTTGGCTAACCAGGTTCAGGGGATAAGCTCTGACCTGTTGGGGGGTAGGCGTGCCCCCCAGAAAGTCCTGGTGTACCAGGCAGGGGTCCAACCTCAGAGTGCTGACTCTGGATTGGATAACCGGGTTCAGAGGTTAAACTCTGACCTGGTGGGGGGTAGGTGTGCCCCCCAGAAAGTCCTGGCGTGCCAGGCAATTGTTCAACCTCAGAGTGCTGACTCTGGGTTGGATAACCGGGTTCAGAGGTTAAACTCTGACCTGGTGGGGGGTAGGTGTGCCCCCCAGAAAGTCCTGGCGTGCCAGGCAATTGTTCAACCTCAGGGTGGTGACTCTGGGTTGGATACCCAGGTTCAGAGGTTAAACTCTGACCTGGTGGGAGGTAGGTGTGCCTCCCAAGAAGCCCTGCTGTGCCAGGCAATTGTCCAACCTCAGGGTGTTGACTCTGGGTTGGATGACCAGGTTCAGAGGTTAAACTCTGACCTGGTGGGGGGTAGGTGTGCCCCCCAGAAAGTCCTGGCGTGCCAGGCAATTGCCCAACCTCAGGGTGGTGACCCTGGGTTGGGGAACCAGGCTCAGAGGTTAAACTCTGACCTGGTGGGAGGTAGGTGTGCCTCCCAGAAAGTCCTGGTGCGCCAGGCAATTGTTCAACTTCAGGGTGGTGACTCTGAGTTGAATGGCCCAGTTCAGAGGTTAAACTCTGACCTGGTGGAGGGTCAGTGTGCCCTCCAGGAAGTCCTGGTGTGCCAGGCAATTGTTCAACTTCAGGGTGATGACTCTGAGTTGAATGGCCAAGTTCAGAGGTTAAACTCTGACCTGGTGGAGGGTCAGTGTGCCCTCCAGGAAGTCCTGGCGTGCCAGGCAATTGTTCAACTTCAGGGTGGTGACTCTGAGTTGAATGGTCAGGTGCAGGGGTTAAACTCTGACCTGGTGGAGGGTCAGTGTGCCCTCCAGGAAGTCCTGGCGTGCCAGGCAATTGTTCAACTTCAGGGTGGTGACTCTGAGTTGAATGGGCAGGTGCAGAGGTTAAACTCTGACCTGGTGGGGGGTAGGTGTGCCTCCCAGGAAGTCCTGGTTTGCCAGGCAGTGATCCAGTCTGAGGGTACAGACCCTGGGCTGGAAGGCCAGGTTCAGGGTGTCCCCCCGGACCTGGAGGGAGGGGCTACTGATAACAGTGCCCCTACCATGTTGTCTTCTGAGGAGGCCACTCCTAGTTGGAGGGTGCTGGACCCCAGAAGGGAGGGCAGGGGGAGGGAAGCCTCACCCCGGGCCCTAGTCCAACCTGAAGGTACAGGCCCCAGGTTGGAGGGCCAGTTGCAGGTTAACAGCCCTGCACTGGTGGAGGAATGGTACAGGGTGACTTCTGTAAGCACCCTGACCATGTTGGACTCTGGGGGTACCGCTCCAGGAGGGAGGGTACAAAGCCCCAGAGGGGAGGACCAGGTTCAGGCTGTCATCCCTGACCTGGTGGAAGGGAGAGTGGTTAAAGGGTGCCCAGCACCTGGGGCTACTGCCCCCCACTCTCCACAACCACAGTGGTTGGAGAGCTTTGAGAGGCCTGGGGCCTGGCTCTCATCCCTGGCAGCTGTCAGTAATCACTGTGGCTTGCTGTCCGGGTGGACAGAGTTATCCCTGGGGAGGGGACAAGTGTCACACCCCAGGGGTAGAGTGGGCAACACCACTGTGTTGGTCATGGTGGTACTATCCTGCTCCTGGGATACATCTGTGAGCAAAGTAAGGTTAGGTGCTGCACAGATGGGATCCGCACGTAAGGAGAAAGGTTCCCCATGGGTTGGCTTAGTGGGCCCTGAGAGTATGGACAGAGTGATCCAATTGGAGTCAGGAAGGCGAAGAACTGGAGCATGCCCCTGCTGTTGTGGGCCTGGGTCCTTGTTCTGTCGCCTCAAACAGGGAAGTACATCAGGATAGTGATTGTTCTCCCCTGGCTTTAGGCTGGTAGGGGGTCATGTTGGACCTGGCTTTTTGACAGGGACATCCCCAAACTTTTTGCCTCCTTCCTCCTATTTATTCTGACCTGTTGTTGTTGGCTTTTGACCTCTGGGCACTTTACCACTGCTAACCAGTGCTAAAGTGCATATGCTCTCTGGGTAAATTGTACTACTGATTGGTTTATCCATGATTGACTATTTAATTTACTTGTAAGTCCCTGGTAGAGTGCACTACATGTGCCTAGGGCAGGTAGATTAAATGCTACTAGTGGGCCTGCAGCACTGGTTGTGCCACCCACCTCAGTAGCCCCTTAACCCTGTCTCAGGCCTGCCATTGCAAGGCCTGTGTGTGCAGTTTCACTGCCACTTCGACTTGGCATTTAAAAGTACTTGCCAAGCCTAGAACTCCCCTTTTACTACATATAAGTCATCCCTAATGTGTGCCCTAGGTAACCCCTAGAGCAGGGTGCGGTGTAGGTAAAAGGCAGGACATGTACCTGTGTAGTTATATGTCCTGGTAGTGTGAAACTCCTAAATTCGTTTTTACACTACTGTGAGGCCTGCTCCTTTCATAGGCTAACATTGGGGCTGCCTTCATACACTGTTGAAGTGGCAGCTGCTGATCTGAAAGGAGCAGGAAGGTCATATTTAGTATGGCCAGAATGGTAATACAAAATCCTGCTGACTGGTGAAGTCGGATTTAATATTACTATTCTAGAAATGCCACTTTTAGAAAGTGAGCATTTCTTTGCACTAAAATCTTGTTGTGCCCTTCAATCCACGTCTGGCTAGGTTTAGTTGACAGCTCCTTGTGCATTCACTCAGACACACCCCAAACACAGGGTACTCAGCCTCACTTGCATACATCTGCATTTTGAATGGGTCTTCCTGGGCTGGGAGGGTGGAGGGCCTGCCCTCGCACAAAGGACTGCCACAACCCCTACTGGGACTCTGGCAGACAGGATTGAGCTGAAAGGGAACTTGGTGCATTTCTTAGAGACTCTTTGAAGTCACCCCCACTTCAAAGGCACAACTTAGTATAAAACAGGGCCTCTGCCCTACCTCATCAGACACTTGCTGGAGAAGAAACCTGAACCAGAAACTACATCCTGCCAAGAAGAACTGCCTGGCTGCTCAAAGGACTCACCTGTCTGCTTTCTACAAAGGACTGCTGTCTTGCTGTTGCCCTGCTGCCTTGCTGAACTCTTGTCTGGCTGTGAAAGTGCTCTCCAAGGGCTTGGATAGAGATTGCCTCCTGTTCCTTGAAGTCTCAGGACCAAAAAGACTTCTTCCTTTCACTTGGACGATGCGTGCGCCGAAAATTTCGACGCACAGCTTGTTTCGCGGCGAGAAAAATGCCGCACACCGATGCTGATCGACGCAACGCCCTCGGGACGATCGAGACTTCGACGCACAACCTCGCAAGGACAAAGCCGCCCGACTTTCCAGGAGAAATCGACGTGACGCCTACCGTGAGTGCAAAACTTTGACGCACGGCCTCGCAAGGACAACGCCGCCCTACTTCCAAGGAGAAATCGACGCGACGCCTGCCGTGAGACAAAAATTTCGACGCACGGCCTCGCAAGGACAACGCCGCCCGACTTCCAAGGAGAAATTGACGCGACGCCTACCGTGAGATCGAAACTTCGACGCGCAGCCCCGCAGAACGACGCGCAGCCGGAAAATAAGCAGGAGAATCCACGCACAGACCCGGGACATCTGGTAATCCCCGCGATCCACAAAAAGAGACTGTCTGCGCGCCGGAAAACGACGCCCGACTTCCCCGCGTGGAAAAGAACGACGCAAGTCTGTGTGTGCTGAGAGGAAATCGACGCACACACCCCTTTTTCCACGCATCTCTTCCCCTGTGGCCCTCTGAGGAGATTTCCCACCAGAAACCAGGTACTCTGTGCTTGAAAGACACTTTATTGCTTTTTAAAGACTTAAAGACACTTAATATCACTTTTCAGTGATATCTTTAAAAATTCGTATTGCAACTTTGATCGTTTTGACCTACAATTACCCAGATAAATATTCTATCTTTTTCTAAACACTGTGTGGTGTATTTTTGTGGTGTTATACTATGGTGATGTATGATTTATGGCACAAATGCTTTACACATTGCCTTCTAAGTTAAGCCTGACTGCTCGTGCCAAGCTACCGGAGGGTGAGCACAGGCTGATTTTGGATTGTGTGTGACTTACCCTGACTAGAGTGAGGGTTCTTGCTTGGACAGAGGGCAACCTGACTGCCAACCAAAAACCCCATTTCTAACACTGAGGTAATTACCTCACTACAATAAACCCTGTTGAACTGTGGGCCGGAACCTGCATGGCTGATGCACCAAGCGAGCCCGAAGGGGGAGTGGAAAGGCAGGGGAGCCCGAAGGGGCCACCCACAGACAACTGGGAGTGAGTATTGTTAAATGGGAAACTCAGACTGCGCAAAGGGGTAGGGAAAGAACATAATGTATAATGTATCAGGGGGAAGAACAGAGAGAGCATTGAGGAGGGGGTCCATGACAGAACCTGGATGTGTGGGGCGTGGTGTGCCCTGGGATGGAGGTGTGAGGGCGACTGCCCTATCCGAGGTGATGGCAGCTGAGAGAAGTTGTGGGACCTCCACGTCGTCGGTATTCCGATTCATCCCCTTGGAGCGGAGGTCTCTGAGGGAGGGGAGAGGAAGAGGGCCTGCATTAACAAACCAGGGCCGGCAGGCGACGAACCCGGAAGGAGCATTGAGGTAAACTAAGCTTAGTGGTGCAAAGTTAGGGGGCTCTGGGATGTGGGGGCAGGAAGAACTGTGCTGTGTCGCCCGAGGTACTCCCTAGTGTCATGGGTATTAAGGTGGAGGGGGGAAAGAGAAAGCAGGAAATGAGTCACACAGACTCTTGTAGCAGCCTTCATGACATGATCTGGTCTCCTGCAGGTTGTGGCAAGTGGTAGGCTCAGACCTGGGAACCTCAGAAGGAGGGTAGGCAGCAGACGGTGGGTCCCCGCCCCACAACATAAGACTAACAATGAATTCAAGATGAAATAGCTCATATTGTACTCATAACACTGAGCACATATAACACACTAGCTGGAACAAATCGTAACCAGAAATGTAAACAGAGGGGGGAAACAGGAGGCAACTAGCCTGTGACACATCCCACAGCCCTGTCGTTGACAAAGCCCTAGAAAGGACGGGAAGCCCTCTGCGAGCCAGATGCGCTGGGAGCTCTGTGCGTAGGGCAGGCAATATCAACAGAAGCAACAAAGACAATAGTCACAATAGTTATGATAGATACAATGCTGGCAGCTCCTATCATAATGGAGGTAGAGTGTAGTAGAAGGTAGGGAACTGGTCACTTATCTGTCCAGCAGGGAAGTACATGCTTCTGGCTGGAGGGCAGAGGTTCATGGCTGTGAAGGAGGATCAGCACTACGGGCAGTCTGCGTTCGTCGATGGTTTCAGAGGGGATCGGGATTTGTCTCGGTCCTGATCCTGGGTGAGGGCAATCATAGCCTGAAGAGCATGTTCTCGGGCTTCTTTCGATTTTAGTGTGCGGTCGTAGGTCCGTCCTCTCTTCTGCAAGGCGTGGTGGTGGTGAGAAGTAGCAACGGAAGAAGGATCCTCCAGGGTCAGAGAATATGTTCTCGGGTGAGCAGAAGTGTGGTCCATGGGATGCATAGTGAGGTCACTCAGAAAGGGACTAAGGTTTGCGGGATCAAAGAAGACTCTTGATTTACCATCCAGGGTAATCCACATGCGGGCGGGCTTGAAAAGGCCAAACTTGATGTCCAGCTACCTGAGTTGGGGCCATAGTGCCAGGAATGCTTTCCGCTTCTCGTTCGTTACTCTAGAGAAGTCCGCGGCCACCCCTATCTCATGACCCTCTAGAGAGTACGGGTGCTGAGATCTGACCACTGAGATGACTTGGCAGGCCTGCTCGTGGCAGAGGAAACATGCAATGATGGGGTGAGGCTGAACTCTTATACCTCACAGCTGACCCCCCCATTATAAGTCCCTAGTATATTGTAGCTAGGTGCCCAAGGCATTGGGGTTCAAGGAGATCCTTATGGTCTGCAGCATTTCTTTTGCCACCCATAAGGAGCTTAGACACACTCTTTCACAGGACTGCCACTGCAGCCTGCATGAAATAACGTACACGTTATTTCACAGCCATTTTCATTGCACTTAAGTAACTTATGAGCCACCTATATGTCTAACCTTCACTTGCTGAAGGTTAGGTGCAATGTTACTAAGTGTGAGGGCACCCTTGCACTAGCAAACGTGGCCCAACATAGATCATGGCCATTTCCCGGGACTTTGTGAGTGCGGGGTCTCTATTACACTCTTGCACTACATATAGGTCAATACCTTTATGTAGCTTCACAAGGGTAACTCCAAATATATCCATGTAAGGTGTCTAAGATCATGGAATTGTCCCCATTCCAAATCTGGTATTGGGAAGCCAATTCCATGCATCCTGGGGGCTCCACTACGGACCTCAAGTACTGCCAAACCAGGTATCTGAGGCTTGGACTGCAGCTACAGCTGCTGCCACCTCACAAACAGGGTTCTGCCCTCCTGGGGTCTGAGCAGCTCAGTCCCAGGAAGGCAGAACAAAGCATTTTCTTTGGGAGCAGGGTGTTACACCCTCTCCCTTTGGAATTAGGTGGTTTAGGATGGGAGGGGTAGCCTACCCGAGCCTTTGGAAATGCTTTGAATGGCATAGATGGTGCCCTCCTTGCATAAGCCAGTCTACACCAGTTCAGGGACCCCTTGTCCCCTGCTCTGGCGTGAAACTGGGCAAAGGAAAGGGGAGTGACCACTCCCCTGTCCATCACCACCCTAGGGGTGGTGCCCAGAGCTCCTCCAGTGTGTCCCAGACTTCAGCCATCTTGCTTTGCAAGGTGTGGGGGCACTCTGGTGGGCTCTGAGTGGCCAGTGCCAGCAGGTGACATCATAGACCCCTCCTGGTATGTCCTTACCTGATAAGGTAGCCAATCCCCCTCTCAGGGCTACTTAGGGTCTCTCCTGTGGATTCTATTGAGATTCTACTTGCAAGTTTCTAGCAGGAATCACCTGCAACTACTACTTCATCCTCTGACATCGGATCAACAATCCACAATGGATTATTTTCTTCTGCAACTTCAGCTCCAGCCAGCAACTGCAACAGTTTCCATGGTGTGCATGCTCTGAGGACTGCCTGTTTTTATCCTGCACCATAAGGACTGAAAAAATCTCACGTGGGGTGACAGAGTCACTCCCCTGCTCACACAGGCACCTTCCAAGTTGACGACTGGTACTCCTGGACTCCTCTCACACCGACATGCGGGCTCCTACAAACACAGATGGTAGACCCCATTGACACAGATTGTCCTGAGGTCCTGCTGATGCAATGTGGAGGAGGTAAGACCTTGCCTTCCCTGAGAGCGACAGTACCCCTGTGCAACCCTTCTTTTTCACCTCCTGAGGCCTCTGTGCACTATTTGCAGATTTCCTTCATGCACAGCCTGGCCCACGTCCCCAGCACTCTATCCTGTGATGCTTAACTCGCTGATTTGACCTCCTGTGGCATGGGACCCTTCCTTGCAGTGCTGCACCAACCACATTGTGCACCTTCTTTGTCCCTGTGTCCTGGGACTCCTGTGGGTGCTGTCTGGCATCCTGAGGGCTCTCTAATGTGTTGAGAGCCCCCTCTTGCTCCTCACACAGAGTTGAGGCTCCCAAGTCCCTCCTGGGTCCAGACAGTTCCATTTTGATGAAAAACACACATTTGTCGTAACCAGGACTTGTTGGTGACTTTCAACACGAAATCATGTCTGCATCCATCTTCACATTGTGGGACATCTTTTGCATTATACAGAAACCCACCGGCATCTTCCAAGGGTGCATTCCTTCAGTCTTCGTCCAACAAGGGACTCTTCTTTTGCACCCTCTTCTGGGTTGTTGGGGGCTCCTGTCATTCCTGGAACTTCTTTCGACTTCTGGACTTGGTCCCCTTCTTTTGCAGGTCTTCAGGTCCAGGAATCCAGCAGTTGTTGTTTGCAGACTTAGTTGGTTATTGCAATAATTCAGATCACGAGGTGTAGTGTGTCCTAAGGAAGCTTGCAGTACTTTACTCCTGCTTTTCCTTGGGGTGGGGTAATTTACTTACCTTTACTGTATTCTTACTCTCCCAGCGATTCTGCACACACTACACTTGTCTAGGGGGGAACTTGTGATTTGCATTCCACTTTCTTAGTATATGGTTTGTGTTGCCCCTAGACCTATTTTCTCCCATTGCATTCTATAGTATTTCCTATTTTTACACTATCCTATGTCTAATGACTTGCCTTATTTTGGTGTCTAGTGTATATATTGTGTATAATACTTACCTCCAGAAGGAGTATTGCCTCTAAGATATTTTTGGTACTGTGTCACCCAAATAAACTACCTTTATTTTTGGTAACACTGAGTATTCTCTTTACTTGCTTATAAGTACTGTGTAACTATAAGTGGTATTGCATGAGCTTTGCATGTCTCCTAGTTCAGCCTAAGCTGCTCAGCTATAGCTACCTCTATCAGCCTGAGCTGCTAGAACACTACTACTTCACTAATAAGGGATAACTGGACCTGGTATAAGGTGTAAGTACCCAAGGTACCCACTACAAACCAGGCCAGCCTCCTACAATTCCCAATAAATGTACTACGGTAATTCTGCTTGAGTCCTCAAGTGATTTGGCTTTCAAGTACAGCCCTGCGTCATTCTTGGGGTCCCCTTCAGAGGTTTCCCCCATTATTGAAAAGAGACAGCAATTCTCCATGGTCCATTCCCAGGGAGAAATGGGAAGCACAACTGCAGCGCTATGTGGGGAGACCTTGTTTGGTTCCCCCTATATTCAGTACACTAATGCAGCTGTCCATCACGAGCGTATGATGTAACTGCTGATACAAGTACCTACTTTCTCTTTAAAATGGGCCGGGCCACCTGTGAAAGAATGCAGGAGAAGAGATGCTCCAACGACAGGGCCCTCTGTGGCCACTCGTGCAACAAGTTCCTCGCTCACCTGGGACCACCCGGGAAGGTAGCTCGGGACTGCTGCCAAACTCTCTGGGGCCCGACTCACCCTCTATACTCCTAGTGGAGATGGGCCCTCCTTGGGAGAGGTGATCCACTGATTGCAGGCACTCTCCAAGTGGTGCACAGATCAGGTGGCCACAAACGAGTTGACAGGCCTTGTGGCTGGGTCCTGCAGCATCTCCCTCAGCATATGTGTGAAACCTGGGGGCAGGGCTGGGTGGATGTGCCGGGGAAGTCAGTCCCACACCTCATTACACAAGTAATGTGTCCTGGGAAAGCTGCATGGGAACCTGCTGTAGTGGTTGAGTGGCGGCTGACTGCTCTAGTGAATCTGTAGGACAGGCACCATGGACACCTGTCAACTCAGCAGTGTGGATGGAAGTCCATACTGTGAAGGCTTCTTTCTTTATGTGGGGACTCTTCAGGAGGTTGGGTGCCCAACACAGCGCTGATGGGAGGGACCAATGAAGCGCTAAGCATGTGCTAAGCATGTGCTGAATTCCTTGGCATGAGGGAGCACTTCCACACATGTTGACTGAAAAGAAGAGAGTTCACCAGGTACTGTCCCTGGGGAATTTGAACTAGCCTAACTCAGAGTATCCCGGCCAGTTCTAGGCTGCTCAATGAGGTCCTTCTAAATACCACAAGAACAGGAAGAGGGCAAGCCAACCAGTCCTTTGAGAACACTAGGGGACACATAGCAAGTAGGCAGGGAGCAGGCCCGCACATAAGGTAAGATGCAAAGTGACAGTTCCTCCTGCAGCATAACAGGCAGCAAGCCAACATAGCAAAGGAAGTAGTCAAAATGGTGGTTCCTCCTGGCAGCACAGTAGTTCTCTGGAAATGTGCAGTTTAAAGAGCTTCTAGCATCTGGTTACAAGTACCACACAGTGTTTAAAAACATAGGGTAAGAAACTCAGTAATTCAAAAGAATCCTCACAGGTGCACAGCAATCCCTTTCAGCCTAGCCTTGGCCCCAGATGATCAGTAAGGGGTAAATAAGCCCACTGTGTGCGGGCTTGCCACAACCTATTGACATGTAAGTGTGAAACACCTCTAGCTCTCCCAGCCCAGGAAGACTATTAGTATGCAGATATATGCAAATATATTATGGCTGTCTAGAGAGTATGCACAAAGTGTATCTGTTACCAAGGCCAGATGTATATTGGAGACAGGCTGAAAACCACACAGAGTTAAAAGAACAGACATATGGTCACATTCTAAACGTGGCATTTCTAAAACAATAATGTGAAATCCAACTTCACCAGTAAGTAGAATTCATCACTACCATTCTAAAAATACTAAGCATGACAAAGCTACTCCTTTCTGATCAGTAATTACAACTTAAGAGTGTATAAGAGAATTCCCAATCCCAATGCTAACCTATAAGAGACGCAGCCCTCACAGTAGTGAAAAACAAAATAGAATGTTTGTCACTACTAGGACATGAAAACATAAACATGCATTTCCTACCTTTTACTTACACAGCACCCTGCCCACAGGGCTATCTAGGGCCTACATTAGGTCTGACATAAGTGTAATAAAACAGGAGTTCAAAGCTTGGCAAGTAATTTAAATGCCAAGTTGAAGTGGAAATAAACTGCATACACAGGCACTACAGTGCCAGGCCTGAAACAGGTTTGAAAGACTACTTCTGTGGGTGATACAATTAGCGCTGCAGGCCCACTAGAAGCATATAATGCACAGGCCCTGCATATATGGTACACCATTCTATAAGGGTCTTATAAGTAAATCAAATATGCCAAGCAGGTATAAACCATTTATACCATGTTTTGAGGAGAAAAAGCATTGCACTTTAGCACTGATTAGCACTGGAACACTGCCCAGAGTCCAAAAGCCAACAAAAAAAAGTTCTGAAAAATAGGATGAGGACGGCAAACAGTTTGGGGTAATCCAAAAAAAAGAGCCATGTCCAACTCTGAGGGATTCCTTAAGTGGGGTGGAGAGGTAACGCAGAGAAGAGTCATAGTTAGTCCCCACTTGCCTATAGACTGCACTCTGGGGAATGGGTTTCCCTCTGGGTGAGGAAAGCTGGGAAAGACAGGCCCCCAGGGACTCTGAAAGCTTAGGATTTCATTATTTTTATAATAAATTGTATTCATTTTTGATACATAGACAACACACTGTTCACAGCCATTGAAACAGTTATATACCTTTCCTATCCCAGGTACCATATTAATTACAGAGAGGAATTAAGGACTATCCAGATTGCAGTATACATATTCCTACCCCATGAGTTTTTGTTACATCAGGAATCTCTGCCCCCCAGGTACCAGTGTTTAGGGTCCGTCTTCTAGGCTACATGTAAAGTGTCATAGTTTAAAGCATGGCAGTATACCTGGTGACTAGAATACCCCTATAGCAGGCCTTGTCTCACCATATTTTTTCATGTTTTGACAGACAACCTCTGGCCTTGTAGACTGGTTGTTCTAGGGTCATGCATTTATCTAGTACTGCACTCCACTCTGCCAGGGTTGGGACTTCTGTGGCCTTCTGTTGTTTAGCGATGTCTCTTTGGCCACCACCATTTTGAGCCACATCAGGACTCTTTTGTATTCGGTTGCCCTCAGTGTTGTCTGTGATGTGCAGGAGGATGAATTTGGCATTCAGAGAGAGCAGTCAATCTAGGACCTCTGCAAGACAGGTTGTCACACCTTACCAGTATGGGACCAGGACTGAGTAAGTCCAAATCATATGTCAGATGTTCCTGGGGTATTCAGGCCAATGGAGGCGGAGTGTGTGGTGGTTGCTCCCATTCACCTCAGCTTGGTCCATATAAGATGAGTCCGATTAAGATATTTGGGCACGTTTTATACTTTTTTAGCACCACATTTGCGTCATTTTTTTATGCAAAAACTGCACAAACTTACAAAATACCATTGTATTTTGTAAGGTTGCACCGTTTTTGCATAAAAAAGTGGCACAAATGTGGCGTTAAAAAAGTATAAATATGGGCCTTAATTTGTATGAGTCTGTATTGGGCAGCAATCGCTGAGGCTCTGGGAGAACTGGGGTTGTGCACGACTAATGCTTTGTAGATGAAGTACAGTTTATGTTGGATGGATGTAGTAGAACCTAAGCCTCTAAGGGTCTAAATTCTGGTGGGTCAAATAAACCATATACGTAAGGCGTATGTGAATGTCTGATCTGAAGGAAGTGAAAGAAATGGGTTTTATGAAGCCCATATTAATTTTGTAGCTCAATGACAGATTTAATGGTAGTACCAATCATCACATCTTCCATTGAGGAAATGCAGATGAGTTCTCATTTATTGAAGCCATCCAATGCAGTCATATGTGGAAGCCTGTCCCCACTCCATAGCAGGGTTTCTTGATTCAAGCGATTGTCCCACTCCAGTGCATGAAGATCTCTTGGGGTACCACTACCAAACGTAGGGTACAGATGCCTTGAGGAAGAGGGAGGAAAGCATAACTTCTCATCCCTGCTCAGCCTCAAAGTACAGCTCCTGGGCTGAACAACCTGACTCAGGATACCACCCATGGAATGGTGGAAAAGAGAGTGATAGCAAGGTACTTAACATCTGAGACTGTTGCCCCCCCAACTCTGAGAAGACTCAGGTTAGAAATCCCCAGATAGCGTGGGGTCTGGTTCTTGACACTGACAGCTGTCAGTGACCTCTTTTCATTTCTGTCCTTATAGGCAGAGTTTTCTTTAAGTTGGGCAAAACCTGTTCTAAGGGGTGGAATGGGCCACATCATTTTGTTGGCCATGGTGGTACTGTCTGCCTACCGGGATGCATATGTGAGCAAGTTAAGCTAGGTGCTTCACAGATGAGATTCACAAGTAAGGAGACAGGTTCCCCGTGGGCCACTTTAGTGTCTCAGGAGAGTGTAGATGGAGAAGCCCAACTGAATTCAGTAGGGAGAAGGACCTCTGCAGTAGACAGCTTTTTTCCATGTTCTATTGGCTAAGCAGGGAAGCCCATCAATATATTGATTAGTCTCCCTTGGCTTTTGGCTGAAGGGATATCAGTTTGGCATTGACCCTCTATGCAGGGTCACCCCCAAACTTTTTGCCTTCCCCATTCCTATGTTTGCTAAATGTGTTTTCATTGGCCTTGAGACTGCTAACCAGTGATAAAGTGTTTGTGCTCCCTCCCGAAAACAGGGTAAAATCTGCTTACACCTGACTGGCACATTGCATTTACTTATAAATCCTTTTTAAAGTGGTACAACATGTACTCGGGGTCTGTAACGGAAATGCTACTAGTGGACCTGCATCACATGTTGAGCCCCCCAAATACATAGACCTTTAAAACATGTCCAAAATCTGCTATTTCAGCCGGTATGCAGTTTTAAACTGCAAGACTGAATTGGTAAAATGCCCTAGTTGCCAAGCCTTAAACTCCCTTTTTAGTACATATAAATCACCCCTAAGATAGTAGCATTTAATCTACAGGCCCTGAGAACATGTATTACAATATGACATGGACTTGCAAGTAAATTAAATGTGCCAGTCAGGTATAAGCCAATTTAGCCATATTTTAGGGCCAGTGCACAATCACTTTAGTACTGGTTAGCAGTGGTAAGGCATACAGAGTTCTAATGCCAACAAAAGCAAGCTAGAAAAACAGGATGAGAGAAGGAAAATGCCCGGTCTAACACCACACGTGCGAACAGGAAGGCTTTTTGGTGACATCCTTTAACACTCTGGAAAGATTTGCGATCGGTGATCTAATAGTAACTAATCATTTCAATTTACTGTGGATTGCACAGAAAGATAGATCAGTTGATCAGGTGCACACATCCCATTTTAGTGCTTTCTCCATAACCCTCAACAGCATGCTACTGATACTAAGTTTGCATGCCCGTAGTTATGTGGAGGATTATGCAGTGAGGCTGGGTAAGTTTCACTATGTAATACTTTCACAATATACCAGGCAGAGTTGTTTCGAGTCACACTAATAAATTCCTAGCTTAGTCCTGGTAGTGTGGCAAAGAACACTCAGGCTTTAGTAGAGGAACACATGTTAAGCATTTCTTAGTGCCATGGACGATACGTAAATGACATGACTCAAAGAAATCTGACATAAATTTATACAATTGAAGCACATTTTTATTTTAATTTACACACAAAAACAAAATCGGTTAGATACTTATAAACAGAATTATGGACTTTAAAGTGAAACAATCTTTACTTTACAAGCTGTCAAACTTTACCATTGTGGCTTTCAAGAGTAATTTAAGGGGAACCCACTTGAAGGTATTGTGATGCAGAGTTCCAGGACCAAGCTTCAACAGTGAAACCAATGTTATCTGGCTGGTGGGACCCGGGAGCAAAGGTGTCCTGGCTTTCCTTGGTGCTGAATGGGGGGGGGCCCTGGGTTCTAAAAAATCACACTTGTGACAATGTCACTTGCAGGTTGAGTTTGGGTGTTACACTTTAGTGGGCCCCTGGACAAGGAATCACCAGGCTGAACACCTCTACCTAATCCGGCGTATTGAAAGCAGAGGTGTGCTTGGTTATCCTTGATACTGATTGGGATCTGCAGGTGCTGGCATTAACACTGAGACGGTACTGGTGAGGTATGAATGCCAAAACTTGACAACAGAGCCACTGAGGTGGGTGGTTGAAGGTGCAGGGGTGTGCCCTTGTGGTGCAACCTCGAACAAAGTCGTCAGTGGCTGGACTGGCCAATAACAAACCTTGGCAGGGCAAACACAGCACTTGCATATTTCAGTGTCCTGGAGTCTGGGGGAAAGTCCTAGTCATCTGAAACCTGCTGGAGGTCAGGACTACATTTCCCAGATGCCACTAGACCATTTACTTTTGGGCGATCCCTCTGAGGGTCTGATGACCAGTAACTTCTAGGCTCTGGGAGCACAGTTTTTACCTGTAGGTTGCCGGGGACTAGTACATCTAGGCCAAGGGAGGTCTGGTGATGCCTTTTGGTTGCAAAGAGGTTTGCCTTTATTTTGGAATTGGTCTCTGTCCAGGACGAGTTGCAGCCATGCAGAGTGGTTGTCACAGGTGCACAGTTTTGTGCCCTTTTCTTCGTAGAGTCCTGGAGATGTAGACTCTCTCTCTGTTCTTTGTCCTTGGTCACAGTTTAGAGAAGATCTGAGGTTCTGGTGTCAGGGGTGCCCCCCTTAAATCCTAGGTTTAGGGGTATTATGGGTATGGAGTGGACAATAAGTTACTAGTCCCTGCAGATATTTTGCCCCTGAGGTGACCACATTTGAGGGGGGGGGTTGTCTCCATTGCTCACCTTTGCTATCCAGTACCCTCTATTTTGCCACTTTTCAAGATGGGAAACCACATACTCAGCTGTACAGACCTGGTAGCATAACTTAGAGATGTAGCCAGCCTTCTGGGGGGATGTACACCACCGAACTACATAATATCTTCCCACCTGCCCATGTGCAAATGTGCCTGGGGGCAGGGGAATGACTTTGTCTTTCTCTGAGGGATAGCCTACTTGCATATCAAAGGCGGTGTACCCTTTGAAGCTTATTGTCTCGATGTGCCACTTGACTAGCCCTCATGCTAGGAAGGGAAGTGATAGCTTCCCCCCAGGCAGGCCTTTGTTTCTGATTCTTGGGAATGTTCACACCTCCTTGCAGGGGGTCAGAATTGTTTCTTGGTGGCAGCAGCTACAGGCTATCAGCCAGGCACAGGAGCTGCTGAGGCAACCAGGTGAGCAACCTCTGAGATAGCCACCTGGGCGAATGTCACATTAAATCTAACTTCGGATTTGAGTCAAGTTTATTAAGATAAGTTGATACCAAACATGACATACTTCATTAGGACCATAATAGAGTTAGCATTCTCGGGGGTGCCCGGATAGCAACCCATGTTTTCCTTTGACCCCCTGATCACTTATAGTACCTTTTAATTGAAAAGGCTATTATAGGGACTTATATGCTGGCACATAAATGTCCACACCTTTAATATAATGCACTCTGCTTCCTGTGCTCAGGAAGCATACTTTAGGGGTGACTGGCATACATAAAAAGTAGTGCATTGACCTTGCCACACATAGTGTGGGCAATGTTGGGTGTGAGTAGTTTATACTGCTCCTGCAGTCTGAAATGGCAGGCCTGCTGAGATGTGTATACTTGAGTCAATCAGGGTAGCACTATCAGTGCTTTAGGACCTGAAAGTGCCTTGGGTACAAGTGGTTCCTTATACTAAGGACTTATAAGGGGTTTAAAGTATTTGCTAGTTGGGGATAATGACGTAATGCTATATCAGATTAAAGGAGGTAGCACTGGCACTGGGGCCTGGTTGGCAGGCTTCACTACACGTTCAGAGTCATAGCCAACAGCATTGGGCCAAAAATTGTGAGGGTGACCAGACACAAAGGGCACTACAATGACCCTCGGAAACAAACAACAAATAAATCATTGAGAAAACACATCTATTTGCATACAAACAGGACCAACCTGAGAGATAATTATGTTCTGGTGAAAGGCACCCTAATGTCATCAATCCGCAACACTAAAATGCACTCTATATAGTGCACCTGACCATGCTTTAATTGAACTGTCCTTTCTCTGGAGTCATCAGACATCTCTATTGGAGAAGTGAATTCTATATAAGGCCAGGTCCAGCAGACAGTGATATTTGTACAGTGTTGTCTCTACTTGGCAAGATAAATGCTATGGCTAGGAATGGGACTCTATTGGCAATTGTTTCTCAGAAGAGAAATTCATATAAGCAATGCAACCAAATGGGAATGTACCTCCCAAGAAAACTGAGACAGAAGCTACAGCATGGGTATAAGGGTGACATAATCCTCCGTCTGGGGCAGATAGTCGCCTCTGAAAAGATAATGGTTGCATTCCAGAATTACAATACTTAACTATACACTAACTAGTCATTGCGCTCAGATGAAAATTCAAAGCACCTAAGGTCCACAACCCTACTGTGCCTAACATTGACCAGAGAAAGACTCTATCGGAGCCTATCACCCAAGCAAAGATATTAACATCAATTAAATCTTGGAAATACTTAAAGTTCTTATCCAAGAGAGCTACAATAGGTGTTTCTATAAGAGTATTGAAATCACATTAGTCCCTCATTTACCAGATTTATTTACCATGTTTGCTGGGAAAGGGGAAAGTACCCAGATGATGGATGAAGTAAGCAGTTCTCTAATACCAAACTGAGGAAAGATCCAGAGCTATGTACATCATAGAGACCCATAGCTCTGCACAGCATAGAAGCTAAGCTTTGCCCAGAAATTATCACAACGTAAATTGAAAACCCCTCAGCCAAATTAATATACCCCAATCAGTGGGCATTCATTAAAAGAAGATACCCTCATGACATTATTCACAGTTTAGTGAACATGATATAAAAATTACCAATAAAATAGATTCCAGCTGTACCGGTTTTGTTTGGTGTGGACAGAAATCTCAAGTGGATGAAATTGAAATTTTGTAAAAACCTTCAAAAATGTGTATTCAGACATATTTATTTGAACAGTAACAGCACTTTCCGGCCACAGGGTTATGTTAAATGGTAGAATGGCATTGGTCTTTGAGTTGTGTAGGCTCACTTACCAGAGGTATCAACATTCTCCTCTCTTCTTCTCTCTGAGCATTTAAACTTTTGTTGTACCCATTAAAATGTATTCTTTTTGGCCAGGACATGCATATAATATGTTTATTGCTAGCTGATGTTCTGCTATCCCTCACAAAGTTTAGTTTATCCACCTCATTTTTGCATAACCGACTAGCACATTTTCATTGTATTACAGGCTTCCAGAAAAACCTAAAAAAATCAGAGATTCTGAAGTCAACACTATTCTCTGAAGAAGCATGGACTCCTTTAGAAGCACATACAATGTAATTAGGAAAATTACAGGCTGTGTGGTCTGTTAGATATTGTGGAGTTAACATTGCTCTTTATCCAGCAGATCTGTACAGGGCCACCTATTTATTACTCCTAAAATCTAGGTGTAGTAACTACCATAAATGCTCATCTCTCACATTCATGGCTGGGTAGGATAAAGCAGTTAAGATGTGTATACTGCCTAGTATCTTCTATTTTGACCAGGCCCTAAATGTCTTGGTATGTACTTGTTTTCTATGAAACTCATAGGTATGACTCTAAAGCTCACCTCGTAGGTGCAGCAATCTAGACAAGCTCAAAAACTCATGTGCCAGCCAAAAGTACCCACTATACTACAAAGTGCCACAAATGTGTGGGCTTTCTGAGTTGTCTTTCTGTAAAGTTGTGGCCATACATGGGCCATGCAGTGTTAGGAAGGGATGTCTGGATGGAAGTTGTCTTGGTAGTCCAAACAAGACAGAGCACCAGGCATGTACTTTAATTCTTGTACAAACACTATTTTTACAACATTGGATACACCCACAAAGCAATTGCATATAGCTATATTTCTATATAGTTATATGTGAATGCTTGAAGGATTGCAAAGGATCAACTAAAATTGATCCTTTACAATCGGGCCTTTACACAGCACTTGGTTGTTAAATAAATGCATAGATACTCAGAGTGTCTGACCATATCAGAAATGTTCTGTGCCAGAATTCCTATTTTTTGGAGACGCTGCTATAGATGCTGTCAATGTTCTGTCTATGCAAGGGAAGTTTGCATTATGTGCAGCATTTGGCAGCAGTATAAATTCATCTCACAAGCAGCATAGGAACAAGATGGTCATCAGCAGTACATGCTAAGTTATCCTTCCATACAAAACAGGTATTACACTGGCAGCCGAACCGGGACGATGCAGCCGATTACCTGAGTTGAAAATCGACTCAGCGCCTGCCGTGCAACAGAGCATTCAACACATCACCCTTCTAGATTGACGCAATGCCTGTGACTTCTTGAATCTTTATCATTTATCATTTTGACCTTATTTTAACCGGATAAATATCATCTATTTTTCAAAACCTGTGTGGTATATTTTTGTGGTGTTTTCACTGTGTTACTGTATATTTTATTGCACAAATACTTTACACATTGCCTTCTAAGTGAACCCTGACTGCTCAGTGCCAAGCTACCAGAGGGTGGGAACAGGATAATTTGGATTGTGTATGACTTACCCTGACTAGGATTGTGGTGCCTACTCTACCAACTAGAGACCCCATTTCTAACATTAACATATCCCAATTCTCCAGGTCCAACCAATTACCACATGATTTACAAAGGTATAGCAAATGCCATGTGGCTCAATGTGTATAAATACCTATGCAGATCTTTAGTCGGACTTGTGTTACCCATGGCAACATCTGGAACTGTCATAATTACTGATTTCACAAGTCAACTCTTCATGGCCAAATGGCCATATGTGCACCCCTACCTATCAAATTATGTAAAAATGTATTACAAAATATTTTCAACACCCTAGGTGCAACTCCTGGTACTAAATTACCAAGATGAAAAACTGGGCATAAAATAACAAATGACAAGGAATATGACCATCTCAAACATATTGATTCTTAAATATTCATTTAGGTGGTCATTACAACCCTGGCAGTCGGTGTTAAAGCGGCGGTAAGACCGCCAACAGGCCGGCGGTAAAAAAATTGCAATTACGACCGTGGCAGAAACCGCCAACAAAGACAGCCACTTTAACACTCAGACCGCCACAGAGGTACAAACAAACAGCGCGGCGGTCACCGCCAACAGACAGGCGGGAGACAATGTACCGCCCACACTATTATGACATGCCAATCCGCCACCTTTTCTGGGGCGGATTCACCGCGGATAAAAACACGGCAGAAACAGGAATCCCGAAGGAAAAACGCTCACCTCTACACACCCCACGAGGAACGAGGACGCCATGGATCCTGAACTCCAAATACTACCTGCAATAGTCTTCCTGCTCCTCTACCAGGAGCACGAACGCCGGCGGCAAAGACCACGTGAGTACTGCACCTACGACACAGGGGAGGGGGGAGGGAAAAAACAGGGACATACACACGCAACACCCACAACCTCACCCACTACAACACACACACTAATGCAAATCAATACATCACTGTTACACACCCAACCCCCCCGGAAGAATGCAAAGACAATAGAAAATGAGTGTAACCATTGTAATATATTAAAAGCAAGTAGGCAGAAATATATATATATATATATATATATATATATATACACCATGTACAAAATATAAACCAAGCATAGTAGTCCAGGTAGTGCTCTAAGAAAGTCCGTGGAACACTGGGACCACACGGTATGGGCGAGGCCCACTCAAGATCCCCGGCCATGATGGAGAGAACACTGCAGGGGCATCAGAGAGCAACTAAACAGGCACCTCAGGGGGAGGGAAAGGGGGTGCACCCCAGCCGCTTGAGTGCACAACGCCAAATCCACGAGGGGGCCAAATGCCCACTGTTCCATCCTGGGGAGTGCAAAGCCACAGTTTTACAAGTCTCTACAGTGGGTGGTTTGCCCATTGTTCAATCCTGGGGAGTGCAAAGCCACAGTCTCACAAGTCTCTACAGTGGGTGGGTTGCCCACTGTTCATTCCTGGGGAGTGCAAAGCCACAGTCTCACAAGTCTCTACAGTGGGTGGGTTGCCCACTGTTCCATCCTGGGGATTGCAAAGCCACAGTCTCTCAAGTCTCTACAGTGGGTGGTTTGCCCACTGTTCAATCCTGGGGAGTGCAAAGCCACAGTCTCACAAGTCTCTACAGTGGGTGGTTTGCCCACTGGTTAATCCTGGGGAGTGCAAAGCCACAGTCTCACAGGTCTCTACAGTGGGTGGGTTACCTACTGTTCAATCCTGGGGAGTGCAAAGTCACAGTCTCTCAAGTCTCTACAGTGGGTGGTTTGCCCACTGCCATATCCTGGGAAGTGCAAAGCCACAGTCTCTCAAGTGGATAACAGTCTCCACTGGTTCTGGAGGGGGCATGGTGCCCAGAGTGCTTCATCCTGCTAAGGACAGAGGTAGTGGATGACAGTCTCCACTGGTTCTGGAGGGGGCATGGTGCCCAGAGTGCTTCATCCTGCTAAGGTCAGAGGTAGTGGATGACAGTCTCCACTGGTTCTGGAGGGGGCATGGTGCCCAGAGTGCTTCATCCTGCGAAGGACAGAGGTAGTGGATGGATCTCTCCACTGGTTCTGGGGGGGGCATGGTGCCCAGAGTGCTTCATCCTGCTAAGGACAGAGGTAGTGGATGACAGTCTCCACTGGTTCTGGAGGAGGCTTTGTGCCCAGAGTGCATCATTCACCCCGTGACAGACTCAGTTGCGTCAGTGCCCTTGCCGCTCATGGGCCAGCGGTGCTTGAGACAGCAGTGCCCTGTTTAGCGGTGCTTGAGACAGCGGTGCCCTGTGCAGCGGTGCTTGAGACGACGGTGCCCTGTGCAGCGGTGCTTGAGATGGCGGTGCTCTGTGCAGCGGTGCTTGAGATGACGGTGCCCTGTTCAGCGGTGCTTGAGATGGCGGTGCCCTGTTCAGCGGTGCGTGAGACGGCGGTGCCGTGTTCAGCGGTGCTTGAGACGGCGGTGCCCTGTGCAGGGGTGCTTGAGATGGCGGTGCCCTGTTCAGCGGTGCTTTAGATGGCAGTGCCCTGTTCAGCGGTGCTTGAGATGGCGGTGCCCTGTCCAGTGGTGCTTGAGGTGGCGGTCTCCATTGCAGGGACTCAGCTGCTGGCTGTCCTTCATGGCCTAGAGGGGCTTTTGCTGGTGGTCCTTCATGGCCTAGAGGGGCTTTTGCTGGCGGTCCTTCATGGCCCATCGGGGCTTGTGCTGGCGGTGGCCTCCTGGGCAGGTGGGCTGGTGCTGGCAGGCCCCTCCTGGGCAGCTGGGCTTGTGCTGGCGGTGGCCTCCTGGGAAGGTGGGCTGGTGCTGGCGGGCCCCTCCTGGGCAGGTGGGCTGGTGCTGGCGGCCCCACCTGGGCAGGTGGGCTGGTGCTGGCGGTCCTGTCCTGGGCAGCTGGGATTGTGCTGGCGGTCCTGTCCTGGGCAGCTGGGCTTGTGCTGGAGGTCCTGTCCTGGGCAGGTGGGCTTGTGCTGGAGGTGGCCTCCTGGGCAGCGGGGATGATGGCCTATTTCTCCGCCGTGCTGCTCTTCCTAGACTTGCCGGGTTTCTTGTGGCCCTTCCCCACCTTGGAAGGTGTCACAGCTGACTCCACACTCCCACCGGGACCCCTGGGAGCGGCTTTGGTGGCTGGAGTCTTCCCCCTCTCCCGCCGGGCACTGTCCAACTTCTGATGCTTCACAGGTGGGGGACTGTCTGTGCTGTGGCTCCGTGCCGCACTGGCTGCCCTGGTGGCCGGTTCACTCCAGATTCCGGTGACTACAGGCACCACTGGTCCCGGAGATGTTGTGGCTGAGGTGCTAGTTCGGGACCTAGGAGACGGACGGGGTGGGGGAGGTGTGGGAAAGAGGTCAAGGTTGGACAGGAAAGGTTTTTTGGACACACTGGGATGGGTAGCAGGAGGGGGTTTGGGTGTGGAAGGAGAGGTGGTGGTTGTAGGAGGTGTATGTTTGTTGAATTTGGGTGAAGGTGCATGCGCTGGAGGCTGTCGTGAGGTGGATGGCTGTTGGGTGGGTGTGTCCCTGCATTTGTGCTTCTTGGGAGGGGGTGTCACAGATACACTGGGAGAGGACACAGGGGACGTGTGAATGGTAGTGGGGGTGGTGACTGTACGTGAGCGGGGTGTGGTGGTGGGTGTGCTGGAGAGGGATGTAGTGGCTGTAGAGGTAGTGCATGCAGGTGTGAGTGTAGACGAGACAGGGAGGGAGGAGGGAGACGAGGAGGAGGGGGACACAGTGGAGGCAGTGGATGTTGGTGTGTTTGCATGTGTGTGATGCTTGCGTGAGTGCCTGTGGGATGTGTTGTGCTTATGTTTGCCTGAACTTCCCTTGTGTGTTGACGTGTGTGCATGCTGCTCTGTAGGTGTGCTTAGGATAGGCTGAGGTACTGGGGATTGGGTCGGATGGAGGAAGTTGGAGGTGGGAGGCTAGACACAGGGACAATGGTTGCCATCAGTGCTGAGGCCAGAGTCTGAAAAGCTTGCTGAAGGGCCGCCTGACCAGAATGAATGCCCTCCAGGAATGCATTTGTTTGTTGCAGCTGCCTTTCTGCACCCTGGATGGCATTCAAAGTGGTAGACTGCCCAACAGTGAGGGACCTGAGGAGGTCAATAGACTCCTCACTGAGGGCAGCAGGGGTGACTGGGGCGGGGCCTGAGGTGCCTGGGGCGAAGGTGATGCCCACCCTACCGGGTGAGCGGGCACGGGGCGAAGGCTGAGGGGCTGCTGGGAGGGTGGTGCTGGAAGGCGGAGTGGCGGCTGTACCTGTAGATGGGGGTGGCACAGATGTTGCCACCACCACAAGGGAGCTCCCATCAGAGGAAGAGTCTGTATCACTGGTCTCAGCTCCTGTCCCCACCGTGGAGCTGCCCTTGCCCTCCGTCCCACTGGTGAAGTCCGTAGTGTGGCCCTCCATGGCCATGTGGGATGCAGCCCCCTGGTGCTCCGGTGCCACTTCTGCTCCGCCTGATGATGCTAATGCACACAAGAACAGGGAGACCACAAAAAGGGGGGGACAACAGAAGAAAGACATGTTGAGTGCATGCATTACTGCTACCGTTTGCGGACTCGGCAGACACAGAAGCCCCCTGCACTACGCCGCGCTCTTGGGCTCTACTGTTCAATTCCTGGGAAATGGCCTACAAGGCTATGGACGACATCTGCACACATAGATGACACAGGGGCATGACTAGGTGTACTTGGCACTCTACAGAGGGGGGGTGGGGTGCCACATGGCATGCCTTACGGAGGGGCCTTGCCTACGGAACTCACCCTGGCCTAGGGAAACCCACAGCCCACCTCCCCCACCCAGACACCTCCACTGCGTGCAAAGTCAGCAGAATGAGAGTGTACTCACCCCCTTGTGGCTGCTGTGATGCCCTCAAGCGCCCATCCAACTCCTGGTAGGTCACTGCCAGGATCCTGAACATCAGGGGGGTCATGGTGCGACGGGCACCCCTCCCACGTTGGGAGGCCATCCCCAGCTGAGTCTCCGCCATCTTCTTGCTCCAGCGGCGAATGTCCTCCCATCTTTTCCAGCAGTGGGTGATCCGTCTGTGGTAGACCCCCAGGGTCCAGATGTCCTTGGCGATGGCACACCAAATATGGTTTTTCTGGTGGGCGCTGACCTACATTAAATGTACGGGGGAAGAGTAAGTACCAACTGCACCGTCAAACTGATTGGCCCCCATCCCTACCCTTGCCATGTGGCACATGCATTCACCGTCTTTCATGCACGCAGCACTCTCATCCCATCCTTCTTACATCCAGCCCTCTCCACACAGGCATAGCCCATACAACATGCTCCCTGTGTACTTACCTGTTTGTCTGGAGGACCGTAGAGTAGCATGTACTGGGGGAGGACCCCATCCACGAGTTTCTCCAACTCCTCCGATGTGAAGGCAGGGGCCCTTTCCCCAGACACTCGAGCCATTGTCTCTTCCAGACCGAGGTCACAGCAGCACTTGCAGTGTAGGTCCTCTCCTGCCAAAGATCAGGTATCGAGTGATTAGACAGATAGAAAATGGCGGTCACGTCCGCGGCGGTGCATACCGTCACCGCCGGCGTACATTGTCATTGGCTCCTGGGACCCATAGGGTCCAATGCTAACCAATGCAGCATTGCGCCGCGGTCTTCGACCACCTACCGCGATGGTGTACAACGCCAGCGCAGTTACCTCACATCCCATTGTCCCACTTTAGAGGTCAGGCAGCCGCCATTTCAGGGGCCCACATGGCTTCCTTTTCAACTGCGTCACACATACCTAGGCCTAGACTCAACACACATACAGGCCACCTTTTGTGTGTGAATGGTGTTCTGTGTAAACTCTGGGTACATACCTCTGAGTTGTTTGACTCTGTGCTCGCTGTTGTCCTTCATAGGCACCGTCCGCTGGGACATGTGAGGAGATGGCGGCCTCCTCCGGTGTACCGACCGTTGGTGGACCTGTCAACAATGGAGGAGCGACATGTGATTATCACATACAGGCTTGACCGTGTACACAGTTGGAGCCAGACTTGATGTCAGCAATCCGCCATCCCACAGGAATCCCCCCTCAAGCGCAGGTGCTGTCAGTGCTCCATTTCCTTGCAACTGGGTCTTTTCAAACAACAGTGGCCATAGCATCAGCGATGTCCCAGCCTATGTTTTCCAACTTATTGTCCAGAGTGTTGTCTGCCCTTCTGAAACACATGCGGAGCTACATCGTTTTTCCTCAGGTGGAGGATTTGCCTACAGTGAAAGGTAATTTGTATGCCCTGGGACACATCCCCAACATCATAGGTGCCATTGATGGGACCCATGTGGCTTTGGTCCCCCCCCACAGGAGTGAACAGGTGTACAGAAACCGGAAGAGTTATCATTCCATGAATGTGCAGATGGTGTGTTTGGCAGACCAGTACACCTCCCATGTGAATGCCATGTTCCCTGGCTCAGTGCATGACGCCTACATCCTGCGGAATAGCAGCATCCGTTATGTGATGGGTCAACTCCAGAGGCACTGTGTGTGGCTATTAGGTGAGCACCTGGAAGCAAGACAGTGGGAATGGTTGTCTGGGTCTGGGGATATCCCTCCAGGTTAGTGCGTGTCTAACAGTTGTCCCTCGCCATTTGCAGGTGACTCTGGTTACCCCAACCTGTCATGGCTACTGACCCCAGTGAGGAATCCCAGGACAAGGGCAGAGGAATGCTACAATAAGGCCCATGGGCGAACTAGGAGGGTGATCGAGCGGACCTTCAGCCTCCTGAAGGCCAGGTTCCGGTGCCTCCATATGGCAGGTGGATCCCTATTCGGCCTCCTGAAGGCCAGGTTCAGGTGCCTCCATATGACAGGTGGATCCCTATTCTACTCACCAAAGAAGGTGTGCCAGATCATCGTGGCCTGCTGTATGCTTCACAACTTGGCTTTGCGACGACAGGTGCCTTTTCTGCAGGAGGATGGTCCAGATAGCGGTGTTGTGGCAGCTGTGGAGCCTGTGGACAGTGAAGACGAGGAAGCAGAGGAAGAAGACATGAACAACAGGGACTCAGTGATCCAGCAATATTTCCAGTGAGACACAGGTAAGAGTACAGACCTGCCTACTACATGTACTTTAACACTACCACCTCTCTACTGTCTGTCGTTTTCACCCAGTGTATGGTCACTGAGTTGTCACTTTCCCTTATGATTTCACAGATGTGGGTCCCACTGTGTGACATCTGCTTAGAATCCTCATGGACTAGAGCTGTGTGACATACGTATGTTGACATTACAATTGAAAGATCATTTTGTCATTGTAATTGCTAATACACTATTTCGAAATCACAGACAGACTCCAGATTATTTTGTGCTTTAAGTGTGTTTATTTAAGTGCTCAATATTGGAGGGGGTAGTGAAATGGTGAGGGGTGATGGCGGAGGAATGTCCATGGCAGAGTCCGGTCTATTCGTCTCACAGGTGCATTGCCCATATGGGCATAGGAAGTGAAGCTGGGGCAGTTTAAGTATGGACAGGGTGACAAAGTGGGACAGTAGATTGAAAATCAGGGTGGTCTCATTTCTTGGTGGGGGTCTTGGCATCGTGCTCTGTCTTGTTCCTTGATCTCAAGGACCGTTTGCGGGGTGGTTCTCCCTCTGCAGGGGGTGGGGTGCTGGCGTGGTGGTCCTGTGGCGGGACGTCCTGTCCACTAGCGCCGGCAGAGGTGGTGGGCAGTTCATCGTCCATGCTAGTGTCAGGGGCCCCCTGTAGTGCCACAGTGTCCCTTCTGGTGTTCACAAGTTCCTTCAGCACCCCTAAGATGGTGCCCAGGGTGGAGCTGATGGTTTTGAGTTCCTCCCTGAATCCCATATACTGTTCCTCCTGCAGGCACTGGGTCTCCTGAAACTTGGCCAGTACCGTTGCCATCGTCTCCTGGGAGTCGTGGTAGACTCCCATGATGGAGGAGAGGGCCTCATGGAGAGTGGGTTCCCTTGGCCTATCTGCCCCCTGTCACACAGCAGCCCTCCCAGTTCCTGTTCCTCCGTCCCCTGGACCGTGTGCCCACTGCCACTGCCCCTAGGTCCCTGTTGTTGTTGTACTGGTGGGTTAGCCTGGGTTCCCTTTAATGGTGGACACACAGCTGAATGACGTGTCCTGGGGATGGAGGTATGGGCCCGCTTGGTGGGTGCTGTGCTGGTGTTTCCAGAGGGGGGGAGGTCTGTGGTGGCCTGTGACTGGGTGAGGGGAACCGACTGTCCTGAGGTCCCCGATGGGCCAGGCTGGTCATCTAGATCCAGTGCGACAGAGCTGCTGTCATCACGGTGGGCCTCTTCTGTTGGTGGTGTGAACATGTGTTGACCCTCCTGTCCGGTGACATTGGGTAGGGGTCCTGCAGGGGTATAAAAGGATGTTTATTACATCTGTGTGTGGCATGGTGTGTAATGGGTGGGTGACCGTGTACCCCAGTGCTTGCATTCCTGTGTGGGACCTTATGTGATGATGGTTTAGAGGGTTGTATGGGTATGTGCAGTGGCCATGATTTAGTAATGGGTGTCCATGCTTTGTTGTTGCATGCAGTGCTTGGTGTTGGGATGGGTGGTTTGTGATGTTGGGACATATGTGAGGAGTTAGAGTGCTGGGGTTGAGGATGAGGGTAGGGGTATATGATGGCATGCAGGTAGGGTAGGGGATGTAATAGTTAAGATTTGTCTTACCAGAGTCCATTCCTACACCTACTCCTGCGAGGACCTCAGGCTGTAGAATTGCCAAGACCTGCTCCTTCCATGTTGTTAGTTGTGGGTGAGGAGGTGGGGGTCCGCCGCCAGTTTGCTGAACCTCCAGGTGGTGTCTTGAGACCACGGAACGCACCTTTCCCCGTAGGTCGTTCCACCTCTTCCTGATGTCCTCCCGATTTCTTGGGTGCTGTCCCACTGCGTTGACCCTGTCCACTATTCTTCGCCATAGCTCCATCTTCCTTGCAATTCAGGTGTGCTGCACCGGTGATCCGAATAGCTGTGGCTCTACCCGGATGATTTCCTCCACCATGACCCTGAGCTCCTCCTCCGAGAACCTGGGGTGTCTTTCCCGAGCCATGGGGTGGTGTAGGTGATGTGTGGGGTGGAGTGTGTGGTGGTAAGTGTGCTGATATATAGTGGGGTGTTGTGTGAGGTGCGTGGAAGTTCTGTGGATGCTGTGGTTCTTGCTTGTGCTGTCTCTCTCTGGCCTTCTTTCTGAATTTTTGGTAGTAGGGGTTTGTGGGTGATGTGGGTGTGTGTTTTATATTGTAATGGGTGTGTGGGAGTGGTGTATGTATGTGTATCAGGTGTGTGTATTTCGAATTGTCCAATGTGGCTGTGTTTTGTAAGAGTGTGTGTATTTTGAGCGCGGCGATGTGTACCGCCAATGGAATACCGCGGTTGAAAGACCGCCGCGTGGATTTGTGTGTCGTGATAGTGTGGCCGTTTTTCTGTTGGCGTGAAGGTGGGGGTTTTTTTTTCGACAGTTTATCACTGACCTTTGGTGTGGCGGACTTGTGTGGGTGTCTGAATTTTGGCGGATTCCGAAATGTGGGTCATAATAGCTGTGGCGGCATTCCGCATCCACGGCGGTGTGTTGGCGGTCTTCTGCACGGCGGTAAGCAGTTTTACCGCCAATGTTGTATTGAGGGCCTTATTCTCCTAAATACGATACATTCCAAAAAGTTCCAAAAGAAAAAAAAGAAAAAAAGAGAAAAGAATAGCACAAATAACTTCATGGGAGCATCAACACTATAAAAGGATACAACATGAAATGCATCATTCCCAAAATGTCCAAGAATTAAAAGAAGTGGGAGCTATCCCTAATGTGGACATGTAGTTCCTCGTCGCAGTTCAGAATAAAGCTTTCTTCTGAAAGTGCATCTGGGAGTGCGAGGTTTCTTTTGGTAATGAGGATTGGTTTCCAAACATTTCTTCATTTATACAGTGGCCCATTGCTGTTCCTCACACCCGCCCCCATTAGGTGGAAGTGACCAGGAGTTACGGGATACTGTTACTGTTTTATATATACATACTTTTTAACACCCTTATGCCTTTACAGACTATGCCCTTTTTTGTGGTAAAGCATGTACGGTAAATACATATGCATGGTAAAAAATGTAATTGTAAATGCATGCGTGGCGTGGTAACGATGTATGTGTTGTAGTGATCGAGTTGCGAAGGCATTTGTGATAGTTGCATGCATGGTTCCATCACACAACCGTCAATAAGCTTTATTTCGGCGATATGCCAACTAATATGTAGTTAAAACCGGTGCAGAATCAATGTGCGCAAACTCCCTCAGGCATAATAAAGAAACATTATAGAAGTGCGTACTACCTAGCACCTGTTTTGTTAAATTCCTGATGGCTACCCTCTATATACAAACCCTTTGTCTGATCCTCCACAAATGCAGCAGAAAGTGGGAAAGAGAAAAAACTCAACATTATCTAACATCTGTTTTTAGGAGACGGCGAGCTGCTTGGTGTTCCCTAACATCTAAGAGCTGGGAAGCAAGGATTATTCACTTTTTCCTTCCCTTTAAAAATGCTGGAAAAAAACCCATAATATGGCCTTTTGTTTTCTTGCCAGCAGCACAGCAGGAACAATCATTCCCATCTGTAGCCCCCCACTTGCCAATTTGACAGTAAAAGCTGCAATTGGCAATGTACTGTACCTAACTGCAGATACAGCTTTCTTGCTGGGGTGGTTACCTTTCATCAAGAAAGTGTTCTAATTTAAAATCCTCTTTCAACTGAAGAAAGCAATCTGTCAAGGTACCTTGAGTGGAAAGATCCTACGTTTCACTGGTTTTGAACAGGCAATACCTCCCTTTTAGGGAGGATTTATTAGTCTCGGAAGCTGCCTCCAGATCAGCCAACAGATCTGCACATCTCAACTTTATCAGACTATCTTTGATGTACCTGATCCAGGGGATACCCCCTAATCCTGAGATACCAAGGGCATATTTAAGCCCAGCTTAGTAAGTACGTAACTCAGGAGTGGCCCAAATACACCTCCAGTATGGGATTGGCCTAATAACCACCTCTGAAATTGGCATAAAACCCACATCAAGGCTGAGAAGTAGCAATAGGGTGCCAGTTGTGAGTCCTAAGAGTTGGTATCGGAAGAGGTTCTCAATAGCCAGCAATTTAGTCATGTCCTTGTGCCCCCAGTTTCAGCCCCTTAAAGGGCTGCTCCCATAACTTGTTGTTCATAAATGTAAACTATTGTAGAAACTGGAGGTAATTGGGGGCTTCCTTGTGCTCTGAGTAATGCCCCAATAGATGGCATTAATTTGAGCCTACAAGTTTCAGTATGCATAACGCAATCTAGATGTTCTGTGAGGGTCAACCTCAGATAGTCAAACGTATGTGCACGTTCCAAGGGGACCCCTGTGAGTTTAGGATTGGACCTAGTAGAATTACAAGGATTTAAAGCCATATGCTTAATTTTAGTCACATTTATCTTGAGTCCCCTCTGACAACAAAAACTCTCAAAACGGCACAGGATTTTCTAAAGGGACATAGGTAATTTCACTATTAAAAGGCTGTTTCCCGCAAACATTAAATCCAGGGAATTAATGTTGGCCAGGCAGCATTTCCATCATACTGGTACAGGAAAGAAATTAGATTGTTAGCATACAGTGTAAGAGACTTTGGGCAAGGGCACAGCTCTTCGTTACTCATCGATCCACAGAAAAAAAGGTCCGTCATATCACCTGTTGGACCACAACGCACACGGGCACAATTGTTCCTATGAATCCTTATTATAATGGCCAGCAGCTCATTAGAAACTCCCATATTAGCCAATACCTGCCAAAAGTTTGATCTGGAAACTATGTGAAATGTCAAGCACAGATTAACAAATGCAACATGGAGACGCCCACCACCCAAGACCACCGTTTTCCAAAATATTAGTTGGAGTCAGAAGACTTGGTTCACTATGCTGCTACATTCCCTGAAACCTGCCTGAAGTGGAGTCAAAATCTCTTCCTCACTCATCCACGTGTGTAGTCACTCAAGGAGTATAGTACTAATAAATTTTTGGGAACAGTCAATTAAACCTATTGGCCTATAGTTGTATGGGTCAGTGGGGAAGCCCTTCTTGAACACAGGAATTATCTCTGCCCCTGCCCATGATGTAGTTAAATATAAGGGTGAAGTGGGGACCTCACACATCTATTCCGCTTTAGTATAGATGCCCCGGAATTGTATCCTGTACGAGAGCTAGGTAGGGAGCTATCTTCAAAATTGCAGCTCTTATTTCTTGTAGTAAAATCGACATATGTTTTCCACTGCTATTAAATTTCCCACCATCTTGGTATTTATCATCTGATGGAGAGTGCGGTGGAAGACTTACGTCTCCCTTCATGGAATAGAGATTAGAAAAGTGAGCAAGCCAATCAACTGCTGGAACATGAACGACTACTGGTCGGATCTCCTCCTTGCTAGCCATTGGGAGCAAGTTCCAAAAAACAAGCTGATCCCCTTTCCTAGCTGCAGTCAGCAGATCTTCAACATTTCCTCCCTTTGTAGTCCATTTCTTTGGATTTAATTGTCTTCTTCTAGAGGTCCCTCTGGGCTTTGATAGCTCCTGTGTCCTGCTGTTTAGTTGCAGACAAAAGTGTGAGCCTGGCTTCCTTTCATGCTCTGGTGCCAAATGGATGACAACAAGCCACTTCAAATTGAACTCAAACAAAACAGAGATCATCATCTTCCGCTCTAACAAGACAGCATGGAACGACTCCTGGTGGCCCACCACCCTCAGACCACCTCCAGCACCCACCACCCACGCACGTAATCTTGGCATCATACTGGACTCATCCATCTCCATGACCCAGCAAATCAATGCCATATAATCCTCCTGTTGCAACACCCTTCGCATACTACGCAAGACTTTCAAATGGATACCCCTAGAAACAGGAAGAACAGTCACCCACGTCCTCATCAGCAGCAGACTGGACTACGGCAACGCCCTCTACGCTGGGACCACAGCCACACTTCAAAGAAAACTCCAGCAAATCCAGAACGCAGACGCATGACTCATCCTCAACCTCCCTCGCCACAAACACATATCCACCCACCTCAGAACCCTACACTGGTTGCCCATCAACAAAAGGATCATTTTCAAAGTCCTCGTCCACGCTCACAAGGCCCTCCACGACACCGGACTGGCCTACCTCAACGAACAAGTAAACTTCCACATACCTACTCGTCAGCTCCGCTCTGCCGACCTCACCCTTGCCACAGTCGCCCGCATCCAACACACCACCTCCAGCAGCAGATCTTTCTCCCACCTCGCCGCCAAGACCTGGAACTCCCTCCCCACCAACCTACGCAAGACCCAAGACCTACTAACATTCAGAAAGCACCTAAAAACATGGCTTTTTGAGCAGTAACCAGCAACTAACCCCCCAGCACCTTGAGACCCTACCGGGTGAGAAGTGTACCTAAGAAATTACTTAATTGATTGATTAATTGGTGTACCTGGATTGTGGGGTCCTTGTAGGAGGCAGGCCGGCCTATAGTGGGTAACTTGTGGTACTTACACCTTGTGCCAGGTCCAGTTATCCCTTATTAGTAGATTAGAGGCGTTCTAGCAGCTTAGGCTGATAGAGGTAGCTATAGCAGAGCAGCTTAGGCTGAACTAGAAGACATGCAAAGCTCCTACTATACCACTTATATCACTTAGCACTATATCATAAGAAAACACAATACTCAGAGTTCCTAAAAATAAAGGTACTTTATTTTAGTGACAATATGCCAAAAATATCTCAGAGAATATACTCCCTTAGGAGGTAAGTAATATACACAAAATACACACACACAAACCAAATCAGGTAAGTAAACAGTTAGAAAAGTAGTGCAAACACTGTAGAACATAATAGAATGCAATAGGAGAAAATAGGCCTAGGGGCAACACAAACCATATACTCCCAAAGTGGAATGCAAACCACGAATGGACCCCAGGCCTAGTGTAGTGTGTAGAGGGTCTCTGGGAGTGTAAGAAAGCACTAAGGGTGTCCAAGATACCCCACCACAAGACCCTGAAAAGTAGGAGTAAAGTTACCCGACTACCCCAGAAAGACAGTAAAGTCGAGGTAGGGGATTCTGCAAGGACAACAACTGACTGAAAAGCAATGAAGTTGGATTCCTGGAACTGAGGACCTGCAAAGGAAGGGGACCAAGTCCAAGAGTCATGCAAGTGTCCGGGGGGCAGGAGCCCACTAAACCCCAAATGAAGGTGCAAAAGGGCTGCCTCTGGGTGGAAGAAGCCGAAGATTCTGCATCAACGGAAGGTGCCAGGAACTTCTCCTTCACTCAGAAGATGTCCCACGGCGTGCTGGAGGATGCAGATATATTTCCACACAGAAAGACCGCAAAAAAGCTTTGCTAGCTGCAAGAGTAGTGGTTGAAGGTTTTGGGTGCTGCCAGGGCCCAGGAAGGACCACGAGATCGCCCCTTGAAGGAGGAGACAGAGGGGGTGCTCTGCAGCACAGAGAGCGCACGCAGAAGCAGACAGCACCCGCAGAAGCACCTAAACAGGCATTGAGAAGATCTGAGCACGATGGTCGACTCAGCACAACAAAAGGGAGTCCCACAAAGTCGGAGTCCAACTCAGCGAGTTGGGCAATGGAGGACGAGGTGCTGTCCATTTTGCCCTCACACCTTTGCATCCAAGATGGGAGAGGTCTCGGACACACTGGAGGAGCTCTGGGCACCTCCCCTGGGAGGTGCTGGTCAGGGGAGTGGTCACTCCCATTTCCTTTCTCCAGTTTCACACCAGAGCAGGGAGGGGGGATCCCTGAGCTGGTGTAGACTGGCTTATGCAAGGAGGGCACCATCTGTGCCTTTCAAAGCATTTCCAGAGGCCATGAGAGGCTACTCCTCCCAGGCCCTTCACTCCTATTTCAAAAGGGAGAGGGTGTAACACCCTCTCTCAGAGGAAATCCTTTGTTCTGCCTTTCAGGGACCAGGCTGCCCAGTCCCCAGGGGGGCAGAAACCTGTCTGATGGTTGACAGCAGCGTCAGCTGCAATGAAAACCCGGGGAAGTTAGTTTGGCAGTACCCGGGCTCTATTCTGGAGATCCGGGGATGCACGGAATTGTCCCCCCAATACCTGAATGATATTGGGTGACAATTCCATGATCCTAGACATGTGACATGGCCATGTTAGGAGTTACCATTGTGAAGCTACATATAGGTATTGACCTATATGGAGTGCACACTCGTAATGGTGTCCCCGCACTTACAAAGTCTGGGGAATTTGCCCTGAACAATGTGGGGGCACCTTGGCTAGTGCCAGGGTGCCCACACACTAAGTAACTTTGCACCTAACCTTCACTAAGTGAGGGTTAGATATATAGGTGACGTATAAGTTACTTAAGTGCAGTGTAAAATGGCTGTGAAATAACGTGGACGTTATTTCACTCAGGCTGTAGTGGCAGTCCTGTATAAGAATTGTCTGAGCTCCCTATGGGTGGCAAAAGAAATGCTGCCGCCCATAGGGATCTCCTGAAACCCAAATACCCTGGGTTCCTAGGTACCATATACTCGGGAATTCTAAGGGTGTTCCAGTGTGCCAATCAGAAATTGTGAAATTAGTCACTAGCCTGCAGTGACAATTGTAAAAGCAAAGAGAGCATAAACACTGAGGTTCTGATTAGCAGAGCCTCAGTGATACAGTTAGGCACCACACAGGAAACACATACAGGGCATACTTTATGAGCACTGGGGTCTTGGCTAGAAGGATCCTAGTGACACATAGGCAAAAACAAACATAAATACAGTAAAAATGGGGGGTAACATGCCAGGCAAGATGGTACTTTCCTACACCCCCCCAAACGAGGGAAAATAAGGCTAATCTTGCCCAGATGAGTTTTCATTGTCTACGTGGAAATATCTGGAGAGTCCATCTGCATTGGAGTGGGTACTCCCAGGTCTATGTTCCACTGTATAGTCCATTCCCTGTAGGGATATGGACCACCTCAACAATTTAGGGTTTTCACCTTTCATTTGGTTTTGCCAAAGTAGAGGTTTGTGGTCTGTCTGAACAATAAAGTGAGTACCAAACAGGTATGGTCACAACTTTTTCAGTGCCCAGAACCCAGCAAAGGCCTCCCTCTCTATGGCAGACCAACGCTTTTCTCTAGGGGTCAACCTTCTGCTGATAAAAGCAACAGGTTGATCCTCGCTCTCAGTATTAAGCTGTGATAGCACTGCCCCAACCACCAATTCAGAAGCATCAGTTTGGACTGTGAACTTTTTGGAGTAGCAAGGGCACATGGCCTGTTTAAGCTCATCAAACGCTTTTTGACATCTAGCTGTCCACAATACCTTTTTAGGCATCTTTTTACTAGTGAGGTCATTAAGAGGAGCTACAATGGGGCCATAATTCTTAATAAACCTCCTAAAGTACCCTGTGAGGTCTAAAAATCCTCACACCTGGGTTTGAGTTATAGGGGGAGCCCATTCCATAATGGACTGGATCTTCCCCTGCAGTGGTGCAATCTGTTCCCCACCTTCCGGGTGGCCCAGATAAACCACTTTCCCCAGCCCTATTTGGCACTTTGAGGCCTTGATAGTGAGGCCTGCTTTTGCAGAACCTCCAAAACTTTCCACAGGTTGGCCAGGTGATCGTCCAGGTGGAGCTAAAGACAGCTATATCATCCAGATATGCTGCACTAAAAGCTTCCAACCCTTGCAGGACTGTGTTCACCAACCTTTGAAAAGTGGCAGGTGCATTCTCCAGACCAAAGGGCATCACAGTGAATTGATAGTGCCCTCCAATGGTTGAGAAGGCAGTTTTAGGTTTTGCATCTTCTGATAACTTAATCTGCCAATACCCTGCAGTTAAGTCAAAAGTGCTCAGATACTTGGCAGAAGCCAGTGTATCAATCAGCTCATCTGATCTGGGTATAGGGTGAGTATCTGTCTTGGTTATTTGGTTGAGCCCTCTATAGTGAACACAAAACCTCATCTCTCTTATTCCATCCGTACTGTGAGGTTTTGGAACCAGCACCACTGTGCTAGCCCATGGGCATTCTGAAGGCTCAATCACTCCTAAGTCTAACATTTTCTGAACCTCTTCTTTAATGCAGTCCCTGACCTGGTCAAGCTGCCTATAAATCTTACTTTTGACAAGTAAACTGTCTCCAATGTTGATTGTATGTTCACACCAAGTAGTGGTACCTGGTATCAGTGAGAAGAGTTCAGAAAACTGACTTAAAAGATTTACACAATTATCTTTCTGCTCAGCAGTAAGACAATTTGCCAGTACTACTCCCTCCACTAAGCCATCAGCTTCAGTGGTGGAGAAGAGATCAGGGAGAGGGTCACTCTTTTCTTCCTGTCCCTCATCAGTTGCCATGAGCAGGGTGAGATCAGCCCTGTCATAGTAGGGTTTCAGGAGGTTTCAGGAGTCCCTCAGGGGAATCGTGGCCGTGCCAAGGTCTAACAAGTAGGTAACCTCACCCTTTTTCTCAAAAATGAGATGGGGTCCGCTCCATTTGTCCTGGAGTGCTCTGGGGGCCACAGGCTCCAATACTCACACCTTCTGTCCTGGGTGGTACTGAGTCAGGACAGCTTTCTGGTCATGCCATTGCTTTTGCAGCTCCTGGCTGGCCTGGGAGTTTTTACTGGCCTTTTTCATGTACTCAGCCATTCGTGATCTTAGGCCAAGTACAGAATCCACAATGTCCTGTTTAGGAGCTTTTAAAGGTTGTTCCCAACCCTCCTTAACAAGAGCAAGGGGACCTCTCACAGGGTGCCCAAAGACCCAAAGAGGAGTTCAAAGGGGCTAAAGCCCACTCCTTTTTGGGGTACCTCCCTGTAAGCAAAAAGGAGGCAAGGTAACAGGACATCCCATCTCCTTCTGAGTGTTTCAGGGAGTCCCATTATCCTACCTTTGAGGGTTTTATTAAACCTCTCAACCAGACCATTTGTTTGTGCATGATAAGGAGTAGTGAACTTGGAAGTTACACCACAGTCCTTCCACATTGTTTTGAGGTATGCAGACATGAAGTTACTACCTATGTCTGACCCACTTCCTTAGGGAAGCCCACTCTGGAAAAGATTCCCAGGAGGGTCTTTGCCACTGCAGGAGCTGTAGTGGTGCTTAAGGGGATGGCTTCAGGGTACCTAGTGGCATGATCCACTACCACCAGGATAAACCTATTGCCTGAAGCTGTTGGAGGGTCAAGGGGGCCTACTATGTCAAACGCTACCCTTTCAAAGGGCACCCCAACCACAGGAAGTGGAATTAAGGGGGCCTTTGGAGTGCCACCAGTCTTGCCACTGGCTTGGCAGGTCACACAAGAGCGACAAAACTCTTTAGTGTCCTCTGACATATGAGGCCAGTGAAACAGGGGAACAATCATGTCCCAAGTTTACTTTGGTCCAAAAGCCCAGCCAAGGGAATGTCATGTGCCAAGGTAAGAATAAACTCTCTGTATTGCAAGGGAATGACCAATCTCCTTGCAGCTCCAGGGTTAGGGTCTCTTGACTCAGTATACAAGAGGTTATCTTCCCAAAACACCTTATGGCTATCACTGACATCCCCATTCTGCTGTTTGACAACTTGCTGTCTCAAACCCTCTAGTGTGGGACAGGTCTGCTGTGCCACACTCAGCTCTTCCCTAGCAGGCCCCCCTGCACCCAAAAGCTCAGCAGTGTCTGCTGCCAGCTCGTCTGGTGAAGGTTCAGCACAGGGAGAGGATTCCTCTTCCTCAAAAGGGGAATCTTCTGGAGAGGGAGGGATAGTGGGCAGGGATTTACCCTTCCTACCTCTAGCTTTTGGGAGCACTTGGTCCATTGTTCCAGGATCCAAGTTTCCCTGACTTGTTTGCTTTTTGGCCTGAGCCCTGGTTAAAGCAAAAATATGCCCGGGGGTGGGGGGGCAGAAACCTGTCTGAGGATTGGCAGCAGCGGTAGCTGCAGAGAAAACCCAGGGAAGTTAGTTTGCCAGTACCCGGGCTCTATGCTGGAGACCCGGGAACGCATGGAATTGTCACCCCCAATACTAGAATGGTATTGGGGTGACAATTTCATGATCCTAGACATGTTACATGGCCATGTTCGGAGTTACCATTGTGAAGCTACACATAGGTACTGACCTATATGTAGTGCATGCGTGTAATGGTGTCCCCGCACTCACAAAGTCTGGGGAATTTGCCCTGAACAATGTGGGGGCACCTTGGCTAGTGCTAGGGTGCCCACACACTATGTAACTCTCACCTAACCATCACTAAGTGAGGGTTAGACATATAGTTGACTTATAAGTCACTTAATTGCAGTGTAAAATGGCTGTGAAATAACGTGGACGTTATTTCACTCAGGCTGCAGTGGCAGTCCTGTTTAAGAATTGTCTGAGATCCTTGTGGGTGGCAAAAGAAATGCTGCAGCCCATAGGGATCTCCTGGAACCCCAATACCCTGGATACCTAGGTACCATATACTCGGGAATTATAAGGGTGTTCCAGTGTGCCATTCAGAATTGGTAAAATTAGTCACTAGCCTGCAGTGACAATTTTAAAAGCAGAGAGAGCATAAACACTGAGGTTCTGGTTAGCAGAGCCTCAGTGATACAGTTAGGCACCACACAGGGAACACTTACAGGGCATACTTTATGAGCACTGGGGTCCTGGCTAGCAGGATCCCAGTGACACATAGGAAAAAACAAACATATATACAATAAAAATAGGGGTAACATGCCAGGCAAGATGGAACTTTCCTACAGTCCTCCACCTGCAAGCCCCTTTTGTAGGCACACAAAACAATTCCTTTAATCTTGCAACATGTTGTTGTGAATAGTGCTCACCTTTTCCCCGCAGACCCGCTGCTCAGGCCCCCCGTAAAAGGAAGTCCTTGATACCATCCACAACTGCAGTATAGATTTTCCCTAGCTGCTCCTGCGCATTAGCCTGGGTAGCCCACCTCACTCTACTCATGTGTGCTAGCCACTTGCAATCTACAGCCAAAAGGTTCTCAAGGACTGGCCCTCACATGAAAGACAGGAATTTGTACCTCAAGGTCCTGAGCGATATGGTCACTTTCATATCGAGGGGCAACAGCATTATCAATCAGGAAGGGCAGAGCCCTTACATCTACCAGAATGAAGTCAGTAAGATAGGTACCAGAGGCACGGATGAAGGTATGCTTCGCCTCGCTGTCAGACTTTTTTCTACCATTCCCTGCTTGCAATCCCTCATTCATAGCAAAGGAGTTGGTTTGTAGTGCCAAAGGGACCATCCTTTTATAGGGGTGATTGACAGCTTGGGGATATGCAAAACAATGTCCTTCTCCTGGTAAGAGCTACTGTTCAGCCATATAAGGGTTCAAACTGGCAGTTGAAATCCCGCCCACAAACTTAAAAGCTTTTCCGGGGGCTGAGCCTATATGCACGTTCAACAACTCTATGATGTGGGAGTTACAGTTATTTCCACCTGCCCTCAAATACACATTGTAGAAATAAACTGTTGGAGTTGATGTAGCCAGTGAAACACATAAAATGTCTGGCAAGGATACTGGGATTTCTTGAAGCTTACTAGTTAAGGCAGTGCTTACCCATGTTGCTAGCCCTCCTGAAGGTCTGCCTTCCCTTTAAATACCACCCCTTGACTAGTTACCATATCCTACTCAATGCAGAGGTTTGGTAGACCAGATTTCCTCGAAGAGACAGATAAGATGTGTGCCTACAAACCTTACCCAATCAGGAATATCGAGTTTGGCTGCTAGCCCTGCTACATTCCAGGACACCATTTTGGTGCAGTAGGCAGACATTTTGTTAGTACCTCCCCTTGATAACCCTATCTTATTAAAGGCTCTACACAATCAAAGTGAAGGGCTGATAGTATGGGGGTTGCTATACAGTTGCAGTCATAAACCATCCCCTGTCCATGGGCACTTTGGTGATGTAGCTTTATTTCACTTTAGGGTGTCTAAGCATCCGATTGCACCACCTCTAAAGGCACAGATAATTTGAGGCCCTACAGCAAGGCATCCCTGAGACCCATTAGGCTCTGCCATAAAGAGGTGGCAAGTTTATCACTGGTTGTGTCTGTATGGCAAGGGGGACATTTGATGCCAATTGCAACATCCCCCTGGGCACATCTTTGCTGGTCTTTGGAGGCCCTTTGGTCACTGGCCCTCCAGCAGAATTTGAAAGGCAGGTGTCTCCTACCTGTTATACATGCAGGGTAAAGCATCACTGTCAACAGGGCCTATGGTCACAGATGGTGATGAAGTAGAATGTTCGGGAACCTGTTCAATATGCTGGTAACATGTGAGTACCACTGCACCCTCCAGGGTGGCGCTCAGTGGTTGAGGTGATAGACTCTGCTATGAGTTGATAACATAAAGTCCCTTTTTGATGGCCTCTGACTGTACCACTAGTGGAGAAAGCTTAATTTGTTCCAGGTCAGGAACTTTCACCAGGCAGAGCTCCATAGGTATGTTGCCCACTGAGGCTTGGGCACAGACTCCTCCAGACAAGGTGCAGTGGTTTCCAACGGGTCAGAAACCACAGAGGTTTTTTTTTTTACTTTGGCGTTGGATTAAACAGTTGGTACCACAAGGTTTTAGCAGATCTTGTGGCCCGATCAATATCTTTAAAGCGTGCCCCAGCCACATCAGGAGCAAGGAGTAAAACCTTAGTGTTACCTTGGCTACCTCTCAGACCAGTATACTCACTTATATGAGTAGTGCAGGTGGGGTTTGTGGGAAAATTGGGCTGATTGCAGAAGCCCCCTTACTTTGTGCCAACTGCTAAACAGTCCCAGGGCCTGTGCTCTAATTAACATGTTATATGCAAATAAGGCTAATTATAGTTGGCTGTCCCAACCTACCTCTAACTCCCTAGTATATGGCAGGGCATGTAGGTTTATGGGCCCCAGCATAGGTAACACACCCATAGGTGCACTGCTGTGGTACTCAGTGTCATTTTCAAAGCAGGCTTGCCTTGCTGGCTGCTTTAAGTTAACGTTACCCCCAAATTTGACTTTGAACTTCAAAGTACTTTCAAAGTCCTAAGCTACCCTATTTGTACATATAGGTCAGCCATAAGGTATGCCCTAAGAGCCCCAGAGTTGGCTGCAGTATAACTATAAGCTGGGACTTTATAAAATATGTTTTATTAGCCCTGAAGAGGGAAAATAGCCCAATTAGTTTTTTCCTTTTGTAGCTAATGGGCTCCATAGGCTAACATGGAGAGTCTTTATTTTAAAATAATAACGTTTTATCTTCCATACGAAGGTGCTAAATATAGCAAGCTTTATATCAAATCAACAGTTATAATAAATCCAACAGCTTTCCGCTGTTGAATTTAATAAAACTTGAACAGTAAAAGAGTTCTAGAACTCTTGCTAAAAGTTACCAACTTCAGCCCTGTAGTACCCTTTCTCTGATTAGTCAGCTTCTGGCAGCCTGAGCCAAGCTGCCTTGATGAGGTGCAAAGTGGCCTGGGCTAAAACAAAGGAACCATGGTAGGAGGAGATCCGGCTCAGCAGATGGAAAAACATGATGGGGGAGAGCAGCCAAACTGGACTTCAAAGGACACCAACTGTACCTCCTCTATTTCATGCAGTCCCAGACAAACAAGTGCCCCCTGATTAGATTAAGACAGGGCTGGAAAGGGGTGTGTTAAGGGAACCTTAGCCACACCAGTAAAATTTAATGTTTGCCATATTGGCTTGTGGAGGAATGTTTCCCCCTTGGATTGATTTTTGCCACACTTCCTAGGAAGTGATCACTCAAGAGGGTAGTGGCCTGCAAATGATTGGACAGGAGCACCCCTCTGCTTGCCACCCTAGGAGGAAGGATAAATATGGCAGAGCTGCTCCACACTTCAGATCCCTACTAGAACAACACAAGAAGAGAGAATACACTACTGGACCACTGGCCTGCACCTGCACACTACACTGAGAAGGACTGCACCAGCTGGGAGTGACCCCTGACCTGCTTTTAGGGTCTGGGCTCACCCCTCACACCCCACAGATCCTCCAGTCAGTGCCCATGCCTTCCACCCTGCCTTTGCTGCTGCCTCGAGTTTGAGGCCCTCCACCACCCGTAGGCAAGTAAGTGCTGTGAGTGTGTTTTCTTACCGCTCATATCCTTTTTTTAAAATATTGCCATTCTGTGTTGTTCTGTATTTTTCTGTGCATTTTAGCATTCTTTCTGCCTGCTCTGCTTTGCACCTACCTTCCCGCCCATTTTTGGCTCTTCTGAGCCGTTCGTTCCCGCCGCTGCTTCCCTGCTGCCCCGCTAACCTCATGCCCCCATTTGCCCTCACCTCCCGCCTCCCAGCTGCTCCTCCCTCATACCTCCCCTTCCTAATGGCGCCCCCTGCGCAGTACTTGGAGTGACCCCTGACCTTCTTTTAAGGTCTGGGCTCGCCCCTCACGCGGGGCAGCTCCTCCAGTCTGTGTCCGTGCCTTCCACACAGCCCTCACTGCTGCTGCGAGTTCGAAGCCCTCCACCACCCACAGGCACCGCCTGCCCCTCCTCCCTGCTGTCTAGTGGGGTCCGTAAGTGCTGTGAATGTGTTTTGTTACCGCTTGTATCCTTTTTTAAAAATATTGCCATTCTGTGTTTTTCTATATTTTTCTGTGAATTTTAGCCATCTTTCTGCTTGCTCTGCTTTGCGCCACCCTTCATGCCCGTTTTTAGCTCTTCTGAGCCGTTCGTTCCTGACCCTGTGTTCCTGCGCCCCATTCGCCCTCACCTCCTGCCTCCCAGCTGCTCCCCACTCCCACCTCCCCTTCTTAATGGCGGCCACTGCGAGATGCTCAGATTCACCCCTGACCTTCTTTTAAGGTCTGGGCTTGCCCCTCACGCTGCGCAGCTACGCAGTGCTCAGAGTGACCGCTGACCTGCTTTTAGGGTCTGGGATGACCCCTCACTCCGCACAGCTCCTCCAGTCTGTGCCCATGCCTTCCACCCTGCCTTCGTGGCTGCCGCAAGTTCAAGGCCCTCCACCACCTGCAGGCACCCGCCTGTGCCTCATCCCTGGTGTCTAGCGGGGTCTGTAAGTGCTGTGAGTGTGTTTTATTACCGCTCGTATCCTTTTTTAAAATATTGCCATTCTGTGTTTTTCTGTATTTTTCTGTGCACTTTAGTCTTCTTTCCGCTTGCTCTGCTTTGCGCCCCTCTTCCCGCCTGTTTTCAGCTCTTCTGAGCCGTTCGTTCCTGCCACTGCGTCCCTGCAGCCCTGCCCCCCTCATGCCCCATTTTGCCCTCACCTCCCGCCTTCCAACTGCTCCTCCCTCCCACCTCACCTTCTTAATGGCGCCCGCTGCGTGGTGCTCGGAGTGACCCCTGACCTGCTTTTAGGGTCTGGGCTCGCTCCTCACACCACACAGCTCCTCCAGTCTGTGCCTTTGCCTTCCACCCTTCCCTTGTTGCTGCCATGAGTTTGAGGCCCTCCACCACCTGCAGGCACCCACCTGCGCCTCATCCCTGGTGTCTAGTGGGGTCATTCAGTGCTGTGAGTGTGTTTTGTTACCGCTCGTATCCTTTTTTTTAAATATTGCCATTCTGTGTTTTTCTGTATTTTCTGTGTGTTTTAGCATTCTTTCTGCTTGCTCTGCTTTGCGCCCCTCTTCCTGCCTATTTTCGGCCCTTCTGAGCCATTCGTTCCGGCTGCTGCATCCCTGCGGGCCCGCCTCGCTCACGCCCTCACTCGTCCTCACCTCCTGCCTCCCAGCTGCTCCTCCCTCAGACCTCCCCTTCCTCATGGCGGCTGCTGCGCGGTGGTCAGAGTGAGCCCTGACCTGCTTTTAGGGTCTGGGCTCGCCCCTCACACTGCGTAGCTCCTCCAGTCTGTGCCCGTGCCTTCCACCCTGCCTTCGCTGCTTACGCAAGTTCAAGGCCCTCCACCACCTGCAGGCACCCGCCTGCGCCTCATCCCTGGTGTTTAGTGGGGTCTGTAAGTGCTGTGAGTGTGTTTTATTACCGCTGGTATCCTTTTTTACAAATATTGCCATTCTGTGTTTTTCTGTATTTTTCTGTGCGTTTTAGCCTTCTTTCCGCTTGCTCTGCTTTGCGCCCCCCCTTCCTGCCCATTTTAGGCTCTTCTGAGCAGTTCATTCCAGCAGCTGCATCCATGCAGCCAACCCCCCTTGCACCTCCATTCGCCCTCATCTCCCGCTTTTCAGCTGATCCTCCCTCCTACCTCCCCTTCTTAATGGTGGCCGCTGCGTGGTGCTTGAGTGACCGCTGACCTGCTTTTAGGGTCTGGGCTCACCCCTCACGCCACGCAGCTCCTCCAATATGTGGCTGTCCCTTCTACCTTGCCCTCGCTGCTGCCGCGAGTTCAAGGCCCTCTACCACCCGCAGGCACCTGCCTGCGCCTCAACCCTGGTGTCTAGGCGTAAGTGCTTTGAGTGTGTTTTGTTACCGCTCGTATCCTTTTTTAAAAAATATTGCCATTGTGTATTTTTCTGTATTTTTCTATGGGTTTTAGCCTTCTTTCCGCTTGCTCTGCTTTGCGCCTCCCCTTCCTTTCTGTTTTCGGTTCTTCTGAGTAGTTTCTTCACACCGCTGCGTCCCTGAGGCAAACCCATGAACCCTTCTCCTGTCAGATGTGCAGCTTCATCTGCATCCAAGCACCACAGCAGCTACACCCACAACCATCTCAGGTGCATCCTCCACAACACCCGCTCCACCCACAAGCACGCCGTCAAACTCTGGGACCTACTCACCTCAGCCTCCCCAGACATCGCCTTCCTCATTGAAACCTGGATGAACCCCTCCTCAGAATCTGACATTGCCATAGGCATTCCTGAAAGCTATAAGATTACCCACAGAGACTGCACCAACAAACCGGGAGGAGGAATCGCCACAGTCCACAGGAGCACCATCAGGATATCAACCAACACCAATGACACCATCGATGCAGTCCAACACTTACACTTCCAGATTCACATCAACGCCAACACCACTTTCAGAGGAATGCTTGTCTACAAGCCCCCAGGCCCCCGACCACAGTTCTGTGACGCCATCGCTGACACAATCTGCGCCCTCTCCTCTACGGACTACATGCTCCTCGGCAATCGGAATTTTCACCTAGAGAACGACAGCAACTCTTCAGCCTTGATCGACAACCTTGCCAACCTGGGTCTCAAACAACTCGTCACGACACGCACCCACTCAGCCGACTACACGCTCGACCCCTTCTTCTCCGCTACCAGCCACATCACCCCCTTACCCATACCACCAAACTCCACTGGACCGACCACTGCTGTGTCCACTTCACCTTCCAGAAAACCCACTGCTCACCACCACCCATAAGAGATCCCTCGCCATAGCTGAAACAAGATCTCGGAAGACCAGCTGATCTCCACCCTCTCCTGTGCCCCACCACCCAGCACCAGCGACCCCAACACTGCCACCCTCAACCTCAAACAGTGGTTAGACGACTGGTCCAACAGCCTTGCCCCACTCAGGAAACCACCCAACAACCCCACCAGCACGAAAGCACTCTGGTTCACCGCCGACCTTCTGAGAAGTGCGCCACGAACAAACAGAGCAACCACGCTGCCCTCAAGACAGCCATCCGCAAGCATCACCAGCTCATCCGGACTACCAAAAGATCCTTCTACAAAGACCGAATCAAAAACAACGAGCACGACAGCAAAGAGCTCTTCAGCATCATCAAAGAACTCGCCAACCCCAAATCCTGCTCCATCGACCTCCCTCCTCCCAAGACCTTTGTGACTTCCTCGTGAACTTTTTTCACTGCAAAATCACGAACATCCACATCAGCTTAGCCTCCCTGATCCCCATGACCACCGTGGCCATCACTAACCCCAATGCACCCAGCCACACTAACCTCCTGAGCACCTGGATCCAAACCAACTACGAGGACACCACCAAGACTATGAGCACCATACTCTCCGGATCACCCTTCGAACCCTGTCCTCACTGTGTCTTCAACAAAGCCAGCCAAATCATCGCTCCCCAACTATGTGCTATCATCAACAGTTTCTTCGAGACCGCCACCTTCCCGGAGAGCTGGAAACACGCCAAAGTCAATGCCCTGCTCAAAAAACCCAAGGCAGACCTCAAGAACTACCGGCCCATCTCCCTCCTTCCCTTCCCAGTGAAGGTCATCGAGAGAGTCAACAGCCAACTGGCCTGCTTCCTGGAGGACAACAGCACGCTACACAGCTCCCAATCCAGCTTCCGCAAGAACCACAGCACTGAGACCGCTCTCATCGCCACAACCGATGACCTCAGGATCATGCTCGACAAAGGCGAAACAGCTGCCCTCATCCTCCTTGACTTCTCAGCAGCCTTTGACACCGTCTGTCATCACACCCTCTGCGCACGCCTCCACGATGCCAGGATCCGCCACAAGGTCCTGGAGTGGATCACATCCTTCCTCTCCGGTACAACTCAGAAAGTCCGCCTCCCTCCGTTCCTGTAAAAAAACAGCAAGACCATTTGTGGAGTCCCCTAAGGATCCTCTCTCAGCCCAACCCTCTTTAAAATCTACATGGTGCCGCTCGCCAACATCGTCCGATCTCACAGCCTCAACATCGTCTCCTAAGCGGATGATACCCAACTGATCCTCTCACTCACCAAGGACCCCGCCACCGCTAAGATCAATCTCCACAACGGACTACATGTCATCGCCAACTGGATGGAGATGAGCTGCCTCAAATTGAACTCGGATAAGACTGAGACCCTCATCCTCGGCTCCAACTGCTCCACATGAGACGACTCCTGGTGGCCAGCCACCCTAAGAACCGCAGCAACTCCCACCACCCACGCATGCAACCTTGGCTTTATCCTATACTCATCTCTCACCTTGACCCAGCAAGTCAACGCCCTGTCGTCCTCATGTTTCAACACCCTCCACATGCTTCGCAAGACATTCAGATGGATCCCCATTGAAACCAGAAGAACGGTCACCCACGCCCTCATCAGCAGCAGACTGGACTATGGCAATGCAGGAACAACTGCCAAGCTCCAGAGGAAACTTCAACGTATTCAGAACGCCTCAGCATGCCTCATCCTCAACATCTCACGCCACAAACACATCTCAGCTCACCTCAGAGACCTACACTGGCTCCCCGTCAACAAGAGGATCACCTTCAGACTAATCATCCATGCTCACAAGGCTCTCCACGACGCAGGCCCTGCCTACCTCTACGAGCGTCTCAGCTTCCACGCACCCCCGCCAGCTCCGCTCTGCCAACCTCACCCTCGCCACTGTCCCCTGCATCCATCGTACCACAGCCGGCGGCAGATCCTTCTCCCACCTTGCTGCCAAAACCTGGAACTCCCTCCCCATCGACCTACGTCTGACCCAGGACCTACTGACCTTCAGGAAATGACTCAAGACCTGGCTATTCAAGTAGCAGCATCCTTCCCCACCCCCCCAGCGCTTTGAGACCCTAACGGGTAAATAGCACGCTTAACAAGTGATTGATTGATTGAGTTGCACTCTTTGGGCTTCAACAAGAAAAGGACTTTGTCTGGCTTCTACTACTCCAAGAAGGGAGTCTCTGTAAGGTACAGGTAGAAGAGAGCTGACCAGAGTCCCCTGCATCAATCCCTGCAAAAATAGACCAGTTGACCATTGGTCATTTAAGGATTTGAACCAGGTGCATTCTGGGAGATAGAGTCCTAACCCCCAAGGGGCAACTCAGAGCTTCTGGAACCTTGAGGTGAATTGTGGGCACCTGAAGGACCTTAAAAGTACTTCACGAATAAGATCCATAGTTTTAGAGATATTGGGAGCAACTGTGGAAAAAAAGCTCCATAATTGGACTGACCTGAGGTCATGAGTCAATCCAGTCAACGTTGACTGCGACCCGGCCTGACGTAACCCCTTGGGTGTCCTGGACGTAATGGTTATGTCCTGAGCAGCACCGCTCGAGTGCCCAGGATGCAACCATTATGTCCAGATAGGGGCCCACAGGGGAAGCACTGGCATTCCCCCAAGGTGCCTGTGCCTGGCACCCCACTCCCATAACCCCCCTGTGGTGTCTGATGACATCAGCGCATGATTGCGCGCTTACCTCATCAGATGCTGCATCCACCACGCTGGAAGCTCAGCTTCCAGCACAGATCGGAGGAGAAATGCAAACGCATTTCTCCTTTGATCACGTGGAGGGGGCGAGAGAGGCATGAAAGGAGAGGAAAGGCCCTTCCTCTCCTTTCACGTCTCTCTCTGCATTTCTGCTGCCTGATCGCATAAATGCCCACAAGACACCAGGGAGTTTGTTTTTTTGTTATTGAATAAGAGGCACGGCCCCTTGGGCAAAGGCTGCTGCCAAGGGGGGCAGATTATTTTTAGACCATTTGTGCCCCTCTGGGGGCAGATCGGCCTATTTTTATTAGGCCAATCTGTCCCCAGGGGGGAGAAACCACTAGACACCAGGGAATTTTTGTTTTTTATTTATGTTTATGAACCCCTGGGGCAGATCAGAATATTATAATGAGGCAGATTTGCCCCAGGGGGGCAAGACCCCCTAGACACCAGGGATATATATATTTTTTAGGTGTACTTTTTTCTTTTATATATACGGGGCAAATTATCTTTAGTACATTTCTGCCCCACTTGGGGTCAGATCAGCCTATTTTTATTAAACCAATCTGGCCCCAAGGGGGGCAGAAACCCCTAGACACCATTGATTTTTTTTTGTCAGTTTCACATGCGACCCCTTAGGCAAGGGTCTCTCCCTTGGGGGGGGGCACATTTGTTGTAGGCCATTTCTCCCCCCCCTTGGGGCATATCGGCCTATTGAAATTAGGCTGATCTGCCACCGGGGGTGGGCAGAAAACCCTAGACACCACAGATTATTTTTTTGTTTATTTTATTTTTTATATATGTGGGGAGCTACCCCCTAGGCAAGGGTCTCTCCCCTGGGGAGAATATTGTCTTTAGACCATTTCTGCCCCCCTTGGGGGCAGATCAGCCTATTTTTTATTAGGCCGATCTGCCCACCTTGGAGGCAGAAACCACTAGGCACCAGTGATTTTTTTTTGTGCCAATTTCATGCAATGGGGAGTGACCCCTTAGGCAAGGGCCCCTCCCCGGGGGGGGGGGACACATTTATTTTAGGCCATTTCTGCTCCCCTTGGGGGCAGAAACCACTTTGGCACCAGGGATTGGTGTGTGTATGGGCGTGTGTTTTGTTTGGGGGGGCAGCCCCTTGTGCAAGGGTCGCTCCCCATGGGGGCACATTACTGTGGGCCATATCTGCCCCCCTTGGGGGCAGGTCAGCCTATTTTTGGAAGACCCATCAGAAAGCCCACCAGAATCCAAAATAGGAGTGTGTAGGTATGGCTATACCCCCACCACAAATAAATGGGGCCAAAGTTGTTCTGCTCACAATTACCCCCGATCCACACCCCGGGTGGGCAGAAAGTCTACTAGATGCCAGGGAATAAAAAAATTAAAAAAATTGTGGGGTGGTGGCTACCAACCAGTATGGGCCTGGTTATGCCTTCACCCCCACTGAAGGGGGTAACAGTCTTTCAGCTCTCCCCCCACACACTAAAACATCTTATCCCACGGTAAGCAATAGGACATTTGATTATTTTAGGTTTTGGTTTTACATTAGGGACATGAGAGCTTGGTTAACTCTCAAAATTGTCCCACTTGGAAAAATCTACAAGACCTAGACACATCTTAAAACTAAACATCTGGGTGATTCTAGGGTGTTGTGCTTCACATGCGCCCCGCACCATTTTGTTACCCACAATGCCCTGCAAACCTCCAACTTTGTGGAAAATCACACATTTTTTTCACATTTTTGTTATGCAACTTTCCGAAATCTGCAGGAACCCACAAAATTCCTACCACCCAGCATTGTTTCATCTATACCGATAACAATTCTGCTGCACTTGTCAGCCTACAAATGTTTTTTTTTCAAACTGCCTTTTTGGACCCACTTTGATTCCCCCTCAATTTAGACATGTTTTTGGCTCTTCCCTGTCACAAACACTTGGACCTACCCACACAAGTGGTGAGGTACCATTTTTATAGGGAGACTTGGGGGAACACATGGTGGAAGAAAATTTGTGGCTTTTTCCAGATTCCAGAACTTTCTGTCACCGAAAAGTGAGGAAAAAGTGGCTAAATTGTGATGTTTGCAAAGGATTCTGGGTAACAGAACCTGGTCAGAGTCCCACAAGTCACCCCATCCTGGATTCCGCTAGGTATACAGTTTTCAAAAATGCACAGCTAGGCGCTTTGCAAAAAACAGGTCTGTTTTCTTTGGGAGAATGTGATGTGTCCACATTGTGTTTTGGGGCATTTCCTGTCGCAGGCGCTAGTCCTATCCACACAAGTGAGGAACCATTTTTATTGGGAGACTTTGGGGAACGCTGAGTGGAAAGAAATATGTGGCTCCTCTCAGATTCCAGAACTTTCTGTCACCGAAATGTGAGGAAAAGTGTTTTTTGGCTGCATTTTTTTCAGGTTTGCAAAGGATTCTGGGTAACAGGACCTGGTGAGAGTCCCATACGTCACCCCATCCTGGATTCCCCTAGGTGCCTAGTTTTCAGAAATGAGCAGATACCTATTTTTCAATCTTTATATTTCAGCAAATGAATTGCTTTGTACCTGGTATAGAATGAAAACCCAGTGCAAGGTGCATTTCATTTATTGGCTCTGGGTACCTAGGTTCTTGATGAACCTACACACCCTATATATCCCTGCAACCAGAAGAGTCCAGCAGACGTAACGGTATATTGCTTTCAAAACTCTGACATTGCAGGGAAAAGTTACAGAGTAAAACATTGAGAAAAATTGCTGTTTTTCGTACCTAAATTTCAATATTTTTTTATTTCAGCTGTTATTTTTAGTAGGAAAACCTTGAAGGTTCTATACAAATTACCCCTTGCTGATTTCAGCATTTTGCCTACTTTTCAGAAATGCTTAGCTTTCTGGGATCCAGCATAGGTTTCACACCCATTTCTGTCACTAACTGGAAGGAGGCTGAAAGCACAACAAATAGTAACAATTGGGTATGTCCCAGTAAAATACCAATTTTTTTTCGAAAATGAGGTTTTCTGATTCAAGTCTGCCTGTTCCTGAAAGCTGGGAAGTTGCTAATTTTATCACCGTAAACCCTTTGTTGATTCCATTTTCAGGGAAAAAAACACAAGCCTTCATCTGCAGCCCTTTTTTTTCCAAATATCTTTTTTTTTTTAAAGGAAATATTTGCTGTGTTTTGGCAAATTTCTTAGTCTCCTTCAGGGGAACCCTCAAAGTCTAGGTACCTCTAGAATCCATAGGATGTTGGGAAAAAAGGACACAAATGTGGCGTTGGTAGCTTAAGTGGACAAAAAGGTATGAGGGCCTAAGTGCTAACTGCCCCAAAACGCCACAAAAAAGGCCTGGCACCTGACGGGTTAAACATTCGTCCAAATGAAATCTCCTGAGCCCCAGACTTCCAGGATTTGAAAGGCAATCCGACGATGTTGCATTGTAATTGGCATGATGAGGAGGGTCTGCCGACGTTGGGGCAGAAAAAGCTCCAAAAACGTTTCTAAGTTCAAAGCTAAAAGTTTGACCAAAGCATCCCACGCAGTGTATCCAAGGAGGGCTCCTTCGAGGTTGGCTTCAACTTTCAACTTGGTCTCAGTCAGTGAGAAATCTACAAAAAATGTTCTAAGTGTGAAGTTGAAACTATGATCGAGGCCTCCTGCTCAGTGTAGCCAAGCATGGCTCCATCACAGTCGGCCTCAACTTTTGACTTTGCCCAAATTGAGTGCGACCATATTTCCAGAGTGGTGCTTTTGATTTCTAAGTGGTAGAAAACATTTAACATTTAAAAATTCACATCTCCGGCTCCCTTTTGGAGTTTTGACATTTTGGTGCAATTTTAAAGAAAAACATATAGGCGGTGATTCTAACCGCGGCGGGCGGCGGTCGCCGCCCGCCATGCGGTTACCGCCAAATGACCGCACCGCGGTCACAAGACCGCAGCGGCCATTCTGGCTTTCCCGCTGTGCTGGCGGGCGACCGCCAAAAGGCCGCCCGCCAGCACAGCGGGAAAGCCCCAGCAACGATGAAGCCGGCTCCGAATGGAGCCGGCGGAGTTGCTGGAGTGCGACGGGTGCAGTAGCACCCGTCGCGAATTTCAGTGTCTGCTAGGCAGACACTGAAATTCTTTTTGGGGCCCTCTTACGGGGGCCCCTGCAGTGCCCATGCCATTGGCATGGGCATTGCAGGGGCCCCCAGGGGCCCCGCGGCACCCCCTACCGCCATCCTGTTCCTGGCGGGAGACCCGCCACGAACAGGATGGCGGTAGGGGGTGTCAGAATCCCCATGGCGGCGGAGCGCGCTCCGCCGCCATGGAGGATTCTCAAGGGCAGCGGAAAGTCGGCGGTACACCGCCGACTTTCCGTTTCTGGCCGCGGCTGAACCGCCGCGGTCAGAATGCCCAGCGGTACACCGCCAGCCTGTTGGCGGTGCTACCGCGGTCATTCGCCCTGGCGGTTTTTACCGCCAGGGTTAGAATGACCACCATAATCTATAAATTGGTGTTGGATTTCCATTGTGTTTTGTGTTTTACATATTTACTGATTTGTTGATATTAAATGCTTTACATATCTGTCTCCTAAGTTAAGCCAAGTTGCTCATTGCCAAGCTACCAAGGATGAGCTAGGATTAATTTATTGAGACCTTGACTGGACCTAGTGGGGGGTTGTGGCCTACTGTAGGTACTTACCAATAATCCACTTTACAAAAGGGCTGCACAATAAAGTAGCATCAGAGCTAACGGCTGGATCAGCCCCCAGTGACAACCTCCTCTTAGTTAGAGCGTTTTCAGTTGAGACAGTTCCCATGGCCATCTGCAGCATTTTGTCATTACTCATAGTTTTAGAGAAGGAGAAACTGCAGCAAAAAGTCCTCCTGGTGCTTTCCTATTACCCATTATACCTTATGCGGGTGGAGCAAAGAGAGTGGTGATGCAAATAAGTCTGTGTTAATGCCATCCCAACATAGGTAAATGGATGACCACCCTGTGTGGTACTAATTTCTAAGCTAGAATCATTGGTGGTATTCACCTCAAAGAATCAAAGTTACAGAGTGGGCCCAGCCCATCCTCTTTCTGGCTAAAACTGGCACAGATGGGTCGCTCTTGGCTCAGTCTTCGGCCAGGCACATGCATGAGACCCATTCAAGGGGGTCTTGCAGTGCTATAAATGCAGTGGTTTGCTGGGCCCTGCCTCCCAGAACAAAATGTATCCTGGGGGGCAAAGTCACACCCCAGGAACAGCCACACAGCAGAAGCTACAGAGTCAATGACCCGTGCTGCTGAGCCTTGCAGCACTATAAGGGCACTGGTTTTCTGTGCCCCCCTCCCAAAACAAAGTGTATCCTTGAGGATGAACTCCCACCTCAGGAGCAGCCACACAGCAGAAACGGCAGTGTGCGATGTACTTTGTTGGAAGAACATGTAAAAAATTGCTATAGCATTTGGTTTGCATGCTACTCAATAGACCATTGTCATGCTAAAATAGACCCATATGTAAAATACATCACTCAAGGGGGATCCAGCCCTAGGCCCTCCTATACCTACTTGCCTTACCACTGCTTTCAAAGTAGAACAGGTCCATATTTCATTGTTTGAACAAACGTAAACAATCAATAGTTGCACTTACTTGTTCATCAAAAAGCCATCCTCCATCCACTTCTCACCTGTGGCACCCGTTCCATACTGTCCTTTTTGAACTGCCACTTTACTGCAGGGTATTTGAGCCTGGTATCCTCTGCCTTTAGCTCTGTGCCCCACTTTACCTCACCTTTCCAATCACCGCAGCCTCACTGCTCCAAAGCTCCAAGGTAACCAGCTTCAGGTAATCACTGTGCTCCTTTCACCTCTGCAATTGTTACTTTCATGAGAGTGGAAAAACGAGTCAAACCCAATAGTTCATTTTTCTCTGAGAGCCTCACTCTGGTTGACTCTATGATGTTGTCTTCTCTATAATGTATGTTCAGTATCCGTACTGAAGGTCTTCAAACTTTTAGATAATTTTTAGAATGATTTTTTCATATTTCAGATAATTCTCAACAGTTAATTAGATTGTCCACTGTTATTTTATTCCATTACTGGTCTTGATAGTACAATTTTTGATGAAAAAAACACATGCTGGGGGTGCGAGTTATAGTTAGCATAGTGTACGAGTTATAGTTACTTGAGATAACTCTAGCTATAACACGTGAATTTCTATGGTTTTGTACGTTTAAAATATAAGCCTAACTATAACATCCCTGTAAACTTTGCATTTTTAAATTAATGAACATATATATATATATCTATACATATATATTTGTACCAAAAGAGTTGTCCTGAATGAAAGTGCACTCACAACAGGTCATTATGGAATGTAGCAAATTCAGGACAACTCTTTTTGGTACATATATATATATATATATATATATATTTATATAACCTTAAACCCTAACGTTCTTGTAGCCTTTGTTTTTTTCATTGTGTGGATGTCTATATATATATATATATATATATATATATATACATATATATATATACACTTTCTTCCTACATCAAGGAAGACAGGCACTCCATGGAGCGAGTTAAGTTGAAACCTTTATTCCTCCAAATATGGGAAAACTTGAATACCTTTCGGCATAGCAATTTCTTTGTCAACCTGTTCACCGCCATATTCTCCCCATTATTTATACCTACATGTGACCTATCAAAAATGATGTATGTTGCAACAACGCATGCTGAAACCACGCATGCCTAAACAACGCAGTCAGAACAACGACCACGTTGTTACCTCTAATGTCTTTACTGCAAATGCCTCAACAACGATTTTTTGTTGTACAGGCATTCCAGGAAAGGCATTAGTAAACGGCATGCATGGTTCCAGCATGCAACCTCCCTGACCCCGCCACCCCTAAAAATTACTGTGACCCCCTACACCCGCCCCTAAAACCACCCCACCCGCCCCTAAAATTACCCTGACCCCCCCACCCGCCCCTCAAACCTAAAACCACCCCAACCCCCACCCCTAAAATTACCATAACCCCCCACCCCGCCCCTAGAACCTAAAACCACCCCAACCCTCACCCCTTAAACCTAAAACCACCCCCACCCCGCCCCTAAAACCTAAAACCACCCCAATCCCCCACCCCTGCCCCTAAAGTTACCCTGACCCCCTCCCCACCCCTAAAACCTAAAATCACCCCAACCACCCACCACTACACCTAAAACTACCCCCACCCCAAAAAAACTAAAAATACCTCAGACCCCAGCTCACCCCTAAAACAAAAAATACCCCACCCGCCCCTAAAAGTAAAAATGCAATGACCCCCCTCCCCCGCCCCTAAACCACCCTGACCCCCACCCCCTAAAACTAAAAATACCCCGTCCCTAAAACAAAAAAATACCCTGAGCCCCCTTTCCCGCCCCTAAACCTAAACCACCCGACCCCCCACCCCCTAAAACTAAAACTAAAAATACCCGACCCCTCACCCCTGCCCCAACACAGCCCCAGTCCCACCCCCTTACCTGATCTCGTCGTCCTCCTCAGCTGACTCCCTTCTTCTGTGCCTTAACCACGCATGTACATGGTTAAGCACATGCCTGGTTAAGTCACCAAACAATGAAGTCATGGTTAACGAAAGCATTGTTCCACTTTCGTTGTCCATGACTTTGTTGTTCATGAGTCGTGGTTAAGGCTGCTTCCCATCAAAACTACCACATTATTAAAAATAAACGTTATTTTTGCATTTTATCATCTTATCGATATAGTGCTGGCTGTAACTCCAAGCAATACCTTCAATCATGGACTGATAACATTTAACCACAGTCTTTCAGTTTTCCGATCGTAGTTCACCCAGTTTTCTCATAACAAGATAGATGGTTACATAATCTTTGCTTCTAAAATGTACATGATTGCAATCGAACATCTCAAAAAATACCTCAGAAAGTTACAAAATTTTGCATATTAACCTGCCATTAATGTTTATAATCATAAATGACGTTGCTGGTATTAAATTACAAAATACATTGTGAATCATCTCTTATGAAACCACCCAAATTGCTCATAACGAAATTGAGAGCAACACAAAAACTTCTCAGTATAACATATAAAGAATATTTAATTGCTGTATTGTCATTGCTTTTTCAGGGCTTATTTTGTTTTATAGAGAGAAGACTCACAATAGCTGCTTCAAATATATCATTTTCTCCCTACAGCTTCTAAGTGTACCAATTACTGACATGTATAACATGAATATCCTCAATCTAGCCCAAGTGGGAACCACGTGCAACTGCATCGCATCCGCACCCCAGTACACAGATATATAGCTCCTTTGCTCCACAAGCCAGCTCTGCAAAGAAAAAATATTAAAAAAACATGTTAGTTATAGACATTTTCCCAACAATATCCTTCACAAACATCAGAACAAGATACAAAGAAACAATTACATCATTTCAAATGTACATATAATTCTTCACTGCTATTCAATCCATTTGGTTCTTTGGTGTCCAAAGCAATTATATATCTGGACTCTAAAATCCTCAGTTTCTTTTCTCCGTCACTCTCTTGATGTCTTTGGGTATTCCATCAATCACACCATATGTCAAATCCTTAATTTTCCCAGCATGTATCTCATGTATATGACGTGCTACCAGATATGAATCTTCTTTATTTTGAATGGCTTTCAGATGTTGCAAAATCCACTTAAGAACTTGTAAGTTTGTCCTTCTTACACACATTTTTGGGCAACTGCATTTCAGAATATACACTACAAATGATCTTTTGCATTTGTAATGACCATTAATCCGGTGAACTATTCAGCCAGCTATCACCTATTGTCGGGAAAATGTGTATAAGTAACATGGTTTTTAATAGTTTTGAATGTTTTAAGCCATCTCTGGGGGGTGGTGGCCCCCTGGGCCATCAGTATCTCCACTTTTTTATTATAGCCCGAGGGAGGTGGTAATCTCCAGGGCTGCGGGGGGCTGCGCGGCCCCTCAACACAGAATATCATAAACGCCCCAGAGAGGTGTTGATCCTCAGGGCAGTGGGGGAGGGGCTGCACACTCCCCTGTATTGAATATTTACAAAGCTCCAGGGAGATTGTGGTCTCCAGGGCTGTGGGAGAGGTGGATGGGCCTCCCCCATGGAAGTAATGCATTTTAGCCCTAGGGAGTTAGTGAGCCCTGGGGCGTTATAGTTAGGTTCTGAATTTATTCACACAAAACCAAAGAAATTCAGCAGATAAAGTTATAGGAGAGTGTCCATCTGGGTGTGAGAGTAGGTTTCAGAGGGAGTCTCTGGGTGTGACAGTCGATGTGAGAGTCCCTCTGTGAGTGGGTGTGTGAGTGCTTTATGGGTGTGTGAGTGCATGTGTGAGAGTCTGAGTGGGTCTGTGAGTGAGAGGGTGAGTGTCTAAGTGGGCCTAAGATTGAGTCTATGAGTCTGAGTGCGTTTTTGAGTGGGTGGGTGAGTGTCTGAGTGGGTCTGTGAGTGGGTGCATGAATCTCTGAGTGGGACTGTGAGTGGGTGTGAGAGTCTCTGAGTGGGTCTGTAGGTGAATCTCTGAGTGGGTCTGTGAGTTAGTGTGTGAGTCTCTGAGTTATAGTTACTTTAGATAATTCTAACTATAACAAGTGATTTTCTATGGTTTTGTATGTTTAAAATGTTAGCCTAACTGTATTCTTTGGTTTTTAAGTGAATCTCTATGTCTTTTTAAATTCTATTTCGTAACTATAACATCCCATAACCTTTGTTTTTTTTCTGTGAATTTCTATGTTTTTTTAATGTATATTTATATTCATTACTATATGTTAATCCAACCACTGCTCTGCAGGGCCTTCAACTATATGTGGTAGCTGCTGGCCGCAAGGCCTGGCCAATGGCCAAGCCCTGTGGCTAACCCCTATAATAGCCCAAACCCACACTGCACATGGCCTATGGCCATGCCCAGAAGAGTTTGGCATGCAGGTCAACCCCCATAACCACCTAAAACAGTGTCATGCATGGCCTTTGGATGTGAGTGCCTGGAGTTGGCCGCAGGGCCTGTCCTACACCCAGGACATGCACCCAACCCTCATAAACACCTAACCTGAACCATACACAGCTGAACCATCTGTCTCTCTTTGTGTGAGAATAGGTATGAGATGGTGTTTCTGGGTGTGAGAGTGTCTGCCTCAGTGAGTAAGTGGGTGTGTGTGGGTCTGAGTGGTTCTGTGAGTTGGTGCGTCAGGGTCTTAGTGGGTCTGTGAGTGGGTGCGTTAGTGTCTGAGTGGGCTTGTGAGTGGGTGCATGAGGGTCTGAGTGGGTCTGTGAGTGGGTGTGACAGTGTTTGAGTGGGTCTGTGAGTGGGTGCTTCAATGTCTGAGTGGGTCTGTGAGTGGGTGCATCAGTATCTGAGTGGGTCTGTGAGTGGGTGTTTGAGGGTCTGAGTGGGTCTGTGAGGGGGAACGTGGGGGTCTGAGTCAATCTGTGAGTGGGTGCCTGAGGGTCTGAAGGTCTGAGTCAATCAGTGAGTGGGTGCATCAGTTTCTGAGTTGGTATTTGACTGGGTGGCTCAGTGTCTGAGTGCATCTGTGAATGGGTGTGTGAGTGTCTGAGTGGGTCTGTGAGTGGGTTCATGAGTGTCTGAGTGGGTCTGTGAGTGGCAGCATCAGTGTCTGGGTTGGTCTGTGAGTGGGAGCATCAGTATCTGAGTAGGACTGTGAATGTGCGTGTCAGTGTCTGAGTGAGCCTGTGAGTGGGTACATGATAGTCTGAACGGGTTTGTGAGAGGGTGCATGAGTGCCTAAGTGGGTCTCTGAGTAGGTGCTTGAGGGTTTGAGTGCATTTGTGAGTGAGTGCATGAATGTCTGAGTGGGTCTGTGAGTGGATGCATAAGGGTCTGAGTGGGCATGTGAGTGGGTGTGTCAGTGTCTGAGTGGGTCTGTGAGTGGGCACATGAGGATCTGAGTGGGTTTGTGAGTGGGTGCATGCATGTCTGAGTGGGTCTGTGAGTAGTTGCATGAGGTTCTGAGGGGTCTGTGTGTCAGTGTCTGAGTGGGTCTGTGAGTGGTACAACAGTGTTTGAGTGGGTCAGAGTGGGTGCGTGAGTGGGCACCTGAGACTCTCAGTGCATGTATGAGTGAATTAATAATTTTTGCTTATTCGTGATTAATCTTGATTAATCATGAATGTCACACATTGTGAAGAAAAATCATTTCAAACCCACAAATTAACCCTCAAACACTTCTATATCACACTCCTGTGGTCAGATTTTTTGAGGCCAGAGATATATCAATTGGATTTCCCTTCATTTCTCATAAACTACAGAATGGATTTACACTAAATAACCAAAAGCATAATCTGCATACCGAAAGCTAGCTTTCTGCCACATTTGTTATAATTCTGTCGAGTGGTTCAGGCTGTCGACTTGTTCAAAGGTTCTATGGGAATTAAAATGGGAAACACAATTTTTCTCAGCACCTGCTTGGCGGATCACCCTGAAACTTTCCATATGCCACAAGAATCACCAGGGCCAAAGATATAGACAACTCAAAAATGCTTTCTCTATGGAAACAAGGTCCTAAATTTAACTATCTAGTGGTGGCTGCCACTATGTTATTATATATATATATATATATATATATATATATATATATATATATATATTACGTACGAGGCATCGCCAGTAGGTGGTTATAGTTAGGGCCTTTTTTACATAGGACTATCGTTTTTTGACCTGCCTACTTGCCTATATCTTTAGCCCCGTTTGACAAATCATCGTAAAATGTCCCATAAACAAGTGTTGCAGTGATTCTTGTTGCACATGGAATGTTTTGGGGTGATCTGTCAAGAGGGGGCTAAGAAAATGGGGGCTAAAAAAACATTGCATTTCCCATGTTCATTTCCATAGGATTCTTTAGACATGACTACAGGCTGAACAACTGGACAAAATTACATCAAATTTGGCACAAAGCTAGATGTCGGTACACAGATCATGTTTTTGCTTCTTTGGCATTAATCAGTTAAGTAGATTTTGAGAAATTTGGGGAAATTCTAATTTGTATATCTCTGGCTGCAAAGTAATTGCGAATCAATACGAGCTTGTGCAGCAAAATGCACAGCTCTGCTTGGATGCCAACACTGCAATTCAGGGAGTGTTGGCAACCACCTTGGGACTCGACCTGAGCCAAGTCCCAGAAAAAAAGCAAAAATAAACTAAAAGGGGCCAGGGTAAGGACACCCTTAGCACTGTTGTGGGGGGTCCCACCCCCCCTCACAGCTCCAGGGCCCACCACCTCCCTGGAGCATTCATTTTTTTATTTATTTTTTGCTGGGGGTCTGTGGCCCCCCACTGCCGTGGGGACTGTCACCTCCCAGGACTGCCACATTTATAATAGGTGGGAGGGTCAATGGCCCCCCATGCACCGGGGACCACCTCCCCAAGGGCATTTCTGAAAGTGTATGTGGGAGGCCCGTCATCTGGGGCTGTATCTTGTTGGAGGGTGGCCACATAGCCCACTTTGTAGAGCCACTGAAGGCCCAGAGCCAGCTCCTGCTATGTCCCAGAGCACCCAAACCGGGCCATAGCTGTTTGATGTGGCTTGGCTGCAGCACTGCAGTCAAGCCAAGCCACAGCAAACACTTCGGTTTTTGCTGCGGGACCTGCTTTACAGCAAAACTTCAAAATCCAAAGTTTCATCTCTAACCCTTGCACACATGCAGGGGACAGAGATGAAATGCATCACCAAGCACAGAGCTGCTGTCAAAGCAGCTCCATGCTTGCTGAAGCAATGACACTACAAGGGGAGCCTTAAGGCTTCCCCTGCAGTGTCTGATAACCCATATGGCATTTTATAATAACTAAAAAAAAAGATTACAAAAAAAAAAAAGGTAGGGACTATGGGGGAGCACTTGAGGGCTCCCACACAGTCCCAGAAAGCGCAAAAAGTAATCAATTCTGGATTGATGACCATATGTTTTATTGTTTTATGTGAATCCTCTTTTAGATCCTGCTCTCTCCCTCCAAATATCACACAACCACAACTGAGTCATGATCAATTTAACTTGGGATGCCATTTTTATGTTATTTACTGATCTACTCTTGGTCGACATATCCAATGTGCTGTTAGGATCTATAGTATAATCTCCTGCCAGAATACTGGGGTCAGGAAATTCTGGTAAATTAGCCAGCATTTCCCTGAGGGGAGCTGAATATTCTATATTCAGACAGTTATATCCCACCAAGGTGTACATATCCCACTAACCTAGAGATGACCCATCTCCCTGCCTTATCAACACTGATTTCCTTAATGTCGATCTTTGGGTTGTTCTTTAACAGTATAGGCACCCCTTTCCTGTTAGTGTTTGGAGTTGTACAGACCATTTGAGGAACCAGTTTTCTACGTTTGAACATATCGATGCACTCTTTCTCAATCAAATGGGTCACATGCCAGATGGCAATATGAGCTTTGGAATCCTTTATGTTTTGCAATAGTCTTTCCCTTTGCCCTTTCACCCGCAAACCAACCACATTCCAGGATAAAATTTTAACCTGAGCTACCATAACTCGAACCAATATTCCATATCTCACAGGTAACAGCACCCCCAAAATGGGGACCAAAAGAGCTGCAAGAATACCTAAGGCATCTGAGGTTATATATTTTTTAATTTTCTCTAATGCTCCCCAACCCTTGACCCCTCTTCTACTTCTACCCTCCCTCCCCCAGGGAAGCCACCCTAACTTTCCCATGGCCAATGACCTGAGGGAGTGCTCCCACTCAAGTGCACGTTATAGCAAAAAATGATAAAGGACCAACCATTAGGAGAACAAAGAAACAAGCCAACAAGGAGAAATATCATAACAACAAAGAGATAATTAGGCATCCCCAACTATTTACTCTTGCTGCTTTCATTGTGAGAGTTAGTTTTAATGAAGTCATCTACCTCACTGTGACATCTAAATGTATGCATCTTATTATTAAACATCACTCTGAGGGTGGCAGGAAATGTCAGCTGAACTGTAGCACCTAACTTTCTTAAAGAATCCACCCTTTTCCCCAGCTCCTACAGCTTATTTAAAGTAATCTGTGAGAAAATTGATTTGATTAAAAAAGTATACCTTCAGATGTCAATGTCTTCAGTTTCAAAGCGCTTGAGAGAATCTGCTCCTCTAACATGTAGGTATGAAAACTGACTTAAATCTTTCTCAATTTTCTCCTACTGGGGTTCATCTTAAAGAGGTCCCTATGTACCCTTTGGATGAATATCCTGTTCGTAGTCATCAATCTGTGTTCCTATCCTAATCAGCTTTACCACAAGCATTTTAAGGTTATCCCCCTATGCCCTCTCCGGAATATTTAAAATTCAAAGACTAAGGCCCTCATTACAACCCTAGTGGTCAGTGGTAAAGCAGCTGTAATACCGCCAACAGGCCGGTGGAAAAAAAAATGGAATCATGACCATGGTGGATAACCGCCAACATAGACAGCCATTTTAACACTCCGACCACCATAGCGGTAGAAACAAACACCGCGGCGGTAACCACCAACAGACTGGCGAAACACAAGGTTCCGCCCACTGTATTACAACACGCCTATCCACCACCTTTTCCGGGGCAGTACCAACACTATCGAAAGCATGGTGGAAACAGCACTTGGAACAGAAACCATTCACCTTTCCACACTCAATGGACAACCAGGATGCCATGGAGCCCGAACTACAGGTCCTGCCCATGCTGGTCTACCTCCTCTTGTATCAGGAGCAGGAAAGACTCTGGCGACAACCACGGTGAGTCCTGCACCTAGCACACAGGGGAGGGGGGAGAGAAAAGAGAGACACACACACACGCAACACCCCCACCCTCCACCCTCACTCACAACACCATACACACAAGTACATGCAGCAACATTACATATACACCCCCTCGAAGAATGCAAGGACAAAAGGAAATGATTGTAGCAAGTGTAATCTATCAAATATCAGATAGGCCAACTTCAAAAATTAGTATTTACAAATATGTACACCAACTGCACAAGTCCGGATATAAATTAAATCATTGTCCGTGGATCAGTGTCCCAAAATGCATGGGCGAAGCGCACACAAGATTCCTGACTCGAAACGGAGAGAACACTGCAGGGGCATCAGATGGAATAGAAACAGGCACCTCAGGGGGAGAGGGACGGGGGCACCTCAGCCGGATGAACGGACGACAACACTGCTCCACGAGGGGACTCCATGCCCACTGCTGTATCCTGGGGAGTGCAAAGCCACAGTCTCACAAGTCTTTCCAGTGGGCGGTTTGCCTACTGCTTTATCCTGGGGAGTGCAAAGCCACAGTCTCACAACTTTTCCAGTGGGTGGTTTGCCCACTGCTATATCCTGAGGAGTGCAAAGCCACAGTCTTACAAGTCTTTCCAGTGGGTGGTTTACCCACTGCTTTATCCTGGGGAGTGCAAAGTCACAGTCTCACAAGTCTTTTCAGTGGGTGGTTTGCCCACTGCTATATCCTGGGGAGTGCAAAGCCACAGTCTCTCAAGTCTTTCCAGTGGGTGGTTTGCCCACTGCTTTATCCTGGGGAGTGCAAAGCTACAGTCTCTCAAGTGGATAACAGTCTCCACTGTTCTGGAAAGGGCATTGTGCCCAGAGTGCCTCATCCTGCAAAGGACTGAGGTAGTGGATGTGATTCTCCAATGGTTCTGGAGGGGGCTTTGTACCCAGAGTGCTTCATCCTGCCAAGGACTGAGGTAGTGGATGTGATTCTCCACTGGTTCTGGAGGGGGCTTTGTGCCCAGAGTGATTCACATGCAGTGTGGGAGGTCCCATTCCCTCACCTGGGTGTGTGTGCCACGAGATTGCCTGGGAACAGGTAGCATGATACTCCATGGAGGCAGAGACACACTTCACCCTGCTGCGACTTCGCCTGACACCTGCAGGTACAAACAGTGCTGGGCGTCATGCCTCATGTGCGCTGGGCAGGGTCCAGGACATCTCCTGCAGCCTTGGATGGCTGCCCACTGGGGATGATTGCCATGTCATCTGTGGTGGCACTGTGTGAGCACGTCACGGGGCTGGTGGCAGGGCTTGCGACGGTGTCTGTGGCGGAGGTGCTGGCGGTGGTGCATGTGTCTGCATCTGTTGAGGGACACATCAAGACGTCTCCTGCAGCCTCGGATGGCTGCCCACTGGGGATGATGCTGGGGACTGTTGCTGAGGCAGCAGATGTGCAGGTGGTGGTGCTGGTGACAGTCCTCCTGGCGGTGCAGGTGGCGGTGCAGGTGGTGGTGCAGGTGGTGGTGCAGGTGGCAGTGTCCACCGCCGTACAGGTTGATGTTGTGGTTGACAGAAGGAGTGACTCTGGTCCCTCATCCGGAGCCACCGTGCCCTGTCCTGATCTGCTCTTCAGCTTGTGTCCCTTACCCACCTTCGATGACGCTGCTGGTGCCTTGCCACTGTCCCCTTTTGGCTTGGAGGAGCCCTTGCTTGCTGGTAGGTGCGGCTTCTCGTTCCGGCATGTGGGCACCTTCTTCACCTTGGCAGGTGGCGGAATGGCCTGCTCCTTGGCCTCGCTAGGTGGCACACTGGCAGCTCTGATGGGTGGCGCCCACGATGAGACCGGAGTTGCTGGGACCACTGTGCTGGAGGATTTGGTGGCTGAGGTGCTGGCCTGGGACCTGGACAGCCTGGCCCTAAGGGAAGGATGGGGAAGGGAGGTGTAGGGAAGAGGTCAAAGTTTGTGAGGAAGAATTTCTTAGACATACTGGGACGGGAAGATGGAGGGGGGTTGGGAGTTGAGGAAGAGGTAGTGGTTGTAGGAGGTGTACGTTTGCTGAATTTGGGTGAAGGTGCATGGGCCGGAGGCTGTTGTGAGGTAGATGGCTGTTGGGTGGGTGTGTGCTGCGTTTGTGTAGTTTGGGAGGAGAGCTCACAGACACATTGGGAGAGGACACAGGGGATGTGTGAATGGTAGTGGGGGTGGTGATTGAACGTGAGCAGTGTGTGGTGATGGGCGTGCTGGTGATGGAGGTAGTGGCTGAGGATGTATGGCATGCAGGTGTGAGTGGAGATGAGACAGGGAGGGAGGAGGAGGACATGGAGGAGGGGGACACAGTGGAGGCAGTGGATGTCGGTGTGTCTGCTTGGGGATGGTGCTTGTGTGCCGGTGGGATGTGTGGTGCTTATGGTTTCCATGTCCACTCTTGTGTGTTGATGAGTGTGCATGCTGGTCTGATGATGTGCTTGGGATAGGCTGAGGTACAGGGGATTGGGTTTGGGTGGAGGAAGTTTGAGGGTGGAGGCTGGACAGAGGGACAATGGCTGCCATCATTGCTGAGGCAAGAGCCTGAAATGCTCTCTGTTGGGCCGCCTGGCTAGAATAAATGCCCTCCAGGTATTCATTTGTTTGCTGCAAATGCCTCTCAACATCCTGGATGGCATTCTAAATGGTAGATTGCCCAACAGTGAGGAATCTCATGAGGTCAATAGCCTCCTCACTGAGGGCAGCAGGGCTGACTGGGGCAGGGCCTGAAGTGCCTGGGGCAAAGGAGAAGCCCACCCTCCTGGGTGAGCGGGCACAGAAAACTCAATGAGTGGCTGCTGGGAGAGCAGTGCTGGTAGGGGTGGTGGTGGCTGTACCAGTTGTTGCGGTGGGCACAGAGGTGCCCGCCACTGCAAGGGAGCTCCCGTCAGAGGAGGAGTCACTGTCACTGGTGTCTGCTTCTGTCCCCGTCGCGAGCTCCCCTCACCCTCCATCCCACTGGTGCCTTCTGACTCCGTTACTGCACCCTCCAGGGCCATGTGGGATGCAGCTCCCTCCTGCTCTGGTGCCACTGCTCCTCTGCCAGATTATGCTAATGCATGCAAGGACAGGGTGACAAAACAAAAGGGGGGGGAAGACAGAAGGGGCACATGGCCAATGCATGCAACACAACTACCATTGACAGACACAACACACAGGGAGCAGCCCTATGCACTAAGCCATGCACTGACAGGGCAGGGGAAAAGCACATGCCTAAGGGGGACTCTGTCTAGACCCATTTCATGCACAGCAAGAACCCATGGGAGCCTGACTAGGTAGAGAGGGCAAATACCACCTTTGGGGTTGGAGTGGGAATGAGCCTGCAAATCAATGGATCTACCTTTGCGCGTCTGCCCTGACCTAGGGGAACCCACAGCCCACATTCCCCACCCAGACACTTCGTCCAGGGCGCAGAGTCAGCTGAATGAGAGTATACTCACCCCCTTGTGGCTGCTGTGATGCCCTCAAGCACCGATTCAACTCAGGATATGTCACTGCCAGGATCCTGTACATCAGGGGGGTCATGGTGTGACGAGCACCCCTTCCACGTTGGGAGGCCATCCCCAGCTGGGCCTCCACCGTCTTCTTGCTTCAGCGGCACAGGTCCTCCGATCTTTTACGGCAGTGGGTGCTCCGTCTATGGTAGACCCCCAGGGTCTGCACTCCTTTGGCGATGGCCCACCAAATACCCTTCTTCTGGTGGCCGCTGACCTAGAGGAAAAGTGAAGTTATAATGGATGTTACTCTCCTGTTCTACAGTTCTTCTCACACATTGCCCACAAACCTTCCACCCTGGCCCAGACATACATACACACACCATCCACATGCTGGCCTGTCCCCCCCCCTCTCTTCCATCCACAACACTCCATACAATCATGTGCCATCCACCATGCACACAGTTGACTCACCTGTTTGTCTGGAGGACCGTACAGTTGCGTGCACTGGGGGAGGACCCCATCCACCAGGCAGGGGCCCTGTAGCCATTGTCACTTCCAAACACAGGTCACAGCAGCACTTGCAGTGTAGGTCCTCTCCTGTAGAAGGTCAGGTATCAAGTGAGGGAACTGATAGAAAATGGCAGTGTGTACCGTCACCGCCGGGGTACATCATCATTGGCTCCTGGAACCCATAGGGTCCAATGTTAACCAATGCTGAATTGCGCTACGGTCTTCGACCGCCTACCGCAACGGTGTACAACGCCAGCACAGTTACCTCATTTCCCCTTTTCCCACCTTACAGGTCAGGCAGCTTCCATTTCAGGGGGGCGCATGGCAGGCCAAATAACTGCGTCACACCTATTTAGGCCAGGAATACGGACAGACAAAGGCACATAGAGACAAGTTAACGTTTGTGCTAAACAGCCTTGTGAAACCTTAGTGTTGTATGACCCTCTGCTCACCGTTCTCCTCCATAGGGCATGTCCGCTGGGGCAGGTGATGAGATGGTGGCATCCTCAGGTGTACAGACACCTGGCGGACCTGTCGACAATGGAAGACAGACACATCATTATCACTTACAGACTTGATCGTGCAACAATCCAGGAACTGTGTGCCCAGTTGGAGCCTGACCTGATGTCAGCTATCCGCCAGCCCACAGGAATCCTCCCTCTAGTACAGATCCTGGTTGTACTCCATTTTCTTGCCACTGGGCCTTTTCAAACAACAGTTGCCATGCATCAGGGATGTGCCAGCCAATGTTCTCTAACGTGTTGTCCAGAGTGTTATCTGCCCTGCTGAAACACATGCGCTGCTACATCGTTTTCCCTCAGGTGGAGGATTTGCCCACAGTGAAAGGTGACTTTTATGCCCTAAGACATATCCCCAACATCATTGGTGCCATTGATGGTACACATGTGGCATTTGTCCCCCCACCCGCAGGAATGAACAGGTGTACAGAAACCGGAAAAGCTACCATTCTATGAATGTGCAGATGGTGTGTTTGGCAGACCAGTACATTCCCCATGTGAATGCCAAGTATCCTGGCTCAGTGCATGACGCTTACATTTTGAGGAATAGCAGCATCCCTTATGTGGTGGGGCAACTCCAGAGGCACCGTGTGTGGCTAATACGTGAGCCTAAAGTCCCCACACAGTTTCATTAGGTGTCTGGGTATGGTAGATTACCTAATGTTTGGAGGATGTCTAACAGTTGTCCCTCGATATTTGCAGGTGACTCTGGTTACCCCAACCTGTCATGGCTACTGACCCCAGTGGGGAATCCCAGGACAAGGGCAGAGGAACACTACAATGAGGCACATGGGTGAACTAGGAGGATAATAGAGCGCACCTTTGGCCTCCTGAAGGCCAGATTACGGTGCCTCCATCTGACAGGTGGATCCCTATACTACCCACCGAAGAAGATGTGCCAGATCATCGTGGCCTGCTGTATGTTGCACAACCTGGCTTTGCGACACCAGGTGCCTTTTCTGCAGGAGGATGGGCCTGATGTTGGTCTTGTGGCAGCTGTGGAGCCTGTGGACAGTGAAGAAGAGGAGGCAGAAGTGTCAACATCAGGGCAATGCACCCTCTACGGGTGACTAGAATGCAAAAACTCAGCACTTTCAAGATAACGTAATTTATGCATTGTGCTGATATGCTGTTGTTTAAACTTTTGCATTGCAGAGTTTAATCCTGAAGACTTATTTTCAAGGTGCTTATAAATACTGTTCATTTGTAATGTATTGCTGTAGGCTTTCAGAGTGTGTCAGGGTGGGGTCCCTTTCCAGGGCCTTCTAGAAGCTTTACCTGCAGCATGTCTGTGTGCGGTTTGTGGGCTAGGCCAAGACTCTATATAAGGGAGCCAGCCCATCTCCACGTGCTCAATATTCAGAGGTCCCGGTGCAGAGAAGCAGCAACTTCCTGAGCTCCTGTTCCGGAGGCCTACTTTGATCCTCCAGGCCTTGCCCTTTCACTTTGTTGGTGATTCTTGATCAGGGCGGTAAGACGGAGGTCGGGCTGGGCCCCCGATCCCGTTCTCGAAGGTTTTCGAGTTCTTGGGCCTAATTTGCGTGATGAAACATTTTGGTTCTTGTGCGTGTGAATGTGCGCTTGGTGTTTTAATGGCATTTACATGCTGAACACTCGAATCGTCAAGACACGCGATTCATTGCTCATGTACAACTCTTGATATTCATTGTGCTCTACCATTTTATGGCACTTACAGGGTAGCATTCAAATCGGCAAGACGCGTGATTCATTCCTTATACTTAATTCATGTTATTCATTGTGCACTACCATTTCTTGGCATTCACACAGTGGCATTCGAATCGGCAAGACGCGCAAATCATTTCTTGTGCTTAATTTATGTCATTCATTGTGCGCAACCACTTTATAGCATTTACAAACTCTTCTGGAAATCTGCAATGTGCGTAATTCATGTTCCTGCATTCTAAGAAACTAAAGTGCTAGAATTCTCGATGTTATATTGTGTGTGCATAATAAGTCCCTTACGTACATTTCCTATGATGTTATAGAATTCATTCAGATTATTTTCTTGTCCTCATGCAAAGACTATGGTGGTCATTACAACCCTGGTGGACGGTGGTAAAGCGACGGTAAGACCGCCAACAGGCCGGCAGTAAAGATTTTGCAATTACGATCGTGGCGGAACCCGCCAACAAAGACAGCCACTTTAACACTCTGACCGCCACGGCGGTACAAACAAACAGCGTGGCGTTCACCCCCAGCAGACAGGAGGGAGACAAAGTACTGCCCACAGTATCACAACCTACCAATCCGCCACCTTTTCTGGGGCGGATTCACCGTGGATAAAAACACTGCAGAAACAGGATTCCGAAGGGAAAACTCACCTCTAACCACCCCACGAGGACACCATGGATCCGGAACTCCAAATTCTCCCTGCGATAATCTTCCTGCTCCTCTACCAGGAGCACGAACACCGGCGGCGAAGACCACGTGCGTACTGCACCTATGAAACAGGGGAGGGGGAGGGAAAAAACAGGGACACAAACACGCAACACCCCCACCCCCACCCTCACCCACTAAAACACACACACTAATACATATTGATACATCACAGTTACACCCCCCAAGCCCCCCGGAAGAATGCAAAGACCAAAGGAAATGAGTGTAACCATTGTAATATATTAAAAGCAAGTATGCAAAAATATATATATACACCATTAACAAAAAATTCACCAAGCATAGTAGTCCAGGCAGTGCTCCAATTAAGTCAGTGGAACACTGGGCCCACACGGTATGGGCGAGGCCCACACAAGATCCCCGACCATGACGGAGAGAACACTGCAGGGGCATCAGTGAGCAAGAAAACAGGCACCTCAGGGGAGGGAAAGGGGGGGCACCTCAGCCGGTTGAGTGCACAACGCCAAATCCACAAGGGGGCCACATGCCCACTGTTCAGTCCTGGGGAGTGCAAAGTCACAGTCTCTCAAGTCTCTACAGTGGGTGGGTTGCCCACTGTTCAATCCTGGGGAGTGCAAAGCCACAGTCTCTCATGTCTCTACAGTGGGTGGGTTGCCCACTGCTCCATCCTGGGGAGTGCAAATCCACAGTCTCTCAAGTGGATAACAGTCTCCACTGGTTCTGGAGGGGGCATGGTGCCCAGCTTGCTTCATCCTGCTAAGGACAGAGGTAGAGGATGGATATCTCCACTGGTTCTGGAGGGGGCATGGTGCCCAGAGTGCTTCATCCTGCCCGCGTCAGTGCCCTTGGCGCTCATGGGCCATTGGTGCTTGAGACGGCAGTGCCCTGTTCAGCGGTGCTTGAGATGGCGGTGCCCAGTTCAGCGGTGCTTGAGGCGACGGTGCCCAGTTCAGCGGTGCTTGAGATGGCAGTGCCCTGTTCAGCAGTGCTTAAGACGGCAGTGCCCAGTTCAGGGGTTCTTGAGATGGTGGTGCCCAGTTCAGCAGTGCTTGAGACGGCGGTGCCGTGTTCAGCGGTGCTTGAGATGGCGGTGCCCTGTTCAGCGGTGCTTGGAGCGGCGGGCTCCTATGCAGTGACTCAGCTGCTGGCGGTCCTTCATGGCCCAGCGGGGCTTGTGCTGGTGGTCCTTCATGGCCCAGCGGGGCTTGTGCTGGCGGTCCTTCATGGCCCAGCGGGGCTTGTGCTGGCGGTCCTTCATGGCCCAGTGGGGATGATGGCGGTCGCCTCCTGGGCAGCAGGGCTGGTGGAGGTGGCCTCCAAGGCAGCAGGGCTGGTGGTGGTAGCCTCCTGGGCAGCAGGACTGGTGCTGGCGGTGGCCTCCTGGGCAGCTGGGCTGGTGCTGGCGGTGGCCTCCTGGGCAGCTGGGCTGGTGCTGGTGGTTGACTCCTGGGCAGTTGGAATAGTGCTGGCGGTGGCCTCCTGGGCAGCTGGGCTGGTGCTGGCAGTGGCCTCCTGGGCAGCAGGGCTGGTAGCGGTGGGCTCCTGGGCAGCGGGGATGATGGCGGTCTTCTCCGCTGTGCTGCTCTTCCCAGACTTGCTGAGTTTCTTGTGCCCCTTCCCCACTTTGGAAGGTGTCGCAGCTGACTCCACACTCCCACCTGGACCCCTGGGAGCGGCTGTGGTGGTTGGAGTCTTCCCCCTCTCTTGCCGGGCACTGGCCAAGTTCTGATGCTTCACAGGTGGGGGATTGTCTGTGCTGTGGCTCCGTGCCAAACTGGCTGCCCTGGTGGCCAGTGCACTCCAGATTCCGGTGACTACAGGCACCACTGGTCCCGGAGATGTTGTGGCTGAGGTGCTAGTTCGGGACCTAGGAGACGGACGGGGTGGGGGAGGTGTGGGAAAGAGGTCAAGGTTGGACAGGAAACGTTTTTTGGAGACACTGGGACGGGTAGCTGGAGGGGGTTTGGGAGTGGAGGAAGAGGTTGTGGTTGTAGAAGGTGTTGGTTTGCTGACTTTGGGTGATGGTGCATGCGCTGGAGGCTGTTGTAAGGTGGATGGCTGTTGGGTGGGTGTGTGCCTTTGTTTGTGTATCTTGGGAGGGGCCGTCACAGACACACTTGGAGAGGACACAGGGGACGTGTGAATGGTAGTGGGGGTGGTGACTGCACGTGAGCGGGGTGTGGTGGTGGGTGTGCTGGTGATGGACATAGTGGCTGTAGAGGTAGTGCATGCAGGTGTGAGTGTAGACGAGACTGGGATGGAGGAGGGAAACGAGGAGGAGGGGGACACAGTGGAGGCAGTGGATGTTGGTGTGTCTGTATGTGTATGATGCTTGTGTGAGTGCCTGTGGGATGTGTGGTGCTTATGTTTGCCTGAGCTTCCCTTGTGTGTTGACGTGTGTGCATGCTGGTCTAGAGGTGTGCTTGGGATAGGCTGGGGTACAGGGGATTGGGTCTGGGTGGAGGAAGTTGGAGGTGGGAGGCTAGAGACAGGGACAATGGCTGCCATCAGTGTTGAGGCAAGAGTCTGAAAAGCTTGCTGAAGGGCCGTCTGACCAGAATGAATGCCCTCCAGGAATGCATTGGTTTGTTTCAACTGTCTTTCCTCACCCTGGATGGCATTCACAATGGTAGAATGCCCAACAGTGAGGGACCTGAGGAGGTCAATGGCCTCCTCACTGAGGGCAGCATGGGTGACTGGGGCAGGGCCTGAGGTGCCTGGGGCAAAGGTGATGCCCACCCTCCCGGGTGAGCGGGAACAGGGCAAAGGCTGAGGGGCTGCTGGGAGGGTTTTGCTGGAAGGGGGGGTGGCGGCTATACCTGTAGATGGGGGGCAGAGATGTTGCTGCCACCATAAGGGAGCTCCCATCAGAGGACGAGTCCGTGTCACTGGTCTCAGCTCCTGTCCCCGCTGTGGAGCTCCACTCGCCCTCCGTCCCACTGGTGAAGTCCGATTCCGTAGTGTGGCCCTCCATGGCCATGTGGGATGCAGCCCCCTCGTGCTCTGGTGCCACTGCTCCTCTGCCTGATGATGCTAAAGCACACAAGAACAGGGAGACCACAAAAAGGGGGCGACAGAAGAAAGAGATGTTGAGTGCATGCATTACCGCTACCGCTGGCAGACACGACAGACACAGAAGCCCCCTGCACTACGCCGCGCTCTTGGGCTCCACTGTTAAATTCCTGGGATATGGTCTACTAGGCTATGGAGGACATCTGCACACATGGATGACATAGGAGCAAGACTAGGTGTACTTGGCACTCAACAGAGGTGCGGTGGGGTGCCACATGGACTGCCTTTACGGAGGGACCTTGCCTACGGAACTCGCCCTGGCCTAGGGAAACCCACAGCCCACCTCCCCCACCCAGACACCTCCACTGCGTGCAAAATCAGCAGAATGAGAGTGTACTCACCCCCTTGTGGCTGCTGTGATGCCCTCAAGCGCCCATCCAACTCCGGGTACGCCACCGCCAGGATAATGAGCATCAGGGGGTCATGGTGCGACGGGCACCCGTCCCACGTTGGGAAGCCATCCCCAGCTGAGCCTCCGCCGCCTTCTTGCTCCAGCGGTGAATCTCCTCCCATCTTTTCCAGCAGTGGGTGCTCCGTCTGTGGTAGACCCCCAGGGTCCGGACATCCTTGGCGATGGCACGCCAAATATATTTATTCTGGTGGGCGCTGACCTCATGAGTTGTACAGGGGGAAGAGAAATGTATTACTTACTGCACCGTCAAAGTGATTGGCCCCCATCCCTACCCTTGCCATGTGGCACATGCACTACCCGTTGTTTCATGCACACCGCACTCTCCCCCCTTCCTTCTTACATCCACCCCTTTCCACACAGGCATAGCCCATACAGCATGCTCCCAGTGTGCTTACCTGTTTATCTGGAGGACCGTAGAGTAGCGTGTACTGGGGGAGGACCCCATCCACGAGTTTCTCCAACTCCTCCGATGTGAAGGTAGGGGCCCCTTCCGCAGTTGCACGAGCCATTGTCTCTTCCAAACCGAGGTCACAGCAGCATTTGCAGTGTAGGTCCTCTCCTGTCAAAGATCAGGTATCGAATGATTGAACAGATAGAAAATGGCGGTCACGTTCGCGGCGGTGAGTACCGTCACCACCGGCGTACATCGTCATTGGCTCCTGGGACCCATAGGGTCCAATGTTAACTAATGCAGCATTGCGCCGCGGTCTTTGACCGCCTACCGCAACGGTGTACAACGCCAGCACAGTTACCTCACATCTCATTGTACCACTTTAGCGGTCAGGCAGCCACCATTTCAGGGGCCCACATGGCTTCCTTTTCAACTTCGTCACACATACCTAGGCCTAGACTCAACACACATACAGGCCACTTTTTAGATTATGATTGGTGTTCTGTGTAAGCTGTGGGTACGTACCTCTGAGTTGTTTGACTCTGTGCTCGCTGTTGTCCTTCATAGGCACCGTCCGCCGGTGGACCTGTCGACAATGGAGGAAAGACGTGATAATCACATACAGGCTTGACCGTGCCACAATCCAGGAATTGTGTACCCAGTTGGAGCCAGACCTGATGTCTGCTATCCTCCATCCCACAGGAATCCCCCCTCAAGTGCAGGTGCTGTCAGTACTCCATTTCCTTGCAAGTGGGTCATTTCAAACAACAGTGGCCGTAGCATCAGGGATGTCCCAGCCCATGTTTTCCAACGTGTTGTCCAGAGTGTTGTCTGCCCTGCTAAAACACATGCGGAGCTACATCGTTTTCCCTCAGGTGGAGGATTTGCCTACAGTGAAAGGTGATTTCTATGCCCTGGGACATATCCCCAACACCATAGGTGCCATTGATGGGACACATGTGGCTTTAGTTCCCCCCCACAGTAGTGAACAGGTGTACAGAAACCGGAAGAGTTATCATTCAATGAATGTACAGATGGTATGTTTGGCAGACCAGTACATCTCCCATGTGAATGCCAAGTTCCCTGGCTCAGTGCATGACGCCTACATACTGCGGTATAGCAGCATCCCTTATGTGATGGGTCAACTCCAGAGGCACCGTGTGTGGCTATTAGGTGAGCACATGGAAGCTAGTCAGTGGGAATGGTTGTCTAGGTCTGGGGATATCCCTCCAGGTTAGTGTATGTCTAACAGTTGTCCCTCGCCATTTGCAGGTGACTCTGGTTACCCCAACCTGTCCTGGCTACTGACCCCAGTGAGGAATACCAGTAAAAGGGCAGAGGAACGCTACAATGAGGCCCATGGGCGAACTAGGAGGGTGATCGAGTGGGCCTTCGGCCTCCTGAAGGCCAGGTTCAGGTGCCTCCATATGACAGGTGGATCCCTATTCTACTCACCAAAGAAGGTGTGCCAGTTCATCGTGGCCTGCTGTATGCTTCACAACTTGGCTTTGCGACAACAGGTGCCTTTTCTGCAGGAGGATGGTCCAGATGGCGGTGTTGTTGCAGCTGTGGAGTCTGTGGACAGTGAAGACGAGGAAGCAGAAGAAGAAGACATGGACAACAGGGACTCAGTTATCCAGCAATATTTTCAGTGAAAGACAGGTAAGAATACAAACCTGCCTACTACATGTACTTAAACACTACTACCTCTCTACTGTCTGTCGTTTTCGCCCAGTGTATGGTCACTGAGTTGTCACTTTCCCTTACGATTTCACAGATCTGGGTCCCACAGTGTGACATCTGCTTTGATTCCTCATGGACTAGAGGTGTGTGACACAGGTATGTTGACATTACAAGTGAAAGAGCTTTTTGCCACAGTAATTTCTAATACAGTATTCTGAAATCACAGACTGACTCCAGATTGTTTTGTGCTTTAAGGGTGTTTATTGTAGTGCTCAAAATTGGAGGGGGTAGCAAAATGGTGAGGGGTGATGGCGGAGGAACGTCCATGGCAGAGTCCAGTCTGTTAGTCTCACAGGTGCATTTCCCAAATGGGTATAGGAAGTGGAGCTGGTGCAGTTTAAGTATAGACAGGGTGACAACGTAGGACAGTAGGATGACAATCAGGGTGGTCTCCTTTCTTGGCGGGGGTCTTGGCATCGTTCTCCGTCTTGTTCCTGGATCTCAGGGACCGTTTGCAAGGTGGTTTTCCCTCTGCAGGGGGTGGGGTGCTGGTGTGGTGGCCCTGTGGCGGTGCCTCCTGTCCACTACTGCCAGCGGATGTTGTGGGCAGTTCATCGTCCAGGCTAGTGTCAGGGGCCCCTTGTAGTGCCACAGTGTCACTCCTGGTGTTCACGAGTTCCTTCAGCACTCCTACGATGGTGCCCAGGGTGGAATTTATGGTTCTGAGTTCCTCCCTGAAGCCCATATACTGTTCCTCCTGCAGGCGCTGGGTCTCCTGAAACTTGGCCAGTACCATTGCCATTGTCTCCTGGGAGTGGTGGTAGGCTCCCATGATGGAGGAGAGGGCATCGTGGAGAGTGGGTTCCCTGGGCCTGTCCGCCCCCTGTCGCACAGCAGCCCTCCCAGTTCCCCTGTGTTCCTGGGCCTCCATCCCCTGGACCGTGTGCCCACTACCACATCCCCCCCAGGTCCCTGTTGTTGTTGGGGTGGTGGGTTAGCCTGGGTTCCCTGTAATGGTGGACATACTGCTGATTGTTGTGTCCTGGGGACGGATGTATGGGCCCGCTGGGTGGGTGCTGTGCTGGTGTTTCCAGAGGGGGGAAGCCCTGTAGTGGCCTGTGAATGTGTCAGGGGAACTAACTGTCCAGAGGTCCCCGATGGGCCAGGCTGGTCATCTAGATCCTGTTGGACAGAGGTGCTGTCATCACTGTGGGCCTCTTCTGTTGGTGGTGTGGGCATGTGTGGACCCTCCTGTCCGGTGACGTTGGGTAGGGGTCCTGCAGGGGTATAAAAGGATGTTTATTACATCTGTGTGTGGCATGGTGTGCAATGGGTGGGTGACCGTGTACCCCAGTGCTTGCATTCCTGAATGGGACCTTGTGTGATGATGGTTTAGGGGGGTGTATGGGTATGTGCAGTGGCCATGCTTTAGTGCTGTGTGACCATGTGTTGTTGCAGCATGCAGGGCTTGGTGTTGGGATGGGTGGGTTGTGATAGTGGGACATTTGTGAGGAGTAGGAGTGATGGGGGTGAGGGTGTGGGTATGTGTTGGTATGCAGGTAGGGTGGGGGATGTAATAGTTAATATTTGACATAGCAGATTCCATTCCTCCACCTACTCCTGCGGGGCCCTCAGGATGCAGAGTCACCAAGACCTGCTCCTCCCATGTTGTTAGTTGTGGGGGAGGAGGTAGGGATCCGCCGCCAGTCCGCTGAACTGCCAGGTGGTGTCTTGAGACCACGGAACACACCTTCCCCTGTAGGTCGTTCCACCTCTTCCTGATTTCCTCCCGATTTCCTGGGTGCTGTCCCACTGCGTTGACCCTGTCCACTATTCTTCGCCGTAGCTCCATCTTCCTTGCAATTGAGGTGTGCTGCACCTGTGATCCGAATAGCTGTGGCACTACCAGGACGATATCCTCCACCATGACCCTGAGCTCCTCGTCTGAGAACCTGGGGTGTCTTTGCCGTGCCATGGGGTGGTGTAGGTGATGTGTGGGGTGGTGTGTGGGGTGATAAGTGTGCTGATATGTAGTGGGGTGTAGTGTGAGGTGCGTGGAAGTTATGTGGGTGATGGTGTTGTGTGCCTGTGGATGCTTGTTAGTTGTTTGTGGTGTCTCTCTCTGGCCTTCGTTCTTGAATTTTGGTCGTAGGGGTTTATGGGTGATGTGGGTGTGTGTTATATATTGTATTGGGTGTGTGGGAGTGGTGTGTGTATGTGTATCAGGTGTGTGTATTTGGAAATGTCCAATGTGGCTGTGTTTTTTAAATGTGTGTGTATTTTGAGCGCAGCGGTATGTACCGCCAATGGAATACCGCGGTTGAAAGACCGCTGCTGGATTCGTGGGTCATGATAGTGTGGGCGTATTTCTGTTGGCGTGATGGTGGAGATTTTGTTTTCGCCAGTTTAGCACTGACCTTTGGTGTGGCGGACTTGTGTGGGTGTCTGAATTTTGGCGGTTTCCGTGCTGTGGGTCATAATAGCTGTGGCGGTTTTCCGCGGGTGTGGCGGTGTGTTGGCGGTCTTCTGTACGGCGGTAAGCGGCTTTTACCGCCAATGTTGTAATGACCGCCTATGTTTGAATTTGAATACGTAATTCTAGAAGGTTGTGATGTTTTCTAATCCATGTGTAACATTTCATTGAGAGGTTCATTTGAATAGTTGTATTAATCCTTCTTGATTCCATCACAGGTAACCAGACATCTTGAGGCCTAGCTATTTAGTCCATGCTTAATTTATCCATGTTTCTAGTATAACAATGCTTAGAATCATAGTCTAGTAATGCTTAATGTGATATAATCTTGATATTGTGTGTTTTAACTTTTTTGCTTCCTGCAGGTCTCCTTCCCAGCTGTTCCCCACCTAATCCCCTTTTCCCCACTTGGACTCTCTTAGACTCTGTGACATTCTAATCAGAGTATTGGTGCTGTCTTGTGGTGGACGTGTTGGGAACTTGCGCGGAACCAGAGGATCTGGTGACTCTGACAAGAAGAAGAAGATGTAAACAACCGAAAACAACATCATCATGCAATACTTCCAGTGAGATACAGGTAAGAGAATGGAACTGCTTCCCACATCTCATACTGTTGTAGGACTTAGCATAAGTCTGCCTTTTTAACTCTGTGTATGGACCCTGACTTCTCACTTGGGCTTTCCATTTCACAGATGTGGGTCCCAATTTTTGCCCTCTGCTATGTTTACTCCTGGCCTACAGCTGTGTAACATTGGTATGTGAACAATTATATTGAAATTGCTATATTTCATAGATTTTGAAATTACACATCTGTGAAAGCACATACTGACTCCAGATTGATTTGTGATTCAAGGGTGTTTATTTCTGTGTTAATAAGTGTAGGGGGTGTGCAATGGGCTGGGGTGATGGTGGAGGAATGTCCATGGCAGAGTCCAGTCTCTTGGTCTCACAGGTGCATTGTCCAATGGGGCATATGAAGTGGAGCAATGGCAGTTTAAGGTGTACAGGGTGACAAAGTGGGACAGAAGGGTGACATCCAGGAGGGTCTTATTTCCTGGTGGGGGTCTTGGCAATGTTCTTTGTCTTGTTCCTGGATCTCAGGGACTGTTTGCGTGGCGGTTCTCCTTCTGCAGGGGTGGGGTGCTGGTGGCCTGTCAATCCTGTGGCTGCACCTCCTGTCCACTAGCGCTGGCGGAGGTGGAGGGCTGTTCATCGTCCAGGCTAGTGTCAGGGGCCTGTTTGTGTACCACTGTGTCCCTCATGGTGTTGACAAGGTCTGCCAGCACCCCTGCAATGGGGACCAGGGTGGTGTTAATGGACTTCAAGTCCTCCCTGATCCCCAGGTAGTGTTCCTCCTGCAGCCGCTGGGTCTCCTGAAACTTGGCCAGTACCGTGCCCATGGTCTCCTGGGAATGGTGGTAAGCTCCCATGATGTTGGAGAGCGCCTCATGGAGTGTCGGTTCCCTGGGCCTGTCCTCCCCCTGTCGCACAGCAGTCCTCCCAGCTTCCCTGTTATCCTGTGCCTCTGTCCCCTGAACCGTGTGCCCACTGCCACTGACCCCAGGTCCCTGATTTTCTTGGGTTGGTGGGTTTGCCTGGGTCCCCTGTAGTGGTGGACACACTGCTGATTGATGTGTCCTGGGGACAGAAAAATGGGCCAGCTGGGTGAGTGCTGTGCTGGTGTTTCCTGATGGGGAGGCTCTGTGGTTGTCTGTGACTGGGCCTGGGTAACTGACTGTCCAGAGGTCCTTGATGGGCCAGGTTGGTCATCCTGATCCAGGTGACCAGAGTTGCTGTCATCACTGTGGGCCTCTTCAGTTTGGGGACTGGATAGTGCTGGCACCTTCTCTCCTGTGACGTTGGCTGGGATACCTGTGGGGATGTAAATGCTGTGTTATTGTTTCTGTGTGTGACATATTGTGCATCGGTGGGTTGCCCTATTTGTTTGTATTTGCCCTTGCAGCTTTAACTGGTCTAAGTTGGTATGTTGTGGGCCAGATGATTCTCTCTAGTATGTATGCTTTGGTTATAGGTGTCCATGCAGGGCTGTGAGTGATGTCCATGCATTGGTGGTGCATGCAGGGCTTGCAATTGGGATGGCTGGGATGTGATGGTGCTATGTGTGGGAGGTGGTGGAGTGATGGGGGTGAGAGTGAGGGTATGTGATGGCATGCAGGCAGGGGGGTGATAATAGTATAGAGTTGACTTACCAGAGTCCAGTCCTCCTGCTACTCCAGCCAGGCCCTCAGGATGCATGATTGCCAAGACTTGCTCCTTCCATGTTGTTAGTTGTGGGGGAAGAGGTGGGGGTCGACCGCAAGTCCTATGTACAGCGAGCTGGTGTCTTGCTTCTATGGAACGCACCTTCCCCTGTAGGTCGTTCCACCTCTTCCTGATGTCATTCCTGGTTCTTGGGTCCTGTCCCATGGCGTTGAGCCTACCAAGATTCCCAGGATATGCCGGGCCAGATCCTGGACAACGTGCATGAGAAGAGGCGGCTCCAGGAGGGACAGTACCAGGGGATCAGGATGGACCTGCAGGCCATCAACACCACCCTGGTCTCCCTTGCAGGGGTGCTGGCAGACATGGCCAATATAATGAGGGAGGCAGTGTCACACCAGCGGGCACCTGCCACTAGCCAGACATCTGAACTGCCTTCCACCTCCGCTGTCGCTAGTGGACAGGAGGCCCACCACAGGACCAACAGGCCACCAGCACCCCTCCCTCTGCCAAAGGAGAACCACCCCGCAAATGTTCCCTGCAATCCAGGCAGAAGCCAGAGACTATTGTCAAGACCCCCCGCCAGGAAATGATACTCACCTGCTTGTCACCCTTGTGTCACCCTGTCCACCTTGAACTGTCATTGCTCCCCTTCATATGTCCCCATGAACAATGCAGCTGTGCTACAAATAGCCTCAAACAATTCCCTGGTCTTTCCTCCATCATCACCCCATTCCAATGCACTTGCCCCTCTTCTTCTTAGCACTTCAATAAAAACCCTAAAAAATACAAGTCTGAAGTATGTAAGATTTTTTAAGTATGTATTTGTTTAACCAGGTTCAAACATTGCAATTCAACTGTACAGTAATGTTCACATAGGAAAGACCTGGAGTTTCCTGCAGTGATCACACCAGTAGTGATAGTGGGGCACCAACATCTGCAAAATGAATTGCCAAATGGTACAGTGAGTGGGCATAGAAGTGGGAAATAACAGCATGCCAGTGCCAAAGATAATCTAAATAACGACAATGAAATGTGAAGTAACACTGTCTTACCTGTGTGCCATTTGAAATATTGTCATATCACTGCTGTTCCATTGCCCTCATCCTCATCCTCTGCCTCCTCATCTTCACTGTCCACAGGGTCCACTGCTGCCACACAGCCGTCTCCAGCCTCCTCCTCCTCCTGCAGAAAAGGCACATGGTGTCTCAAGGCAAGGTTGTGCAACATGCAGCATGTCATGATTATCTGGCAGACCTTCTTGTGTGAGCAGTACAGGGTTCAACCAGTTAGATGGAGACACCGAAACCTGGCCTTCAGCAGGCCCAAGGTCTTTTTGATTATCCTTCTTGTTCGCCCATGTGCCTCATTGTAATGTTCTTCTGCCCTTGTCCTGGCATTCCTCACAAGGGTCAGTAGCCATGAGAGGTTGGGGTAACCTGGGTCACCTGCAAATATCGAGGGACAACATTTAGCCACACACAATCCTATATGGCCCACACCATACCCATACACCAACATACGCTGGGTGGGTACCAGGGCTCACCTATTAGCCACACCCAGGGCCTCTGTAGTTGGGCCATCACATTTGGGATGCTGCTATTCCTCAGAACAAAGGCATCATGCACAGACCCAGGATACTTAGCATTGACTTAAGAGATGTACTGGTCCGTTAATCACACCATCTGAACATTCATGGAGTGAAAACTCTTACGATTTCTGAACACCTGTTCAATTTGCCGGGGAGGGGGACAAATGTAATATGAGTTCCATGAATTGCCCCAATAATTTTGGGGATATGACCCATTGCATTGAAGTCAGCCTTCACTGTGGCCAAATCCTCCACTTGGGGGAAAACAATATAGCTGCACATGTGTTTAATCAGGGCAGACAACACTCTGGTCAGCACTACTGAGAACATTGGCTGTGACATTCCTGCTGCCAAGCCCACTGTCACTTGGAAAGAACCTTTTGCCAAGAAATGGAGCACAGATAGTACTTGCACAAGAGGGGGGATCCCAGTGGGGTGACGGATAATAGATATCAGCTCAGGCTCCAATTGGGCACACAGCTCTATGATTGTTGCCCTGTTAAGTCTATAGGTGAGTGTAATGTGCCTGTCCTCCATTGTTGCCAAGTCCACCAGGGGTCTGTACATGGGGTATGTCTCCATCTCCTATTCATCCACAGCGGTCGCAGTCTAAGGGACAAACGAGTGAGGAGCTGGTCACAAACTGAACACTGGAGCCACAACAGTACAATGCATGATGTTAATTACTAATGGGTAAGTGTGATTTGTCCTGTGTGTCCAAATTTTAACTGTCACACCACAGTTATTATCCAGGGTCCTGCCCCACCGAAATGGCGTCCGCCTGTCGTTTGTGGGGGGACAGGTGGAAGTGAGGTAATTCCGCTGACGTTGTGCTCCATTGCGGGAAGCGGTCGGGAACCGCCATGCAACTCCTCATTGGTTAACATTAAGCCCTATGGGGTACAGTGGCCAATGGTGATGCCCCCTCGAAATGGGGTCTGCCTGTCATGTGTAGAGAGACAGGTGGAAGTGAGGTAATTCAGCTGACGTTGTGCGCCATTACGGGAAGCGGTCGGGAACCGCTCTTCAACTCCTCATTGATTAACATTAAGCCCTATGGGGTACAGTGGCCAATGGTGATGAACGCAGGCGGTGACGGTATACAACGCCACAGACGTGACCACCATTTTCTATCTAATTCCTCACTTGCTCCCTGCCCTTCAACAAGAGAGGACCTGCACTGCATGTTCTGCTTTGACCTGTGTCTGGAACTTACCATGGCCCTTTGTGACTGGGAAAGGACCCCTGCCTTCACCTCGTGGAGTTGGAGAGACTGGTGGATGGGGTCCTACCCCAGTACGGACTGCTTTATGGGCCTCCAGACCAACATGTGAGTACACTGTGGGTACTATGCATGTGGCATGAATGCATGGAGTGGTGTGTGTGAAGGCCTCATGTAGAGGGGGTTGGTGGATGTCCCCTGGGCATCATACAGCTTGTGTACTGTGCCATGTGTGTGTAAATGGTGATATGAAGGGGAATGGTGGGCCATAAGTCTAACAGGCAGGACAGTCTGACTGATACCATTTCCTGTGTGTATTCCCTCTGAAGATCAGTGCCCATCAAAAGAAGGACATATGGTGTGCCATTGCCAAGGGCATGCGGACACTGGAGGTCTATGGCAGGTGGAGCACCCACTGTCGGAAACGGTCAGAGGACCTGAGATGCTGGGCACGGAAGACGGCAGAGGCCCAGCTGGGGTTGGCCTTCCAACGAGAAAGGGGTGCCTGTCGAACCCTGACCCCACTGATGGCCCCCATACTGGTGGTGGCCATCCGGAGCTGGATGGGTGCTTGAGGGCATCACAGAAGCTACAAGGGGGTGAGTACAGTGCCCATCATTACAACTTACGCATGGTAGGGTGGTATCCGGGTGGGGGATGTGTGTCAGTGGGTGTCCTTAGGCCAGGCATGACATTGCAGAGTAGATGCCTTGTTGGCCAGGGTTCTGAAGTGATAATCCTGCTACCTAGCTTGTAGACATCCACAACTGGTCAGGGCTGTGTGGGTCCCAGGTGTGCTGCATTTGGCGGTGTGTGCCCCATGCCTTTGTGGCTAGCATTCTAACTGGTAGTGCAATACATACTGAGTAGGGCTGTTCCCTGTGTGTGAGGGTGGTGTGTACGCCAATGGTGGTGTTGGTGCAGCCATTTACCCAGTGTATCCTTTGTCTCTTCTCCTCCCCATTTTGTTTTGTCACTCTGTCCTTATGTGCATTAGCATCATCTGGCAGAGGCGCAGCGGCACCGGCGACAGAGGGAGCTGCATCCCACAGGACCCAGGAGGCAGAGTCAAACGACGGTGAGAGCACCAGTGGGTCGGAGTGCGAGGGGAGCACCACAGCGGAGACTGGAGGGGACAGTTCAGACACCTCCTCCGATGGGAGCTTCCTGGTGGTGGCGGACACTTCTGTGACCACCCTAGCTACAGGTACAGCTGCCACCCCGTACCAGCACCACCCTCCGTTACCATGCACCCAGGAGGGTGGGCATCTCCTTCACCTCAGGCACCTCAGGCCCTGCCCCAGTGAGCCCTGCTGCCCTGAGTGAGGAGGCTATTGTCCTCCTGAGATCCATCTCTGTAGGGCAGTCAACCATTGTGATTGCCATCCAGGGGCTGGCAGCCCAAATGCAACAGACAAATGCATTCCTGGAGGGCATTCACACTGGCATGGCGGCCCAACATAGATCAATCCAGACTCTGGCCTCCTCTCTGATGGCAGCCATTGTCCCTGTTTCCCTCCCCCTCCAACTTCCTCTTCCCAATCCCATTCTCCTCAACCCCAACCTATCCCAAGCACACAGGCAGACGAGCATGCACCCAGGACAACACAAAAGAGTGGACATGGCAAACACATGCACCACACTTTATCACATAGACACTCACACAGACACCATCCAGATGCAGACATACCAACATCCACTGCCTCCACTGTGGCCCCATCTTCCTTGTCCTCCAACTCTCTCCCAGTTTCGTCCACACTCACACCTGCATGCACAACATCCTCATCCACTACCCCATCACCCGCACACCTAACAGCAGACACCCCTCACTGGTAGTCACCCCCCCACTTCCATGTATACTTTCCCTGTGTCCTCTCCTACTGTGTCTGTTCCCCCTCCTCCCAAAGTACACAACTCAAGCACTCAGATACCCAACAGCCATCCACCTCACAACAGCATCCAGTCCATGCACCTGCACCGACACACAGCAGACTGACACCTCCTACAACCACTCCCTCTTCCTCCACTACCAATCCATCTCCCTCTTCCCACCCCAATGTCCCTACAAAGCTTTTCCTCACCAGCATTGACCCCTTCCCTAGCTCTCCCATGTCTCTCACAACAGGACAGGGTGGTCAAAACCCAGGCAAGCACCCCAGACACACAGTCCAGGGGCACAGTAGTGTCCACAGCTACACCAGGTGGTAGAGGATCCTGGGCACCTGGCAGCCACATTGATAGGGTGCCTGCACCAAGTGCTGCAAGGAAGGGTAAGGAGGCACCCACAGCTGCTGCAGGGAAGGTCAAGGAGGCACCCCCAGCTGGTAAAAGGAAGGGCAGGGTCCAATCCGCGGCTGCTGAGAGGAAGGGCAAGGAGCAGACCCCCGCTGCTGCCAAAAGGAGCAAGGAGCCATCCCCAGCTGCGGGCAGGAAGGGCAAAGGGCCTGCACCAGCAGGCAAAAAGGACAAGAGGCCTGGTGCTGGGACTCCGTTGGAACACCCACCACCAACCCTGGTGGTTCAGCCGTCCGAGGCTGCAGGGGTTGGGCTGGAGCCTCCCCCCATCACTACCAGGACCGCCACCAGCAACACCACCAGCACGACTGCCAGCAGCAGCTGCAGCAGCCCCAGTTAACAGCCATCCGAGGCTGCAGGGGAAAGGCTGGGGCCTCCCCCACCACTGCCAGCACCGCCACCAGCACCACTGCAAGCAGCTGCAGCCCTAGTGTGCAGCCGTCCAAGGCTGCAGGGATAGGGCTGGAGCCTACCCCCACCACTGCCAGCACCGCCACCAGCACCGCTACCATCACCACTGCCAGCAGCAGCAGCCCTAGTGGGCAGCCGTCCGAGGCTGCAGAGGAAGGGCTGGAGCCTCCCCCACCACTGCCAGGACCGCCACCAGCACCACTGCCAGCAGCAGCAGCCCCAGTGGGCAGCCGTCCGAGGCTGCAGAGGAAGGGCTGGAGCCTCCATTCACCACTGCCAGCACCGCCACCTGCACCACCACTGCCACCACTGAGCAGCCTTCACCACCGGCGCACGGTGTGTAGTCGTGCGTCCATGGGCTGTAGTGCAGCCTGGCCCCAGCAAATCCTGTGGGTCTGACACCCAGGTGAGAGACTGTGACCTTGCATTCCCCAAGTTCTGCATCACAGGGTATGTTGCCCCCTCCAGAACCAGTGGAGAAGCCATCCACTCACCCCATCCTTCCCAGGATGAAGCTCACTGGGCAAAATGCCCCCCTCCAAAATCAGTAGAAGAAGCCATCCACTCACCCCATCCTTCACAGGATGAAGCTCACTGGGCACAATTCCCCCTCCAGAACCAGTGGAGAAGCCACCTACTCACCCCATCCTTCCCAGGATGAAGCTCACTGGGCATTATGCCCCCTCCAGAACTAGTGGGCATATCACCCACTTGAGAGACTGTGGCCTTGCACTCCCCAAGACCAAGCAGTGGGCAAATCACCCACTTGAGAGACTGTGGCCTTGCACTCCTCAAGACCAAGCAGTGGGCAAATCACCCACTTGAGAGACCGTGGCCTTGCACTCCTCAAGACCAAGCAGTGGGCAAATCACCCACTTGAGAGACTGTGGCCTGCACTCACCAGGACCAAGCACAGGGAATGTTGGCCCCTCCAAGACCAGTGGTGCTGTACCATCTTCTGGCTGAGGTGCCCCCTCATTCCCCGACCCCCTGAGGTGCCTGTCTATTTTTGACCTGATGCCCCTGTAGTGTTCTCCCCGTGTTGTTGCAGGAGTGAGGTTGGGCCTTGGACTTTGTGATGTGGCCCTGTGGCCCACGGACCTTGAGGACTGGGCAGTGCCGCTTGCATTGTATATATATGTATATACCTTTTGATTTGGATGCATGTATTTCACCTATATTTATCTTATTACAGCCCTTTTACACTATAGTAGTTGTCATAATATAACTTAGAGAGAACTTAATATAGTTGCACTATGATAGCCTTATTCTTTGTGCTTCAATCTCACCGATACTATTTTAATCCTACTGTGTTTTTTTGTTCTGGTTTCACAGCTCATGCCTTATTATATAAAATGTAGTTGTTTCATTAAACCAATCTTTAAAACTTAAACTGCCTTTGTCATTTTTATATGAGACCGTACTATGTATGAGAGCACCGGTTGTGACCTGAGTGACCACGACTTCCCTGGGAAGTAATAAGATGTCATGCGCTCGGCTGCCCAATTGTCCCTTCCCTTCGGGAGTGATAAGGCACTGCTAGTTAGCCAGAGCATAACCCGGATTTGGGGTGACAAGGTTCCTTCACCGTGGGTCAGACTTAGTCCCTCACACTGTGAAATGATCTTGCCGCCAAAAAATCCAGTAGTCTCATTAGGAGAATGAGAGCCTACGCTACATGGCGCCGGCAACGATTGGCCAGGCTCTGATTTTCGGGTCCACCGGTATATCTCGGTCTCATATGATATAATGATCCCTCAGTTCCGTATACGGAGATGTCTGTGGTACTGAGGACTTCCGCCACCGTTGCATAGGTAACCCTATTTTCAGCAGATGGTTGTTCAAGCTTGAACCTTAGAAAGGAAATAAACAATTCCCCTTTTGGTGTGCGAATCCCCAGGAAATACAAATTGCTCTTAACATGAGACAGCCGCTCACTGCACATTTGCTAGCACACGGCCTTAAGGCCCAGGGTGGTCCAGTCACGTTTGTGGTGGACGCCCACGCAGCCTATAGAACAGAACTTTTCTACTCTTTGGTCACATTTCCAGCAGCTGATGGGAACACACAAGCATTCCATTCATATACAGTAGCGAACACGCCTGGACAATACAGGGCGTACGCATATTTAGAGATACCTCTATCTTATCAAGACCATAATAATTGGCTTGATGGCACCCTACCCCATACAATGTTACCAGTAAGGTTAGGTCCCCTGAGCAATGACGGTCCGACCTGGCCTTTATTGGCCACCTATACACCACATCCTGCGGCTGCGAATATGGTGGTGAATGAGGTTCGAAGATTATATACTGACTTAACGCGATATATAGATGCTTAGTACAATTTGTGATGCAGACACTTAATACACACCCAGCGCGTGCTGCTCCAGCGCAACCACATGCAGTGACACGAGGTATTAATCCGATGACTGTACATTCCATTATGGGTAAGGGCCCAGCCAAACGAGAGGAGAATCCGTTTAGGCTGGCACAGAAAATTAATACGCTGGAGGCGGTATTTCCTCAGGACAAACATAGGATATTAACTATGTGTTTATCCTTTGGGATGGTTCCCACAGGTGAAATTTGTAATACATGAGGCACGGTGTTTGCCGCGCTCTATACCACGGCACATGGTACACCTACACTGGCTAACCTGCTGGAAGTGCTTAAACAGATTCAAGATGAATACTGGGCTGCCCCGGCCTTAGATTTAGGTATGCAATTTTGCCACGGTTTCTTCAATGGTCCTAAGCAATCTTAAAGGGAAAGCAGTTGCGCTTCTAGTGCGCATGTGTCTTCGTGACGTTCCGCAACAAGATCAGGAGCGGGAACTGCCTAAAATAATAGTGGAAACTTATTCTAGTATTGGTCGAGATAGCCTGGGGGCTAGACTACAAAAACCTCAGATTCAGGGGAAAATTACTAGAGATAGTACGAAACAGCAACCTGAGGATACTAAGAAGCGCTGGGAGAAAAAACAACAAACACCTAAAAAGGAGAGGGGAGAATCTCCCCATACAGAGACCCCGCAGAATAGATATGATCTCAGAAATAGGGATAATATTAAGACACCTGATAGATATCAATATACTGATACACGCCAATCTTGTTCCTTTCAGGACTAATCGGAAAAGAGAAATGAGAGAGGTGGGCAGTCAGAGCGGAGACAAGAGTACGTGAAACCGAGACAGGACTCACAACGCTCTTCTGAGGTTTCTGTCAAGAAGGAAGAGAAACCAGTACAACAAAAACAACAGTTTAAAAAGAAAAAGGTGGCAGCTGTCTCAGTTACACATGCCACTCAGGAAGAGGGTTCTCTTGAAGAACAAGACATGGGCTCTAGCTCTGCTAGACAGCGCGGCAGAGGTCACAATAGTTCGCCGGAATCTTCTAGAGCATCTGGAGGTGAAAGCAACTGATGACTTCATCCAGGTAGAAACAGCGGACATGCGTGTCTCTGATCCCGATAGGGTGTATACAGTGACTTTACAGTTGGAAGGAGACATTGAACGCACTATACACACAATCTTTTGGGATCGTGTAGTTAAGATATATGATATTTTGTTGGCTGAACAGGATTGGCCGCCAGATTTTGTCCGCACCTGCCCTGCTGGGGAGGGGGTTATTAGACCTTCCTTCTCGCCCTTTGTTCCGGAGGAACTTGCTGAGTCCTATTCTATGAAATAGGCTCTTGCACAGGCACCTGCGTTATATAGAAATCACATTGGGTGGGATAGGGATTCTCCATTTCATGTAATTCCTATTAAAGGTGAGCCTCAACCACAGCTGCAGTATCCCATAAAACATGAAGGAAGGGCACCGGTGAGAGAAATACTTACACAATTAGAATACCAGGGGGTAATTGAACCCAGTGTCTCCCCGATGAATAATCCCTTATTCCCTGTAGCTAAACCGGACCATTCATATAGAATAGTCTTAGACTACAGACATCTGAATGGACATACACGCACATCTGCTATACAAAATTCACATAGCATTGCACTAATGAGCAACATTGTGCGGAAGAAATATAAAACAACCTTGGATATCACGAATGGATTATTCTGCCAGAATATAGCACCTGAAAGCAGGGATTTAACCAGCTTTAGCGCACTAGGCTCCCAGAAAATATTCCGTTGTTTGCCTTAGGGGTATAAGAACAGCCAAAGACTGTTTACAGCTCGTGTGACTGATATTTTGCACGAGCTCGACCCTGAAGCATTGTCATATGTGAATGATATATATCTCACGGATGACGAGTTGCTACAACATTTAAGATAGGTAGCCCGCATTGTTGTAGGATTTGCCGAAATCGGCAACAAATTTAACTTCAAAAAATAAAAAATTGCCTTCCTCAGAGTCATATTCCTGGGATATGAGCTGTCGAGTGAGGGCCTAGCGCCACAATGTTTAGAAAAATGTGCACAATTGCAACCACCAAATTCGATTAAGAAACTCCAATCGTTGTTGGGCTTTCTAAATTTTGGCAGAACATACACTCCTGATTATGCTACACGCATAAAACCTTTATATGAATTAATACGTCCTGATTTTTCGAGTAAATTCTGGACAATTGAACATACACATACTCTTCGGGAGTTACAAGCAGATATGCTAGCAGCGAAACATCTACACACACGGGACAATAGGACACATTTGGTCATCAGGGTGATAGCTGGGGCCATTGGGTTTACTTATGTCACATTTAATGAAGGTGAGACAGTCCCCATAGCATACAAGTCACACTTGTATCCAGCTGCCGAGCAACGATTTGCACCCACAGAGAAAATTCTCACTGCTGTACAGATGGCTGTTCTTAAAGAAAGACCTCTGGCCCAGGGAAAACGCATTATTGTTGTTTCTCCTATTCCGGCCCTTGAGGCTGTTACAAAAGCTAGCGTCCCGAATGCAAAAGCACTCCACCCACGATGGATACAATGGGCCACGTCCTTGACAGCCACTGATGTAGACTACGGTTTTGACCCAAAGTTACAGACTCAGGAATTTCTACAATATGAAGTTGAATATCCAGTTCCCACTGACACATTGCCTATTGCCCAATATCAGGTAGTCATGTACACCGATGGCTCTGCGCAACCAGCGATAGGAACAAAACATCAATATTCTGCTGCGTGTGCAGTAGTGAGCGGCTCTATGGAGGGGGAGACATTCTGCCCCCAACATACTTATACCCAGACCTTAGGGGATTGTACTGCACAATTGGCTGAGCTAAAAGCTCTACTAATGGCACTGGAACATACAGATCCGACTCAGTACACACTGATTGTTTGTGATTCGTATTATTGCTTCCAGTCTTTTAACAAATACTTACATTACTGGCGCTTGAATGGGTTCAGAGATTCAAAAGGCAACACCATTAAACACAGACTACTGTGGGGGATGGTAGCAGACCTGAAAGAGACGCTACCCAAAGTCCATGTTGTGCATACACTTGGACACCATCGCATTGGAATACACGTTGCTGGTAATAGTTTGGCTGATGAAGCCGCAAAGTCGGCAGTGGCAGTTGCCACTGTAGCTGCAGTGACTCGTTCTAGTACCGAACCAGACACAGAGATTTTGGCTGCCATAAGAGCTACAGTTGATGGAAAGCCTTATCCGAAAGGATTTCCGAATAAATATCAGTATTTTATGGGAAGTATGCTGAACGCTGAAGTTAAAATTCCTGGCGTGGGCGTACGTGACATCCCCAATAAAAATGTAAGACCACTATTGATTACAGCAGCGCATGAGGGGGTAGCATCTGCACATGCAGGCATGGCAGCTACAATTTCACTATTACAGGCCTGCTACTGGTGGCCTTGTCTCTATAAAGAGGCCAAGCAGTATATCCTTTGTTGTGACATCTGTCAACAAATTAAAGTTTCAACAGCTAAGCGCCCGCCGCAGACACCCCTCTTAATCTCAAACAGACCATTACAATGTGTGTACTTGGATCATTGTGGTCCATTAACACTGGGTAGTGCATACAAATATATCCTAGTCGTTGTTGATTATTGCTCCAGATTTGTGTGGGTGTGGCCACAACGCTCTGCTGACGCTCAGACTGTTATTAAAGATTTGCGAGTCTTTGTCGGTATATATGCAGTTGCGGCATTCCATTCGGACCAGGGCCCTGCTTTCGCCTCAAGGGCATTCCGGGACACCATGGCTTTATTGGGGGTCCAGCTCCAGTACTCGTCTCCATTTCATCCCAAGGGAAATTCTGTTGTGGAGCGATTAAACTGTGATTTAAAGCAATCCTTAACAGCCAGAGTCTTAGGTACGGGTCGTAGTTGGCTAGCCCACCTGTATGGAGTTCAGAGAGCACTAAAACCCCTGCCTAGAAGGTCCCTGGGAGGTCATACTTTATATGAGTGCCTGTTTGGAACACAAATGTTTGTTCCTGATCTTGATGGTCCTGGTGTGGAGGCGGCGGAGACACCTTTTGACATAAAGGATCGTGTCACTGTTTTACAGGAATTACAGCAGTTCCGTGACTATAACTCTTCTGAAAGTGCTGCCTCCACGTGAATTAAGGATGTGCCAGTTACACCTACCGGCCTGTATTCCCAGGGTTGGGGATCTTGTGCGTGAAAACGTTGCAGTAAAAAAAGAATTTGGCCCTTCTTATCGTGCACCAGTCCCAGTGTTGGGGATACACGGTACGAGAACTGTGATTCTGCCACCGTTGCCAGGTGCCAAAGAAAATCGATTTGTTTCCATTGACAATGTCAAGTTACAACATGTGGCCGATTCTACACAGCCGACCAAGAGGAACTTCCAGTAGTTCCCGAAATCCCTCTCACTACTGGAGAAGACGTTCCCCTTCAAGTTGTTTATACCAACACTGTTGCCTCTCCGAGCTTGGGGAGGGTGGATGACGATCTCAGATTAGTTCCATTAACAACGTCCAATTTAGAAACATTTGATCGAGTCACAATGAATACGGACGTGACGGATGGTGCTGTCTACACGATGCCGACGTGAGAAACACCAACTCCTCTATTGACTGTGGCAACGCCTTTTGCACAAAATGCCTCTGGTTATTTTGCCGACAACAACGATGGTTTATCAGACTTGTTTGCCTCTTCAACTACTGACCTGTCAGGTCCACGTAAGCTGATGCGTTGGCTTAAAGATACGTATTTTGTTTTTCCATGGAACTATCTATGGCTTTAATTGACTGTGTTGGCGTTTTTTCTTTGGATTGGGTTTGTCATTAGCTTTTTTCTGTTGATCAATAGTCATTTTCTTCCTGAGAGATCGGCTGTTGAACAGGTGGAGGAGGTGTTGAAACCACATTTTTCTTCACATAGGGTTCGAAGAGACTTGTCCTTTGTGAACATTTCTGCAGTACCAATTCCTGATGGGATTGTGTGGGATAAAGTAATGTTTGATATATACGATCCCACTGAGATAATTCAAATACCGTATGTACTAAAATTGTTTATGAATGATATAGCAATACCAGGCATTGTATCTGATGATTGGGATGTGAAAACAGTTGACTCGATGACAGAATTGCAATATTACACTGTCTATGAAAACGAAGATGTTTACCAGTTTAGAGACAATTATGGTGACATGTTTTGCTATAATTATTATGGGCATCATTTCATACACAGAGCGAGTATTCTCAAGACCATATTTGACTATACGCAATGGGAACATTGCCAACTCCCCCGTATGGGAGTTCCAAAACTTACTTTGACAAATGTACGTATTTTTCTGGGCACCATCAAAAGAATGCTGAGTCGTATTACTTTAAATTAGCTCCGACTAAAGATAAACAAGTGTTATTGATCGACACAAAATTTATAAATTCGGATTCCTTTGTTTCCCGGTTGTCAATTGAAGGTTATGAATAGTGGTCAGAAAATGTTGATTTGAAAAGTGTTTGGGGATCAAAGAATTGGCAATCTAAGGGTAGAGAAACACTGTTTAGAGCATGTCTCATTCCCGTTCAAATTATTTTTTTAAATGAAACTGTACAGCAGACCAGCTGCTTGGGTTTAGCTACAATCAGAGAATTAAACATGCCCAGTATACCTGTCCCTGCGAAATTTAGTAACTGGCAAAAGTACACTAATGCAACTTTTAGTGAGATTAGTAAATGGGTCCGAAATGGTACATTTCACACTTCACTGACATGTCCAGGCTGGTGGTTATTGTGGCCAATAGATACCAACGGGTGTCATCAACGTTTTGTCACTTCCTCTGGGGGTTTCCGAACGAGTAGGTCAGACCCTCGCTATATATCACCGGAACAGGCTGAAATAGTTACAACATATAGGGGGTGATTCTAAGCTTGGCTTTCTGGGTTTCCCACTGGGCTGGCGGGCGACCGCCAAAAGGCCGCCCGCCTGCCCAGCGGGAAACACCCTTCCACGAGGAAGCCGGCTCCGAATGGAGCCGGCGGAGTGGAAGGGGTGCGACGGGTGCAGTAGCACCCGTCGCGAATTTCAGTGTCTGCCAAGCAGACACTGAAATTCTAAGTGGGGCCCTGTTAGGGGGCCCCTGCAGTGCCCATGCCATTGGCATGGGCACTGCAGGGGCCCCCAGGGGCCCCACGACACCCTTTCCTGCCAGCCTGGTTCTGGCGGTCAAACCCGCCAGAACCAGGCTGGCCGGAAGGGGGTCAGAATCCCCATGGCGGCGCTGCCTGCAGCGCCGCCATGGAGGATTCTGCAGCCCAGGGGAAAACCGGCGGGAAACCGCTGGTTTCCCTTTTCTGACCGCGGCTTTACCGCCGCGGTCAGAATGGGCCTGGATGCACCGCCAGCCTGTTGGCGGTGCATCCGCGGTCCCCTACCCTGGCGGTCTCGGACCGCCAGGGTAGGAATGACCCCCATAGTGTGGGAAAATTATGCCAGCAATGGCTGAAATCATCCTCGCTAGACGCAGTTAAGACACATCTCACTCTCCTATCTAATGACACTGACCTACAAGATTTTTTGTCAGGCCCGAAGGTGCCACGTAGGAAGCGTTTCTTGTATGAAGTATACAATGAAATTTGGAAACTTTCAAAACAAGAAGCTGCAGCCTGGTTACGGCAGATAGATCAGGATAATCTGAAAAAAGCATTAGCTGTTGTGGATAATGGTATGCACACTTTGTCCGACCGGATTTATACAATTAACAACATTGTTTCTTCTGCTATAGACATTGTAGAATCTGATATGTCTTCTTTATATCATGGACAGAGTCAGACCAGGTCCATTATGCAGTTGGGTTGGAAGCTTCAGACATTGAAGGCGGGTCGCGTTCCGTGGCAGCACATCAGTGCCAGGGAAATATTTTTTTCCTTTAATTTGACGTGACAACAACAACTAATGGCTAAGAAAGAAGCGACTTATGTCATGCTTCACATTGAAAAGTTAGAAAGATTGCCTTTTACCGTGGCCGAGATTCCCTCTGCAGAATGGTTGATACACAGGGTTATTAATCTGCCTATTTCTACATTACAATTCACTTCTTGTTTGAAACATGTTCCGGTAGGCAGATATGAGAAGCTAGGAGATAGTTACATCCATGAGGTGTGGGAGCTTCCCTTCTTGTACAAATGCCTCAATGGCATGAAAGAGGTCTTTCTTAGCGGTAGGGAATGTGAGACTTCAGTCTGCCATTCGATGATTTGTAAGCAGCTGTCCTTGCATGGGACATGCAATGCCTCGGTTGCAAATTTGGCTTGCTATCTGAAGGGATTTCCAGTCCCCCTGATTAAACACACGTTCCAGGTGCTTTCAAATGGCAGCTACGTCCTCCTCAATAGTGACTGTTGTGGTATGCGAGCCGGAATAGTTTAGGTTGTTTCGGTCTCTAAGGTCGTTACTTGCTGCGGGAACGTGTTGTTTCCCCCCCACTAGAATTAGGGAGGTAGCAGATATTTGGCCTCACATTGTTACTTTCAAGGTGAATTTTGACAAGTTAAGCAGACCGAAAGCTTTGTTGTTTCAGAAGCATGTGGCCCTTACATCTGCATGCAAGACCTACGCACTTCAAGTGGCAAGGTCATCGGCGGACATACAGTCCCTGTTAAATACCAACTTTCCGAGCCACTTTGGTGAACTCGTGGGACGTATATTTAATGCGTCCAGCACAGCTGGACTAGCACATTTTTTCAAAGCCGTTGGTGTTGGTTTCATTCATACCTTCTCTTCCATATTCGGTTTAATACCTTTGGCTATTCATTCAATTTTCAGAAGCATTTTTGGAGGATTTCCGATAACTTTGGCTATATTGGGCGGCATTTTACTGTTGCTGTTGTTTTTACGCAATGGCTGTCCCTCCGCTTCGAGGACGAATGTGGGCGCTCCCATCAGCGCAGCTGTGTCATGAACGCATGATACAGTATTTTGGAGCAACACTCCTGGAACATTTGGGGTGTGACTGGTCTCTTTCATTCAGACCGGTTTTGGATTGTGTGCAGCCCGTGTTTCGGTGCCGTTGGTGCTCTTTTGAACATGCACTAGACGTCTGTCTCTCACGGCAACGCCCCCCAGTGGTTGATGCTGATTTGTTGCTGTTCCCAAAGAGGGCTCATTACCAGACATGCTCGCTGTGGCTGCGTTTGCTTAGAGAAGCTCAATACGAGATACCCTTCCTGGAGGAAGTTGATGTTCACTTGTTTATAGGCACTGCACAGGATGTTGCCTTGGTGGCTACTGAGGCTTTGGATCACACCTGCTCCCTCCTAGTCTTCGGCATGGATTTTCCAGTTTTGTCATCTGCCGAAGTGGAGAATCTCCTGCTTTCCGTGACCACTGCTTAAATTGGACTTATTCTAAATTGACATTATCCCTTGAATTCAGCATTTGGCCGCATGCTCCTTTTTCACATTGCAAAATTCTGTGCTTATGTGTACTCTTAACTTGTTGAAATTGGATAGAGTCTTACTTATATTTTAGCATAGGAACATTTTTTAGCTTTTGCTTAAACCACTTTCTACCGACAAGGGGAGGGTGTAGTGTAACCATTTTTAGTGCCATTTTAGTGTAGCGTTATGCACATTAGGTTTTCATATTAGGCCTCTGTGCACTTTACCCTAGACACGTTTCTATTTCGCCTCGCACTGTTATTTTATAATAATCAGTTTTACAGTTTTGTTTTATTTTTTCTGTCACACTGTTTAGCCTAGTTCAGCTCTGTGTTCACTAACTCTGCATTCTGTGCTTCAGTCAAGGTGACAGTCTGGTACATTGCTGGTACACGTGGTAGAAATTTAGTCTCTGGTGTTTGCAGACGATACACATCCTTACGTAAGGACCTCTTATTAGAACATCTGCGTGTTAGTTATAAAATCACTTTCTGGTCCTGGTACAGGCAGAGGGAAATTACAACCAGGAACCTACAACTAGATGCTGACTGCCCATTTGCAGATGCTTATGCAGCTTACAGGCCTTTGCTCAGGTATGAGGGTTGATGTCCTCCCGGGGAAACCTGAAAGGCAGGCTTAGAGCTTCCCACGATGTGCTCATAATATAACTTAGAGAGAACTTAATATAGTTGCACTATGATAGCCTTATTCTTGTGCTTCACTCTCACCGTTACTATTTTAATCCTACTGTGTGGTTTTGTTCTGGTTATCGCAGCTCATGCCTCACTATATAAAATGCAGTCGTTTTATTAAACCAATCTTTAAAACTTAAACTGCCTTTGTCATTTTTATATGAGACCGTACTATATATGAGAGCACCGGTTGTGACCTGAGTGACCACGACTTCCCTGGGAAGTAATAGGATGTCATGCGCTCGGCTGCCCAATTGTCCCTTCCCTTCGGAAGAGATAAGGCACTGTTAGTTAGCCGGAGCATAACCCGGATTTGGGGTGACAAGGGTCCTTCACCGTGGGTCAGACTTAGGGGGTCATTCCAACCCTGGCGGTCGGTGTTAAAGCGGCGGCCAACCCGCCAACAGGCAGGCGGTAAAAAAAAAGTGGAATTCTGACCCTGGCGGAAACCGCCAACAGAGACCGCCACTTTAACACTCCAACCGCCACGGCGGGACAAACAAACAGCGCGGCGGTCACCGCCAACAGACAGGCGGGAGACAATGTACCGTCCACCCTATCACAACCCACCAATCCGCCACCTTTTCCGGGGCGGTAGCCCCGCCGATAAAAACACCGCGGAAACAGACATTACGAATGGAAAACGCTCACCTCTACACACTCCACGAGGAATCTGGACAGCATGGAACCCGAACTACACATCCTACCAGCTATTGTCTTCCTGCTCCTCTACCAGGAGCACGAACGCCGGCGCAGAAGACAACGGTGAGTACTGCACCTACGACACAGGGGAGGGGGGGAGGCAAAAAATTACGGGGACACACATACGCGACACACCAACCCTCACCCTCACCCACAACTACATACACATCAGTGCAGAGCAACAACTCAGAGTGACACCCCCAAACCCCCCGGAAGAATGCAAAGACAAAATAAAATGATCATGAAATTTGAAGTATATTGTACAGCTAAGTAAAAAAATATATCAAACATCTATAACTATATATACATATGTAAATTGTCCTGTCCAAATTGGGTATCAGCCATTGTTCGTGGGCCAATGGGCCTAAACACATGGGCAAAGCCCACACAGGATACCCTACTCCAATGGAGAGAACACTGCAGGGGCATCAGATAGCAAAACTACAGGCACCTCAGGGGGAAGGGAAGGGGGGGCACCTCAGCCAAATGAGTCCACGACACCAGATCCACGAGGGGCCTCCATGGCCACTGTTCAATCCTGGGGAGTGCAAAGCCACAGTCTCACAAGTTTCTACAGTGGGTGGATTGCCCACTGTGCCATCCTGGGGAGTGCAAAGCCACAGTCCCACAAGTCTCTACAGTGGGTGGATTGCCCACTGTGCCATCCTGGGGAGTGCAAAGCCACAGTCTCACAAGTGGATTACAGACTCCTCTGATTCTGGAGGAGGCATGGTGCCCAGAGTGCTTTATGCAGCCCTGCCAGACACAGATGCAGGCCTGCCCCTTATGCCAATGGGCCAGCGGTGCTTGAGACGGCGGTGCCCAGCGGAGCGGTGCAGAGACGGCGGTGCCCAGCGGAGCGGTGCTTGAGTTGAAGGGCCCAGCGGAGCGGTGCAGAGACGGGGGTGCCCAGCGGAGCGGTGCTTGAGATGAAGGGCCCAGCGGAGCGGTGCTTGAGATGACAGGCACAGCGGAGAGGTGCAGAGACGGCAGTGCCCAGCGGAGCGGTGCTTGAGATGAAGGGCCCAGCGGAGCGGTGCAGAGACGGCAGTGCCCTGTTCAGCGGTGCTTGACTGGAAGGGCCCTGTTCAGCGGTGCTTGACTTGAAGGGCCTTGTTCAGCGGTTCTTGACTGGAAGGGCCCTGTTCAGCGGTTCTTGACTTGAAGGGCCCTGTTCAGCGGTTCTTGACTGGAAGGGCCCTGTTCAGCGGTTCTTGACTGGAAGGGCCCTGTTCAGCGGTTCTTGACTGGAAGGGCCCTGTTCAGCGGTGCTTGACTGGAAGGGCCCTGTTCAGCGGTGCTTGACTGGAAGGGCCCTGTTCAGCGGTGCTTGACTTGAAGGGCCCTGTTCAGCGGTTCTTGAGACGGTGGTGCCCTGTTCAGCGGTGCTTGACTGGAACGGCCCTGTTCAGCGGTTCTTGAGACGGCGGTGCCCTGTTCAGCGGGGCTTGACTTGAAGGGCCCTGTTCAGCGGTTCTTGACTTGAAGGGCCCTGTTCAGCAGTTCTTGAGACGGCGGTGCCCTGTTCAGCGGGGCTTGACTTGAAGGGCCCTGTTCAGCGGTTCTTGACTTGAAGGGCCCTGTTCAGCGGTTCTTGACTGGAAGGGCCCTGTTCAGCGGTTCTTGACTTGAAGGGCCCTGTTCAGCGGTTCTTGACTGGAAGGGCCCTTTTCAGCGGTTCTTGACTGGAAGGGCCCTGTTCAGCGGTGCTTGACTTGAAGGGCCCTGTTCAGCGGTGCTTGACTTGAAGGGCCCTGTTCAGCGGTGCTTGACTTGAAGGGCCCTGTTCAGCGGTGCTTGACATGTGTGTCCAGGTCACCAGATCCGGCCATTACATGGATTTCACTCGCCACCTGACATGTGGCTGCCGGGCCCTTCGTGCACATCTGTCTTCTCGCTTGCGGGGCCCTCCTGTGCTGCCGTCCCGGGCCCGTGGGTGTCCTCCTGCACACCTGGAATGGGGCTGGTGGGGCCCTCCTGGGCAGCTCACCTGCTGCCGGACTTGTCGGGCGTGCTGCCCTTGCCACCCTTCCTTGCTCGTCTGTGGCCCTTTCCTCCCTTTGGCGGTGTGCCAGGTGGCACCCCACTCCCTGATGGTGCCAGGGTAGTGCTTTTGGAGCCTGCTGTCTTTGGCCTGTCGCGCCGGGCACTGCCTTTCTTGCCTTTTTTTTCAGGGGGTGGGCTGACCGTCTCTTTACTCCTGGCAGAAGTAGCTGGCCTTGAAGGTGGTGGACTCCAAAATCCTTGGACTATTGTCTTTGTAGGTCCAGGTTTTGTGGTGGCTGAGGTGCTGATTGGAGTCTTAAGAGATGGAAGGGGTGGGTCAGTTGTTGGAAAGAGGTCAAGGTTGGAAAGGAAAATCAATTTAGAAAGACAGGGACGGGTAGTTGTAGTGGCTATGGGAGTGGAGGAAGAGGATGTGGTTGTGGGAGAGTCAAGTCTGGTGTCTTTGGGTGCAGGTGCTTGTGCTGGAGGCTGTCGTGAGGCGGATGGCTGTTGGGTGGGTGGCTGACTGCGTTTGTGTGGTTTGGAAGAGGGGGTGACAGACACACTGGGAGAGGACACAGGGGACGTGTAAATGGTAGTGGGGGTGGTGACTGCACGTGTGCGGAGTGTTCTGGTGGGTGTGCTGGTGATGGACGTAGTGGCTGAAGATGTGGTGCATGCAAATGTGAGTGGAGACGTCACAGGGAGGGAGGAGGGAGACGAGGAGGAGGGGGACACAGAGGAGGCAGTGGCTGTTGGCATGTCTGCATGTGGATGTTGCTTGGGTGAATGCTTGTGTGATTTGTGGTACTTATGTCTGGATGAGCTTCCCTTGGGTGTTGAGGTGTGCGCAGGCAGGTCTGTAGGTGTGTCTGGGATAGGCAGAGGTACAGGGAGTGGGACTGGGTTGAGGAAGTTGGAGGAGGGAGGCAGGAGACAGGGACAATGGCTGCCGTCAGTGCTGAGGCCAGAGCGTTGAACGATCGCTGATGGGCAGCCTGACCCGAATGAATGCCCTCCAGGTATGCATTACTCCGGTGCACCTCCCTTTCTACACCCTGGATGGCATTCAAAAGGGTAGACTGCCCAACAATGAGCGTCCTCAGGAGGTCAATGACCTCCTCACTGAGGGCAGCAGGGGTAACTGGGGCAGGGCCTGAGGTGCCTGGGGCGAAGGAGATGCCCACCTTCCTGGGTGAGCGAGCACGGGGCGAAGGCTGAGGGGCCGCTGGGAGGGCGGAGCTGGTGCGCTGGGTGGCGGCTGTACCTGTTGTTGCGGTGGGCACGGATGTTGCCGCCACCACAAGGGAGCTCCCTTCCGAGGACGTGTCTGTGTCGCTGGTGTCACCACGTGTCCCCGCTGTGGAGCTCCCCTCGCCCTCCGTCTCGCTGGTGAAATCCGAGTCAGTTGCATGGCCCTCCATGGCCATGTGAGATGCAGCTCCCTCGTGCTCCGATGCCACTTCCCCTCCGCCTGATCATGCTAATGCACACATGAACAGGAAGACCACCAAAAAAGGGGGAGGGGGGGAGAAACAAAGACATGTTGAGTGCATGCATTGGCGACACCGTTGGTGGAGAGGACAGACACAGAAGCCCCCTGCACTACGCCGCGCACTTGGGGTCCACTACTCAATCCGTGGGACATGGCCTACAAGCCTATGGACGACAACTCCACACATAGGTGACACAGGGCCATGAATAGCTGTACTAGGCAACCTACAGAGGTGGGCGGCGGGGGCATAGTGCCATGCCTAACGGAGGGGCCTAGCCTACAGAAATCGCCCTGGCTTAGGGACACCCACAGCCCTCCTCCCCCACCCAGACACCTCCAATGTGCGCAAAATCAGCAGAATGTGCTTGTACTCACCCCCTTGTGTCTGCTGTGATGTCCTCACGCGCCCATCCAAATCAGGGTAGGCCACCGCCAGGATCCGGGACATCAGGGGGGTCAAGGTACGACTGGCACCCCTCCTACGTTGGGAGGCCATCCCCAGCAGAGCCTCCGCGGTCTTCCTGCTCCCGCGGCGGATGTCCTCCCACCTCTTCCGGCAGTGGGTGCCCGGTCTGTTGTGGACCCCCAGGGTCCGGACGTCTTTGGCGATGGCACGCCAAATGTCGATTTTCTGATGGGCGCTGACCTATGTGACATGTACAGGGGGAGAAAATAAAAAATCATCACCTTCTGCATGCTCGATGTGAGTGGCCCCCCATCCCCACCATTGCCATGTGGCACATGCTCTCATCTGTCGTTTGATGCATGCCTCATTCGCTCCCCTCCCCACCATCTTTCATTCACCCCACTCAACCCAGGCATTGGCCACAAAGCATGGTCCCAGTGTACTTACCTGTTGGTCTGGAGGACCTTAGAGTAGCGCATACTGGGGGAGGACCCCATCCACGAGTTTCTCCAATTCTTCAGAAGTGAATGCAGGGGCCCTTTCCCCAGTCGCAGCAGCCATTGTCTCTTCCAGACAGAGGTCACAGCAGCACTTTCAGTATAGGTCCTCTCCTGTGGATGATCAGGTATCGAGTGATTAAGCAGATAGAAAATGGCGGTCACGCCTACCGCCACGGTGTGCCACGCCAGCGCATTGACCTCACATCCCACTGTCGCATTTCACAGGTCAGGCAGCTGCCATTTCAAGGGCCCCCATATCTTAATTTCTACTGCGTCACACATGCCTAGGCCTTGCATCAACACTCATACAAGCCATTCAATGCATTGAGAATCGTGTACTGTGCAAGCTGTGGGACCGTACCTGTGGGTTGATTGACTCTGTGCTCCATGTTGTCCTTCCTTGGCACCGTCCGCTGGGACTTGCGAGGAGATGGAGGAATCTTCCCGTGTACAGACCGCTGGTGGACCTGTCGACAATGGAAGAAAGACATGTCATACTGACATACAGGCTTGACAGAGCCACTATACAGGAACTGTGTGCCCAGCTGGAGTCAGACCTGATGTCACCCATCCGCCAACCCACAGGGATCCCCCCTCTAGTGCAGGTTCTGTCAGTACTCCATTTTTTGGCAAGTGGGTCATTTCAAACAACACTGGCCATTTCATCAGGGATGTCTCAGTCTATGTTTTCCAAGGTGTTGTCTAGAGTGTTGTCTGCCCTGCTGAAATACATGCGGAGCTACATTGTTTTCCCTGAGGTGGGCGATTTGGCTACAGTGAAGGGTAATTTCTATGCGCTTGGACATATTCCCAACATCATTGGTGCAATTGATGGGACACATGTTGCTTTGGTCGACCCCAGCACGAGTGAACAGGTGTACAGGAACAGAAAAAGTTATAATTCCATGAATGTCCAGGTGGTCTGTTTGGCTGACCAGTACATCTCCCATGTTAATGCCAAGTTCCCTGGGACAGTGCATGACGCGTACATCATGCAAAATAGCAGCATCCCTTACGTGATGGAACTACTTCAGAGACACCGTGTGTGGCTAATTTGTGACTCTGGTTACCCCAACCTGTCATGGCTACTGACCCCAGTGAGGAATCCCAGGACAAGGGCAGAGGAACGGTACAATGAGGCCCAAGGGCGTACTAGGAGGGTGATCGAGCAGACCTTCGGGCTCCTGAAGGCCAGGTTTAGGTGCCTCCATATGACAGGTGGATCCCTAATGTACTCACCAAAGAAGGTGTGCCATATCATCGTGGCCTGCTGTATGCTTCACAACCTGGCTTTGCGACGCCACGTGCCTTTCCTGCAGGAGGATGGTCCAGGAGGTGGTGTTGTGGCAGCTGTGGAGCCTGCGGAGAGTGAAGAGGAGGAAGACGAAGAGGACGACACAGACAACAGGGACACAGTAATACAGCAGTATTTTCAATGACATACAGGTAAGAATCAACACCGGCATTTTACATTTTCTTAAAGTCTCCTGCCTCTCTACTGTCTGAGTTTCCCCCCAGTGTATGTTAACTGAGTTGTGACTTTCCCTTCCATTTTTAGAGATGTGGGCCCCACTTCGTGACCTCTGCTTTGTTTCCCCATGGACTACAGCTGTGTGACAGTGGTATGTTGTCATCACAATGTAACTGGACATTAAGGCACGGTTCTGTGTAATACATTTGGTCAAAAATACAGGCAGACTCCAGATTATTTTTGTGCAATAAGTGTGTTTATTAAAGTGCTCAATTTTTGGTAATTAGATTTTCAGTCTCACAGGTGCATTGTCCATATGCCTGTGGAAGGTGGAGCAGGGGCAGTTTAAGGTTGGACAGGGTGACAATGTGGGACAGTGGGATGACAATCAAGGGGTATCCTTTCCTGGCGGGGGTCTTGGCATCCTACTCTGTGTTCTTCCTAGATCTCAGGCACCGCTTGCGGGGTGGTTCTCCTTCTGCAGGGGGTGGGGTTCTGGTGGCCTGTTGTTCTTGTGTCTGGGCCTCCTGTCCACTAGCGCCGGCGGAGGTGGTAGCCTGTTCTTGGTCCATGCTAGTGACAGGGGCCCTTTGTGGTGCCACATGGTCCCGCAATGTGCTGACAATCTGATTGAGAGCCACAACGATGGTGCCCATTGCAGAACTGATGTTTCTGAGTTCTTCCCTGAACCCCATAAACTGTTTCTCCTGCAGTACCTGGATCTCCTGGAACCTGGCCAGGACCGTCGCCATCGTCTCCTGGGAGTGGTGGTATGCTCCCATGATGTTGGAGAGGGCCTCGTGGAGAGTGGGTTCCCTGGGCCTGTCCCCCCCCTGTCGCACAGTAGCCCTCCCAGTTCCCCTGTTTCCCTGGGCCTCTGTCCCCTGGACCGTGTGCCCACTACCACTGCCCCCAGGTCCCTGTTGTTGCTGGGGTGGTGGGTTAACCTGGGTGCCCTGTAGTGGTGGACACACCGCTGATTGACGTGTCCTGGAGACAGAGGCATGGGCCCGCTGGGTGGGTGCTGTGCTGGTGTTCCCAGAGGGGGTAGGTCTGCTGTGGCCTGTGGCTGTCTGAGGGGAACCGACTGTCCCGAGGTCCCCGTTGGGCCGGGCTGGTCATCTGGGTCCAGGGAGACAGAGCTGCTGTCATCACTGTGGGCCTCTTCTGGGGGGGAGTGGACAATCCTGGACCCTCCTGGGTGGTGTTGTGGCGTTCGGGTCCTGCAGGGGTATTAGAGTATGGTTATTGCTTCTGTGTGTGCCATAGCGTGCAATGGGTGGTTGCCCGTGTACCCCAGTGCTGGCATTCCCTTGTGGGGGCTGTTGTGATGGTGGTTTGGGGGGGGATGGGTATGTGCAGTGGGCATGCTTAGGTGATGGGTGTCGATGGTTTGTGGTCGCATGCAGGGCTTGGTGTTGGGATGGGTGGGTTGTGATGGTGAGACATTAGCAAGGAGGATGTGTGATGGGGGTGGGGGTATGATTTGGCATGCCGGTGGGTGGGGGGGGATGAAGTAGTTGAGATTAGACTTACCAGAGTCCATTCCTCCGCCTACTTCTGCGAGGCCCTCAGGATGCAGCATCGCCAAGACCTGTTCCTCCCATGTTGTGAATTCTGGGGGTTGAGGTGGGGGTCCGCCTCCAGTCTTCTGCACCGCGATGTTGTGTCTGGATACCATGGAACGCACCTTCCCCCATAGGTCGTTCCACCGCTTCCTGATGTCGTCCCGATTTCGTGGATGCTGACCCACAGCGTTGACCCTGTCCACTATTCTTTGCCGTAGCTCCATCTTCCTGGCAATGGTGGTGTGCTGCACCTGTGTCCCGAAGAGCTGGGGCTCTACCCGAACTATTTCCTCCACCATGACGCTGAGTTCAGCGTCTGAAAACCTGGGGTGTCTTTGGGGTGCCATGGGGTGGTGTGGATGAGGTGTGGGGTGGTGTTTGTGGTGATGAGTGTGGTGAGTGTGGTGGTGTGTGGTGTTTTGTGCGTGGATGTTGTGTGAGTGATGGTGTAATGTGCCTGTGAATGCTCTGTACTAGCTGGTGGTGTCTCTCTCTGGCCTTAGTCAATAAATGGTGGTCGTAGGGGTTTGTGGGTGATGTGGGTGTGTGTTTTATATTGTGTTGGGTGTGTAGGAGTGGTGTTTGTATGTGTATCAGGTGTGTGTATTTTAAAATGTCCAATGTGGCTGTGTTTTGGAGCTGTGTGTGTATTTTGACCACGGCGGTGTGTACCGCCAATGGAATACTGCGGTTGAAAGACCGCCGCGTGGATTCGTGGGTTGGAATGGAATGGGCGTATTTCTGTTGGCATGACGGTGGAGGTTGGGTCATCGCCAGTTTTTCGCTGGCCGTTGGTGTGGCGGACTTTTGTGGATGTCGGGTTTTTGGCGGTTTGCCTGTTGCGGGTCAGAATGACCGTGGCGGTTTCCCGCAGCCGCGGCGGTGTTATGGCGGTCTTCTGACTGGCGGTAAGCGCCTTTTACCGCCGAGGTCAGAATGACCCCCTTAGTCCCTCACACTCTGAAACGATCTTGCCGCCCAAAAATCCAGTAGTCTCATTAGGATAATGAGAGCCTACGCGACAACTGCATCTGGTTGTGTGTGCGGTGTTGGGGTGGGGGTGTTGTATATTGCATGTGTGTGTCACTCTCTTTCTCCTCCCTCCCTCCCCTGTGTGTTAGGCAGCAGTACTCACCATGGCCGTCTTTGCCGGTATTGATGTACGTAATGGAGCAGAAGGTAGAAGAGCATGGGGAAGACATGCAGCTCGGGCTCCATGGCGGGGTGGTTCTTCCCTGAGTCTCCAGAGGTGAGTTGTTTCCTTTCTGTGCATTGCCAGGCTTTTAATGTCATTGGTACTGCCCCAGAAAAGGTGGCGGATAGGTGTGTCACATTACTGTGGGCGGTACATTGTCTTCCTCCTGGCTGTTGGCAGTTACTGCCATGGTGCCTGTTGGTTTCGCCCGGGGTTTGGTGTGTTAAAGTTGCTGTCTGTCTGAGCGGTTTCCGCCGTGGTCATGATTTCATATTTATTACCATCGGCCTGTTGGCGGTATTACCACCACTTTATCACCGACCACCATGGTTGTAATGAGGGCCAATGTGTAAAACTTTGTAGGTGATACCAGCTAATGAGTGAGGTTCTCCGAGTTCCACAAGGAGCCAAAGATCAATATCAATTGTAGGAAAATACCTCTTTTCCCATGGTCATTCTCATTTCTTTGTGGAATGATACTGCTGTTTTTTGACTCATTGACTGAGGACTCTGCTAATCAGTCCCAATGCATGTGCTGTGGCCACTAAAATGTGTAAAAATGAGTTGTAATTCTAATTGGCATATTTAATATATTAAGAAGTTCACTTTTAAATGGTAGAAAGTGTACCCAATGTCTGTAAGCTAAGTGTCACTAATGGACTGCAACACCTATTGTGCTCTCAGCTACATGGACAGTGTAATCATGGTTTCAGGTCTACCAATGTGGCATGACTATAGCAGTTTAAATATTGTAACTTGACTTCTCAACATAAACCTGTTTTAGCATGACTAAACCTTCCTATTAATAAACCACACATAAGTAGCCTTTACTACCCATAAGACAGGGTGTAATGGATTTAAAAGTAGAACATGTAGAAATGTGATGTTAGATGTTTTCTTACAGTGAAAAAGCCTCAAAGGTTGTTTCCTCTGTTAAGGCTGGGTGTTCCATAGGAACCCATTGGGATGCAAAATTGCATTTACTAGTGCAATCTTCCAGTAGGAAACTGCTAGAACTTCAATTATTGGGTTCTCTGTAATATATATTAAAAGATCATTTCACTAATGCCACTGGATTTTTAATAACTATTAAGCAGAAGTTGCCCATAAAAGACTACATTTTCCCTACCTGAAACCTCTGGGGGCAATTTTTCATTAGCCTAAAACTACAGCCTTCTTAATGCATAGCCTTGAAATAGGTGTGAAAATGTCTCCTAAAGCAAGAGTCAAAAGATTGGATGTGGTAATGTGTTTCTGTTCCCTGGCACAATGGCCATTTGGGCTGTCTACAAGAATGTGAATAACTTGAAAGAGGCCTTTCTTGTCACAGACAAATGCTAGCTAAAACCTTGGCAGACCCTTCTTGTGTTCCTCCGATCAGGCAGGCTCCAATCACAGTGAGGAGGAAGCTGCCCGAGAACTGTTTTTAACTGACACCAGGGGAGGGTTTACTCATTTTCCTGGCCATATCTCTGGGGTGGGCACACAGAGTCTGACCAAGGGCCTGCAAAGGTTTGTAGGATTGCACCAGGCACAATCTTCCTATGGGTTAGGGAGGGACAAGGAGTCACTCTCATCCACAGACTAGTGCCATAGTGCCAGGCAAAAAGGTGCTGAAGAACAGAAAAAGGATTACATTTGCTGTTTGAGACTTGTAAGAGGGCCTGAAGGGCTGGATCCGCTCCCTCTTGTACATGAGGAAAAAAAGTGGACTTGAAGGGTCAGTTAGCTGATCTCCTGTTAAGCTATAGAGACACAACAAGCTGCAAGAAGCACTTTTCCTGAGGAGCCCAGGTGACCAGTTCCAACTGGACGAGCCCTGGACCCTAATGGCAGCTACTGTTGGAGTGAGTCTTCACCCCCAAGTGCTGTTATTAAGGACTTGGGACCCTTGACTACGTCAGAGTGTATTCCTCCTAAAATGCTAAATAACTGGGGATTTAGAAATGTTTTGCACCAAAGCCTTCTAGTGGATTGTGACAAACCTGCCAAATTAATCCAACCAAGGTGCATCATCAATGGGCTGAACATTCATGTTTCTCCCACTTGGACCTTTTTCAAGGCTAGAAATTCATTGTGGGTCCTCTGGGACCAGTGGGAGGCTCACAATACGAACACGGCCTCCCTAACAGAGATGTTGAGGGACATTACTACTATCAGCACCAGGCCCATCATCACAAGTGTCATCTACTGGAAGTGAGGCCCTGCCAGAGGAACAAGTCCCAGACACCCCTGCCTCAGTAGCAGTAGATCCCCCCACCGTTAAGCGGGGAAGTCCAACGAAGAATCCAGGAGGTGCAGTTGGCAAGGCACATTCCAGTTCCAGCGAGTAACCTCTTACTAAAGGAACTCCTTTGTATACCACACATCCTCTCTGTCAACTGATCCTGAACAACCTACCAGTTCCAATGGGAGGAGTACTTTTGACTTTCGACTCCCAATGGTGTGTCATCTACTCCAATGATTTCACTTACCATGACTAACACCTGCATTTTATTATTTTTCTTCTTTTCTGTCAAACTATTATTTACTGCATTAGCACTGTAATAAATGCAAAGATCACAAACACATTGTCTACCTGCTCAATTTCAGCATTTGGCTATGTAGAGATGTAGGACCAAGTGAATCATACGGTAAAGACATAACTTACTTGTGCAAGGAAGGATATGTTACAGGTACATAGTATCCTGATCATCATCACAACCCTTACACACAAACACACACTTACAAGTGTCTGGTCACACCAAACATTTTATTCCAGTAATACAGTACATAGGCTATCCATCTGTCTGGACCTTTTTGACATAATAATTTGTGGCTCACACTGAGTCAAAGTACATATTCCGGCACACAGCCTACAGACCACAGAAAGGAGGAATTTGTCAGACATTGTCCTGTAGAAAAGGCAAACGTTAAAGTGGATGATATCAGCAGCTTGAGCCTTATCACATACCATGCCAAAGTAATCCAACATCACATAATCCAAGATACAGACAAATGGCAGTACAACCGTCCCTAATCACAGGCCCATCATGATACAATGACCATGCATCTGGTGATATGACACAAACATATCTCATTGTTGTAGCACAGGCACTGTGACCTGCAATACACACACACACATCTACAGCTACATAGAGGTCATAAAAGAAGAGTATTTAGCCAATGTGAAGGGTGAATGACTTGCTTGCAATCAGTGACTACATATTTCATGCCCACATGATGACACATATGATGCTTTCGGCCCAATAAAGCACACATAACAAGTCCAATGTGCACCTCTGAACTTCCACCCAAACACTGTGCAAGCTGCCTTGGCACAAGTCTCATACACCCCAAATCTGTGACCTACATTACCTGGAACAATCCATGGCCACTTTGTCTGTCAGAATAGCATCAGATACCTGCCAATGTCACAACTCTGAAATGCCCATCTGAAGATGTCATGGTGAAGGTACCTGTACAAAGACAAAACAAGGAGTATAGGGTTGAATACCTATTATACACATAACATAACAAGCAACTGCAAATGTAATTACACTGCAAGGAAACTCACACAAACAAAGCAACATCACCAAGGTGAGGATATGTCAAAGGGTAACTCTCTTCAAGCAGCCTTTGGCTGAATATTGCAGGGTATCAGCTGCCTAGTTGTTGCTAAAACACTCAACTCCACACAGTCACTGTATAGTCACAGTCATTACATCACAAGATAAACGCTCATGAAAAGTAGCTGTTGATGAGCTCTTCACAAAAGTCAGCTTCTTCCCCCTCACCACCGGGATCCTCACTTGGCATTTCAGGATTCTCACTCGGTGGCACTGCATGCTCTTCCTCCTCTGGGATGTGTGGGATAATTCTCTGCAGGGCGATATTTTGAAACATACACCATTCCACCGTGATCTGACACACTTTTCCGGGTGAGTAGAGGAAGGTTCTGCCAGTCCTGTCCAGAAACCTAAGTCTGGAATTCAGGAGCCCAAAAGCCCGCTCCACTACCCACCTTGTTCTTCCATGAGCTCATTGAAGAAGACTTCCCCTGGTGTAGTTGGATTCCTTAGAGGCTTAAACAATCAAGGACGGTTTGGACATGCAGTCTCTTAAGTAATGGGACATATCTACTGCAATGAGTCACTCACTTTATGATTGTAGTACCAAACATTGCAGACACACAAACAGGAGAGATGTGATTTTTCAACCAGCCAGGCCCTCTCAGGATACATTTGTGACATCTGATGTGGTATGATGCTGCTCTGCAATATGAAGGAATCATGGGCTGAACCCAGATAATGGGCACAGACGTGAAATGTAGATATCCGATTATAACTGATGAGTCGTCACTCACCAATCTAAGCCACACAGCCTTGCACACAAAAGTCAACCGATTATTATCAGTAATGCAAAGTAATCCATGTTTATTTCAGTATTCTTTAATTCTCACAGAGACCATGTGATTCCAAACTTCTAAACACTGAAATAATTCCCATCCAGGCCTTTATCTCTTGCAAGTCAGAATCCACATTAACTTTAAGTAACCATGCAAACATTTACCCAATGCATTTCGGGCGAAAAACCTTTTGTCAGGGGTCACTGTGATATATAAATAGGATCCATCAACAACCTCAAATAATCATATTAAATGTAAACACAAAAAACGTATATGCAACGTGTAAATGCTTAACACCAAATTGTGACTTCACCCATTACACTAAAAAATGTATGTGCTGCATCAAACTAAAATTATTCTTTTTTTTGTTGAAAGTGACAAAGTAAAAAAATATATTTATAAATCTATCATATAAATGCTATTACACCAAAGATTCAAATGTGCCTGGCGTCGATTAAAAACATGACTCAATTAGCCAAAAAAAAGACTTACAATGCTAAACTGCTGTTCTCTTATTTTTCAATGCCAAAACCAGTACTTTAGTTGTCCAACAAAGCTCTGTAAAGGCAGGGCATTAATGTTGAAACCAAACTGAGCGTTGAAAAGCCCATTGTAACACCTCAGGTGTGACCCATCCAATTAAGTATACAAAAAAGTTAAAAACTAAACTGTGACTGGAAAAACCCAAATATGAAAACCCATAAATTAAATTAAACTAAATTGTGCACTACAAAACTTTAAGACTGCTAAAACATATATTATAAAGAAACAGACATTGTTTAGCAATATAAAAACAGTGAAAACAAAACTAGTTCACAAATTATACTTGCAATGTTCACATAAATATGAATAAAATTATACTATTTAATTTGATAATGTCCTGGGCTATAAGAATAACTTCCACTGATATACTGAATGTCACGCGGTATTCCTAAGCAGTCTCCAATGTTCTTCTTCACTTTTATTAAATCTTCAATTATGGTTGCAAACAATCAAGTAGAATACACTCCATGTATCAATTTTAAATTACACAATACTCAACAGCATAATTTCTGGTGTGCAGGCTCAGTTCGTGCTCTGGCTTCATAGCACAGATGATCAATTAAAAAATAACTATTGAGTCATCAGTGTAAAATGGGGGCTGAGCACAACTGAGCCTGTATGCAAAACAATTATGCCAATGAGCATTACCTAATTTATGAGTGAAACATGGTGTGCATTCTACCGCTTTTTTGAATTTATGAAATGTAGTTATCCGCCAAGCAGACAACTTGCACGTTAATGGAATGGAAATTCTTTCTGTTGTGATAAACTTGTTCTTTGGCATGCGGTGGGACCATGTCAACATGTGTTCCATCAATAACTCCCACCATATGTGGGATGTGTGCAAAACCATAAAAGTCAGCCTTGACATGGGCTAAATCATCACGTCGGGGAAAATGGATATAGCTGTCAAGCTCTTTCAACATTGCTGAGAGGACATCCTTCAAAACCAGACTGAACATAGATTGGGACATACCTTCAGAAAGGGTCACTGTATGTTGGAAGGACCGTGTGGGTATGAACTGCAAAACTGACATGACCTGTACAATGGGTTGTATGCTAGTTGGATAACTAATAGCTTGCATCAGATCTGGCTCCAAATGACAACATACGTCTACTATTGTTTGCCTAACCAGGCATTAATATATTATTATGTGCCTTTGCTCTATGGTCTGAAGGGATGGCAGCAGGTGGTACACAGAAGGCTGTCACAACCCCCCTCTCCCTGGGTACCAATGTACGATAAGACATGATTTGTAACATTAGCCTGTGTGTCCACAGCAACATACATGATGCAAGTCAATGATATGTGACAAGGTATTTCTTACTGGAAAGACATGGCAACTAGTACACATCACAGCTGCAAATAACACAAGGGTCACATGAGCCCCAATGGTTTTCCACATGTATCCACAACATGTACATGGTCCAAATTCAAAGATGTGCAACACAATTGCCCCTTGAAATGTGACTGTGTGTTCTGACCACCAAACTGACTGTCGGCAGTGGTGGACTGTGCCCCACTGTTAAATGCCATATGTGTCCTGCAAAATACTACAATGGTGTTTGAGTAGAAAGACCTAAATGCCAAAACAGGATAAGTATGCTTGTGAGGTCAAAAATCCTTTTTTGCAGGTGTGATGCAGTTTCTAAAGCCCAATACAGCAATTCAGGCCACCAAAATGGCGACTGCCTGACCTACTCCACTGGACTTTAGGAACTGCCCGCATCTGTTGGCGGAAGTTGCCATGATAGTAGGCGTTGCAACCATGACAGGCATACCTATAGATTAACATTGCTCCCAGGGCAGCCACAAGCCAATGGTTGTGGTGCTGACCGCATTTGTGGTGACACCACCATGTTCTGCAAGTTCAATCACTTTACTCCTGACACTGCTGCCAGCAACACTTCCATGACCTCAGCTGCTGTCTGCTGCCTCTGGGAGCAATCATGCCATGTCCAGCAGGTGATAGGGCCCCTGCCCTCTTACCAGAGGAGCTGGAGAGGCTGGTTACTGAGGTCCTAACCCTGTATGGACAGCTCCATGGCTCACCAGAGGAGCAGGTGTGCATCTCATGTGCACAATCTTCTCTGTACTTCACCATCCTTTCCCTCCTTACAGTTTAGAATTTGCCCATGTATGCCAGTTAGACTTCTTGTGTGCCTGTTGTTGCAGTCTTATGGCATTGATGGGATGGACAATGTGCAGGTATTTATGCCAGTGCCAGATGTTAAGTTCAGTCACACACACCTGCTAAATTGCTGTTGACTACATGATGTACTATCATGCATGGAAGTAATGGGAATGGAGTGTAATGTAGGTTTTGTCACCTCAGCTGGCAGGGAACAGGGCCTGTCAAAAGTATATCTCAGTGTATGACCTAGTCTGGGCTGTTGTTGAATTACTGTGGCTATGTAACTTTGGCACTGTGGCCACATCCTGTACCCCAACACATCATGTCATGTGGCCAATATGAGGCTCTGGTGGAAAACCCTGCCCTAAATGCCTTTTTCTTTTGACTAGATTAGGAATGGGTACAGAGTTAAATTATTAATCTGGGCATTTAGCATCATTGTCAATGTGTGTTCTAGACTCATGACACATCCCTTACCCCCACAGCTCTGTTGTCACCTTTACACAGGTCATATTTATCCTCTATGTGTGTATTGCATGACTGACAGTGCCACAGTGCAGACAGTGTGTTGATTCCTGGGAGGCCATGATATGTGACACAGTAGCTTGGTCACTAAGCAGAAACTGTACAATGTGTGCCTTTGTTTGTGAGATGCCATCTCAGTAGGCTTGACACAAATGTCCAAAGGAGTGTTCAGTGGTAGAGGTATATACCACAGAACCCTACCCCCTGAAGTGGCATTAATCTGCATTTTGTAGGCCATATGTCCACAAATGGACAAAGAAGACACTTTCTGTACCCACCATACCACCCCCTTCATTTTTACTCATGTGTAATGTTGAAGTTTGTACACTGTCAATTGCCTGTAGGGACTGTATGCAGTGAGTCATTCTCACCGAGTATGAATGTGTTGGTCCATTCATGACTAAGGAGGTTACCTTTCAGAAGCCACATAGGTGTGTAGTGTTTCATTGTGGCTCACATCACAGAACAGGTTCCAGGTTCCTAAAGCATGGGCTAATTGACGTCAGTAAGCTTTCTTAGTCATTGTAGACCATAAGCAGGGTAGTGGGTTAGTCTGGAGATGAAAATGCATATGGCTGTAGTCAGGTCCATGTACTTATTCTATGTTTCACTCCTGGGGAGTATTAACAAATAGAAAAGTCCTAGGTTGGTGTTACTGACATGTATGTGACTCAACCATTTGTGATGAAACTTGTGATTATAATCTCTTGATTTGTTTTTTGTATCCATGCAGATCAATACCCATCAGAAAAAGGAACTATGGAGGGCCATCGCTAAGAGCGTGTGGACCCTGGGGGTACACAGCCGGCAGAGAAACCACTGTTGAAAATGGTAGGAGGACCGGAGACGCTGGGCTCGGAAGATAGCAGAGGTCCCGTTGGGCCATGACCCCCCTAGTAGCCCACATTCTAGTGGTGGCCTACCCACACCCTGATGGACATTGAGGACAGCACTGCAGCCACAAGAGGGTGAGTACAGGGCATATCCATGCCTGTCACATAGCCAAATGAATATGTTAGGGTCTCACAGCTCCCCCTGATGATTAGGGATGAGCCATGTATAACACAGTAGATGAGTGATTGTTTGTGTAGACATGTCATGTGTTGTCTACTGATGTGCCTTGCCTGTTGGCCCAGGGACCTAGGACATAACTGTATATAATCTACAAACAACCTGCTCTCCAGGGAAGACCTATGGCTGTGTACATTGATCAAACAAGTAGTTTGTTATTATAGTGGGTGTAAATACTATGCAACAGATCACTACTCCTCAATGTTACAGGCCATAAGTAAGGAAGTGATGGATCACTGTCCTCAGCCATGTGTCTGGGTAAATGAGAATGTTGGCATCTGCCACCCAGAGGCTGCTGATCTTCAGGGTATGATGGGTGCTGGTGCCTCACAATAGTCTGTAATATGAAGATGGCCATCATAAATGTGACAGAGCATACATGGTACTTTGGGTGCAGCTACCCAACAGTACTTTCCCTTGGTCAGTGGGGAATGTCCATTGACATGATTTATGTCCCATCACTGTTTTCACCATTCAGTGTACCTTCATGTCATCATGTGTCCCTTTCTCATTAGCAAGACAGTTGCAAAGTTCTGTTTCATGCAGGGTCTATCTGTGTTGATGGGATGATGTCTACATTCCCTCACATGTATGTGCATGGCAACCTGTGTTTGGAATAAGACATTTACAGTGGTGGTAAATTCCATGCTGTGCCACATACAGGAGTGTGTCACCATTGCTTATTGGCTGATACATACCCCCATACATAAAAGCAGCTCATGTGGTATGGACAACTGCAGTAGCAATCAGGGACATGACAGGTAGGCCTAGATATTTTTTTTTATTAGCCACAATGTGCATTTCTATGCCATTGCTGTAGTATCAAGTAGCAAAGTGCATAGCACATGTGAAATGTGTACGTTTGTAACCTGAATGTTGGCATGTATCAGTGTGTGTGGGTACAACCATTCATTCATTCATTCATTCACAGATGTCCTGGTTTGTATGACCAAAATGGAGACAATGATGTTGCTTCCATATGAGCAACATGTTGAGGGCCTTCAACAAGTACTTGCAAATTTTTGGACCTCTCCAAAATCCAAGGGACTAATGTTGTCTACTGATGCACACAGAGTATGCCATTGTAAGGGGTGACAGACATTAGTGGTGATTTCCCTGGGGCTTGCTGATTCATTGTGCTGTGGATTTTAGGGACATCACTACCTTACATATTGCACATGATGTCTACAGTGTCCATTTTCATGCCAAATGTGTGGCCTATCTGAGCAACATTAGTATTCCCTACATGACTCTATTGGGACAAGTATCACTTGGTGAAGTGTTCATTGAGGAACTACTACCAGTGTGGCATGAGTCACCTTCTCCAGGCTATTGTACTTTTTTCAGCAACATTGAAGGATTTTGGAGCATCATTTCTTATTGTTGGAACATAATGTATGGCTGTGTACATGGCCTTGTGTGGGATCTGTGGGAATGCAGTTGGCATTGGCCTACTATTGTATGACTATAGTAAAGAAATACACTGTTCCAAAAAGGAAACAGAAAGATAGGGAGAACACTAGGGAGACCTAATTATAGGAGCAAGAGTCCTCACACACCCTATTGGGTGTCATGCTTCATCATCGGACAGGCTCCACGTCAGACTGGCGCTGCAATGTCTGACTGGCACCCCCCAAAGGGGGGCTCTTTGCCGGAGATCTTTTCTCGACGATGCCACAGAACCCAAATTTGGGTCAGAAGAAAGAGAGGAGAGATTGATAGAAAATAAAATTGCTCAAAAACCCTCAATAAGTGTTCATTTATTCGTCGATGTTGGGTGATGGCCAAGATTAAAGGAGGGAGAACACTAGGGAGTCCTAATTATAGGAGCAGGATTCCTCACACACCCTATTGGGTGTCATGCTTCATCATTGGACAGGCTCCACGTCAGACTGGCGCTGCAATGTCTGACAGGCACCCCCGAAGGGGAGTTCTTTGCCGGAGATCTTTTCTCGACGATGCCACAGAACCCAAATTTGGGTCAGAAGAAAGAGAGGAGAGATTGATAGAAAATAAAATTGGCTCAAAAACCCTCACTAAGTGTTCATTTATTCGTCGATGTTGGGTGATGGCCAAGATTAAAAAATATATACCACAGGAGTGATTTAGAGATAATGCTCAACCACTCACTAAAACATAAAGGGGAGAGGAAGTCAGGAATTGCCAGATATCCCTCAAAATGAGGTCGACATGTTTCACGTCTCTTTAGTCCAAAAGGATCCACTGACGCTTCTTCAGGACCTAATTAGCTTGTAAACTTCTCCAAGGCCAACAAAGAAACAAAATAGACTCCGGCAATATGGAACTGACAGTCACAGTGTTAACAGTCACTTACATGAGTCTGCTCTGACCCGGACTTGTTGTTCCTATTAGTCACCCTAAAGATATAAAAAACAGTTAACAATAAATCAATTCTTCACCGAAAGATCATTGTCCCAAAGAGTACGTAATCACGTCAATCAAAAAATACAATAAAGGTGACAGATTGTGCAACACAAAGTGATAATGTGAGTGGTAACAAACCCATGCTAAACAAATCAAGATGGGCTTACTCTCCCAAGTCGAGACAGGGCTTCATGGGATCACGCAGGCCTATGGCCAGACTTGGAACAACTCTGATCATAAAGTTAACAGAGAGACAACACAGACCTCTATTATAATATACCTAGGGACTCAATCAACCCTATGGTAGAGTGTATTCAATATATGAAGATATTCATCAGTACAGTTCTATCTATCTGCAACTAACTGTAAGCCCACCCTTAATGTGGTCATCCCACTGGTAATAATCACAGGGAAACAGGGAATCAGTAAAAAACCTGAGTTGATGTATCTAATTATTTATTGGAAGTAAAGAACCCCCCACAAAAATCCCTCAAGTAAGTAATATACGGGTGGGGGAGAGAAAATAAACATAGTAAGCACTGTTTGTGCAAAGCAGACAGACATGTGATCAATTAGAAGAAACAATGGCCAGTCAAATGACAAAAAACGGGAGTAGCCGGTTCAAGGTCTGAACCGTAGGTGCCTCCCTACGTAATATCAAGCAAACATATGTGAGAATGGATAATCCATAATGGAGCAACAATGAATGGCATTGATAGCCGTAAAACCAAATGAATGTAACACTTGCTAGAAGAAGTCGTTGAGCGGTGCATTAAACCTACCCCTGGCCGCGCTCCCGGATATCCCGGAAGTCGCACCACACGGGGTATAAGCCAGCCGAGTCCGGTACGCGAGAGCAGCTGTTGCTGCTCTCGTTGCCAGGAAACGCTCATTTGCGCGCGGCAAGCAAAAGCCAATGCGCGTGATGAAAAAATGGTCAAAATAGAAAAGGCGAAAGGAGGAGCCACAGTTCTCTTTGCATTTAAAGTATACGTGGCGGCCATCTTGAAGTGGGGTTCGACTTAGTAATCGCTCATCAGGGCAACCGTCACATGGGTGAAAAATGGTCAAAAGAGGGGCCCCCAGAATGTCACAGAGTGAAATATAAACGCTAATCATAGTATGGTACACGTACTGATACTGTCAATCATAGAAATCTACAATAATCACCCAATAACTCAAAAATCAACCCTAATATAGATAATGCTGGCTCAAACTCCATCCTCATCAAATAAATAAGAGATAGACGGCCATTAGACCATTAAGGTGCTTCAAAAAGAAAAATGAATCCAAGGTATATCATCATTCAGCCCTTCAAGATGCGTGTTGAGTTTATATACCCAGGGTTGCTCAAGTTCAAAGAGTGCCAAGGTCTGGAGTACAACCCACCACATGTCATCTGGACTGTGTTTTGTTTCTATAAAATGAGTGCTCAATTTGGTCGTAGATCGGCCACAACGAATGTTGTTGCGGTGTTCATTTATCCTCACTTTCACTGCTCTAGTAGTCATCCCTACATACCGTAAGTCGCAAGGGCAGGTGATCAGGTACGAGTATTGCAATTAGTATCTTTCATCAATCGCCATGTCATTATTGGTTCAAAGTCGAGGGTATCTGTCCGTTTAGTGAGTGGACATACATTACAGTTCCCACATGGAAAATGACCCTTGACTGGTGGGAGATCCCAAAGAGACCTTTGTCTACTAGAAACAGTACGGGATCTAGGCCGAGTATGGACCAACATGTCTTTTACATTGGTGGTTCTTTTGAAAGCAAAAAGTGGTTTCGAAATATTCTCACCCCCACTACAAAGGATAGCCCATCTTTTGTTAATTACTTTCTTGACGGTATTAGATAGTGGTGTAAATGTGGACACACACGTCAATTTAGTTTCTGAAGGTCTAGGGGTTAACTGTAATAATGAGCCTGTTTGTAGGCCCTATTTATCACTCTGTTGGGGTAGTGGCAGTCAACCAATTTACTTTGGAGGTCAGAGGCTTGAGTGTCAAATGAATGCATATTGCTACAATTGCGTCGTAAGCGCAAAAACTGACCAAAAGGCAAATTGTCTCTGAGCACTTTGGGGTGATGACTTTCATACAGCAATAGACTATTACGGTCTGTCATTTTCTGGTATGTGCATGTCTTAAGTTTGCCTTCCTCAATACTGATCACTAAATCCAGAAATGGAATCTTAGTGGTTGAAACCGAAGAGGTAAAATTCCAAAAGGGGTCCAAATCATTGACCCATGTGGTAAAACTATCTACCTCAGAAATAGGTCCTTGTCAGATAACCAAAATGTCGTCTATGTACCGGCGCCATAATTTAATGTTGTCAAAAAAGGGGTTGGACTCTGGCAAAATAAAACGCTTTTCAAAGTCGTACATGTACAAGCAAGCCAGACTTGGGGCAAAAGTACTGCCCATCGAAGTGCCTCTCATCTAATGGAAAAGAAGGTCTTCGAATTGGAAAAAAAAATCTGTCATGGCCAAGCTTGTACAATGCATTATGAAATGAACCGGAGTTGTTGAATCCAGACTAGCAGACAGGAGAGAGGTCTCAACTACTTTTAATTTAGCCCCCTGCGGAATGTTAGTATATAATGCTTCAACATCTAAGGTGATAAGGGCATGCACATCAGATGTAGAGTTAATAGACTCAATGAGATTGAGGACATCCTTTGTATCTCTCAGATAAGTCAATGATTGCTGAACAAGAGGCTGTAGAAAGTGATCACAAAATGAGAATAGGGGTTCCAGAATAGATCCTATCCCTGAAACTATAGGACGACCTGGAGGGGGGGTCCTGCCTTTATGAATCTTAGGGAGACAGTAGAAGTAGGGTGTACGAGGGTTCACAGTGTCCAGAAATGCTGCTTCTCTCTGTGATATCCAGGAATTCCCACAAGCCTCCTCTATCATTCCTCGAATCTCAGTTTGCAATCTGACTGTGGGATCGTGATCAATCTGGGCATAATAGGTAGAGTCACTAAGAAGGCATAAGCACTCCTGTCTATAGTCTTCTGTATTCATTACGACTATAGCTCCACCCTTGTCTGCTGGTTTTATGATGATACTGGAATCGGCTGCCAAATCTCTGAGGGCATTGCTCTCGGCTTTAGGTATATTGACAAAACTTGGTTTAGGTCGTAGTTTAGTTATGTCAGTAGTGACTGCTTTTTCAAATGCCAGGACCTCGCAAGGCATTGCCGATGGGGGTGGCATGAACTTGGAAGGTTTCCTGAGACCTGAGTCCGAAGGTAAATTGTCAATAGATTTCTCTTTGAAGAAAAATTGCAATCAAATGTTTCTGAAAAACTGTGAGAGTTCACACTGTAGATGGAAAAAATCTTCTCTAGGAGTTGGTACAAAGCCCAAACCCCGATTAAGAGCCTTAGTTTCATCAGGAGAGAGAAGCCTAGAGGACAAGTTGACCACTAAGTCTTTGGTTGTTGAACTTTGCCCTGGCTCCGAGTGACCATCTGTGGTTCTTCCCGAGACCAGGGGACTCTCCTGCCTCTTCCTCGCCTTCTGCCTCTTCCTCTGCCCCTGCCCCTGCCGTGGCCTTGGAGAAGTTTACAAACATATTAGGTCCTGAAGAAGCGTCAGTGGATCCTTTTGCACCAAAGAGACGCAAAACATGTTGACCTCATTTTGAGGGATGTCTGTCAATTCCTGACTTCCTCTCTCCTTTATGTTTTAGTGACTGGTTGAGCATTATCTATAATTCACTCCTGTGGTATATATTTTTTAATCTTGGCCATCACCCAACATCAGTGAATAAATGAACACTTAGTGAGGGTTTTTGAGCCAATTTTATTTTCTATCAATCTCTCCTCTCTTTTTTCTGACCCAAATTTGGGTTCTGTGGCATCGTCGAGAAAAGATCTCCGGCAAAGAACTCCCCTTCGGGGGTGCCTGTCAGACATTGCAGCGCCAGTCTGACGTGGAGCCTGCTGATGATGAAGCATGACACCCAATAGGGTGTGTGAGGAATCTTGCTCCTATAATTAGGACTCCCTAGTGTTCTCCCTATCTTTTTGTTTCCTTTTTGGAACAGTGTATTTCATTAATATAGTAATGTTCACTGGAGGGCATACACTGGACCATTAATCCTCCGATCCCCTTATATTTTTGGAGGCTACTATTGTGTGACAACAGGTAACTGAGGTATGTTCCATGGGGCAAAGCATCGAGGGTGATGAGGTCTACTACTCCAGTGGTTACTATGATTGCACAACTATTGTAGTTGTCTGAGATCCTGATTTACATGTAGGCAACTGTTGACAATTCAGATGGCATACATGTATATGGTACTGCAAATGTATGAGCCACTTAGGTGAAGTTTGTTGAGGGAGCCTATTTGACATCATGGTAGTATTTGCTAACCAGAGCTGTTGTTCAAGTGTGATCATAGACATGTGATGACCCTATTTCTCTTTGTATTTGCAGCATCAGCCCAGGGAATGGAAGGAGACAGGGCACAGCCGAGTGGGGGCGTATCTGGCCATGGGACCTCATATCAAAACACCACTGACAGAGAGTGACCCAGTGGACCCGAGGGTGAGGAAAGTGTCATGGGGAAACTTAAACAACATCATCTTTATCATCAGAATATTCCTCCAGTGGACACTCCTTAGTGGTGGCAACCCACTGGGGCATACCCAGGTAACATTTTTGTCCGCCACCCCCGTTCTATTACCGCCTTTCCTGTTGCTCCCCACCCAGTTGGCCATGCCCAATCACCCAAGAGGGGGCTATCTCCTTTGCCACAGGCACCTGCGTCCCATCCCATCACCCCTGCTACTCTCAGTGTGGAAGCTATTGACCTCCTGAGGAATAACTCTGTGAGTCAGACAGCCATTGTGAATGCCATCCATGGATTGAAAACTGAACTGGAGCAGATTAATGCATTCCTAGAAGGCATTCATGTTGCAATGCCTGGCCTATTGGGACCTTTTCAGGCTCTGGCCTTCACACCAATGTCAGCCAGTCTCTCCCCACCTTCCATCCTCCTCCACCTCCCTCTTCCCAGTCCAAATTCCCAATTCCACTACCTAGCCCAAGCACACATACCGATCCGCATGCACCCTTCTCAACACACAAGAGCAGCACATATAGACACAAGTACGACAAAACACACTGTCATGCAAACAAACAACAGACACCCACACACAACCTCAGTCACCACTTCGCAAGACAACCCCACCATCCCACACATGACATCCAGCTTACCCACAGGTATCACCACAACAGTCAGTGACACACCCACCATACCCAGCATACCCACAGACACCACCCCAACAGACACACAGACATCCACCACAACCACCATACCTGTAGACACCACCCAGACACACAGATATCTACCACCCCAACAGACACACACACACACACACATCTACCACTGCATCACCAAGCACCTCCACCTCCTTCTCCCAGCCCACTCACCCACGCAACAGATAATATCCAAACACAAGCATACCTCCCACAATATCAACATTACACAGCAGACAACCACTCCCTCACCGTCCAAAGCCCCACCTCCTTCTCCTGACCATCCCTATGTTCCTAAGAAAGTATTTTTGTTTGATTTTGACCTTTCCCCTGTTCCCTCCACCCCGTCCCAAACCCAAGAGGCCACAACCCACTCCTCAACCCATCCCTTCTACCTCCAAGTCCTCCCCTGTCACACCCGCCCCTCTGCAAGCACCCATACCCCTCACTCCAAGAAGAGGTCCACCCATCCTAAAATGCAGTCCACCCCTCCCAAACCCAAAGCCCCCCATCACAAATCCGACTCCCACCAAAGATGATCCCTGAGGTATCTGCTTGCCCATTTGAAGCCCCTTCCTGTGGAGATTCCCTGGCAGTTAGAAGTCTAATGAGAGCAAGGTGATGTCCCTGAATATTTCAAGATGGACTGGCCAATAGCCTTGGACTTTTCAAGCTTCAATTGACAATTGAATAAACCAAAACTGTTATTGTATTGGGTACACATTTGCCCTGCAATTCCATTTCTACCTTTATGTTGTTCTTGCATGACTAGTGTTGTCTCCCTGCAGTTGTGTGTGTTTCAGCCTGCTTGCTGATCCATTTGCTGTTGTTTGCAGTATCTGACTTTGTGGGCAGTGTTGGTGTTTCAAAAGACATAAGTATATGTTGACTGTATGGATATGTGGGTGTAAATGCACTGGTGGTGCCATGGTACTATATACTGTTTGATATGGTAAGTATTTAATCTTGTCTTGTCCAACGTGAGCATGAATAGTGTTATAGTTGTCCTCCTGATATGGATTATGGATTCATCTAATGTGTAGCAGCTTGGGTTTTGTTTGTGCAGACATGGAGTGTGTTTATTTGTGCTAGTTTTCTGTGTATTTGACTGTGCATGTCTCCATTTAGTTGTGTGTACCCTGCAGCTAATTAATGTAGAGGTATGTCCGAAGCAGTTGGTGTTGTATGTACTTTGTTAAATTACACTGCTACATTTTGCAGATGTGCATGTCATTTAGGTCCTGTATTGTTTGTTCCTAAGATACATGTAGGGCCAGTTCCTGGGCAAATGTTGTTTAAGGGGCTTGTGTAAAGTGATATGTGTCTCAATGCAGCCTCTGTTTGCTCCAGATGTCCCCATCCGTATTGTGCAGGTATTGTTTGCATAGGCAGCTTTGTATATTTGTCTCTCTGTCTACTGTGCTTAGCATTGTCCTTCCATTGAGTTGCAATGTGGGTGATATATGTGTGTCCACTGCAGGGCTGTTTACTCGGAATGGTGTTTGTGCTCCATGCCACTTCCATGCATATATTTGTTGAATGTGATGACAGTCCATGGCATGTGAGGAATGTGAGTGTGTGAGTTGTATTTGTAGGTGTGATGTTGCTTTGTTGTTGGTGTTGTGTGACACAACTTTGTGTACACTTCACTGTCCCTGTGCCTGAGATGTGCAGACATGTGTTTTTGTGTAGTGCTGCAATGCAGTGTGCGTGACCTGCCCAAAAGGGACGTATTCTGACTGTAGATGTGTCCTTCTTTGTGTCTGATTCAGAGCCCTTGTATCGAGACTTCAGATTTGAGAAAATATAGAGTTCCCCACTGTGGGAAGATGCTGTCAGTCTACCCAGTTTTTATATTAATGTGACAAACCACCGTTCTGGGTCAGACATTGATACCAATATTCAAAATCCAATGGAGGCTTTAATAATTCCAACCTTTCACCTCTCCCCAGGTCACTTTTTGTCCTGATGAGACGCTAGTATCCAGCATGAGGGTTGAAATGCCATTAATCAGACAAGACCTCTTCGATTATGTTTTGAATTATCAATCAATGTATTGACAAGAATACTTTATAACTTAATAAGAGGTTGTCTTTTTGAGATATACCAAACATCAAAGAACTATAAGCAATTTCCTTATTGCTTTATCGTGTGGTGTCTCTTTTCTCAGTTGGGGATCACTTTTTTCAACTATCACTCTTTGTTTATTTTCCTAAAGTATGAATATGATAATGATTCACCATTACATGCTGATGCAGCATCTAAAACATTAAAAACACGTTTTTCACATATGTGTTTTTACTGGATTCAGTGAAGCCTTTTTGAACATTTTGAGAAAGATGTTTTTCATGTTCATTTAAAAAAAATTGTATGAGTTATCCAGTAGCAAGATTTCTCTGCTATAATATTTTAAATTTATTGAAAATGAGTTTCACATGGATATGATAGGTTTATGTGGACATTCTGGGTTGGTTGGTCTTGTATTAGTGATTCAGAGGTGGGGCACAATGAAAAGTGTACTTGGTGCCCATGGCATGACCCCCAATTGATGTGCCTGATGGTGCGATGATCTATAGTTGAACGTGATGACAAAGGTAGGTGTGTACACTTATGGTCTGGTTGCTTCCACGGCGTTGTGGATTTTGGGCTTCATCGATGATCAGCAGCAGATCGTGTGTGATGGCCTCTATGGCAGCACCCAATGTGTGAGGCTGCCTGCAGGTGAGTGTCTCGCTTTATACTCGCTTTATACTCCCCCTTTCCGCCTGCTGAGATGTGATGGTTGGACTGTCATGGTCACATTGGCGGTGTGCAAACTCATAATGTGCTCTGCTGGCCTGTTTGTGCTGCCTCCTGACCACTGCAGTCTGTGCTGCCTTGCAGTGCCGGCGGGAACGTGGCTGCCTTTGCTCCATTGACCCGCATGACTTGTAATATGGCGCTCAGACAGCCAGTGTTACCATGACGTTCCACAGACCGACAAGCTCGTAATGAGGCCATAAGTCTGAACATAGAAAAGTTGGCCAGGTAAAGGCACTATAATTATATGGCTGGCAAGAGGACTTACCAAGGCATGACTTTCAAATTTCACCCCTCTGAGCTCTTCCCACCAAAATCAACGGCTTCACTGGGACCTCATCCAAAGACTGTCCGATGCCATGAAGCCCTTTACGAATACAGCCTGCTGCCTTACTTTTTTGAATCATTTCAACTTCCAGATAAAAAGACTGGGTCCTAATGTAAAACTGCCAACAGGGTCAGAACTGTTTGGTGAACCAGCCTCACACCCCAAATCATTCCTACAACTAGTTAACAACAGTGTTTTTTTGTGCTACTTTAATTTAAAATTTTAAAAATGTATATCTCCATATCCACTCATTAGATGTTCGCCATTGTGGTGTAATTTCATTCATTAAATTAGTTTATATTTTTATGAATTGAAGTGGAATTCTTATTGTGTTGTGTTTTTGATGTTTCAAAAGTTTTAGTAGTTCTAAATGCTTTACACAGCACCTTACGTCAAACCTGTTGTACAGTTACCAGGAGTTCATCTCAGGTTGAAATTAATGAAAACATTACTGCACCAAGCAAGATAGAGACATTATTATTTGTGGTGGCCATCCCAACTAATAATCCATTATCTCTCATTGGTGTTCAGCAGTGGTATCCAAAACTTGTGTTTAGCAGTACCACTCAACTATTAAGTTAGGCATTAAAAGTCCTTTTAATTGAACTGAAAGTAAAAATAGATTTTTGATTTTTATTTGGCATCAAGTCTCTGACTTCTTATTTTTGAGTTTTCCAAATTATTTTTGATTCAATTATTTGGACCTTTAAAAGTCCAAGGCACAGGTATTAAAACTGGGGGGCCTCAAATGATCCCAAGAGGGTCGCCAGCCTCTTGCCAAAAGAAGCACTATGCTGATAACCGGGCTTAGTTTTAAGCAGAAAAAAATTAGCAGCAGTAAACCGCTCTCTAACTGGCCATCACTAACATGTTTTGTCATTTATATTCAAGCTGGGAGTGTGTGTCAAAAGCGAAATACCCTTCAAAACCCCCACCACCACCCCAAATAATTACACTGTGGATACTTTTACATGTTCGTAAGGTCTGCCGGACCAGAATACTATGTTTGGCATCATGTATTGCATTTTCAGACCAGTAACAGAACATAACAGCAAATGTAGACATATTTACAAGGTGCCAATGTAATAGAATAATTGTTAAAAATTAGGTTGGGGGCCCCAATAATATTTCCCCACTTTAGGGGGAGGGGTGGCTTGAAGAATTTGAAGACCACTGGTCTAAGGGTACATGAAGCTGGATCTGATAACTATCACATTGGTGATGATGAAGGCCCTAAACAGAAAAATGAATTTGAAGCTGTGTCACAATGCCAGTAAGGTAGATGATTGAAAGTCCCATGTGTCCAGAGAGAAGGCCCCCAAGCGCAGATCCCCTCTGAGATTGAAGAGATGGAACCATCAAAAGAGGGGTTGAAGAGGCAGGGACCACTTGTTCCAAGTTGGATTTTCTGGTTTATCATGAAGGTTTGGGAGAGAAGCTGAGCCCTTCCAAGCTGACTATCACAAGCAATCAGAAGGGAGTTGCAGGACAAACTGTCAGTCTAAGCAATGTAGGACATGAAACTGAGACTGGATAAGACAATAATTTCCTTGGAAGAGAAGAAGGCCAGCTTAGTATTCCTAGGGTCTAAAGAAGAAAGTGGCAGCAGAGGTTAGATGTCTACAGTGGGGCAACACACCCCTCCCTTGCCCAAGGGTGTTATGCCTAGCTTTGTGGTGGAGGACTACATTGGCAAAGAGTTTGGCTCCTATGAAAGAGCATTAAGAATGTGCAGGGTGGGGTAACAGCACTGGGGGGGGGTCTTACTATGTAAGTTAGTACCAACATTTGGGCGGGGCATACTCCTGACTGTAAAACAGTAAACTTTGCACTTGTATAGCGCACTACTCACCCGTTAGGGTCTCAAGGTGCTGTACTCATACCACTATGGAACCTCTCCTGGCTTTTCCCTGTGAGGTGCCCACTCCTGGGCACCCCCAGGGTGAAGCCAGGCATCCAAGCACTGGTGGGGCCATTGTGGAGATTAAGCAAGCTATTGCCCAGAGTGGGACCCATTAATTAGAATAGGCACAAAGGCGGGAATTATCTGGTCCAAGGGAAATTGAGCCCAAGACCTGCCGAAGCAGGACTTGAACCCTGGTCCTGAGCCAGATCTCTGCTTGATGGTCTGTCGCTCTAACCATTGTGCCACATTTCTCCACTAGACTCTAGAAGAAGGGTAGCTGATTCATACACCCACATGAAGGATGCCCTTGTGCAGATATTTTGTGCTTACACCAGAGGAGTACCAGAAGAACGTCTGAAACAAACATAAAAATGCACAACAAGCTTGGGTTAGCTTTAATGATGCCTCACTGAAAGCATTGGAGGGCTGGGTGAATGGCAACACAATCATTACTTATGATGAGCTATATAGTCTGATCATGAAGGATCACATCTTGAGTAATTGTCATCCAGAGTTATATCAACATTTAGTGGATTCCAAGCTGACTGACCCAGGTAGTGTGGGAAGGCAGATGCTTTGTGGGTATGCAGTAGGCTATCTAAGATGTTCCAGGAGGGAGATCCCAAGAAAGGGGGTTCAACCACAACTCGAGGGACAGTATGGAGCTATAAAGAAGAAAAAAAGGAATTCTCACGAGGGTCCCAAAGGTCTACTCATGAGGGAGACTGCGATGGATTTTCTGAATCCAAGTGGGGAGTATACAAGGGGAAGAAATCTCTAAACTCCTTTAAAACTGTCATACGACTGGACTGTCATAAGCCAGGACACAAAACAGAGACTGAGGGGGTCATTCTGACCCCGGCGGGCGGCGGGAGCCGCCCGCCTGGAGGGAACCGCCAGAAGACCGTACCGCGGTCAAAAGACCGCTGCGGTCATTCTGGGTTTCCCACTGGGCTGGCGGGCGACCGCCAAAAGGCCGCCCGCCAGCCCAGTGGGAAACAGCCCTCCATGAGGAGGCCGGCTCCGAATGGAGCCGGCGGAGTGGAGGGTGTGCGACGGGTGCAGTGGCACCCGTCGCGTATTTCAGTGTCTGCAATGCAGACACTGAAATACAAAGTGGGGCCCTCTTACGGGGGCCCCACGACACCCCTCACCGCCATCCTGTTCCTGGCGGGCGGAACCGCCAAGAACAGGATGGCGGTGAGGGGGTCGGAATCCCCCATGGCGGCGCAGCAAGCTGCGCCACCATGGGGGATTCCCAGGGCAGCGGAAAACCGGCGGGAGACCGCCGGTTTTCCTCTTCTGACCGCGGCCGAACCGCCGCGGTCAGAATGCCCTAGGGAGCACCGCCAGCCTGTTGGCGGTGATCCCGCGGTCCCCGGCCCTGGCGGTATTTACCGCCAGGGTCGGAATGACCCCCTGAGTCTGTTCCAAGAAGTTCCTCCCAATAGGTAGGCAGTCCAGAGTGATTACATGAGGAGGAATTGGGCTGAACCTTTGCACAGGGGAAGCCCAGGAGAAACAATGGCTGCTTTACCCCAAGCAAAGTGAAGTGTACAGGCAATGGCCAATCATCAATGGGACAAAAGTAGAGGCTCTGAGTGATACTGGAGCCAGCATCACCCAAATGGTGGACCAACTCGTATCCCCAGAGCAGAATATCCCAGATGTTCTCCATAGGATAGTTAAGAAGGACAATGTGGTAATATTTCAACCCATAGCAATGGTCACCTTAGATTGGGAGAGGTAACTGGCCAAAAGAAGGTAGCTGCAAGCCCTACCATACCAGTGGAATATCTGTTGAGAAACAACCTAGAAACCTCTGCTTGGGCATAGGTGGAAAGGAGAACCCACGCTGAATTGTAGGGTGTGTCTGGGTATGTGACCACAAGGGCCTAGACAGCCTGTCAGGTTAGTCAAGGGAGCTTGGAGTCTGAAACAATGACCCTGTTCACACAACCATCATGTAGGGAAATGGGTGCAGAAAACCAGATTCAAAACACCTCTGACCCCAAGAAGGAATCTATCCCCAAAAGGCAGATCTGGAGCCAAAAGAAGAAGAAGAGCCTACCCTAAGAGCCCTGCCATAACTCTCTGAGTTGCATGGGGCTGGAGTAAAATCTAGGAAGGAATTCTGTAAAGTACATAAGAAGTACTCAAATCTTGAAGGCCTTTGGTGCCAAGCTGAAGTCCAAGAGTAGGAGGATACCAGTTTTACCTACAGGATCTTTTAGGGATGAGGGTGACCTCTTCAGTCAGAGTAGAGACCCAAATCCTGGCAACCAGAAAATTGGAAGTCACTCAGCATTGCAGAGCATTCCTCTTAAAACTTGCACAGGATACCCCTTGGCTGGGCATTTAGGGCAGACCAAAACCTAGGACTGGCTGGTCAACCACTTTTACTGTCCCCAGATGTGTAATAATTTGCAGGAGTTATGTCAGCACTGTACCACCTGTCAATCCAATGGTAAGACAGAAAGACAATCCAAGGCTCAACTGATCTTGTGCCTGTGGTACCTTTTGAGATGGTGGGGATTGACATTGTCTGGCTTCATGACCCTATCACAGATTCAGGGAACAGGGTCACCTTGGTGATGGTGGTAGATGCCACTATGTATGCTAAGTCATACCTCTGAGGACAGTAACTGTGACATTGTTGTCCAGGACCCTCCTTGGTATCTTTACTAGAATAGGGTTCCCCAAGTGGGTAATCACAGATACACATCATGCCTGCATACTTGAAGATCATGTGGGTTGAGTATAGGGTTTCTTACAAGTTCATCACGCCTTATCACCCACAAACGGGTTTGTGGAGAGATTCATCAAGAACATAAAATACATTATCATGGGTTTGTCTCAAAATGTCTGCAGGAACAGGGATGTCCTACTCTTATACCTTTTATTTGCCTACAGGGAGGTACCTCAAGAGGGAGTGAGTTTCAGCCTCCTAGAGATTTTGCATGGACATTCTGCCAGATGTCCCTTAAGTCTTGTCTGTCAATGGTGGGAGAAACTTCTCAAGGAACCCAAAGAGGAAATTGTTAACTGTGTACTGGGCCTGTGTTCCCTTATGGCTGAGTATATGAAAAGTGCTACGATTGGAGGCAAGTCAGAAGCTGATCAAACCCTGGAATCACCAAATAGCAACCTTGGTGGCGTATCAGCCAGGTCAGAAAGTGTGGGTTGTGGAGCCTGTGGCTCCCGGGGCACTTCCGGAAAAATGTACTGGTAAATAAATGGCTTTGAAAAAGATAGAGAAGGTAATTTATGTGGTGGGACTTGGTACCCACAGATGCACCCACAGGGTAAACAATGTCAACCAACTGAAGTCCTACTTTGACACAGTCAACATGACCATGCTGATGATCACTGATGGAGGAGAGAAAGAAGTGAGTGAACCTCTCTTAAACCTCTCATTCCACGATGCCAAGGATGGTTCAGTGGAGGGAGTAGTATTCTATCCTACACTGACAGAGCAGCAGAAAATAGATTTTTTCCAATTATTAGACCAGTTTGCTGAACTGTTCGCACTGACACCTGGACTGACCTAGTGGAGTATTCATGACATTGACATTGGTGACAACTTACCTGTCACGAACAAACTATACAGGATTTCAGACAAAGTGGTAAGGGCCAGAATACAAGATGGAGTTTCCAGGAGTTTCCAGGAGTTTCCCTGAGGGTCTAGTTGTGCAGGGTGTAGGCAAGTACCATCTTGCTTGGCATGTTACCCCCATATTTCACTGTATGTATGTTGTTTTAGTCCTTGTGTCACTGGGACCCTGTCAGGCAGGGCCCCAGTGCTCATAGTATATGCCCTGTATGTGTTCCCTGTGTGGTGACTAACTGTCTCACTGAGGCTCTGCTAACCAGAACCTCAGTGGTTATGCTCTCTCTGCTTTCCAAATTTGTCACTAACAGGATAGTGACTAAATTTACCAATTCACATTGGCATACTGTTACACCCATATAATTCCCCTGTATACGGTAATGAGGTACCCAGGGTATTGGGGTTCCAGGAGATCCTTATGGGCTGCAGCATTTTTTTGCCACCCATAAGGAGCTCAGACAATTCTTACACAGGCCTGCCACTGCAGCATGTGTGAAATAACGTCCACATTATTTTACAGCCATTTACCACTGCACATAAGTAACTTATAAGTCACCTATATGTCTAACCTTCACTTAGTGAAGGTTAGGTGCCTAGTTACTTAGTGTGTGGGCACCCTGGCACTAGCCAAGGTGCCCCCACATCATTCAGGGCAAATTCCCCGGACTTTGTGAGTGCGGGGACACCGTTACACGCGTGCACTATACATAGGTCACTACCTATGTATAGCGTCACAATGGTAACTCCGAACATGGCCATGTAACATGTCTAAGATCATGGGATTGTAACCCCAATACCATTCTGGTATAGGGGGGACAATTCCATGATCCCCCGGGTCTCTAGCACATAACCCGGGTACTACCAAACTGCCTTTCCGGGGTCTCCACTGCAGCTGGTGCTGCTGCCAACCCCTCAGACAGGTTTCTGCCCTCCTGGGGTCCAGGCAGCCCTGGCCAAGGAAGGCAGAACAAATTATTTCCTCTGAGAGAGGGTGTTACACCCTTTGGAAATAGGTGTGAACTGCTGGGGAGGAGTAGCCTCCCCTAGCCTCTACAAATGCTTTGATGGGCACAGATGGTGCCCATCTCTGCATAAGCCAGTCTACACCAGTTCAGGGATCCCCCAGCCCTGCTCTGGCACGCAACTGGACAAAGGAAAGGGGAGTGACCACTCCCCTGACCAGTACCTCCCAGGGGAGGTGCCCAGAGCTCCTCCAGTGTGTCCCAGACCTCTGCCATCTTGGAAACAGAGGTGTTGGGGGCACACTGGACTGCTCTGAGTGGCCAGTGCCAGCAGGTGACGTCAGAGGCTCCTTCTGATAGGCTCTTACCTCTCTTGGTAGCCAATCCTCCTTCCTTGGTAGCCAAACCTCCTTTTCTGGCTATTTAGGGTCTCTGCTTTGGGGAATTCTTCGGATAACGAATGCAAGAACTCACCAGAGTTTCTCTGCATCTCCCTCTTCACCTTCTACCAAGGATCGACCGCTGACTGCTCCAGGACGCCTGCAAAACCGCAACAAAGTAGCAAGACGACTACCAGCAACATTGTAGCACCTAATCCTGCCGGCTTTCTCAACTGTTTCCAGGTGGTGCATGCTCTGGGGGTAGCCTGCCTTCACCCTACACCAGAAGCTCCAAAGAAATCTCCCATGGGTCGACGGAATCTTCTACCTGCTAACGCAGGCACCAAATGACTGCATCACTGGTCCTCTGGGTCCCCTCTCATCCTGACGAGTGTGGTCCCTGGAACACAGCAACTCTGTCCAAGTGACTCCCACAGTCCAGTGACTCTTCAGTCCAAGTTTGGTGGAGGTAAGTCCTTGCCTCCCCACGCTAGACTGCAAAGCTGTGTACCACGTGATTTGCAGCTGCTCCGGCTCCTGTGCACTCTTCCAGGATTTCCTTCATGCACAGCCTAGCCTGGGTCCCCAGCACTCCGTCCTGCGGTGCACAACCCTCTGAGTGGGACCCTCTTTTGTAAATTTGCGTGGACTCCGGTTCACTCTTCTTCGAAGTGCCTGTTGGGGTACTTCTGCGGGTGCTGCCTGCTTCTGTGAGGGCTCTCTGAGTTGCTGAGCACCCACTCTGCCTCCTCCTCCAAAAGGCGACATTCTGGTCCTTCCTGGTCCTCAGCAGCACCCAAAAACCTCTACCGCAACCCTTGCAGCTAGCAAGGCTTGTTTGCGTTGGGACATCTGTCTTCCAAAGGAGACGTCCCTAGTCCTCTTCTTTCTTGCAGAATTCCAAGCTTCTTCCAACCGGAGGCAGCTTCCTTGCACCTTCATCTGGGGTTTCCTGGGCTCCTGCCCCCCCAGACACTGTCGGGACTATTGGACTTGGTCCGCTTGCCTTGCAGGTCTTCAGGTCTGGAAATGCGTTGTCAGTGCACTACTGGTGTTTGTTGTTCTTGCAAAATCCCCCTATCATGACTACTGTGCTCTTTTGGGGTAGTAAGTGCACTTTACTCCTACTTTTCAGGGTCTTGGGGTGGGGTATCTTGGACACCCTGACTGTTTTCTTACAGTCCCAGCGACCCTCTACAAGCTCACATATGTCTGGGGTCTAATCATGATTTGCATTCCTCTTTTGGAATATATGGTTTGTGTTGCCCCTATACCTATGCTTGCCTATTGCAACCTATTGTAATTCTACACTGTTTGCATTACTTTTCTTGCTCTCATTTACCTTATTTTTGTTTGTGTACATATAACTTGTGTATATTACTTACCTTCTCACTGAGGGTACTCACTGAGATACTTTTGGCATATTGTCATAAAAATAAAGTGCCTTTATTTTTAGTAACTCTGTGTATTGTGTTTTCTTATGATACTGTACATATGATATAAGTGGTATAGTAGGAGCTTTGCATGTCTCCTAGTTCAGCCTAAGCTGCTTTGCCATAGCTACCTTCTATCAGCCTAAGGTGCTAGAAACACCTCTATTCTACTAATAAGGGATAACTGGACATGGCACAAGGTGTAAGTACCTTTGGTACCCATTACAAGCCAGGCCAGCCTCCTACACAGGGCCAGTCCAGTGCTGTTGGTGTCCAAGGCCAAACCAAGAGGGGGGGAACTGAGGTTTTACATGGAATACCAAGGACCTAATATTGTCACCAAGACTGATGAACCCCCCCATTGCGAACTGATTGACCAGCTAGAGCTGGTCGATTGGTAAGGGGCAGCCAAGTATCTCAACACAATTGATTTGACTTCCAGGTACAGGCAGGCCAATGAGAGATCAGCATTTCTAGCTCCTGAGGGCCACTTTCAATTTAACCCTTTTATTATTAGCATCTAAGTAGGAGGAGGATTAGTAGTAATTGTAGTATTATCAGTATTATGAGCCCTTTTAACTGCTTGGCCTCCCGCCCCCAGTGCTGAACACTTTTTTGGCTATCTGGGGTAGTTCACACTTAGGGCTCCATAATCTTTGTCCACCTAAGCTATCCGTGCCAAATTTGTACCCTTTCTTTCCAAAGATCAGAGCAATTTTAGAAGTGGCTTATAGCTACATTTTGTGTTTGTTGGGAAAAATAGGAAAAGGTGCTCTGGATAAAAGTGTCTTTTTTCATGCAAATAGCTTTCATGAACATGGAGAGCTGAAAAACTATTTTTTTACCCTCGTTTTGGCATTTTTCAAAGAGGTAGCTCACTTTTCCTATTTTTTTGTCCTTTCAACCTACAACCAGTGTGTGGTGGAAACCAGTGTAAAACCCATGGGTAATCCAGCATATATATAGAGTACTAAAATATACATATAGTTCTGCATTCAGGAAGGGTTCATATGTGTATGTCCCTCAAGGTTTTCCCAAATAAACTAAGGCTTTCATTACAACCTTGGCGGTAAATGCCACCTATCACCATGCTGACGGCCGCCAACATACTGTGACTGCGATGGTATACCGCTACAGGTATTATGTCCCACTCAGAGAAAACCGCCACTATACAGACACCCACACAAGTCCGCCAGACCAAAGGTCAGTGATAAATTGGCGGTACCAAAAGCCACACTGTCACAGCAACAGAAATATGCCCACAGTATCAGGACCCACAAATCACTACGGCGGTCTTTCAACCACGGTAAACCATTGGCGGTACACACCGCCACGCTCAAAATACACACACACTAACAAACTACTCCACATTGGACAATTCAAACTACACACACCTGACACACATACACACACCACACCCACACCCCTGCACCACTATAAAACACACACCCACATTACCCACAACCCTTTCAATGAAAAAAAAGATTGCAAACAGAGAGAAAAGCCAGGAGCACCCACTCAATCTGAGCCACAAAACACCATCACCCATACACCATCCACGCACCTCACAGCATACACCACAACACATCACCCCTTACATCCTCACACATACCACTCACACCACATCCATGGCACCCCAAAGACACCCTATGTTTTCAGAGGAGGAGCTAAGGGTCATGGTGGAGGAAATAATCCGGGGAGAGCCACAGGTATTCGGATCATAGGTGCAGCAGACGTGCATTGCAAGGAAGATGGACCTATGGCGGAGAGTTGTGGATAGGGTCAATGCCGTAGGACAGCACACCAGAACAAGGGATGACATCAGGAAGAGGTGGAATGACCTACTGGGGAAGGTGCGTTCCGTGGTTGCAAGACACAGGTAGCCGTACAGAGGACTGGCGGTGGACCTCCTCCTCCTCCCCCACAACTAACAACATGGGAGGTGCAAGTCTTGGCGATCATGCATCCTATGGGCCTGGCAAGAGTAGCAGGAGGACTGGACTCTGGTAAGTCAAATCTTTACCACTATATCCCCCACCCTACCTGCATTCCATCACAAACTCCTACCCCTACCCTCACAACACATCACCCCAGCATCACCCAAATGGTGGACCGACTGGTATCCCCAGAGCAGAATATCCCAGATGTTCTCCATAGGATAGTTAACAAGGACAATGGGTAATATTTTAACCCATAGCAATGGTCACCTTTAGGTTGGGAGAGTTGAGATGGCACACGCAGATACAATAACACTGCATTTTGATCCCCACAAGACCCCCACTCAACGTCACTGGAGAGGAGGTGCCACCAACATCCAGTCCCCCCACAGAAGAGGCCAAAAGTGATGACAGCAGCTCTGCATGCCTGGATCACGATGACCAACCTGGCCCATCAGGGACCTCTGGACAGTTGCTTACCCTACCACAGTCCCGTACTATCACAGACCCCCCCTCAGGAAACACCAGCACAGCACCCACCCAGAAGGCCCATACCACTGTCCCCAGGACACGTCAATCAGCAGTGTGTCCACCACTACAGGGACCCCAGACAACCCCACAAACCCAAGAAAATCAGGGACCTGGGGTCAGTGGCAGTCGGCACACGGTTCAGGGGACAGAGGCATAGGACAACAGGGAAGCTGGGAGGACTGCTGTGCGACGGGGGAGGACAGGCCCAGGGAAAGCACTCTCCGCGAGGCACTTGCAGGGATACCACCATTCCCAGGTGACCTTGGGCCAGATACTGGCCAAGTTGCAGGAGACCCAGCGGCTGCAGGAGGGACAGTACCTGGGGATCAGGGAGGACCTTAAACACATCCATACCATCCTGGTCACCATTGCAGGGGTATACAACAATAGTATCGACAATTGTGGCTGTGTATGAGTGGTGCGCACTTCCAGAGTTTCTATTATCTTGGATGTCGAAAGTTCATAATGAGAAGTCTTATTTGAAGAAGGGAGTGCTCAAGTGGTTGTACACCCAGCCACAGGGTGTGTGAGCTGTTACCTAAGCAAGGTCACGGTCCATATATGAAAAGAAGAAAACCACGGCACATCGCAGGCTCAAGGTGAAATCCATTTATTCCTTGGTGATGCATCAGGACAAGAGTCCTCTGATCCCATGAAACACACTGGGTAAGTGGTTAGAAAGCACAATACAATTTTCATGTTTGTAAAAAAACAGCCGACACATGTTTCGTCATCATTGACTTTTTCAAGGCTTTTTGAATATAGAGGTTATGATTATGTTTGAACGGACTCCAATTTTCAAGAAAGTAAGAACAAATACAAATTGTGGCATGGATGTAACCAGAGTCCAGAGACCATGGCAAGTCTACAATCGGTCTTTGCTTCTACGCCATCTGTGTGTGGCGTCGCATCTCTGGGGTGCTGGCTGACATGGCTAACATCATGAAGGAGGCAGTGGCTCAACAACGGGCCCCTGACACTAGCCACAGCGGCGATGAACAGCCCTCAATCTCCACCGGTGCTAGTGGACAGGAGGCCCCGCCACAGTAACAACAGGCTACCAGCACCTCGCCCCCTGCAGAAGGAGAACCACCCCGCAAACGGTCCCTACAATTCAGGCAGAAGCCAGAGAACATTGCCAAGACCCCCGCCACGAAATAAGACTCTCCTAATTGTCACCCTTGTGTCCCAATCTGTCACCCTGTCCACCTTGAACTGCCATTGCTCCCCTTAATATGTCCCATTGGACAATGCACCTGTGATACCAAGAGACTGGACTTTAACTGGACATTCCTCCATCATCACCCCAGCCCATTGCACATCCCCATCTACTTATTAGCACTTAACACCCTGGGAACAATACAAATCTGGAGTCTGTCTATTGATTGAAAGATGTATTAGTACAACAATGAAAACATTGCAATTCATATGTACAGTTATATATACATTTGTATGACCTATAGTGGGCAGCAGTTAACACACCAGGAGCCAGAGTGGGGCACAGAGATCTGTAAATAGAGATGGCAAAGGGGACAGTAAGTGGCCATAGACATAGGGAAATCATGCTGCCATGTACAATTTCCAACAGAAAACCAAAATGTAAAGTGAAGTTACAGTGTCTTACATGTGTGTCACTGGAAGTACTGCTGTATGAGAGAGCCTCTGTTGTCCCAATCTTCATCCTCTGCCTCCTCTTCCTCACTGACCACAGGCTACACTGCTGCCACAAGATAAAGTCCAGGCTCATCCTCATGCAGAAAAGGCACCTGGCGTTTCAAGGCAAAGTTGTGCAACATGCAACGATGATCTGGCACACCTTCTTGTGTGAGTAGTACAGGGATCCACCTGTCAGATGGAGGCACCGGAACCTGGCCTTCAGGAGGCCGAAGATTCTCTTAATTATCTTTCTGGTTCACCCATGTGCCTCATTGCAACGTTCCTCTGCCCTTGTCCTGGCATTCCTCACTGGGGTCAGTAGCAATGAGATGTTGGGGTAACCAGTGTCACCTGCAAAATCGAGGGACAACTGTTAGACACACACCAACCCTTAGGGACAACCCCACACCCAGACACCAACATATACTGGGTGGGAACCTTGGGCTCACCTATTTACCACACCCGTGCCTCTGGAGTTGTGCCATCACACATGGGTTGCTGCTATTCCTCAAGATAAATGCGTCATGCACAGAACCAGGATACTTGGCATTCACATGGGTGATGTACTGGTCCACCAAGCACACCATCTGCACATTCATAGATTGATAGCTTTTTCTATTCCTGAACACTTGTTCATTTCTCCGGGGGGGGGGGCAAATGCTACATGTGTACCATCAATGGCACCAATGATGTTGGAGATATGTCCCAGGGCATAAAAGTCAGCTTTCACTGTGACCAAATCCTCCACCTGGGGGAATACGATGTAGATGCATATGCGTTTCAGCAGGGCAGACAACACTCTTGTCAACACGTTGGAGAACATTGGCTGAGACATCCCTGATGCCATGGGCACTTTTGTTTGGAAGAGAACCACTTGCCAGGAAACTGAGCACTGAGGGCGGATACCTGTGGGCTGGCGGATAGCTGACATCAGGTCTGGCTCCAATTGGGCACACAGTTCTTGGATTGTGGCCCAATCAAGTCTGTAGGTTAGGATAATCTGTCGGTCCTCCATTGTCGCAAGGTCCACCAGGGGTCTATACACTGTAGGATGTCTCCATCTTATATTCATCCTCAGCGGTTGAACCCTATGGAGGATAACGGTGAGCAGAGGGTCATATTCACACATCTATTGAAATAATGATGCATCTCTTCATTTACAGAACCAGCATGTGAATCCAAGAGTCAGCTGATGTGCCAATGTCTGCTGTGACGCAGTTAGGTGCATTGGCCTGTACCCCCCTGAAATGGCGGCTGCCTGACCTGTGAGGAGGGACAAGTGAAAATGAAGTAATTCCACTGGCGTTGTGCGCCGTTGTGGTAGGCGGTCTATGACCGCCGCGCAACTTCTCGTTGGTTATCATTGGGCCCTATGGGTTCCGGGAGCCAATGGCGATGTACGCTGGCGGTGACGGTACGCACTGCCGCGGACGTGACTGCCATTTTTTACCTATTCACTCTCTTGCTACCTGACCTTCAACAGGAGACCTGTGTCTGGAAGCGACAATGGCTCATGTGTCTGGGAAAAGGGCCCCTGCCTTCAGTGCGGAGGAGTTTGAGACTGGTGGATGGGGTCCTACCCCAGTACACTTTACTCTGAGGTCCTCCAAACAAACAGGTGAGTACACTGTGAGCATAATGCGTGGGCCATGAATGTATGGAATGCTGTGTGTGTAAGCCACATGTAGGGGGGCTGAGGTGTCCTGGGCAGAGTGTTGCATGTATGGTGCATACCGCCATGAGTGTGACGGTCCAGGTGGTATGACTAATCCCTTTTCTGCTGTCTTTTTCCTTCAGGTTAGCACCCATCAGAAAAAGGGAATTTGGCTTGCCATTGCCAAGGAGGAGCAGACCCTGGGGGTCTTTGGCAGGTGGAGCACCCACTGCTGCAAACGGTGGGAGGACCTGCGTCGCTGGGCAAGGAAGATGGCAGGGGCCCAGCTGGGGCTGGCCTCCCAACGAGGAAGGGGTGCCCGTCGTTCCCTGACCCCTCTGATGTTCCACTTCCTGGCGGTGGCCTATCCAGAGTTGGATGGGCACTTGAGAGGATCACAGCAGCCACAAGGGGGTGAGTACAAATTCAGATTCATGACTTTGCACGTGTTAAGGTTTTATCTGGGTGGGGATGTGGACTCTGGGTGCCCCTAGGCCAGGGCGAACATGGCAGGGTAGGTCCTTTGTTGGGCAGGCTTGGAAGCACTCCAACCCCAATGATGTAAGTGGGCATCTACTTCTGGTCGGGCCCTGTTTGTTTCAGGTGTGCAGCTGATGGTGTTATGCTATATACCCCATGGGCTGATGACTAGCATTGTAACTGGTAGTGCATGGCCTAGTGCATAGGGATACTCCCTGTGTGTTATGTACGCCAACGGTAGTGGTGTTGCTGCCATTGACCAAGTGTATCCTCTGTCTCTTCCCCCCATTTTTGTTTTGTCACCTTTCCTTGTGTGCATTAGCATCCTCTGGTGGAGGAGCAGAGGCACAGGCGATAGAGGGAGCTCCATCCCACATGGGCCTGGAGGCCGAATCCATCGAGGGTGAGAGCACCAGTGGGATGGAGGGCGAGGGGAACACAACAACAGAGACGGGGGGGACACTACAGACAGCGACTCCTCCTCCGATGGAAGTTCCCTGGTTGTGGCAGACACCTTGGTGCCCACCCCAACAAAAGTTACAGCCACCACCCCCCTACCACCTCCGACCTCCCAGCAGCCCCTCACAGTGTTTCCCGTGCCCACTCACCCAGGAGGGTGGGCACCTCCTTTTCCCCAGGTACCTCAGGCCCTGCCCCAGTCAGCCCTGCTGCCCTCAGTGAGGAGGCTATTTACCTCCTGAGATCCCTCACTGTTGGGAAGTCAACCCTTCTGAAGGCCATCCAGGGTGTTGAGAGGCATTTGAAACAAACAAATGCATACCAGGAGGGCATCCACTCTGGTATGGCGGCCAAATAGAGATCATTTCAGGCTTTGGCCTCTGCACTGATGGCAGCCATTGTCCCTGTCTCTAGCCTCCCCCTCCAACTTCCTCTACCCAGTCCCAATCCCCTCAACCCCAGCCTATCCCAAGCACATTTTCAGACCAGCATTCACCCAAATCAACACACAGAAGTGGCTCAGGCAAACACAAGCACCACACTTCTTCTCACAGGCACTCACACAAGCACCAGACCCATGTAGACACACCAACATCCACTGCCTCCACTGTGTCTCCCTCCTCCTCGTCGTCCACCTCCTTCCCAGTAGCGTCTCCACTCACACCTGCATGCACTACATCCTCATCCAGAACCTCCATCACCAGCCACCTCAAAGACTCTAGCTCCCAGACCCAAGGTGACATCACCATCTGCCAAGGGCTGGAAGGGGCACAAACACCAGCCAAGGCTCTTCAGCCATCCAAGCCTGCAGGTGAAGGCCTGGTGGCTACCAGCACAACCGCCAGCACTGCCACCTGCACCTCTGCCAGCACTGCCACCTGCACCGCTGCCAGCACCTCCGCAAGCACTGCCAACAGCACCGCCACCTGCACTGCCTCAGTGGGCAGCCGTCTGAGGCTGCAGGAGAAGGTCTGGAGCCTCCCCCCACCACTGGCAGCACAAGCACCTGCACAGCGGCAAGCACTGCCATCTGCACTGCCGCAAGCACCACCACAAGCACCGCCGCAAGCCCCACCGCAAGCACCGCCACCTGTACCACTGACAGTAGCACCACTGCCAGCAGCAGCAGCCCCAGTGGGCAGCCGTCCGAGGTTGCGGGAAAAGGGATGGAGCCTCCCCCCACCACTGGCAGCACCCCCACCAGCATCAGCATTACCACCACTGAGCAGCCGTAGCTGCCACCGGATGGACTATAGCCCTGCCTCCATGGACTATCATGCATCCTGGTCACTGCAAATCTCATGGCTCTGACACCCAGGTGAGGGACTGTGACAGGGCACCTCCCAAGTGCTGCATCAATGGGCACAAAGCCCCCTCTAGAAGCAGTGAAGAAAGGCATCCAATCACCCTATCCTTGCCAGGATGAAGCAGACTGGGCACAAAGCCCCCTCCGTGAACCAGTGGAGAAGCCACCCACTTGAGAGACTTGAGAGACTGTGGCTTTGCACTCCCCAGGACCAAGCAGTGGGCAAACCACCCACTTGAGAGACTTGAGAGACTATGGCTTTGCACTCCCCAGGACCAAGCAGTGGGCAAACCACCCACTTGGGAGACTTGAGGGACTGTGGCCTTGCACTCCCCAGGACCAAGCAGTGGGCATGTAGCCCCCACCAGGAGCAGTGGCATTGTCCCATCTTCCAGCTCAGGTGCCCCCCCGTCCCCAACCCCCCAAGGTGACTGTGTTTTCGACCTGATGCCCCTGCAGTGTTCTCTCTGTATTGAGGCAGGAGTCAAGTGTGGGCTTGGCCTATATGTTTTGGCCCAGTGGGCCACAGACATTTTGAGTGGACATTGTCCCCCCTTTTGTACATATTGTATATTTTGTATATCTTTGGATTTTAAATCTTCATGTATTTCTGACTATTTCTAATATAACACTAATTTGACTCCATTCCTTTGTACTTGTGTTATTCCAGAGGGTTACAGGTGTATATGTAACGTTGTTGCATGTCTTTGTGTGTATGGTGTTGGGGGTGAGGGTGGGGGAGGGGGTGTTGGGTGTTGTTTGTGTGTTTCACTCTCTTTTTCCTCCGCCCCTTCCCTATGTGCTAGGTGCAGTACTCACCGTGGTCGTCGCCACCGCCGTTGGTACTCCTGGCATATGAGAAGGTACACTAGCATGGGGAGGACCTGCAGCTCAGGCTCCATGGCGTCCTGGTTCTTCGTTGAGTGTTGAGAGGTGAGTGGTTTCCCTTCTGTGTACTGTTTCCGCTGTGCTTTTGATGGCATTGGTACCACCCCGGAACAGCTGGTGGATGGGCGGGTTGTAATGGGGTGGGTGGTACATTGTCTTCCGCCTGCCTGTTGGCGCTTACCACCACGGTGTTTGCTGCTACCGACATGGCAGTCGGAGTGTTAAAGTGGCTGTTTCTGTTGGTGGTTTCCCCCGTGGTCATGATTCATTTTTTGTTACCGCAGCCTGTTGGTGGTATTACCGCAGCTTTAACACCAACCGCCAGGGTTGTAATGAGGGCTTAAGTGTTGAGTTAAATAAATGCAGAAAATTAGCTGGAAAAAACACCCTTTTGTGACAATGTTTTCATCTGTAACTTTTTGTCATAATGGCTGATTTACAAAACCAACATACCATTACATTTGCTAGGCCATTTTGGTTGTGGTGATATATAAGGTTTGTAGGTTTTCCAGGAATCCAAGGTAACCAGACCGAACAACTGATATGTAACATATAATGGTATTACATTTTTTTACCAAGTATAGACCAATTTATGTGGTGAAATATGTAGAATGAAAAATGGGTATCAAGTATAGGTATCAAGACCGATGTATTTCTGAAATGGGCACAAGATATGGAGTTTAGTAGCAGTGGTTATTTGTATATCTCTCAATTTGTGGGTGCCTGTACTAGCATATTACTTAGAGAGTATTTTTCAAAATGTTTTAGCAAATATCCCACTAGTCTATGCTCCCACATGTCTTCTGATTATTATTGAAAACTAGACACCTAAGAGAATCCAGGATGAGGCATCTTGTGTGGCTCTCACCAGGTAGTTTTACCTGGAATCCCTGGCAACCCTAACATTTTGACAAAAAAACAATTTTTCCTCATATTTCTAGGATAGAAAGTTCTGGGGTCTTCCCATAAAAATTGTACCATACCTGTGTGGGAAGGCATAGTGCCTGTGACAGGAAACGGCCCAAAGGACAAAGTGGATTCATCACATTTTTCTATTCAACACTGACCTGTTTTTTTGCAAAGTGGCTAGTTGTGGATTTTGGGCCCTAGCTCTTCCGGCACTTAGGGAAACTTAGCAAACCTTTAATTTTTTTTTAAATTAGACAGCTAGGGGAATCCAGGATGAGGTGACCTGCATGGATCTTATGAGGTTTTTTTTACCCTCAATGCTCCACAAACCTCAAACTTTGCCTAAAATCACTCATTTTCCTTATATTCCTGTGATGTGAACTTTTGGAATCCACGAGAATGCACACATTTCCTCCTACTCAACATTGTACCACCTGTGCCAATAAATCACTAGAGCCCTATACCTAGTGATTGTAATTGTTCCCGCCCACACCACTATTAAAGGGATACATAGGTACAGATGGAGATATTTTAACTGCTAAGCCCCCCCCCAGATACAAATATCCTAACAGCTCTCTGAAATATGGTTGAGCCCACCCTGACCTTTTGGGGTCAGAGTGAACTCAATGATGAAACATGCCACTGTTAGTATGGGTGAGGGTTATACATAAAAAGGAATTTCTGTTCCCTCTACTTACCTCCTTTACTAAGGAGTGTATGTGGTTGAAATATTTGTTACCTTGAAAACCATTGTAAACCCCCCTTCCACCTCCGACAGAGCTGACTTCTAAGAAACATCCCAAGCAGGCCATATAGACTGGGGAGTGTCAGAAGGCCATTGACACCCTGAAGGAGGTGCTGTGTCTTTTAAATGTAGCAATATCTTTAGAAAACGTTGGACATGTGGAAGAACAGCAGAAGGACTGTACCTTCTATTTGAGATCTGTGAGGAGACCTGAAGGAATAGATCTGCTCCGACATGTACTCAAGAGAAAGAAGTAGACTCCAAGGTTCATCTGAATGACTTCCTGTTAAGCTACAGGGACAACACAAGCTGCAAGAAGACCTTTTCCCCAAGAGCCCAGAAGACCAGTTCTAATCCCTTCCCTCGACCCTGTTGATGGCTTCTACGAATGTAAGTCTTTACCCCTAAGTTCTGTTCCTCAGGTCCCTTATGTGTATCAAAGTGTATCTTTCTTGACATCGTGAAAATCCTGGGACTGAGAAATGATTTAGCTCTTAAGACCTCTGGAGGGAGAAACCTGCAAATTCAGTTTGACACAGGTGTGTTTCTGCTTGACTGAACATGCAGGTTTCTCCGGCTCTGGCTGACCTGCAACAGCAAATCTTATTCAGTGGGACCTTGAGGAAAAGGTATCCAACTTTCTGGAGCCTCTTCAGCTACAACTTGCAGCATTGCCCGCCTGGAGTAATACGAGCTCCAAAAATGTGATTACAATTGAATGTAGAAAAATTGGAAAAAGAAGGAACAAAAACTATCTGGCCTGCAAGAGGACTTCTGTGGATGCAAATTTCAAATTTTTGTGCTTTGAGATTTTCCTTCCTAAACCAAAGGCTTGCTGGTAATGTCATCCAACACCGAGCTGATGCCGTGGAGCCCTTCTCGGATACAGCCTGTTGCCTTGCCCCACTGAAGGACTTTGACTTACTGGAAAAAGGTGAATTTTCAAAGTAAAACATCTAACCTGGTCAAACCTGGATGGTGTACTCAACCTGTGCTCCATCATGGTCACTCTGGATCACAGTTTATTGCAACCAGTTGACTGCGGTAGGCACTTAGGCGGTCATTCTGACCGCAGCGGGCGGCGGTCGCCGCCCGCCATGCGGTCACCGCCGAATGACCGCCCCGTGGTCAAAAGACCACGGCGGCCATTCCAACTTTCCCGGTGGGCCGGCAGGCGCCCTCCAAAAGAGCGCCCGCCGGCCCAGCGGGAAAGCCCCTGCAACAATGAAGCCGGCACCGAATGGAGCCGGCGGAGTTGCAGGGGTGCGACGGGTGCAGTGGCACCCGTCGCGATTTTCACTGTCTGCTAAGCAGACAGTGAAAATCTTTGTGGGGCCCTGTTAGGTGGCCCCTGCACTGCCCATGCCAGTGGCATGGGCAGTGCAGGGGCCCCCAGGGGCCCCACAACACCCGTTCCCGCCAGCCTGGTTCTGGCGGTGAAAACCGCCAGAAACAGGCTGGCGGGAAGGGGGTCGGAATCCCCATGGCGGCGCTGCAAGCAGCGCCGCCATGGAGGATTCCCTGGGCCAGGGGAAAACCGGCGGGAAACCGCCGGTTCCCCTTTTCTGACCGCGGCTCTACCGCTGCGGTCAGAATAGCCCAGGAAGCACCGCCAGCCTGTTGGCGGTGCTTCCGCTGCCCTCCGCCTGCCAGGGTTGGAATGAGGGCCTTAATGTATTTTGGTGCTATCTTAGTGTAATTTTGGGTTCCCCTTATTAGATTGTTCTCATTTTAGTGTCATTAAATATTTAGCAAATCATTTTAACTTCTCTGTGTTACAGCTACCAGGGGTAGAGATGAGGTTTGAATTGCTGGAACCTTTACTAGACCTAGCAAGATAGTGGCAGTATCATTTCGGGTGTACTCCCATTCACCTCAACAAATAATCAACATTGTCACACTAACAGTATAGCATGATGTTTACATTCATTAGTTCCAGTGACAAAGTATGCTGAGGCATGCAACACTGCCTCAGGAGTGAGGTGAACTTAAGGAGGACTGGTCAAAAAAGATGTCTTAAACTCAATGCTTGACAATATCAGGTTTAGAAAAGGCAATCAGTTCCTTCAGCATTTTTAAGTAATAGTTTTACAACATGGACACATTCAAGAATACCTTGACTAGTTGCAAAGAGTGTCCAAATTTCACAAAGTGTCGCTCGACAGTTGGCCTAGGAAAAGAAGAAATGGTCTAGTACCATGTGCCAAGAATCCTGCAGATTAGTCAAGCACAAATGCTGGGATTTGATCTAAGGATCTGTAATTACAACTTATAATTTAGCCACCATTAAATAGGCCTTTCTCATTCCTTACAAAACCTTCTTAAATTGAAAACCAGTCTCCTGTTTCCCCCACTCCTACCTGTTCTGTGTCTTCATTAAAAAATGAATGTAGCCTTGGGTATTACAACTGGTGCTTGTGTAAGGCACTCCAATACGTTCAGATCAAGCTGGGCAACATAAAACTGCAAAAAAGCTGTACTGTGACTGCCCAGTATGGCCTCTTTCATCAGCTGGGGGAGACAGGAGATGAGCAACCACTGATGCAGCACCTGTCGCAAAGATCTTGGTGAAGGTGTGTAGGGATAGCAGATACCCTCACAGTATCTTGGGGTCACGAAGGTAGCAGTGTTGTAATTTAGTAGCGATTAGATTAAGCATCAGCAGAAGACATCTTGTATTTAGCAACTATTGTGAACATTTGCGGAATACATTTTGTATTCATGGCAGCCATTTTCTCTGCCATGTGCTCTGTCCTACCTTTCTGTTAACTACTCTTGAAAATCTGTCTAATGACAAGTTATATTTAGCATCTCCCACTTTCGCACATGCTCAGTAAGATCCGCAGCTGTTAGTAATCAGTAACAGACAGTAACGTGTCAACTAGTCCTTGAAAACTGTTAGCCCCTTCTACCTGTCGACTGTGCATTTCCATATGACCTTATATGTATATAAGTCTTGCTTCTATAATTGTACCACCTTCTTTTAGCCCCTGCGTGGGTATAAAAGGACCATGCTCTCTTAGTTCAGTGTGCTACTTCAAACATTACCGAAGGGTGCTGTTTGAACTGTAGTACCACCTCATGAGGTTTAATAAACTTTGGGGGTCATTTTGACCCTGGCGGTACATGACCGCCAAGGCTAAAATGACGGAAGCACCACCAACAGGCTGGCGGTGCTTCCTGAGTCATTACGACCGCGGCGGAAGCACCGCGGTTGCACCGCCGGGGCCGGCGATTTTTCACCACAATGGCCCCGGCAGTAGTAATCCGCCAGGGCAGCGCTGCTAGCAGCGCTGCCCAGGGGATTACGAGTCCCCGACCACCAACCGTTTCCTGGCGGTTTGAACTGCCAGGAAAAGGCTGGCGGTACAGGGAGTCGCGGGGCCCCTGGCAGGGCTCCATGCGGCTTTTCACTGTCTGCTATGCAGACAGTGAAAAGCGTGACGGGTGCAACTGCACCCGTCGCACGGCCGCAACACCGCCGGCTCCATTTGGAGCCGGCTCCCACATTACGGCCCACATCCCCGCTGGGCTGGCAGGCGGAAACTCGTTTCCGCCCGCCGGCCCAGCAGGGATGTCGAAATGGGCACCGTGCGAGTGCGGCCGCATTGGGGGCCGCACGGCGGTTACAAAACACCGCCCGCCAATGTTGTAATGAGGCCCTTTGTCTTTTATTTCAGTTTCTGTGCCAACTTCTTCCTATATGGTCTGAGGACTTTGTGCAGAGAAGGGCGAACCCCTTGCACTAGTAGACCTTGCTGAGGCTTACTTCGACAAATTGGCGCCCGAACAGGGACTCATCGGCGACTCGGACGCCCGACGGATTGGTCGCGACAAAGGATTGGGATCTCGCTGCGGACGATCAATGCCTGAGGAGACCCGAGTCTTGGAAACCACAGCGTTTTTCCCTTCTTTCTGATTTGACCATCTGGGTGGCGCCGGTCCTCGACTGAGATCCTTTTAGTTCATTCATCGTGCAGTGACCATTTGGACGATTTTAAAACTTGGCAGTTGGAACCTGGACACCCTGTGATTGGTAAGAGATGTTTTACGGCACTTGCTTTGGGTTTTGATGCCTTTGTTTGGTAATGAAGTTTAGCACCACTTACTGTGGCTCTCGTGTTTTGGGTGACTAGTCAATTTGTGTCATTTGAATTGATATATAAATTGCAATTTATATAGGCAGGTAATGAGGAAAATTTTCTTCAATTCAATTTTGATTTGAACGGCACCTTAAATGCTACTTTGATTATAATACTGCATATTCTGCACTATTTTTGGCATGCCTGTTTTTAGCGCACTTCGCAGGATGTGTTGCTTTTGTAATGGTACAAATTTGAGACTGGAAGAATCGCAACCGCCACCCCCAGAGGGGACGCCCAATAGAGATATGTATGTTAAACATGGTGTTTCCTCTATATTATACAGCACATTATGGAATAAATACACTTGTGCGGATCCTGAGTTACGTTGGCCTATGCATGGGTCATTTGATTAGCAAAAGATTGAGGGCCATATTTATACTTTTTGACGCAAAACTGCGCTAACGCAGTTTTGCGTCAAAAAATATTAACGCCGGCTAACGCCATTCTGAAGCGCCATGCGGGCGCCGTATTTAACCAATGACGTTAGCCGGCGTTAGCCGCCGGTGCTGCCTGGTGTGCGTGAAAAAAAACGACGTACACCAGGCAGCGCCGGCGTAGGGGGATATGGAGCTTGGGCGCCAAAAAATGGGGCAAGTCAGGCTGAGGCAAATTTTTCGCCTCAACCCGATTTGCGCCATTTTTTCCGACTCCCAACCCCATAGAAATGACTCCTGTCTTAGCAAAGACAGGAGTCATGCCCCCTTGCCCAATGGCCATGCCCAGGGGACTTCTGTCCCCTGGGCATGGTCATTGGGCATAGTGGCATGTAGGGGGGCACAAATCAGGCCCCCCTATGCCACAAAAAAAAAAAAAGTACTTACCGGAACTTACCTTAATGTCCCTGGGATGGGTCCCTCCAGCCTTGGGTGTCCTCCTGGGGTGGGCAAGGGTGACAGGGGGTGTCCCTGGGGGCATGGGAGGGCACCTCTGGGCTCCTTCCGAGCCCACAGGTCCCTTAACGCCTGCCTTGTCCAGGCGCTAAAAAACGGTGCAAAAGCGGCCGTATGTCATTTTTTTTGACCCGCCCACTCCCGGGCGTGAATTTTGCCCTGGAGTGTAAATACGGCGCACATGCCTCGGAGTACATTTTTTAGACGGGAACGCCTACCTTGCATCTCATTAACGCAAAGTAGGTGTCCACGCTAAAAAATGACGCAAACTCCATGGACTTTGGCGCTAGACGCGTCTAACGCCAAAGTATAAATATGGAGTTAGTTTTGCGTCGGAATTGCGTAAAAAAAACCGACGCAATTCCGGCGCAAACAGAGTATAAATATTCCCCTGAGTATGTGGAATAATGTATGTGTAAGTGAAGGTCTAGGCAAGATAAGTTTGACTGTGTACGAATGCGTGGACGAGTGAAGCATGAGCAAGCCTTGCTTGAGAAAGAGCAGCAGAAGAATATATATGTGAAAACATTGGAAATGAAAAAGAAAGAAACGATTTAAAGGAGATAGAAGAGAAAGAACGTAAATTACAGGTAACTGGCCAATACACTGTTAGGCAACCTCTCTATCCAATCCTTAATAAACCACACAATGATTTTTTATTACTAGATCACCCTCCACCTCCGTATGTCGTTCCTTCTGCCCCTCATGAGTTAGCTGAGGTCTCCGGTTCGAAGCAACAGAAGATACGAAACTGTAGCTCTATGTTGCCTGCTGAACGTGCATCTGAGCTTAGATCTATTGCTCGTAAAACAATTCGTAGCGTCTCTGCTTCTGAACTTTTAGACAACATGAAAGGGTGGACGGAAAAGGAGCAGCTATATTTTACTGAGGAATTTGGCACAGAAGTTATTGAACTATTTCGGAAATATTCTGATGAGTTAGAGCCCGATGATGTAGCGCTGATCATAAGCAAATGTGTGATGGTCTTTTTGTTTTCTCCAAGGTGGATGATGCAATCAGGCGTTTGGTGAAATTATGTGTTGTGGTAGTCCATTTGCAAGAGGAGAAAAGTGCCGTGGACGTAGTTGCACGGACATCTCAGACCGGCTGGGTGCAAGATTCCATCTTCGGAACAGATAATACTATGATAGTTCACGCGAAACCAATGCGGGAGGCCGCGCCTTTGTATGTTCCTCCTAAAGGATTGGGTGCAAGTGATGATAAAACTTCTGTTGATGCTAAGGGTTATTTTATTTATAATTGGGTGTATACTCCTTGGAATAGGGCAGATGTAATGGCACTTAAAACAGCATTACCTGACCCGTAGAAAAATCCAGCCACCTTTTATGAGGAAGTTGAGAGAGCAATTAGTTCTTGTACTATGACTTTGGCTGACATTGATTTATTTTTCGGATTGATATTACCGCCAGATATGTGGAGAACTGTTCGTAAAGTTGATGATCGTGTAGTTTTTGGGGCGTCATGGAAAGAATTAGAACAGATCGACGGGGATAGGGAACCTGCAAAAAAGCCATATCAGTTGATTCTAGATCTTCCAGCAGCCATATTAGTTAAGTTAAAAACAATTATTCCCCCTAAAAAGATAGATTGGACTGTTTTAGCGTCTTGTAAGCAAAAGGCAGATGAATCAGTCTCTGATTTCTTTACACGCTTTGAAGAAGCATTTCATGATTTTAGCAGACAGGAATTCTCAGATGATACGGGCAGACATTTGTTTGTCGATAAATATTTCGCAAATCTGTTACCAGGAATAGCTAGTCGTCTAAAAGCTAGTGAAAGTTCATGGACTACCTCTACTCCGGTTTCTCTTTTGACTATGGCTCAGTATTATGAACGTCAGGAATTAGAAGCAAAAGGTAGTGAGGATAAAAAGATGAAAGAATTAAAGACGAAGGTTATGTTGGCTCAAGCTTATGGTCTACCTTTTAGAGGTAGTGATAGAGGTGGACGTGGATCTTATGGTTCTTCTTACACTCGTTTGAATTTGTCTGTTGATCAGTGTGTGTATTGTAAGAAATTTGGGCATTGGGCTGCCGATTGTCCAGCACTACGTGTTCAGCAGTGTTCACGTGGTCGGGGACAAATGAGAAATCGTTCAGTATATTCAGGGCCTAGAAGAAGCACAAATGATCATGATAGGGTTGATGCTAATGTACGAGGGCAGGATGGGTTTAACACTTTTGATAGACGGAACCAATACCAGATGTCTAACTATGTACAGCCTGATTTCGAAGATTCTGCTTATGCATAGGATTGAGTAGGATGGGGTAAGGAATCAGTTGAAGTTCCAGTAGATCAGAGGGGTCCCTGTGTTACAGCACATGTTTTGGGTTCGACTGATCAGTTTCTGGTTGATACAGGAGCTACTCGTAGCGCCTTGTCTAAACAATTGATTCCAAGGGCTCCCCTGTCTGGCTTAACCATTACATCGATTGGTTTCGATGGAACACCTTCCCCTAGTCCATTGTCACAACCGCTTGCATTCCATGTTGATAAATTTACTGCTCCATGTCCGTTTTTGCTTTCTCCAAATACACCAGACAATATTGTGGGTCTTGATATGCTCAAGTATTTCAGGGATACAATACGATGCTCTCCTGAAGGGATGCGTGTTATTTTGAATGATAATCATCCTGTGATGGAAAGAGTTTGTCTTGTTAAAGAGGATATTGCATTAGCTTCACTCCCTAGTACTTTGTGGGCTACTTCAGATACTGATGTGGGACAAATGATTATTCTACCGGTACATATTAGTGTCAAGGAGGGAGCTGTATTGCCACGTTTGCCTCAATACAAAATTTCACAGGAGGGCGAAGAAGCACTCACACAAATTGTGCATGATCTTATTGGAGTTGGAGTTGTTGAGGAAGTTCTGTATAATGTTTTTAACAGTCCGATTCTTCCTATTCTGAAAAAGGATACCAATACTAGGATTTACCGATTCCTTATTGATTTATGAGAAGTCAATAAGATTGTTGTACCACAATATCCTGTGGTATCTGACATCACAACACTTCTTAGTTTGGTTCCCCCAACAGCAACTATGTTCTCTGTGATAGACTTGAAGAATGCTTTATTTTCGATCCCTATTCATCCTGACAGCCGATATTTGTTTGGTTTTACTTTGAATAAACAATCCTATAGATTTTGCAGAGTTCCTCAAGGCTATACTGAGAGTCCTAGTATTTATAGTCAAGCGTTAAAATGACAAATTGATTCTTTTGTTTTGCCTGAATGTGTGGCTTTCATACAATATGTTGATGATATTTTGTTGGCAGCTGAGCAATGTGAAAAGTGTACTTTGTCCTTACTTTCTTTTCTTGCTTCACACATCATAAAGTGTCACGAAAGAAATTGCAATATTGTAGACCAGAGGTAACCTATTTAGGTCACCTTTTGTCTAGGGAGGGCTGGGCACTTACAACAGATCGTATTTAAGCAATTTTAGATAAACCAGTACCCTCTACTCAGAAAAATGTTCATGCATTCCTTGGTCTTACTTCTTTTTGTAGGCAACGGATATTAGGGTTTTCACACATTGTCAAACCTTTCCTAACACTTTTGACTAAAGATACTCCAATGCCCCTCCCATGGATAGGTGAATGTGAGACTGCTTTCCGGCAGCTACGACAAGCCCTTTGTTCAGCACCAGTGTTAGGGACTCCAGATTACACGAAGCCTTTTGCACTTTACGTACATGAGAAAGATGGATTTACATTGTCAGTTTTAGTACAGACACATGGCGATAAGCAGCGTCCCTGTGCATATTTTTCAGCAGTACTTGATCCTGTTGCTCGAGCGTTGCCTGGGTGTTTTCATTCAGTTGCCGCAACAGCTGTGTCAATACGTCAGAGTGAAGGGATAGTTTTGTCACATAAGCTGTTGGTGTTAGTACCCCATGCGGTTGATGCTCTTTTAAATCAAACAAAGACGCAACATTTAACTAGCGCGCGCCTGACAGGATATGAATTGACATTGCTGGCTCCTCACATTACACTGAAGAGATGTGCAACACTAAATCCAGCCACTTTGTTGCCATATCCGGTGACTCAGCCTCAGTCACAAGAAACACATGATTGTAAATTCCTTACCGAAGAACAGACATAGGGTCGTATTGATTTACAAGATACGCCCCTTCCAGATGTAGACGGGGAATTGTGGGTTGATGGGTCTTGTTTAAAGTTACCAGACGGTACGACCTCAGCTGCATATGCAATCACCACAATACACACAGTAGTGGAGACGGCTCGTATACCACAGAAGTCAGCTCAAGCAGCTAAACTAATAGCTTTGACACGAGCATGTGAACTTAGTACTGACTTATGTGTGAACATTTATACAGACAGCCGCTATGCTTTTGGAGTGGCTCATGATTTTGGTTTGCCTTGGTAGGAGAGAGGCTTTCTCACATCCCACGGGATGCAGATAATGCAAGGAGAATTAGTGCATAACCTCTTGACTGACAAGACGTATTAGATATACAGAAATCTGCTTCTGTGAAAGAACGCGAGCAATGGTCTGAAGAAGAAGAATTGGATGATGAGGGCTGTTGGAATAAGCAGATGGATAAATGGAAATTGCCTATAGATTTTGTACAACCTATGGTTCAGATGGCACATGGGCTGGCACATGTTGGAGCTTCATCAATAACGAAGTTGCTTAGGCAAGTTTGGGAGCATCCAGAAATTTCCAGTACAGCTAAGAGAGTAGTACAGTCTTGTATGATCTGTTTACAATACAATCCTAGAAAAGGGACACGAACTCCTGCAGGAGGGTTTGCTACACCAACTGCACCTTTCGAAGTTCTACAAATGGATTATATTCAGCTTGAACGCTGCAACAATTTAAAGTAGGTCTTGGTGGTGGTATGTGCCTTCAGTAAATGGATAGAGGCGTACCCAACAAAGGATAATGCTGCCATTACCACAGCAAAGGTGCTTTTGAAAGAATTTTTCCCTATATTTGGTGTTTGCACTCTTTTATGGAATGATAACGGACCTCATTTTGTTAGGGAAGGTATTAAGTATGTCCTGAAAGGATTAGGGATCAAACAGAAGTTCCATCCGGTTTTCCACCCACAATTAGCAGGGTTGGTGGAAAGGTATAATGCTACTCGGAAGCTGAAGTTAGTGAAGATACAGGCTTCCACATCCTTAACTTGGCCGGATACATTACAGTTGGCATTATTGTCTATTAGGTCAGTGCCACACTCACAAATAGGCCTGACCCCCTATGAAATAGTGTTTGGAAGACCAATGAACATTTGGGGAGTTCCTAAGCCAAATTCTGTATATGATGTACCTTGTGTCCTGATGAATGATTATTTGGCACAGTTAACCGACAATCAGGTTCGAGAAGCACTTCCTGACAGATCTACAGGTGAAGGCCATGAACTCCAACCTGGTGACCAGGTGATGATTAAGTCCTTTGAAAGATCAAGCAGCTTGGAACCAAGGTGGCGAGGCCCAGAGCAGGTGCTCCTTGTGACAAGGACAGCAGTTCGAGTGACGAAACGAAAGAATCGGGTCCATAGTACTCACTGCAAGAGAGTGCTACCTACCTTGGTGGAACCTGCTGTGCTGACCGATCATCGAGAGATTTTGACTACGGAGAAAGGCCATGCTATATCACCTGACGAATCTGCGGAGTTCTTTCCGGACCATACGATTTCTGGAGTGTCACGATATAATTTGAGACCGAGGAAAGACCCCGTAGTACTGGAGAAAACTGCTTGAGCTACTGCCCTGGGTTACTGAAACGGAGAGCTAATGTGGCAAGGGGGGGATCAGCCATGCATTAGAGTAGTGACATCCGTCTTGGCCCGTGGTGAAGAAATCAGCGGCTACCCAGGAATAAGAGCTCCATCAATTGTTTTTAATTAATTTCTGAAAGGGTCAATTATCACTGTTGCTAAAATGAATAACAAACTGATCAATAGTACTATGGGGTTTGTTGTTGTTTTGGTGGTTTTAGCAATAATCATCTGGTTTGTTGAAAAGAAGGCTCCTGCTCGTGAGTTTTTTGTTGCCACTACTCCAGTACCAGAGGATCACTATTACTTTAAACTTCCCTATCAGGAGCAGAAGCATCGTCAATCGTACTTCAATAATACTTTCATTCAGATGTTGCATCATACTCATAATGCTACAAGTATTACTAACTGTTGGGTATGTGGAATGATACCTGCGCATCAAAAGAAAGGAGGAAAACCTTTCATTCCTCTTCCTTTTTCACACAATGGTTCTTGTCAAGCTTGGTATTCACTTTTGTTTGCATCTTCAACAAACGTACAGAGGGCGGACTTCTTTTTCGCCTTAATAAAGTATGCTACCGAGACAAAGATGGGTATCTCCAAGCCAAAGGAACTAAATGGGAATGGGAAGAGTATCAACCGGACAACGTTTCAATACCATATGTCTTCACAAATACAGTAGAAGAGACTCTGACAAGAAAGAACAATTTCTTTTTTTCTGTTATAAAAACTAAAGCAGATTTATGTATGCGTAGCACTGGGCGAATTCTTGTGGAGATAAGCGATTGTACCTTGATTTTAACTATTGAGGTTGTAAATAATAGTAGTTTTACAGCTTCACATAATACATATTTTGTTTGTGGTAACTATGGATATTACCAACTACCTGTTGGGTGGTCAGGTGTGTGTTATGTATCTTTTCTATTACCCACTGTGTTATTGGCCCCTGCATCATATCACCACGATTTTAAACTGTTCAATGACATCATTAAAAATAGATATAAAAGGACAATAAGCACAAATGAGGTAGACCAAACAGACACTAGCCTGCAACAATATGTTGATTTTAATTTAGGGTTATTCTCCTTTGTGGGTTCTGCATTAAACAGTAGGAAAGTGAGACGATTGACTAGGGTTGTGGAAGCTGTTACCAATCAAGCAGCTCTGGCACTTGGGAATATTACCGAGGAGCTCCAAATTGCGAGGATTGTAGCGCTCCAAAATCGTATGGTACTAGATGTGATATTATGTGGTGCATGTCGCATCATCGGTAGTAGTTGCTGCGTTTTCATTCCCGATCACTCGCCTTCCGTAAATGAAGCAATATCAAAATTACATAAAATGGCTGCAGGAATCCACACAGAGACTGGTACTAAGACTTTTTCTGTATGGTTTTGGGCTCTTGTTTCCGCTTGGGGCTGGAAACTACTGACTATCCTGTGTGTAATGATTGCAATATTTTTCACATGCTGTATCTGTATTCAGTGTGGTCCAATGTTCTGCTCCATGTGTATTACTTCTTGTATGCCTACCAAAAGAAATATTACAGAAATGAAAGCACAACACATGTTAGATAAGGAAATAGCTGAAATGATGAGCATAGATATACAAGATAAATATTTAGATTATCCCAGAAAGACGAATGTCTTCAGCTAATGCTAAACGGGTCGTCTGTTGTAATTTAGTAGCGATTAGATTAAGCATTAGCAGAAGACAACTTGTATTTAGCAACTATTGTGAACATTTTGCGGAATCCATTTTGTATTCATGGCAGCCATTTTCTCTGCCATGTGCTCGCCATGTGCTCTGTCCTACCTTTCTGTTAACTACTCTTGAAAATCTGTCAAGTGACAACGTATATTTAGCATCTCCCACTTTCGCACATGCCCGGTAAGATCTGCAACTGTTAGTAATCAGTAACAGACAGTAATGTGTCAACTAGTCCTTGAAAACTGTTAGCCCCTCCTACCTGTCGACTGTGCATTTCCATATGACCTTATATGTATATAAGTCTTGCTTCTATAATCGTACCACCTTCTTTTAGCCCCTGCGTGGATATAAAAGGACCAAGCTCTCTTAGTTCAGTACCGAATTGTGCTGGTTGAACTGTAGTACCACCTCATGAGGTTTAATAAACTTTGGGGGTCATTACAACATTGGCGGTAAAAGCCGCTTACCGCCATGCAGAAGACCGCCAACACACCGCCGTGGCCGCGGAATTCCACCACAGCTATTATGACACACATCTCGGAATCCGCCGAAAATTCAGACACCAACACAAGTCCGCCACACCAAAGGTCAGTGTAAAACTGGTGAAAACAAATCCTCCACCGCCATGCCAACAGAAACACGCCCATGCTATCACGACCCACGAATCCACGCGGCGGTCTTTCAAAGGCGGTATTCCATTGGCGGTATACACCGCCGCACTCAAAATACACACACATCTCCAAAACACCGCCACATTGGACAATTCGAAATACACACCCCTGACACACATACACACACCACTCCCACACACCCAACACAATATAAAACACACACCCACATCACCCACAAACCCCTACGACCACAAGTCACGACGAAGGCCAGAGAGACAGAGAGCACAGCAACTGAGAACCCCACCACACAGAGGCACACAACACCAACACCCATGCAACATTACACGCACAATACACCACACACCACTACACATTACCACACACATCAACACTGACACCACCCCACACATCACCCAAACCACCCCATGTCACGCCAAAGACACCCCCGGTTTTCCGAGGAGGAGCTCTGGGTCATGGTGGAGGAAATCATCCGGGTAGAGCCACAGCTATTTGGCTCACAGGTGCAGCACACATCCATAGCCAGGAAGATGGAGCTATGGCGCAGAATAGTCGACAGGGTCAACGCAGTGGGACAGCATCCAAGAAATCGGGAGGACATCAGGAAGAGGTGGAACGACCTACGGGGGAAGGTGCGTTCAGTGGTCTCCAGGCACAACATTGCGGTTCAGCGGACTGGCGGCGGACCCCCACCTCCTCCCCCACAACTAACAACATGGGAGGAGCAAGTCTTGACCATCATGCATCCAGAGGGCCTCGGAGGAGTCAGTGGAGGAAAGGACACTGGTAAGTCAAATCTTAACTATCAGATCCCCCACCCTACCTGCATGCTATCACACACCCCCACCCTCACACCCTCCCCTATCACTCAAACTCCTCACTAATGTACTAATAATACAAACCACACATCCCAACACCAAGACCTGCATGACACAACTAAGCATGGTCACCCCTCACCAAAGCATGCTCACTGCACATACCCATTACAACCCCCTAACCATCATCGCACAAACCCACACACAGGAATGCTTGCACTGGGGTACACAAACACCCACCCATTGCACACCATTACACACACAGATGCAATAATCATGCTCTTATATCCCTGCAGGACCACTAAGGAACGTCACCACACAGGAGGGTCCAGACATCTCCACTCCACCCACAGAAGAGGCCCACAGTGACGATAGCAGCTCTGCCCTACTGGATCCTGATGACCAGCCCGGACCATCATGGGCCTCGGGACAGTCGGTTCCCCGTGCACAGGCACAGCCCAACACTGACCTTCCACCCTCTGGTAACACCAGCACAGCACCCACCCAGCGGGCCCATACCTCCGTACCCAGGGCACGCCAATCAGCGGTGTGTCCACCACTACAGGGAACCCAGGAGAACCCACCACCCCAACAACAACAGGGACCTGGGGGCAGTGGTAGTGGGCATACGGTCCAGGGGACAGAGGCCCAGGAACACAGGGGAACTGGGAGGGCTGCTGTGCGACAGGGGGCGGACAGGCCAAGGGAACCCACTCTCCATGAGCCCCTCTCCTCCATCATGGGAGCATACCACCACTCCCAGGAGACGATGGCGACGGTCCTGGCCAAGTTTCAGGAGACCCAGCGCCTGCAGGAGGAACAGTATTTGGGCTTCAGGGTGGAGCTCAGGACCATCAGCTCAGCCCTGGGCACTATCGTAGGGGTGCTGAAGGACATACAGCAGACCTTGAGGGACACCGTGGCACTCCAAGGGGCCCCTGACACTAGCCTGGATGATGAACTGCCCACCACCTCCGCCGGCACTAGTGGACAGGAATCCCCGCCACAGGACCACCACACCAGCACCCCACCCCCTGCAGATGGACAACCACCACGCAAGCGGTCCCTGAGATCCAGGAATAGAACAGAGCAAGATGGCAAGACCCCCACCAGGAAATGAGACCACCTTGATTGTCCTCCCACAGTCCCACTTTGTTACCCTATCCATATTCGAACTGCCCCAGCTCCACTTCCTATGCCAATATGGCAGTGCACCTGTGTGACCAATAGACTGGACTCTGCCATGGACATTCTTCCACCGTCCACCATCACCATTTTACAACTCCCCTCCATTTTTGAGCACTTAAATAAACACCCTTGAACCACAAAACAATCTGGAGTCAGTCTGTGATTTGGTAAATTTGTATTATCAATGACAGTGTCAAAATGCGTTCTCAATTGTAAAGCCAACATACCTATGTCACACATCACAAGTCCTTGAAGGATGCAAGCAGATGACACACGTTGGTAACCACACCTGTGAAACCGTAATGGAAAGGTACAACTCAGCGACCAAATACTGCTATTAAATAACAGACAGGATAGAGGTAGAAGTGTGAAAGTGAATGTAATGTTAAAAAATAAGATGTTCTCACCTGTGTGTCACTGGAAATATTGCTGTATGACTGACTCCCTGTTGTGTATGTCTTCTTCCTCAGCTTCCTCCTCATCACTGTCCACAGGCTCCACAGCTGCCACAACACCGCCATCTGGACCATCCTCCTGCAGAAAATGCACCTGGCGTCGCAAAGCAAGATTGTGAAGCATGGAGCAGGCGATGATGATCTGGCACACCTTCTTGGGTGAGTAGAATAGGGAACCACCTGTCATATGGAGGCACCTGCACCTGGCCTTCAGGATGCCGAAGGTGCGTTCGATCACCCTCCTAGTCCGCCCATGGGCCTCATTGTAGCGTTCCTCTGCCCTGGTCCTGGGATTCCTCACTGGGGTCAATAGCCAGGAAAGGTTGGGGTAACCAGAGTCCCCTAATGGCCACACACAGTGCCTCTGGAGTTGACCCATCATATAAGGGATGCTGCTATTCCGCAGGATGTAGGCGTCATGCACTGAGCCAGGGAACAAAGCATTTACCTGCGAGATGTACTGGTCTGCCACACATACCATCTGTACATTCATTGAATGATAACTCTTCTGGTTCCTGTACACCTGTTCACTCCTGTGGGGGGGACCAGAGCTACATGGGTCCCATCAATGGCACCTATGATGTTGGGGATATGTCCAAGGGCATAGAAGTCACCTTTCACTGTGGGCAAATCCTCCACCTCAGGGAAAACAATGTATCTCCTTACGTGTTTCAGCAGGGCAGCCAACACTCTGGACAACTCGTTGGAAAACATAGGCTGGGACATCCCTGATGCCATGGCCACTGTTGTCTGAAAAGACCCACTAGCAAGGAAATGGAGCACTGACAGTACTTGCACGTCGGGGGGGATTCCAGTGGGATGGCGGATTGGTGACATCAGGTCTGGCTCCAACTGGGTACATAGTTCCTGGATAGTGGCACGGTCAAACCTGTAGGTGACGATTAAATGTCTCTCCTCCATTGTCAACAGGTCCACCAGCGGTCGGTACACCGGAGGATTCCGCCATCTTCTCAAATGTCCCAGCTGACGGTGCCTAGGAAGGACAACAGCGACCACAGAGTCAACAAATTCTCAGGTATGTACCCACAGATACACAGAACACGACACCAAACACAAAACTCTTCCTGTATGTGTGTTGAGTGTAGGCCTAGCTATGTGTGATGCAGTAGTAAATGAAGCCATGTGGGCCCCTGAAATGGCGGCTGCCTGACCTCTAAACTGGGACAATGGGAATGTGAGGTATCTGTGCTGGCGTTGTACACCGTCGTGGTAGGCGGTCGTAGACCGCGGCGCAATGCTGCATTGGTTAACATTGGACCCTATGGGTCCCAGGAGCCAATGACGACGTGCGCCGGCGGTGATGATACGCACTGCCGCGGACGTCACCGCCGCGCACGGTACCGTCATTTTCTAGCTGTTCAATCACTCGATACCTGATCTTCGACAGGAGAGGACCTACACTGCAAGTGCTGCTGTGACCTCGGTCAGGAAGAGACAATGGCTGCTGCGTCTGGGGAAAGGGCCCCTGCCTTCACTACACAGGAGTTGGAGAAGCTAGTAGACGGGGTCCTCCCCCAGTACACACTACTCTACGGTCCTCCAGACCAACAGGTAAGTACACAGGGAGCACGTTGTATGAGCTATCCCTGGGTGTAGAGGGCTGGTTGTAAGAGGGAAGGGGGCAGAGTGCAGGGAACATGAAGGACTGTGAATGCATGTGCCACATGGCAAGGGTAGGGATGGGGGCCACTCACATCGACAGTGCAGTTGGTATGACTTCTCTTCTTCCCCTGTACATGTCATGTAGGTCAGCGCCCATCAGAAGAAGGACATTTGGCGTGCCATCGCCAAGGAAGTCCGGACCCTGGGGGTCCACCAGAGACGGGGCACCCACTGCCAGAAAAGATGGGGGGACATTCGCTGCTGGAGCAAGAAGACGGCGGAGGCTCACCTGGGGATGGCCTCCCAACGTGGGAGGGGTGCCCGTCGCACCATGACCCCCCTGATGTTCCGGATCCTGGCGGTGGCCTACCCGGAGTTGGATGGGCGCTTGAAGGCATCACAGCAGACACAAGGGGGTGAGTACACTCTTTCTGGGGACTTGGCGCGCAGTTGAGGGGTCTGGGTGTGGTAGGAGGGCTGTGGGTGTACCTAGGCCAGGCAGAAATACGTAGGCTAGGCCCCTCCGTAATGCAGGGCATGTGGCACTCCACCCCACCTCAGTAGTGGGCCAAGTACAGGTATAGATGCCCCTGTGGCATCCATGTGTGCAGATGTACACCATAGCCATGTAGGCCATATCCCAGGAATTCCATCTGTAGAGGCCAAGAGCACGGAGTAGGGCAGGGGGCTGCTGTGTCTGTATTGTCCGCCAACGGTAGCGGTAAGCCTTGCACTCAACATGTCTTTCTTCTGTCGTCCCCTCCCCCTTTTTGTACTCTCCCTGTTCTAGTGTGCATCAGCATCATCAGGCGGAGGTACAGTGGCACCGGAGCATGAGGGAGCTGCATCCCACATGGCCATGGAGGGCCACACCATGGACTCAGAATGCACCAGTGGGACGGAGGGCGAGGGGAGCTACACGTCGGTCACCGGATCACCAACCAGCGACACGGACTTGTCCGCCGATGGGAGCTCCCTTGTGGTGGCGGCATCATCTGTGCCCCCCACTTCTACAGGTACAGCCGCCACCTCCCCTACCAGCACCGCCCTCCCAGCAGCCCCTCAGCGTTCGCCCCATGCCAGCTCACCCAGGAGGGTGGGCATCACCTTCGCCCCAGACACCTCAGGTCCTGCCCCAGTCACTTCTGCTGCCCTCAGTGAGGAGGCCATTGACCTCCTCAGGTCACTCACTGTTGGGCAGTCTACCATTGTGAATGCCATCCAGGGTGTAGAAAGGGAGTTGCAACACACTAATGCATTCCTGGAGGGCATTCATTCTGGTCAGGATGCCCATCATCGAACCCTGCAATCTCTGGCCTCAGCACTGATGGCAGCCATTGTCCCTGTCTCTAGCCTCCCCCTTCCAACTTCCTCCACCCAGACCCAATCCCCTGTACCCCAGCCTGTCCCAAGCACACCATCAGACAAGCATGCATACACCTCAACACCCAAAAGTAGCTCAGGCAAACATAAGCACCACACAACCCACAGGCACTCACACAAGCATCACACACATGCAGACACAGCAACATCCACTGCCTCCACTGTGTCCCCCTCCTCGTCGTCTCCCTCCTCCCTCCCAGTATCGTCTACACTCTCACCTGCATGCACTACATCTACAGGCACTAGGACTCGCACCAGAACACCCAGCACCACACCCCGCTCTCACCACCGCCACTCCCATTTACACGTCCCCTGTGTCCTCTCCCAGTGTGTCTGTGAGGCCCCCTCCCAAAGTACACAAATGCAGGTACCCACACACCCAACATCCATCCACCTCACGACAGCCTCCAGTACCTGCACCTGCACCCAAAACACCTAAAGTGACACCTCCTACAAACACCTCCTCTTCCTCCACTCCCAGGCCCCCTCCAGCTACCCATCCCAGTGTTCGTCAGAAACTGTCCCTCTGCAACGTTGACCTCTTTGCCCCCACCCCCACCCCTCCAATTCATCAGTCCCGTAGTAGCGCCTCAGCCAAAAAGACTCCAGTACCAGTGGTGCGTGTTACTGGTGTGTGGAGTGCACCAGCAACCAGGGCAGGCAGTGTGACACGGAGCCAAGTCACTGCCAGTCCACCCCCTGTAAAGCATCTCAAGTTGGAAAGTGGCCGACGGGACCGGGTGAAGACTCCTGGAGGCAAAACTTCTCACAAGGGTCCCAGGGGGATTGCAGAGTCAGCTGTGACTCCTCTAAAGGTGGTGAAGTGCTAGAAGAAGTCTGCACAATCGCGTGAGAGCAGCACGGCGGAGAAGGGTGGCATCCTCCCCGGCGGCCAGGACGCCAGCACCGTCGTCCCTGGTCAGGGGACCACCGCCGGAGTCAGTGCCCAGGAGGGCAGAAGTATCGTCACTGGTCAGGAGACCACCGCCGGAGTCAGTTCCCAGGAGGGCAGAAGTATCGTCACTGGTCAGGAGACCACCGGCACAAGTATCGTCACTGGCCAGGAGACCACCGCTGGAGTCAGTGCCCAGGAGGGCCCCAGCTGCCACAGCCCTGCTGGGCAATGAGGGACCGTCATGCCACACACCAATGCACAGGTCAGAGACCGCCATGGCAAAGCACCGCTGAACAGGGCAAGCACCGCTGAACAGGTCAGAGACCGCCATGGCAAAGCACCGCTGAACAGGGCAAGCACCGCTGAACAGGTCAGAGACCGCCATGGCAAAGCACCGCTGAACAGGGCAAGCACCGCTGAACAGGCCAGAGACCGCCATGGTAAAGCACCGCTGAACAGGGCAAACACCACTGAACAGGCCAGAGACCGCCATGGCAAAGCACCGCTGAACAGGGCAAGCACCGCTGCAGAAGGAATACACCACCACATCAAGCATCGTTATCCCATGTACAGCTGGGACAGTGACGGGACAGGAACTGTCACGGCGAGCCTAATCCAGTCTAGGCACCATTCCCCCTCCAGAACCAGTGGAGAGATCCATCCACTACCTCTGTCCTTAACAGGATGAAGCTCTCTGGGCACCAGTCCCCCTCCAGAACCAGTGGAGACTGTTCTCCACTTGAGAGACTGTGGCTTTGCACTGACCAGGATATGGCAGTGGGCAACCCACTCACTTGTGAGACTTGAGAGACTGTGGCTTTGCACTCCCTAGGATGGTACAATGGGCAACCCACCCACTGTAGAGACTTGAGAGACTGTGGCTTTGTACTCCCCAGGATATGGCAGTGGGCAACCCACCCACTGTAGAGACTTGAGAGACTGTGGCTTTGCACTGCCCCAGGATGGTACAGTGTGCAACCCACCCACTGTAGAGACTTGAGAGACTGTGGCTTTGCACTCCCCAGGATATGACAGTGGGCAACCCACCCACTTGTGAGATTTGAGAGACTGTGGCGTTGCACTGCCCAGGATATGGCAATGGGCAACCCACCCACTTGTGAGACTTGAGAGACTGTAGCTTTGCACTCCCAAGGATGGTACAGTGGGCAACCCACCCACTGTAGTGACTTGAGAGACTGTGGCTTTGCAGTCCCCAGGATATGGCAGTGGGCAACCCACCCACTTGTGAGACTTGAGAGACTGTGGCTTTGCACTCCCCAGGATGGTACAGTGGGCAACCCACCCACTGTAGAGACTTGAGAGACTGTGGCTTTTCACTCCCTAGGATATGGCAGTGGACAACCCACCCACTTGTGAGACTTGAGAGACTGTGGCTTTGCACTCCCCAGGATGGTACAGTGGGCAACCCACCCACTGTAGAGACTTGAGAGACTGTGGCTTTGCACTCCCCAGGATGGTACAGTGGGCAACCCACCCACTGTAGAGACTTGATAGACTGTGGCTTTGCACTCCCCAGGATATGGCAGTGGGCAACCCACCCACTTGTGAGACTTGAAAGACTGTGGCTTTGCACTCCCCAGGATATGGCAGTGGGCAACCCACCCACTTGTGAGACTTGAGAGACTGTGGCTTTGCACTCCCCAGGATGGCACAGTGGGCAAACCACCCACTGTAGAGACTTGAGAGACTGTGGCTTTGCACTCCCCAGGATATGGCAGTGGGCAGCCGACCCACTTGTGAGACTTGAGAGACTGTGGCTTGGCACTCCCCAGGATGGTACAGTGGGCAACCCACCCACTGTAGAGACTTGAGAGACTGTGGCATTTCACTCCCCAGGATATGGCAGTGGACAACCCACCCACTTATGAGACTTGAGAGACTGTGGCTTTGCACTCCCCAGGATGGTACAGTGGGCAACCCACCCACTGTAGAGACTTGAGAGACTGTGGCGTTGCACTCCCCAGGATATGGCAGTGGGCAACCCACCCACTGTAGAGACTTGAGAGACTGTGGCTTTGCACTCCCCAGGATAGTACAGTGGGCAACCCACCCACTGTAGAGACTTGAGAGACTGTGGCTTTGCACTCCCCAGGATAAATCAATGGACATGGAGCCCCGTCGTGGATGTGGCGTGGTGCTGTAATCCGGCTGAGGTGCCCCCCTTCCCTTCCCCCTGAGGTGCCTGCTGTATTTCTATCTGATGCCCCTGCAGTGTTCTCTCCGTTTGTAGACAGGTATCTTGTGTGGGCCTCGCCCATGCATTTTTGGCCCAGTGGTGCACGGACATTGATATGTGCCTATCTGCACTACTTCTCGTAATGTATATACTTTTGAATGTGTTTATATATATCTGTATATATTTGGTACATGTATTTGCATACATTACAATGTTTGAACTGATTTCCTTTTGTCTAAGCATTCTTCCGGGGGGGGTTGTGGGTTGTTACTGTGATGTTTGGAAATGCGTTGGTGTGTGTGTTGTAATGTGTGAGGGTGGGGGTGGGGGTGTTGCGTGTGTGTCCCCCTGACTTTTGCCTCCCCCCTCCCCTATGTCGTAGGTGCAGTACTCACCGTTGTTTTCGCTGCCACCGGCGCTGGTGTTCGTAGATGAGTAGGAAGACAAGGGCAGGGAGGATTTGTAATTCCGGCTCCCTTGTGGCCTCCTTCCTCGTGGGATGTGTAGAGGTGAGCGTTTTCCCATAGCAAAAGCTGTTTCTGCTGTGTTTTTATCCACGGTGAATCCGCCCCGAAAAAGGTGGTGGATTGGCGGGTTGTGATACTGTAGGCGGTGCATTGTCTTCTGCCTGCCTGTTGGCGGTGACCGCTGTGCTGCTTGTGTGTACTGCCGTGGCAGTCGGAGTGTTAAAGTGGCTGTTTTTGTTTGCGGTTTCCGCCTCGGTCATAATTCCCTTTTTTTGTCCGCCGGCCTGTTTGCGGTATTACCGCACCTTTAGCACCGTCCGCCAGGGTTGTAATGACCACCTTTGTCTTTTATTTCAGTTTCTGTGCCAACATCTTCTTATATGGTCTGAGGACTTTGTGCAGAGAAGGGCGAACCCCTTGCACTAGTAGGCCTTGCTGAGGCTTACTTCGACAGCAGGGAAAAAAGAGGTCTAAAGAGTTGTTTACTTTTATGCAGTTTATTAATTTCTTTTATTTATTTTTGTATTTTTTTTAATAGTGTGGACTTGATCAAAAGGCATTTCCTAATTGGAAAGAAATACTAGGTCACAGTGTGTGCAGCCCTTCAGATAGATTACTAAGTAATGTAGTCATTGTAAAGTGTTTGTTCTTATTCTTGCTTATGGTTAATAATTATATAATTTTGCTATAATATTATACTTTGCTGAGTGAGACTTAATGATTTTTTTAAACACACAATGCAAGTTCGAATGATTTAGGCCACACCCCAAATTGGGTTGGCCACACCCATTGAGCAGGTGTACCACGCCCCTTGTAGAGACCCCCCAGTTTTTTCAACACATTTAAAGCCCTGTTTAAGAGACTTAGGGGGTCATTACAACCCTGGCGGTTGGTGGTAAAGCGGCAGTAAGACCGCAAACAGGCCGGCGGGAAAAAAATGGAATTATGAAGCTGCAGTCATCCGCGACTTCACCATTCCGACCGCCATTGCTGTGAAGACCGCTGGGCTGGAGATTGCGGTCTCCAGCCCGGCGGTCGTCACTAGACTGCCGACGGTATTAGGACCCTGCATACCGCCATGGATCTCGGGTGGTTGGGAATTCCTTCCCTGGCACTGATAGGGGTCTCCCTCAACCCCCACTGCCCCCCATGAATCCTCCCCCCTCCCCCCACCTCCCTGCCACCCCCCAAAGGTCGCACAACCCCCTCCCCACCCTGACCCCAAACATGCACATATACACACCCCTACACGCACACACCCCCAACATGCCCATATACACACCCCTACACACACACACCCCGACAACACATACCCGCACACATACAAACAGACATGCACACCGTCTGACCCGCACACATTTCCCCTACACACAACACTCCTGCATGCATATACTCACTCACTCACGCCCTCTACACTCTCACATGCACACCCCCATGTACGCACACAACACCCCCCACCCCCTTCCCTAACGGACGATCAACTTACCTTGTCCGTTGATCCTCCGGGAGGGGACGGGGTCCATGGGGGCAGCTCCGCCATCAGAACACCGCCACACCGAATCATGGGACGTGATTCAGTGGGCGGTGTTCTGTTGACGAGGTGGTGGAGGTTGAGCAACCTCCACTTTCCCGCCGTCCACCAGTATGGCCGCTGGCTGCTGGTGGCTTTCTGTACGAAAAAGGACGGTGGGCTGCCAACGGTCATAATACACCACTGGCGGTCTTCAGCACAGCGGTACCTTGGCGGTCTTGCGAAAAGATCGCCGAGGTCCTAATGACCCCCTTAATTTTGTGAAGGAGGAGTACCAGTGAAAAGGTGTTAAGCGTGCTCTGAGCAAAGTCTGAACTGAACACAGACGGATGTAACATTGAATGGAACTCTAGTCCATCAATGGAAGAAAGTGGCCATGACCCCTCAATATGCAAGGAGGAGAAAAATCATGAACTCTATATTGTATGTCTAGTTAGAGCATGTTGGAAATGGCCATTTCTGCAGTGTCTCCCACAAACCTTTTGCCTTCTTCCACCTGTTTTTCTGACTTAAGTTTGCTGACTCTTACAATTCTGGGCACTTTGCCATTGCTTACCAGTGCTAAAGTGCAGGTGGTCTGTACTCTTGTAAGTCTCTAGTAAAGAGTGCTATTTGTGCCCAGGGCCTGTAAATTAGCCTGCAGCACTGATTGTGCCAACCAACTACAATAGCCCTGCAAACCTGTATCATGCCTTCCACTGCAGAGCCTGTGCATGCAGTTTCAAACTGCTATTTCGAACTGGCAAGTGCACCTATTTGCCAGGCTCAAACTATCCTTTTATTACATATATATCACCCCTACATTATGAATTAGTTAGCCCCAAGGGCAGGGTACAGTGTATTAAAAAATTTGGACATGTACCTTTATGTTTAACATGTCCCGATAGTAAAAGATCCTTAAATTTGTTTTTCACTACTGCAAGGATTTTTTTTTCCCATAGGATAACACTGGGATTACCTTAAAACATCTTTTAAGTGTAAATTCAAATAAAAAAAGATGGAAATATGGTGTATGGTGTCCCTGAACTCACAATTTTAAATCACAACTTATGGTGAAATTGGATTTTAAATTGCACGTCTGAAAATGCCACTTTTAGAAAGTTGCCATTTTTGTACTTCAAACATTCTGTGCCTCTGTCTTTCTCTGAATACATGTATGGGGTAGATGACAGCTGGGCTTTGTGCATTCCTTCGAGACAGTTACACAATGGGAGCTTAGGTGTGACTTAATGGGCCTTAATGGCCTGTTAACTGGTTTGATGGGGTGATAGCACTGCCTCACATACACCTGAATAGGGTTGTGCCTCTCCCCACACAAAGGGCTGCATAACCCCCTTTAGAGTGTCTCCAGCCAGAGAGGGCAAGGCAAGGACCTTGTGGACTTCAAAGTAATGCCTGGAAGTTTGTTCCACCTTCCATAAACAGGGCATCACAGTATAAATACTTGACCCCAAGCCCCACCAAATCAGATCTACATTGGAATCAAGGACAGTCTACATGGAAGAAGGTCTGCTGTGATACCACAAGGGACTGCCACTCTGCAACTGCATTGCACCGTTGGCCTCCTGCTTGCTGTGCTGTAGAATGGTCTGCCACTTTGCTACTTGCTTTGCTGTGTTGTCCTGCTGCCTGCTGCTTCTATCTTGCAGCGAGAAAGACTGGACTTGTTCTCTAAGTCTTGCACCCAAGAGTCTCCAAGGGCTTGCTGGCTTATCCCCCTGTTCTCCTGCAGTCTCAGGGACATCAAGGAATGTTTGTGACTCTCCTGGTGCTGCGTAACTCTGCCATCTGTGAGTCCTAACCTTGGCACAGGTTAGTACCAGGAATAAGAGCGGCACACCTGAACACATTCCTCCGAACACTGCAGGACCTGAGGAGGGCAGATGAAGGTGAGCACATCCTGAACCCTGACTTCAGAAAGAGACTGCTGTGACTTGTGCAGAGGAACCCCCAAGGGCTGTACAGAGGAATGAACTTCAAGGGCTAGTTGACTAGGCTCCCGTTAAGCTGTAGGAACACAAAAGCTGCAAGAAGCCCAAGAATCTGCTGAGCGCAGCTGACCACTTTCCCCTGGATTTCCCTGGATCCTGCTGGTGACCTCTGGGAGATTGAGTACTAACTCCGAAGTTGTGCCCAAAAGGTCTCAGACCTCTGGCTGGTGTTAATGTATACTCCTCTCCCCTCCAGGACTGAAAGAGAAAGACACCATGGTCATAAGTTTCTGTGGGAAAAGTGATGAGATAACCATGTTTGCAAGGCATAATATACATGTTTCCATACGCTAAAAGGATTAACAAATGGCAGAAGGAGTTACATAACATTATAAATAGGGGGTTTGTGAAATTCTCCAAAATTTGCTTTCATACAGTTACCCGAAATGTTGGAAAAATTACATGTAATTGCTCAAAATTAAAATCCATCATTCAGCTCTATATTTTAGCATGAAATGAGTCCTTATGTTAATTTGTAGCATGAGAATGCATTTCACTCCTAAAATTAGTACAAAAAAAGTACCAAAAACTGCAGCCATTTGTTTTCTGTTATTCACATGCACTTTCTGTAGATTTTAATTATGAATGGCATGTTCGCTGCAAATGTTTACTGTGAATGGTACATAGTTACATGTAATGGCGTAATGTCAAAATTTCAGGAATTTAACAGAAGGTGAATTCCCCAAATTACATGGATTATGAGGCTTAGGTTACATTTTGCCGAGGCCTACTTCTAAAGGAATTCAGCATTTATATGCTCATGGAACTCCTCCCTGGCTTGCAATATTCTGTAATGTAAAGCAGGGTGTAATTTATCCAATGGGGACTGCAAATGTAGTGATGATGTAGTCACACTTCCCATTGAAACATCATGTTTTGACTTGCCTATGAATTTTGACCTAGTTCTCGATATGCATGTAATGTAGAAGGATATTAGATTGGTCATCTAAGGCTTAACAGTTTCATGAATCTGTGGAGCAAGAAAAAATAAGTTGAGGTTCCCATTTTACATCATATACCACATTTTTCTGGCTCTTTCAACTCAAACCGCCAAATTGGAGATGCACCTGTTTCAATCAGAGCAATGGCATTGATGCCCAGGTTCTAGAAGTTACAGCACTTTATACCCACTTCCAAGATGCCAGGACTGGATTTGCATCACTTGGCAGGTCAAGACTTGCAGCAAGCAAATGCCAGGTGCTATTGCAGGATGAAGTGAAGTCTTTGATGTCCCTGAGACTTCAGAAGAACATGAGGCAAGCCAGCAAGCCCTTGGAGTCACTTTGGTTCTAGGTTTGAGAGTGTCAGATCAAGTCCTCCTCACTACCAGGCAAGTAGGGCAACAGGCAGCATGTCAACACAGCACAGTAGGAGTCCAACAGAGTCCAGCAGAGTAACAGTCCTTCCAGCAGCACAGCAATCCTTCTTCCTGGCAAAGTATACACCGGTCCAGGAGTATACTGAGTTGGTGTTGTCCGAGGTCCAGTTATTGTAACTAGTGGTGCTTTTGAAATGGGGAGACTTCAAATAGGGGCCTTTAAAGTGCACAGAGTTACTGCTTTTCCTGCTCTGGCTCCAAACTCACTACAGGTGGCTATGCTGCCCTTTGCTTAGGATGAGGACACAGCCCATTCAGGTGTAAGTATCAGCTTCTCCCTCCCATCCGGCTGTAGATGGCCCACAAGTCACAACTAAGCGACCTATGTGTGTGGCTGTCTGGAGGGGATGCATAAAAGCCTAGGTGTCCCCCATCCAGATGAGTATTCAGAGACAGGCAGAAGGCACCAGGTGGTTAAAGTAAGAAAATGCCAACTTTCTAAAAGTGGCATTTTCAGAATTACAATTTAAAATCAGACTTCACCGTAAGTTATGATTTTACATTTTGATTACAAAGATACCAAACCTGGGGGTCTCATCTCCTCCCAATTGGAAACTACACTTATAAAATGTAATAAGGTAATCCCAATGTTATCCTATGGGAGAAATAGGCCTTGTAGTAGTGAAAAATGAATGTAAGAGGTTTTCACTACTAGGACACATAAAACTTAAAATTACCTTCCCTACTCTTTAAATACACCGTGCCCTACCCTTGGACTGTCTAGGGGTAACTTATATGTATTAAAAATGAAGGTTTGGGCCTGGCAACAGGGTTAGCTGTCGAGGTGGACATAACAGTCTAAAACTACAGACACTGACTCTGCAATGGCAGGCCTTGCACATGGACAAGGGCTACTTAAGTGGGTAGCACAATCAGAGCTGCAAGCTCACTAGTAACATTTAATTTACAGGCCCTAGGAACAGGTAGTGCACTGTTCTAGGGATTTATAAGTAAACCGAAAATTGGCAATTGTGTATTGGTCAATATTACCATGTTTTAAGCATATAGTACATGTCCTTTAACACTGGTTAGAGTCCTAAGGCCAGCAAAAACAAAGTTAGCAAAATAGGATGTCTGAAGGTGAAAAAACATATGGGGAAACCACACCAAGAATGCCAGGTCTAACATGTTTCATGTGTGTTGGACATGGCCCTCCCTACAGGGTCAACCCCCAAACATTTTGCTGTAACCCATCCTGTTCTCTAAACCCATTTATTTGGCTTTTAGGACTCTAATCAGTTCAGCACTGTTAACCAGTGCTAAAGTGCTTGTGCTCCCTCCTTTAAACATGCTAACATTAGCTTACAACCAATTGCCACATTTAACTTACTTATGAGTCCCTAGGAAAGTGGTAGTACAGATACCCAAGGTCTGAAAAGTACAAGCGACTACTGAGTCTGCAGCACTTATTGTGCCACCCACATAAGTAGCATTTTCAAAATATGTCTGAGGCCTGACATTGAAGCCTGTGTGTAGAGTTTTAAGCTGCCATTTCAACCTGGTAAAATAAACTTTTTGTCAAGGCTAAACCTTTCTTTTGATGCATAAAAGTCAACCCTAGGGTAGACCCTAAACTTCCCAGAGGGCAGGGTTCATTTTATTTGAAAAGATTCTGCTGTAAATGTCTTGGTAGTGAAAAACGTTCCAATTAATTTGTCACTACTACAAGTCCTACCTCTCACTTAGGATAACTTTGGATACATTATTACACTTAATAAGTCATAATGTTTGCTTGGGAGAAAATGGGAATGTCATGCTTTGTGTTTGAGGACTTGCAATTTAAAAACCCTATTTAATGGTTAAGTCAGATTTTAAGTCACAATTCTGAAAATACCACTTTTAAAAAGTTGGCATTTTCTTGTCCGAAACATTTGGGGACATGTTTACCAGAGCCTTGTGTCACATTTGCACCACACACAGTGGTAAATGTATGTCGCAAGGCTCTAATTTGGATTTTTTAAAGTGTTTTTGAGAGGCTTCAGTGGTCTCATAAATCTGGAGTAGCGCAGTGCAGTGGTATTCTGCCCTGAGGCATTCCATGAACATTGCGTTGGGTGTTCCCGCACAACTCCCATGGATTTTAATGCATCCTCAAATTTACAAGACATTGTAAACCTGGGGATGTGCCAAAACCTTACCCCACCCTAGGGGAGGTGCAAGGAGAATAAATATCACTATTGTTTTGTTGCAGGAAGGTGTCACTTCCTCCCAAAAAACAATCCTGCATGCAATTCAGGCACCAGCATTGGTGTTAGGCTGCCAAAACAGCACAAGCGCATGGGGAAAGGACAGGAATGCACCATATTGGATAGATATTGCACATTCCTGCCCTTTCTCTTTGGAGCAGGACAGCACAGCAAGGTGATTTGCTGTGCTGCCCTGCGCCAAAAACTCATAAACATGCCCCTTGGTGCCTGCAGCCTGTTTCCTGGGTTACACGACTAGATGTAGTTGACAGTTGACCTTTGTGCTTTCCTCGCAGACACAATAAAGGGATTGGGTGTTGGCTGGATAGACCACCCTGACTTAAAGAGAGAGGTGGAGCTGTCGCCTGTCACACTTGAACTACAACGACACTGCCTCAACTCACACACAAAGGACTTCAACTTAGCCTAGTGTGATTCCAGACGGAGTGAGACCAGGGCAAGGAAGCAAGAAATTCCAGACGCTTACATAGGGAAAAGACTCCAGACGTTTCTTGCACTTCCAATGGGGCATTAGGTATAAAAGGGGGACGGACAGACCCATTCTTCAGTACACTCCTGGACCTTTTGACACTGCAGAAGAAGGACTTCTGAGGGATTGGTTAGGCCACCATGGTGTAACTGTTTTGGGCACATAGAGGCCTACCCAACCCCCAGCATCCCCGCAGCACTGGGACACTACAAGTGGAGTGAGCCCATCCCACATAAGTATATGTGCTTAAGTGTTGTGTTCCACTGGGGGCCACTTACATGGGGCCCCCTGGCTGGCACTGGTTCTGTTAGGGTTGTCCTGGGGTCACTGCTCCCCTGTGGTAGAGATTGTGGTTGTTGTGTTGTCTCTTGTACATACTTGGACAGGCATCATTTTTTGGCTGCTTGTGTGACCGAAGAATTATGCTAGGCTGATTGGCGGAAGATCTATTGAAACTATTCAGTCTATCATCACTTTTGGCCTATTAACACCATCAATCACTAGCTAGCGTGATTTTCTATGACGCTAACCATTCCTTAGCGCCATTGTGTGTCATTTTTTTAATATGGCTCGCGGATGGTGATAGGGAATGACGGTACCTCGCGATAATTTCGCTAGCGCAGTTGCGCATAATTTTTCATAATTATGGACCTTGGTTCTTTGCCCGGCCTGCACTCCATCGGCGTCGGCCTGATTGATTGACCAGATAACCTTGTGTGGCATTTTGCAGCTTTTGGGGGCTACTTTCATCATAATACTTTTAAAATGTTATTTTAAATTTTTCTAATTTTGTTGGGATTTTCCTTTTGTTGTCCCATGGACCATTGCCTACTCTGAAAAAATGTAAAGAAACCTTTTAATTTTTTTGTTTGAAATACATCTCATTTTCCTTTAGGAAAACAGTCTGCATTTTTTTTTTAAACTGCTTTACTTGAAAAACAGTCACAAACTTGGTGGTCTGCTGTCCCATACAGGTCACCATTCCTGTGAGTGTGGCCATTTCCAATCGGATAGAAAATTGCAAGCTACCTTATAAATATTGATAAGGTAGATCATTAGCGACCCCATTGGGAATTGCAAACAGTGTTAAACACACTGTTCTTCATTCCAGTTTGCGATAAGGAAATCGCTAACCCAAACCTACATAGATGTGGCCCATATTTGCTTATCTTGTGTATAACTATAGAGTTTGTCTTGCATTTAGTTGTAACTGGATAAGTGGTTGAACTTAAGATTGATTTGATGGTTGCATGAATGGAGAAGTGTAAGAATGAGTGACACAGTGCGTGTATTTTGACTTGAGTAACTAAACTTGCTAGTGGCTGAATGGAAACTTTCAGTTAAAATTCAGACACCAATTGGCATTGTTAATGCACTCTTTCCGTTGTAACTAAACTTGCTAGTGGCTGAATGGAAACTTTCAGTTAAAATTCAGACACCCATTGGCATTGTGAATGCTCTCTTTCAGTTGGGAAGTCCTCCTAGATGTGATAGAGAATTATGCTCCTTTACTCTGCTTGCACTTTGGCCCAGGTAAGCACTAGAAATTGGTGTCAGCACACTGCTTCTCAAAAATTCTGATGCAATGCAGTAAAAAAACTAAATCTTAATCAACAGCAGATAGAGAGAATTCTGAAATTAGTAATATCACATGTTCTCACAAATAACAGGGTGTGAGAAATTGGGTTGTTGAATGACTGGAATGTAAACCCAGGTCAAGCAACAGCCACCATCCCTTGCATGGTGAACCACAGGAAGTCACTAAATTAACCTATGGTTAACCCTGGGTTGCTTGTCACAAAAAGCAGCAAGGCTTAGTTTAGAGGCCATGTGCGAAGTACTTATTCAGGACGTGAATCATAATAAAGTGAAAACACAACACCAGAAAAATCTGAAACCAATTTAAGAAAATAGTGTAAATTTTACAAATTATTTAAAACTAAAACATCAAAAATCCAATCAGGAGAACCAGATTTAATACGGAGATTAAAGTTTTTTTAAATTTAAGATTCAAAGTAGCACCTAAAAAGGAAAAGCGCTAATCACTGACATCTGGTCAACACTAGACCGGGCCAAAGTCAGAAGTTAAGGCCAAAGGCAATGGAGCACGGTTCAGATACACAAAATAGATTGGGCCTGGTCAGCGTTTACCTTCTAACTTAGAACATTTTTAAATAAAAAGTATCTGGGAATGTAGAAGTTCAATAGGGCAAGGCTACAGAAGTGTCCTGGGAGGCAGCGTCATCTTCAGGTAGCTGTGGAGCTAAAGCTGCAGTGAATATTTTCACCTTCAGACTTAGGGCCAGATGTATGAAACTTTTTTGCACTCACAAACGGTGCGAATCGCAAAATTCGTCCGTTTGCGAGTGCAAAAACGTGGTCTGCGATGCATGAAAGGCATTCGCAGACCAAAAATAAGAAATCGCAAAAATTTAGATTTTTTGCGTTGCGACCTGGTTTTGCGAGTCGCATCTTGCGATTCGGTATTTCCAATAGGAAATTACGAGGCGCAAATTGCGAGGCGCAAAATCCAAGTTGCAAAGAGATGCATCAAAAAATCGCAAATTACGATTTTTCGCAGAATGGCATTTTGCATATGCAAAATACCACTAAGTGAAACCAGGTGGTAACCAGGTTCAACCAATATAAAGAGGCCCAGAATGCCTCAGACTCTTTTCCACAATGGCTGCACTCTACGTCATGGTGAGGAGGATGAGGATATTGGCAGGTTTGAGGAGAGGGAGGAGGAGACAGGAGCGCATTTTCAGAGTGCACATTGCACTTTTAAACCTGACAGAGGAGGAAATATATGAGAGGTATAGGTTGAACTCAGCCATGATACGTGATCTGATAGCTGAGCTACAACCCATACTGCAGCGCAGAACACTAAGGACTCACAGCATACCCACCCATGTGCAGGTATTATGCTCCCTCCACCTACTCGCCTCAGGGAGCTATCAAGGGGTCATAGCAGCAGCTGGAGGGGTCTCACAGAGTACCCTCTCCAGATTTTTCAATGCATTTATCAACGCCATGCTGAGCAAACTGCACCAGTACATCAGATTCCCCCACACCCCAAAGGAAATACAGCAGACAAAAATTGAATTTTACCAGATAGCACAGTTCCCCCACGTCCTAGGTGCCATAGATGGGACACATGTGGCAATCTGTCCACCATCAGCTACAGAGTATGTGTACCGCAACCGGAAATACCAACATTCAATGAATATACAGGTGATTTGCAATGCTTCCTACATCATAACTGATCTCGTGGCCAGGTACCCAGGGAGCACACATGATTCGTACATCTTTCGCCACAGCGGCATACACACAAGACTGCTAGCTGGGGAGTTTGGTGAAGGATATCTACTAGGTATTGTCCCTCTATACAATGGCGCATTGATGGCATGCTGATGTCAGATGGCCCACTTCTTATCATACCCTCTCTTCCAGGAGACAGTGCCTATGCAGTGCGCACCTTCATGATGACGCCTTACCTCAATCCTGCAACACCTGCTCAATGGAGATACAATGCAGCACACAGGGCAACCCACAATGTGGTGGAGCGCACATTTGGACTGCTGAAGAGTCGCTTCCGGTGCCTCCACAAAAGTGGAGGGGCACTACAGTACAGTCCAGATACGACATGTAGAATAGTGGCTACTTGTGCTATCTTGCACAATATAGCTACCACCAGAGGCATACCTGTAGAAATATGTGATACTGAATCTGATGAGGATGATGATGCCATACCACCCCTACAGCCAGCAGACAGGATCATTGCAGCAGAGCGAAGGCAAAGGCGTGCTGGCATCACACACAACCATTTCAGACATAAGTATGAATGACACAAATCCTCTGACAACTGTACCTTTAGTGAAATAAATTTATTACCTTAAGTCAGGTAATGTTCGTTTGACGAATTGCAAAAAAAGGTCAAATGAAAAACTACAAACAATGAAGGACCTGAGTAATGCACTATTACGTCATAGTGAAAACATAAGTCCACTGGCAGCTACAGTAATTTTTTGCGGCCACGCACACTACTTGGGTGCCCAGTTACCTCACTGGCACCTCTATTGTCCGTCTCAGTGGCAGTGCTGTGCCTGGCACTGCGCCGTCTGGTGTCCAATGCTAGTGCAGCTACACTGCTGAGGCTGGAACTGTCCTCAGTGTCCCCCAGTGCAAGCTCAATAGGTTTGGCTGACCTCTGTCCCATTATGTTGTCTATCACATTGGTGATCTGTACCAGTCCGTTCGCAACATCCCTGCTGCTGTGTGCTGCCTCCACTTGTGCAGCCACTGCACAACGGGCAGTCAGTGACGTTGTATTTGCCACCCTGTTCACAGAACGACAGAAGCTGCCAAAAATGTTCATAAATCTGCACTCCTGTCTGCGGTGGCTCACCCTCTCATCGCGCAGCTCCTGGCATAGTTCACGTATAGCACTTGTGAGCTCTCTGGTGTCCTGTGATGCCTGCTCCTGTCCCTCATGCAGCGGTTCTATGTTAGAATTGAGGGACTCAAGCTGGCGATGCAGGCCCCCCATGTTGGTGTTATGTTGGCGCAAATTCTTTTGTAATCCCAGGATTCTTTTATTTTGTAGGCACTGCTGCTGCAACATAGCAGCTTCCAGACCACCAAAGAAGGAGGGACCCTCACCTGCCTCATGTGCTGTGCCCCGGAATTTGTCGCCATCCTGCGGGGTGCTGTGGTCTGCTGACACCTTACCGCCTGCATCTGGCTGCGTCTGCCTGTTGGTGATGGGTAAATTGGCCCTTCCTGCTGCTCATCTGAGTCTTGGCTGAGCTCTGGCAGTGTCCTGGGCCTGCGTCCGACATGCGCAATGGTGAGAGACCCATTGGTGTTGGAATCAGAAGCCAGATGGGTGTCAGTCTCGCCTACGCATGCTGATGCTGTGGCTGCTGGGCCTGGCCCACCTGCAACGACAATATGCAGCATGCTAGTTATGTTTGTTACAATTACGGTCACACAATGGTAAGAAAGGTACTCTCTACACTGTGTTGTGTGTGTTGTGTTCCTCTGGGTGTCGCTCTACTTAAATACATTGTATGTCCTACTTTCAGCTCTGGGTTGTGGACTGCCACTCCCATAATGCATTGTTGTGCTGCTTCTAAGATGTGGACTGGACTACTTCTCACAATGTTTAACATGACTTGCTAATTCCTAAGGGGATTTTGTGCATACACATATGGGGTTACAAATCAATATTGAACTTACCTTGGCTGGTACTTGGTGTGCCGGAGGTGTCTATCTCTGTGACCCCTGTCACAGCTTCAGGGAGGAGTGTGGACTCAACTAGGTCCTCTTATGGGGTGGATGGTGCCTCTGTGGGTGGACCGCCTCTTGTGCCCCGGCCTCCTGTAGTCTCCTTGCCACCCTCTCCTTCGCACGGGACCGCAGGTCATACCGCCGCTTCTTAATTTCTTCTACAGAGCGCTGTGCCACTCCAATTGCGCAGATTTTTGTTTGGATATCTGCCCATAGTCTCCTTTTCTCACTCCAAGGCACCTTGGGTAAGCTTTTGCCAAAAAGGCGGTCATGGCTCCTGGCCACCTCCTCTGTCAGCACCTCAAGCTCTTGCTTGCTGAATTTGAGCTTCCTCTTTCTCTCTCCCTTCTCCTGTCCTTGGGCTGAGATGTCCATCCTTGCTCAGGTGTGCTGCCTCCTTCAGAGTGCTGCTCTGTGTGGCTGGGCTGCTCTCTCTCTCAATGCTGGTTTGGGTGTGGCACCTGAAACTGCCTGGGATGGCTCACTTCCTGCTTGTGATGTCATCAGGCTCCTCCAGGTGTGCTTTCTCGAAACTTCTCGCAATTTGCAATTTTTTACCGAATCGGTAATAAATCGCAATTTGCGAAAATGCAAGTTGCGATTTGGTAAATGGGCCTTGCAAACCACAAATAGCAATTTTTAAGAAATCGCTAATTCCGAATCGCAATTTTGTTACATGGCCAATTGCGACTCGGAAATAGCGATTTCTTAAAAATTGCTATTTGCGATTCGCAAGGCCATTTTTTCATACATATGGCCCCTAGTCGTCAAGTTGGAATTTGAAAATCGTCAGTGGGATGAAGCAGAAGGCTGTAGGATTTGTAAGGTGAAGGATTTGCTGCTGCAGAGAAGAATGTAGTGGGAGAAGACGCAAAGTCTATCCGACCAGCGATGCACCTCAGGTAATAGCCGAGCAGGTTGGTCCTAGTCGCCTCAGTGTTCTCATAGCACGTTTGGCCAAATTTTGTTTAAGTCCTCAGTTTTGGTAAATGGACATCTTCTCACCTTTAGCACCACAACCAAGGGTCCAGGAGTGGATGGGGCCTCCATGGGGTTCAGGACTCACCCATGCTGGTTCCAGGTGGGGAATAAAAATGATGGGAGAGTGTTTTGTCCCTGTGACTCTGAACAAAAGGCCAGCAAACTAACCAATGAAGTCACCTCTGACAGTCCTGGGTACAGGTGTAGATGCAGGACTCCTTTAGCAACTCAAAAGGATGAGGGACGGAGTGCTGAAACTTTTCAACCACTCACTCCCAGTCACAGATCTGAGTTTAATCCATTGTTCTTTTGCTCATCATGCCACCCCAGTTTATACCCAGCCATATGCAAATCAGTCTTGACCCTGTCCCTCATGGAAACAGTCCAGCCCGAACTGCCAGGCTAGCTAGGTCCTCCCTGACCAGAAACAAGCATCCTGGGACCAGTTTCAGGGCCTTCATCAGCCAGGCTAGCATGATTCCACTGGCACAGTAAGCAAGGGGCCTATGTCTGGGCATACTCTTCCCACTTAGGGTAACTTTAGCAACACAAAAGGATGCTAGACTGAGTGCTGAAACTTTTCAACCACTCACCGCAGTCACAGATCTGGGTTTAATCCATTGTTATTTTGCTCACATTGTGTTGCTGTAGATGCAGGGCTCAACAGCAGGTCTGACCTCTGAGGTTCAAGGCAAGCTACAGGCAGCAAAGTAATCCTTCCAGGTACGGCTGCAGTCTGGCACAGTGCAAAGCATGTCACAGAAGCACACTGTCCTCTGAGAGTCCTTCTGCAGCCTTATATTTATACCCTGGTGCCCGCTCCTAGAAGTTGAGAGATGTTTCCAGAATGGTTCTTTGACATTCTGGGAGTTCCCCGCCTCCCCAGCCTTGGCTCCAAGCTAGCTGCACTGACAAAACAGGGTTGTTAAGACTATTAAGCGAAGACAGGACAAACCCTATTCTGGTGCAAATAGGGCTGTGCTCAGCTCTGCTGAGTTGAATGACTATTCAGGATCTGCTAATCCCACTATAGTTTGACTGTCTGGGTGGAACTCACAAAGTCCTATCAGCTACACCAAGTCATGCAACAAAAGGCAGGCTGCAAGCACAAAGGGCTAAGGGCTAAGGGCAGAAAAATGCTAACTTTCTAAAATCTGCATTTTCAGACTTGTAATGGTAAATTCAGCTTTACCATTAAATAGTGTTCAAAGGTACCAAACATGACATATCTATGTCCTTTCATTTAGGAACTACGGCTTATTAAATTTAATTTTGGAATCCCCATTTTTGTGTTATGGGAGAGGCAGGCCTCACAGTAGGGAAAATCAAATTTGGTGAGTTTTTCACTAGCAGGGCATGCAAAATATAAAAGTACGTGATCTATTTTTTAATTACACAGCACCCTGCACTATGTGCTACCTGGGTCCTACGACATGTAAAACTTACAAGTACATTTCCTACATTTTAATTACGCAGCATGCTGCAGATGGGCTACCTAGAGCCTACCTTAAAAGGAACTTATATGTAACAAACGTGGAGTTTAGGACTTGGAAAAGGTTTTTAAATGCCATGTCATTATGGCAGTGGGACACAGCATTCAAGATGAAATGGCAGGCCTGGGAAATGTTAAGTGATATTTAAGTGGTGGGTGACACAATAAGCACTCCAGGCCCACTAACAGCATTTAATTTACAGACCCTAGGTATATGGTATGCCACACTACAAGGGACTTGCATGTAAATTAAATATGCTAACCAGCTATATGCCAATCACCCCATGTTTAGGGGTGAGGACAAGTACTTTAGCAGTGGTTAGCAGTGGTAAAGTGTACAGAGTCCTAAGGCCAACAGAAGCAAAAAGTCCAGGAAAATGGAGGCTAATAGGTAAAAGGTTAGAGGGGAGACCACCCTAAGGCTGACAGGTCTAACACAGGGTTATTGTGAACGATACTGGAGGTGGATGTCCCTTGTGTCTTGCAATCCCAATCAGATCTCTGCTCTGCATTTACCACCCATGATTGCTCAATGAATTATCTGAATTTTGGTCACTTATGAATTACTGTTCATAACCCATTTGCCCTTTTTAAAGGTATGCATTATTTACGAGCAAATGCAAAGCCAGTTAAATACACTATAGTACAGAGTCCTTCAAGCAGGCTCTTTTTACGTTGACAGAACTACTATCTTATAGAACATCTCAATGTCTTATCCTCAGCTGAGAGTAGCAGTGTTCAGCAATGAAGCAATGCCTCACTAAGTTACTGTAATAAGTAAAAATGCTTTGCTGGAAATCACAACGAATCTCAGAAATGAATGTTCATTACATACAGATTTACACTTCTGTAAAACTGCAAATAATCAGTACTGTTGATTCTCTTCAACTGCAGGTACACATTGGGCGTCAAAGTGATGTGTTAGTTGTACAGTTAACTTCATCCTAAAAGCGATTAGATTTCCCCTTGTAGGTGGGTGAAGTGAGGGAGGTCTATGAGCCCGCCTTTGCCACTCCTAAGGGCTGCAATCAGGGGGTGCACTGCTAGTGTACCACCCTTTGCAGCTCACTCTTAGTGTGCCTCCTGACAGGTTATTTGCCTTTATGCTCATGTTCATAGGCCCCAAGTAGCCCACAGTTTGGGCTGGACTGTTCCCATGGTGAACAGGGTCAAAATTGATTTGTATATGTCTGGGTCCAAACTGGGGTGGCATGGTGAGCAAAGGAATTGATGGATTAAACCCAGATCTGTGACTGAGGGTGAACGTCTGATTGGTTCCGCATTCCATCCGACCTTTGTGTTTGTTTTCTTTTGTCACCCTATGTGAGCCGGGTATGCCCAGAAGTGGGTCCCAGGGTCACTGTGCCACTGGGTTCAAGTTAGCCTGGCTGATGAAGGGTGATACCCTGAAACTGGTCCCAGGATGCTTGTTTTCAGTCCAGGAAGAACGTGGCCAGGCAGTTTGGGCTAGACTGTTTCCATGGAGATGAGGGTCAAGACCGATTTGCATATGGCTGGGTCCAAACTAGGGTGGCATGCTGAGCAAAAGAATTGATGGATTAAACTCAGATCTGTGACTGGGGGTGAATGTTTGATTGGGTCCGCATTCCATCCATCATTTGTGTTTGTTTGCTTGTGTTCATAATATGGCATAGGTGCAGAGGCAAAGAGATTACCTCATTTTCATGTGGCAATGTCACCATGCAAATGAGGGAACGTCCTCTTGAGATAGCACTGGCACTACATGTGCACCAGCGTTATCTGTATCACAGAAGAGGCCACATAAGAATATGCAGTCCTTTCTGTAATACCACAGTGCCCTAAAAGTGCACAATGTGGGCGCACATGCCTATTGCACCTCCAGGGCTCATTCTACAATGTGGCCCCACGTGAACCTTTGGAAAAGTTAAGAATTCCAAAACTTAGTAAATCTTACACATGTAAGGCTATAAAATTCTAGATGTTAATTTACTTATCGTGGTTTGAGATTGAGGATCACTATATTGTTAGGTCTGACATTTGATGTTCTTGAAAGTAGATGTATACAAACGTATAGGAGCTTCAACCAGCCCAACCCTCTTCATCCATTGTTATTTCGCCATTCACATTTTTCTTCCTCCTACCACAGCATGCAGGATGGGACACTGGGTGAGATCACTTCGGCCACTGGTTAACTTCTTGGTAAGTGATGGCATTCTGCTCATTCAAAAAAACATCCACAGGCAAGGTAGCTCTTTTAAGTGCAAGGGAGTGCTATGGCAATGCATGCTATTTGAGGCCTGTTGTATGTACTTTAGGGGCTTCAGCCCACCCAGAGGCTTGCCGTTTGCTGCCTCCCGCATCACTCCATTATTTGTTCTCCCCATTTACCCATGGCATGCATGCGTCATGCCTCCTCCCATCTATAGCCCTCCCCAAAAGTAGGGATCAATTATTGGTAAATATACACAGGGGTCATTTTAATTGACTACTTTTTTATTACTTTTAAGAGCTCCTTTCACATAGCTACTGTTTTTACTTGCCATACTTTGTGTCCTGCTTGTGACGCTTCATTATTTGTTTCTCTTTGCCTCTCATAATCCCTCTATCTTGCTCTTGCATCCCCCATTCTATCACTGTCTGTTGTTGCATCCTCTCGCCGTCTCCCGCTAGGACTTTTTGCACTTTTTTATTGTGCTAACTCAACTCGAAGGGATTGGAGCATTTCACATGATCACCAGTTACATTTCACAAAGATACATTCTTGTCTTGGTAGGCCCTGGGAGATTAAAGTGGTTTACCCAGAATCACAGGATGTTGAGCCGACCCTCAGACTGAAACCTGGTTCCACAGCTTCAAAGTTGGCACTACGCCATAACCTCTATCCAGCAGTTGGACAATGATCAGTACAGACCTAGGAACTGCGAGCCCAGAACAAACTATGCCCCATTGCAGGGGCCACTCTGTAGGCCTGAAGTGAGAGTGCAGCTGCTTGTCTAGGGTGATGGCGAGACTTGCTCTTCAATGTTGTGGGTCCTGTAACGCTATGGTGAGGCCTTCAGTTCCTTGCTCTTAATGTGGCACAGAGGAGAGTGCAGGGGGCTCCCAGCTCTTCACCCTGTGGTTAGGGCAGGATCTCTACCAGAGCAGTGCCTGCTTACAGGGAAGGAGGCGAATGGTTTCTGTGATCACTGTCCCAATCGGCACACTCTACCCACTTTTGCAGAATGTGTCATGAGTGCTCAAACAAGCCATTGTGATATAAGTGGCAGTGCCTTTTAACACTATAAAGGCCATGTACTCAGTGCTATTGCGTTGCATGCACTGGAATAAATATGACTCCCCTTTTTGTATCTTTGGGTCCCAAGCTTTGCCTTCTTAACGCAGGCTGTTCAGCATGCTCTGCATTAAGCTCACAAGCCTGCCCTACATGCATTGCAATGAGTTCCTAGGAATGCTCTATAATTCACTTGTAAATGTAGTGCCCTGCTGCACTGCTAAACATATTCTGCAGCATGCTCGAAAGTGTACTCTGTGGTGAGCCTGAGATGTGCTTGTAAGTGTGCTCTGCAGTGAGCTTGCAGTGTGCGTGCACGTGTGCTCTACAGTGAGCTTGTGTGTTCTGCATTGTGCTCTGCAATGAGCCTGCAGTGTGCTCCCCAGTCTTTCAGAGTCTGCTGTTGCATCCTCTCTCTGTCTCCCACTTGCTTTTCTTTTGCACTTTTTTTAAAGCGCTCACTCAACCAAAAGGGTTTGGAGCACTTTTTTGATGTGCATTAGTTGCATTACACACTTGCACTTTACGTGGAAGCCCCACTTAGTATCTTTAGTTCTCAATCACTTCAATTTTTCACATCAATAGAAAATCTTTCCCCTCATCGATGGTCACTATGTTGAGTAATTGCTGTTCGCACTTTTGTCAGCTGCCTGCCACATCAAAGTTTGTGGGGTTTGATGTGAGTCCCACAGCGCCTTCTACCAAGATGGTTAAACTATACAAACTGTAAGATATGGGTCTGAGAGGGTCGCCGTTAAGTGAGGGTGATGCTAATGCACACCCACAGTGTTGAAACAAAGTGAAATCACTGGGATGTGCAGAATAAAAGAACACATCTTTTATTGCCGGAAGTGCAAACTATTGCTGGATTTAGCATATATTTATACACAAACTATCTAAGTCCGGGAGCTAAGGGCAGGTGTGGTGTAAATAAAATGTTCTTGTGTGTCCAAGCAACACAACACCGTTATTTTGGTGAATAACCATCTCAATGGAACTTGGTGAAAAGTGCCCCTTCATTTCACACTCAAAGTTTGAATTCGTATAGGGCTGGTATCCCTTTTGTATCAATGTGTGTTAATACCGGTGCCAGAGAATCTGCCACACGGTGCTGCATAAATCAATGTGTGTTAATACTACCACAGAGTCTGCCTAAAACAATGTGTGGTAATAGCGGTGCCATAGACTCTGCATCACAGCACTGCCTAAAACAATGTGTTAATAACGTTGCTACAGAATCTCTTACAGCACTGCATAAATCAATGTGTGTTTATTGGATTGCTTCATAATCTGCCCCACAGCACTGCATAAGTCAATGTGTGTTAATGGCGATGCCATAAGAATCTTGCCTCTCAACCCTGCATAAATAATGCTGTCGTTGAATCTGCCTCACAGCACAGCAGAAAGTGCCTTTTCTTGCCACACAGTTTAGTCAGCCCGGTGGCATTATTTCATCCTTTGATGCTGCATTATTCCAGTGACCCCTCCTTTCCCAAATGCTTGGGTCTGTAGTTTATTAGATGAAATCCCAGCTGGCTCAGACTTTCAACGATCTGAGGTTTGTAAATTATTTACAGTGCTTAGAGACAACAGATGTGCAGTATGAAGCGCTACATAACAATAAGTTCTTCTTCTAATCGGGGTAGAGGTAGGAGGGCAGAAGTCACCTAGGATTGTGGTACGTGTGCTTGGTGCCTGCTCCGGACTTCTCACAGATGTCTTTCTGGAATGTCAGGAGATGCCTAGACAGTTGTGCTGCTGCAGAATAAACTGCAGTCCGTTCAGTGGCACCAGCGCAGGGACCCCTCCATGGGCACAAGGTGAGAGCGTCAGTGCTTGTCCAGGGTGACGGTCATACTTGCTCCTCGATGACGTGGACTTATGACATTATGGCAACTCTAGTTTTGAAGACTGAATTCTATTCGCCAGAGAAGAGAACTATCATGCTCAAAGTATGATATCAAGCTGCTTGTGCAGTTTATGATATTAAACTTATGTGACATTCAAAGCTTAGTCAAATCCCTGTTGCCAGACAACGAAGGGCTCACAGAGCAGACAGGCTGCAAGTAAGCATGAAAAAGAAACAATGGCAAAGCCAATTGGTCTCCCCTATGTGAGCTACGGAATTACAGCATGGCACAAACATTGAAAAAACTAATACCTGCCGCAGCCGACACCTACTGGCTTTTTGTCCAAAGTTCCTTCAAGTCACCCTGAGTCACGTACTGTTTACTTTTATGTTTATCATACATTTATGTTGGTTTGATTAGCTTAGTTGTGATTTTGCACCTTAAAAAAGACAAATCTGTCTGTTTCAGTGCAATTCAACCAAATAGCTTCACATGATTAATCCCTTACTCCTAAAATTTGTGTCTCCCTGTTAATCTCTTTTTGCCGTTTAATGTTTGATGTTTTACTGCACGCATTATTCTTTTTAACATTTGTTCTTATTTTTAAGACACAGCTCTGTGAAATTAGCATCAATTAACGGTCCAAATATGGCTAAAATACATTTACATTGACAACACCAGTAGCTTGGGCATTGCCAAGGCCTATTGGCTTTGCCAATGCTTGTTTTATGTTGCAAAGAGCCTGACAGCATCCCCAATAATAACGTTTTGCAAAAACATGACAAAACAAAGCAAATATTGACAATTGCAAAAGACTGTTGGCCAACACCAGAAATATTGGCTTTTCCAATGCTTGTTTCATTATTAATATTGCTTGGGTTTTATTATGCCTGGCCAGAAATGTTCATCTTGATAGAATCCAAATTCAAAAATATCAGATTGAAGAAAATGGGCAAGATTTATAAGGCCCTTGCACCACACTAGCCTAATTTGTTTACGCTAATGTGCTATTAAGGAGGCCATTTCCTCACGCCATATTTACAAAGTGGCACAAAGCAGCATTGTGCCTCTTTGTAAGCCTTTGCACCACATTATACCTGTGGCAGGTATAATGTATGCAAGGGGGTGGTCCCACGCAGGGAGGCCTGGAAAAATGGTGCCGCGAAATCTACAAGATTTCAACGCAACACTTTTTCTGTCATTTTGCACACCTACAGGTGTTAAAGTGACGGGCCCATAGTAATCTAAGGGCCTTGCTAGTGCTTTGCTGCACTAGGGCCATAATTTATGGCTCTAATCTAGCAAAGCACCACATTAGCAACATAAATTATGATGCTATTATGGAAACACGCAACATGGTGCACTATATTGTAAATACGGCACAGCCATGGTGGTGCAAGAATGTGGAAACGCACCACTTTCTTCTAGATATGGCATGATATGTTTTTGCACCTAAAGGAGGGCCGGAACTGTCATGAAACTAACATGACAATCAACAGTAGCCACCATGCAAGCAGCAACTATAATATATTACAAAGACCCTCGCTGGACCTGACTGCCCAGAGTGTGCTCTCATGTGTAAAGATATCACTTTTACTTGAGCTCTAAAGCATTGGCCTTCAGCCTGCTTTGAAATTCAGATCGGTTCTGCCCATATTTAATTTAGACAGGTTAGTTCAACACCAAGCCATCCCAGGCCTTTTTAGTGTGCAATGGGCAAAATGTGAAATATTTCATTGGGCTTTGCCAATAAATTGAGAAGCAATCCTCTCTTTGAGAATTCTGAGAATTATGGAGCAAAAAAAATAGGCTCCCTTTATGCTGGCAAATAAACCGTTTCTTCTCATTGTTTTTGAGGGTTTTATTAAACAACGAGAAGTACAAGTAGAATTAAAGTCTATTTAAGAGTATTTTAAAATGCCACGGGTGCTGCACACACTATTAACAATCTTTTTGTTTATCACAATTTTAAAAACACATTTTATTTCATGTGTCTCGTGATACTTTTTATAACAAAACTATATGAACAACAACCCGTGACTACTCTGGGAACATTTCAAGGAAGTAGAGCAACGCAGGTGATGACGCCTAATATACATATCAGTCGTGTAACACAGAATTATGGGTCCCTCTGCATAATAGGGTGAGGGTTCCTGATCCTCCCATATCTCTCAGATACCAGCAGCCCTGGGACTAAGTGGGTGCCCTGGAGTGTCGCCCCTCCCCCCGGCCCCTGCACTGCAGGGGCTCCTTCGGTCAGCATTATGTCCCTGATACAGATACACTGATAAGAAACACAGCAGTGCCACAAACATGTAAACAATGTTATAACGACATATAGAAGTAAAGAAAGTAAGATTCATAAAAGTAGAATATCTAAAGTGCAGTGATGTACACGAAGTGGATCTAAAGGCACAATATGAAAACACATTATCTAATGTTTACCTTGGCAAGAGGCACTGAACTAACGGTCATGCACAGCACCTGGGGTTCTATCACCAGTTGGGTGAGAAATTGCCATTTATGTCCCGCCTGCCCCCCGGTGTTACTAAATGAAACCATGGAGAGCTAAAGAGGGGTAGAAGTATTCCTCATTATGGGAATTTGGAGACCATTATGGATTCGGGTCTGATTCACCAGATCTTGCATAGTTATGCCTGCTTTCAACAGTTGATGTTTCTCCAGAGAAGTACTCCTGACCTGCTGATTTACCTTATATTTTGTTATCCTGATTAGTCTTCTGTTATTGGTTGTGCTTGGTGCAGCACCCCTCTTCGATATCTTTCAATCTTGATCCTCAATATGGACCTTTGTCTAAGAGTGTCAAAATGAATTTATAACGCTGCATCAACCATCAATTATTTAGCACATTAGGTTCTTAGAGTCAATTAAGCGAGTTTTAATAGTTTGAAATATGTATTCTCAAAAGAAGTAGTATGATTTGTTAATCTAATAATAGCAAGTTACAGAAATACACATGGAGAGCATCCAAAATCTGTTACTACTCTATTTGTATCTGTCCCACAAATGAAGTAGTCTGAATAATACTGTTTCTCAGTCTGTGAAAGTTTGAAAAAAAAATTCAATCTGTTACATTACACAAGATTCTTAGAGTTATCTCTCTCATGTGCTTACAGCTATGGTACTATACTGAAACAGTTTATCAACTCCCTTTAAGACCTAAGACAATCTTTGCAGTGGAATATCTCTGTTGTATCTAATTGCTCAGTAAGTGGGAAATTCTCACAATACTTTCTACACTCAATTCTATATCCCCTAAACTAATATAGTCAACTCAGTATGATCTATCACTAAAATTCTCAATCTTTCTGGAATTCAGTTGTCTATATAGTGACCTATAGCTCTCTGCTCCAGCGACAACTGCAACAAAGGAACGGTAACTCCAAGGGCATCGTGGTGTTCCCTCAATCTCTCCCGTACAGACTCAGCATAGCCCCATGTTCTCTTGGCTGTAATTCTGGAACTTCCTCTGCTTTCCTTTGAAAACCTTTTATATTTAAATGATTAATACATTTGTTTACAGTGTAAAATATTCAGGTGATGTTATAACATTTGGAAATACATTGTCTTGTTGGATGGCAAGATTGAATACATTTTCTTCCGTTCTCATATGCTTTCATTTCTGTAAGAACAATTTTGCATACATAAGTATGACACCCAGGTAATTCACACCATTCATACACTGTTAATTTTTCCAGTCTTGAACCAATGTTACTTTTAAAAACGTGTCTGCGCATTGTCATTTCACAGGTCAGGAAGAGGTTATAGAAGAAACATTTAGGAAACAACGAATTTGTGCCAGCCTAGTGAGTTTCGCAAGTCATGCAGCATGGGTTTAGGCAAAGTTCAGAACATTTACTGCTTTTAATTGTTCAAGCAACAACAGTTTTGGGCCTAGCAGTTAATTTTCATGACAATGATTAGTACTTATGATTTTTATTATTCTAATTTTTGTATGGAGGCCTTATCAATCCCCCCCTTGATGGTTTGACACTATCATAAACCTACTTCAATAATTATTCTTCAATTATTTCAGATTCTAGCCTTTTTCATTTTAGTTGTTCTCTTTCTTTTAATTTCTTATATTCTTTACTCATTCTTTCAATCATTGTTAGATATTTTTTCATTCTTTTCTTTAACTTGTTCTCTTTGTGTTTCTTTACTAATAATATTATTATTATTTTACACAGATGCAATAAAAGGCAATAATACAAATTATCAACGCTATAATAAGGATTTATATATAACTAAGGATTCCTTCTCGCATACCCTTCAGCCATATTCCTACTTCACCAAAACGTTTAGAGATACTTTTAGTTAGAGTCAGAGTCTCCAAAAGTTTTAAATCTAGTTTCAAATCAGTAATGCTGTTTTCCTATGCTTCTATCTTTTTACTTTCATCAGGGCCATAACTGCAGCAATTGTGGATTCTTAGCATTTTACAGACTCCACCTTTCTCAGCTAAAAGAATGTCTAAAGCATACTGATTTTGTAAAATCACTGATCTAACAGCAATAAGCTCAATGTTTACTAATAATATAGCTCAAGATGTACTAGTTGCTAATCTATCCACAACTGTGGATAGTTTTCTTATTTTCTCATCATTCAACACTACTCCTACAGCTGGAATGACTGCTCCAAATATATCTCCTATGATTTGTGCCCCCTCATTCACACTTCTTGTGTACCTTTTTACTGCTGGTTTCCTTGTTAGTGCATCTAAAGAATTAACCTGATACATTTTGTGAAAGCTTAGTCATAACTAGCATATTCCTTCCCAAAGGAAGCATTCGGTCAACAAATAAAATGCACTCCTGGTACAATTTGATCATCCTCTTGCAAAATTTGCAATTCTCCTCCGGAAAACTGAAAAGTGTGTTCACATCTACTATTTCCCACTAATATTTTCTTTAGGGGAGGGCAGTGCGCTGTGCTCCGCTGGCAGAGTTAACAGAGTTTTTGGCACTATGCCAAAAAAATCCACTAACCCCTGTAGCAGAGTGGAGCTCAACGGCGTCTGCACACTGCAGTCCAGTTATGGGCCACACATTGAAAGCGCAGACTATGCTTGGGTTGTGTGGCCTAAACTGGGCTGACCTTTACACGCGTCCCAAAATGTAAGACAACATTTGACCTATGACATGCAGGAGACCCCTACCTAAGGCTTTGCTTTCTGCTGGTGGGCATGGAACTCCTACTGCAGGCTGCTGCTGCAAGCTGCTGCTGAGGAGCTGCACTGGTGCCAGCTCCAGATCCAGGCCTCCCTCCTTTCACTGTCCTCAGCAGCCTGGGAGCAGGGGCAGAGGGAGACAGAGAGCCAAGCACTTGGAAACGAGGGCCCTGGACCCAAACAGCATTCAGCCTCAGGTCACTTGACCCTCGTTTTGCTTTCTGTGTGCACAGGGGCCGGCACTGGGCATGGGCAGTATTTGCAAATGAGGGGGGTCTGTGCTTGGAAAAAAGGAATCTTGCAATCAGAGCTCTACTTGAAAAGAACCTGTCTCCCCAGAGTCCCTATGAAAGGTAGTGGTGTTATGTGGTACAGTGCTGAGGCTGGCAGGAGAGCTAGAGACTGGGGGAGCAACAGCTGCTGAGTAGTAATCTGGCAGTCGTCACCAGATAGAGATGTGTGGACTGAGAGAGTGACTTAGAGCCCAGTGGCAAGGAAGGCTAGGCACCTTGTGAAAATATGCGGCTGCTAGTAGTGCTGGGTCCTAAAATACAGGGTGTGCCCACGTAACCACATTAAACTTGGCCAGAGAATATAGAAGAAAAAAAGTCTTTGACAACCTGTCCTGACATATAGTTTGTGTCAGGCCTGAAGCCTTAGGGTTGTCTTCCCCCAACTTTTTCCCTTCCTCCCTCCATTTTTCTGACCCTGTTTCTGCTGGTTTTCGGATTCTGCACACTTTATCATTGCTGTCCAGTACTAAAGTCAAATGCTCTCTCATCTAAACATGGTAACATTGGTTCCTACCCAGTTAGGATACTTAATTTACCTGTACGTCCCTAGTAAAGTGTATTACATGTGCCCAGGGCCTGAAATGTAAATGCTACTAGGGAGCCTGCAGCACTGATGGTGCCACCCACATAGGTAGCCCATTAACCATGTCTCAGGCCTGCCATTGCAAGGCCTGTGTGTGCAGTTTCACTGCCAGTTTGTCTTGGCATTTAAAATGACTTGCCAATCCTTAAACTCCCCTTTTACTACATATAAGTCACCCCTAAGGTAGACTCTAGGTAACCCATAGGGCAGGGTTTTATGTAGGTAAAAAAAGGACAGGTACTTAATTGTTTTACATGTTCTGGTAGTGAAAAACCCAGAAATTTGTTTTCCACTACTGTGAGGCCTGCTCCTCTCATAGACTAGCATTAGAACTGTCCTCATATACCTTGGAGTGGTAGATTCTGATCTGGAAGGAGTGGCCCAATAATGTTTGGTATTGCCAGAATCATAATAGAAAATCCTGCTTGTTGGTAAAGTTGGATTTAATATTGCTATTTTAGAAATGCCACTTTTAGAAAGTAGGTATTCCTCTGCACTTACTGCCATCTGTGCCATACAGTCTGTCTCCAATCAACGTTTGGTCTGTGCTGGTTGACAGCTTCCCTTGTGCATTCCTCTCAGTTAGCCATAAACATAAGGCACTCAGTCACATTTGCATTCATCTCCACACGGAATGGGTTCTCCCTGGGCATTAAGGGTGAAGGGACACTCTCTTACATTTTAAAGGCCAGTGGCCTGCCCTCTCACAATGGACTGATAACCTCCCACAGGGATCCTGGCAGACAGGACTGGGCTGAAATGGGAAATTGTGCACTTCAAAACCACTCTTTGAAGTTTCCCCCACTTCAAAGGCATTTTGGGGTATATAAACTGGGTCACTGACCCCACCGAATCAAACACTTCTGGACCTACACCTGCACTGTGTCAGAGGAACTGCCTGCATGCCCAAAGGACTTATATGGACTGATTTGCTGAGAAAGACTGCTGACCTGCTTGTTGCCCTGCTGCCCTGCTGCCCTGCTGCCCTGCTGCCCTGTTGCCCGCTGGCCTTTGACTCTGCTGGAAGGGCTCTACCTTCCTCCTGAAGTGCTCTCTAAAGACTTGGATTAAGCTTGCCTCATGTTTCTGAAGTCTCAGGACCAACAAAGACTTCACCTCTTCAAGAAAATCCTTGTGCATTGAAAATCGATGTAATGCCTGCAGAAATCAACGCAAAGCCTGCATCGCAGCTGAGAAATCACCGCACCGCCAACCAGAACAACGCATCACCGACTTCTTGATGGAAAATTTGACGCAGCGCCTGCTTGCGATGGAAAATTTGATGCATCGCCTACCGGATTTGTGCAGCACCTGCTCCTTCTACCAGTGCATCAAGGATTTTCAACACATCATCCCTGGGCATCAAAATATACCTGCATCACAATGAGGCTCCAAGACTGCGTGTGTGAAAAATGACACAAACCCTTGCAGTGTGGAAATAAATGATGCATCGTCTGTGCCACTCAAGAAAATCTGAACAACACCTTATTTTTGCCATGCATCTCCTCCTCTGCGGTACCTGTGCATCTGTATTATTGGCGCATCCCAGGCACTGTGTGTTATAAAGAAAGAACTATTGATTTCTAAGAACTGAGACTCTTTTAAACCTTTAAAAGGTATATTTCAACTTGTGCTTATTGGATCTTTGTTGTTTTTACCTTATTTTATTCAGATAAATATTACCTATTTATCTAAAACTGTGTAGTATATTTTTGTGGTGTTACTGTATTAGTCATTGCACAAATACTTTACACAGTGCCTTCTAAGTTACGCCTGACTGCTCAGTGCCAAGCTACCAGAGGGTGGGCACATGATAATTTGGATTGTGTTGTAACTTACTCTGACTAGGATTGTGGTCCCTTCTTGGACAAGGGTGTATACCTCTGCCGACTAGAGACCCCATTTCTAACAGTTTTCTTCTTCTGTATTCTTGGGGTCCTACAGAAAGGGTGGTCTGAGGCTTTGCGTAAGTACAGAGGAAGCAATTGCAAGGCTGGTGCAAGACAGGTGGTGTGCTAGACCCTCTGTGGCAAATTTGTGAAGGAGGGCAGTTGGTGAAGGGAAGTGTGCAGGTGTGGTTGAGAGCAGCAGGATCTCAGCCAATGGGCTGTGTAAGCACAAGAGGCCTGAAACGGCAGCTTTCACTGCAATTTTGGCATGCCCTGGCCTGAATGCACCTGATCTTTGAAGCACTAAGCAGGGTCGGGCCTGGTTAGTACTAATAACTAGGCCCGATGCTGCTTAGCGCTTTAGAGATCAGACACAGTCAGGCCAGGGTGGTAGGGCTGGTGGCATTCTGCCACATGCAGAACTCTATGGAATTGCACTGAGTTTTTACCTGACTCCATGGAATTCTGCAGAATAAAACTCCATGACCTTCACCCACTCCTAATTTTCTTTCCCTGTATTTGTTGTTTATATATACATATTCTCTTAATCGATCTCTCATCCAACCTTAGTTTAGGTACAGTCATCTTTTCCTAAATTTACCTCCTTTGTATATTTAATTATTGACACTTTTATAAGCACCATTTCATAATTGGAAACATAATATTCATAATATCGCAATCTATATACTAGGCTAAGTAATTTAATACAAGCAGTAGTGTAAGCGAGCAGTGTGTAATAATATGAAACTTGTTCATCTGCTGAAGAAGGCATGTCTGCACACTAATCTTGAATAACCATTTACTGCATAATCATCCTTCATATATTGTACAAAATACATTTTTAGTCTGTCTTCATCTATTGTGGAATGGTGTGTTGCATTCTGTAGTAAAGATATTGTTTTCTTGGTCTCTGATGTAGATTACTAGGTAAATTGCTATAGCTATCAATACTATTAATATAAGTATAGTGTCTCAAGAACTATCTTAACTCTTGAAAGGTGGCATTTCAATGAAATCCATCTGCATCCTGTTAGAAGGTCCTCCAGATTTACCCACAATGCTCAGTGTCATATATGTCCTTTTTCCCACATTCCTGTGCTGACATTCAGCACATCTTCTGCAAACCTCTTCTGCTTGTGCTCTAAGCTTTGGATTGTACCAATACTGCTTGAATGTTCAAATCATGACACTCCTACCTAGATGTGCCTGAACGTCCAGATGTTGTGTCATGGGAATCAGCAAACTGCCTGGTGATATTGGTTGCCCTGATAACAAACCCACTGTAGGAAGTTGGCTCTGTATATACTATCTCAAAGTGAGAGATAGTGTGCACAGAGTCCAAGGGTTCCCATTAGAGGTTGATAGTGACAAAATTAGATAATACTAATGCTCTATTTTGTGGTAGTGTGGTCGAGCAGTAGGCTTATTAGAAGGTAGTGTTAAGCATTTGTTGTACACACACAGGCAATAAATGAGGAACACACACTCAAAGACTTAACTTGAGGCTAATAGTTTTTATATAGAAAAATATATTTTCTTAATTTATTTTAGAACCACAAGATTCAAGATTTTAGGTATGTACATAAAATGCAAGGTACTTCACACAGGTAAGTATAGAACTCTGATTTAAAACATTAGCACACACAGTTTAGGTTAAAATGGCAAAAATTATTTTAAACGTGGACACAGTGCAAAAATCAACAGTTCCTGGGGAGGTAAGTTTGGTTAGTTTTCTCAGGTAAGTAAAGCACTTACACAATCAGTCTCCTGGGCATAGGCAGCCCAACCCCAAAGCCACAGCACCAGCAACAATGAGGCAGTCAGATGCAGAGGTCAAAGAGAGCCCAAAACACAGGAGCCTGTGAAGAACAGGGGTGCTCCGGTCCTAGTCTGCTTACAGGTAAGTACCTGCGTCCTCGGGGAGCAGACCAGGGGGGTTTTATAGAACACTGGGGGGGGACACACAAGCCCACAAAACACACCCTCAGCTGCATAGGGGCGGGCAGCTGTAGTAGGCAAAGTAGGCATCGGGTTTGCTATAGGAAGCAATGGAGGGACCCGGGGTCACTTAGGCGATGCGGGCAGGGCACAGGGAGGCTTCTCGGGCCAGCCACCCACTGGGCTAGGATGAGGGCTGCCTGCTGGTAACTCCTGAACTGGTAGGTGGTTCCTCTCCATCCTGGGGGCTGCGGGTGCAGTGCTTGGTTCAGGCGTCGGGTTCCTTTGTTACCAGGCAGTCGCGGTCAGGGGGAGCCTCTGGATCCTCTCTACAGGCATCGCTGGGGGAATGCAGGGGGTCGCTGGAGTTGCCTGGGAGTCCTCTTTGCAGTGTTGGTTTCTCCAAACTCGAGCCGGGGAGTTGGGTGCAGAGTGTGAAGACTCACGCTTCTAGCAGGAAGTGGAGCCTCTTTAAAATCTGCTTTAAAGTTGCAAAGTTGTTGCAGTTTCTAAACAGTGCTGCTGTTCTCGGGGATATCTTGGTCCTTTAGGTGCAGGGCAGTCTTCTGAGTCCTCAGGGGTCACTGGTCCCATTGGATGCATCGCTGTCCAGTTTCTTTTAGTCTGGAGACAGGCCGGCAGGGCTGGGGCCAAGTCAGTTGATGTCTCCGTCATCTCTGCGGGGCTTTCAGGTGAGCAGTCCTTCTTCTTTCTTCAGGTTGCAGGAATCTGATTTTCTTCAGGGTCACCCCTAAATACTAAATTTAGGGGTGTGTTTAGGTCTGGGAAGCAGTAGCCAATGGCTACTGTCCTTGAGGGTGGCTACACCCTCTTTGTGCCTCCTCCCAGAGGGGAGGGGGGCACCTACCTATTCCTATTGGGGGAATCCTCCAAACTCAAGATGGAGGATTTCTAAAGGCAGGGGTCACCTCAGCTCAGGCTACCTTAGGGGCTGTCCTGACTGGTAGGTGTCTCCTTGTTTTTCTCATTATCTCCTCCAGACTTCCCGCCCAAAGTGGGAGCTGTGTCTGGAGGGGCAGGCATCTCCACTAGCTGGGATGTCCTGGGGTGCTGTAACAACAGGCAGAAGCCTTTGAGGCTCACTGCCAGGTATTACAGTTCCTGAAGGGGAAGGTGAGAAGCACCTCCACCCAGTACAGGCTTTGTTCCTGGTCACAGAGTGACAAAGGCACTCAACCCATGTGGCCAGAAACTCATCTGGTTGTGACAGGCTGGCAGAAACTGGTCAGCCTAGGAGTCGGACTGGTATTCAGGGGGAATCTAAAAGATGCCCTTTGGGTGTATTATACAATAAATCTCACACTGGCATCAGTGTGCATTTATTGTGCAGAGACGTTTGATACCAAACTTCCCAGATTTCGGTGTAGCCATTATGGAACAGTGGAGTTCGGAATTGAAAGACTCCCAGACCATATACTCTTTATGGTTAGCCTGCACTTACAATGTCTAAGGTTTTGCTTAGAGACTGTAGGGGCATAGTGCTCATGCAACTATGCCCTCACCTGTGGTATAGTGCACCCTGCCTTAGGACTCTGAGGCCTGCTAGAGGGGTGACTTATCTATGCCACAGGCAGTGGGATGTGGGCATGGCACCCTGAGGAGAGTGCCATGTCGACTTAGTCATTTTCTCTCCACCAGCACACACAAGCTGTGAGGCAGTGTGCATGTGCTGAGTGGGTGGTCCCTAGAGTGGTATAATACATGCTGCAGCCCTTAGAGACCTTCCCTGGCCACAGGGCCCTTGGTACCAGGGGTACCATTTACAAGGGACGTATCTGTGTGCCAGGGCTATGCCAATTGTGGGAACAAAAGTAGAGTTTATGGAAAGAACACTGGTGCTGAGGCTTGGTTGGCAGGGTCCCAGCACACTTTCAATCATAACTGGCATCAACAAAAGGCAAAACGGTAGGGGGTAACCATGTCAAGGGAGGCATTTCCCTACACCCACATATTATTGTCATCAGTTCCACATCCTGCTTTGATCCAACCCTGCTTTTCCTCAATTGGTGCATTCTCCTGCATTCATCTCAATTCATCCTATTTGTCTTAGAGTCACTGCAAGAAGGCTCTCTTCCTGATTTCCAGTCATGTATGATCTGTTGTCAGTGCATGACATAGTTGCACAGTAACATGCCACTTTACCAGCATACCTGTAACCAATGGTGACATAGCTTCAGTTACACCTATGTGCCACATATTTTAAAATAGTTGTCTCAATAGGTTCTTGAAAGCCTCCAATAAATCTTTCACTTGTTGCCCATTGCTAATAGGCATTCCAGCAGAGGTTCTGAAACCTTGCTGTGGCCACAATTGCCCATAGTTATGGACAACATGAAACCCGTACTAGCTGTCTGTGGAAATCATCACCCATGGTTCGCTTGCAGGCTTTAATAAGAGGAATCAATTCTGCAACTTTAGCATATGTAATGCATTGTAGTCATGCTTCTTTGACTACTTCTTCTACGGTGCAGACTGTATATGCTTAAGCATCCTTCATGTGTTCTTAAACATGAGCCATCAACAAAAGTTGCATATTCTGTATTGATTAAAGGCTCATCTTTTATGTCTGATCTGGGTTTAGTACACAAATCCATGACATCAAGACAATCATGTTCATACTGATCAGATACTTTTTCTTCAGGTATTGGTAACAAAGCGCTAGGGTTTGAAACATCACATCTTTTTAACACCATGTTGTTTCCAGACAACCTTTGTTGTTCATATTTAGTAACTCTCGAATTTGTGAGGCGCTGTGTTCAGTAGTAACACCTCGACTGAATGCAGAACCATAACAGTCAAGAGAAATATCATCACAATGTTTTCATACTTCTCAAGACTTGCACTCACTGTAGCTACCGCTTTCAGACATCCAAGCAAAACAGCGGCTATAGGATCAACAGTTACAGAAAAATATGCAATCCGTCTTTTGTAATTTCCATGAATTTGGGTTAACACTGAGAGAGCGCACCCTTCCCTCTCACTGGAAAACAGAATTAATTATTTGGTGTAATCTGGCATTCCCAATACAGGTGTGCATCAGAGATTTCCTCTCATTTCTAGGAAAGCTTTCATGCATTCATTGTCCCAGTGAATCGGATCAGTAGTATCCTTGTGAGTCATTCCCAGCAATAGTTTTGTCACCAGGGAAAAGTTGGGTATCCACTGTCGACAGTAGTCAACTATCCCAAGAAACATTCTGACCTCCTTTTGTGTTCTCGGGGTGTTCATTTTAAAAATAATTTCAATTCTGTCTTTAGGCACCTCCCTTGTCCCTTTCTCAATTATGTGTCCCAAGAATTGTTTTTTGACAATACTGTAATTTCTGTGGTGACACGTTGGTCCCATTTTCAGCTAGACGGTTTAGCAAAACTATAGAATCTTCCTGAGAATTTTCTTCAGTACTAGACACAATCAACAGATTGTCGATGTAGGTGCTTCTCCTAAAGAAATCAAAAAATAGTTTCTCAACCTATCAATGCAAGATCCCCTGAAAGGAATCCACAAAGTTTTTGATCTCTAATTCATCCAAGTGAGTTCTCGACTTGTGGAAAATCACCCTATTATAGACAAGTCACCTTTGTACATCACCAATAATCATTAGTACAGTCACACAAAAGACATTAATTCCCTAATTTTGTGTAATTGACAATGCCTCATGATTTACATTTTACCCTAGCAGACAAAACCATTCTATTTTCTATTCTGGGTATCTTAGACTGCTTCTTAGTCTGATAACCTCTTCTCATGTCAGAAAAACACAATCTTTAAAAAATGTCTATACTCATGGCCACAATGAACCATATTGTTACTTACATCCACTGAAAGCCTTTTTTGTTCAGCAGCTATACCTTGGGACAACCATTCCTCATTCGCTCACTGAAGTCAGGCTAAGTGCATTACTTTCTGTTCTAGCTCTCTTCCTTAGTTTCTAACATATTTTTAATTTGTTGCAGCTTACTTTTTCATTTCTAGCAGTCAACCATTCACATTGCTACCAGAAATACTGCTGGGTGCATCACCCCTCTTCAATATCTTTCTATCTGGACCCTCAATATAGACCTTTGTCTAAGAGTGTAAAAGGAATTTACAATTGTAATTGTATTTATACAGCGCTTACATCCCCTGACGAGCAGTTGAAGCGCTTTTCGGCGAGTGGCAAAATACTCCAGAACACAAGAGGAATTAGTGGTCAATTAGTATAGGGGAAATATGAGTACATTATTAGTATTAGTATTTTAATTTTAAGTTAATTTGAGTGGAGGATATTTATTTATATTTATTTTGTCTCCAGTACAGTAATGAAAGGACAGAGGAGGGAAGAATCCAGAAGTGTTAATTGGGAGTTTATAGAAATTGGATGAGGCTTGGGATCAGTAAAGGAGAGATGGAGGAGGGAAGAGTCTGTGGAAAGTGGTTAGGGAGATCATAGTAGCAGAAGGGGTTTTGGATGAGTCAAAGTTGAGAAACATGACGAAGAATTTGGTAGGGTTGTTTGGGAGATCATAGTAGTAAACTATGGTTTGGGGTGAGCTAGATGCGGTGAAGGAGGGGAAGAGCTTAGGCAGGGTTATTTTAGAGGTCAAAGTAGTGGAAAGGGTTCTGGATGAGTCAGATTGTGGATGAGGGGATATATTGATAGATACATAGGGTGATGGGGACACTGAGTAACGTTTACAAGAGAGTATATTTTATTTTATATTTATTTATTTATTTTGTATTTAATTATTTTTTTATTGTATTTATATATTTTATTTTATTTATTTGTATTTCTTTTTTCTCTAGTACAGTGGGACTGGAGAAATACATTAATAGATATGTATATACATTGTAAGGGAATATATGTGTAAGGATAACAGGAATAATAATATGAGAAGTAAAGTTGCATTGTATAAACATAGACTTTCAAGATTTCTAATATTTGATGTTAATTGATAAGTTTACTTTTCTAACATTCATTCCTCTTTCCAATTTCTCAATAGTGAAATGCTTGCTGTGAGATAATTAAGATAACATTTGTTTATTGTGAACTAAAAAAGAAAGCAGGGATCCATAAGTATCTAAAATAACAAGTTATCTAGCAGCTCTGCAATGACCTATGAACATGTTTAGCATATACACATATATGTATATACACACACATATACACACTCACTCATACACACATATATACATTTAACCATGAGTAAATATACATTAGTTGAACAGGTTTAAAGAGTATTTGTATAACTTATTATTATAAAATGGCAACTATACATATTTCTTAAAGAACTATTCATATCTGGAATATACACACAATCAGATAATAAATATTTATCAACATAGGCATATGCAGTCCATTGTGGTTTGGATATGGTGATTATGAAGGAAAGATTTAACTCTTGAGTAGTCTTCGGAGGACAATATAGTTATCTGTGCATCTTATATTTGGGGGTAATGAATTCCATAGTTTGGCTGCTTGAATGGAGAAGGATGTACCACCTATTGTATTTTTCTTGCATGGTGTTTTTTTTTTAAGGTGGGGTGCCAATCTTGAATGGAGGTTTCTTTGTTGACTGTATTTGGTTATTTTGTTTCTGATGAAAAGTGGTCCTTTTCCATGTACAGCTTTGTGGGTGATACAAAGCAGCTTGAAGGTAGATCTTCTGGCAACCGGTAACCAGTGTAGTGCTCTCAAGGCAAGGGAGATGTGGGATTGTGGTTTTAAGTGTAATAGTAGCCTGGCAGGTGAGTTCTGAATATGTTGTGGTTTTTTCATAATAGGTAGAGATGATCCATGGTAGAGACCATTGGCATAATCCAGTTTAGATAGTACAAGAGAGATAGTAACCTGCACCTTGTATGGAAATCCAAGGTGAGGGAAGATGAGTTGCAGAGTCTTTAAAGTGATGAAGCTTGATCGTGCTAATTTGTCCACTTGGGCATTCATTGTTAACTTGTAGTCCTTGGTAACTCCAACGTTTTTAACTTCCTTAGATACTTGAGGAGGTGGTCCAAGATTGTCATGCCAGGTGCATAGTGGGTCATAATCTTTCCAGTTGCCACATGTGGGTGTTTCCGTTTTGGAAGCATTCAGCTTGAGATGGCTTTAAGTCATCTACTGATCAACAACTCAGGTAACTGAAGATTTGTGAGTTTTCAATGTATTTGGGGCATTCCATGTTAAGGAGCATTTGTGTGTCATCTGCATAGCTGTAGCATGTGAGTTGAAAAGCATTGCTCAATTCTGGTAATGACATCATGTAGATGTTGAAAAGCATAGGTGAGTGATCAATCCTTGGGGGACCTCTGCTTTTGTGAGTTAGGGTTTGAGCACGAATGGGGGAGAACAGATGATATTAGTTCTATGTTAAAGGTAGGATATAATCCAGTCGAGAGCAGTTCCTTCTATGCCACCTTCGTGGAGTCTTTGAATTAGGGTGTCATGGTTAACAGTTAAAAGGCAGCTGAGAGGTCCAAGAGAATAGTGCAGCAACTCCATTGCATTCGACTGTGTTTTAAAGATATCCCACATTGCTATGAGTGCCAATTCAGTGCCTCTTCCTGGTCGGAATCCAGTTTGGTAGTCTGAAAGTATGGAGTTGTCTTCAATTAATTTTGATATCCAGGCGAATGCTGCTCTTTTCATCAGTTATTTGTACTTGGTCTGTAGCTATTGGGCTCTAGGTTTGTTTTCTTTAATAACGGACATATTTAGGCCTTTTTTAGGTCTTCAGGAAAAGTTCCTGTAGTTAAAGAGTTCTTCATGTTTTTTTTTTTACAGGTGTTGCAGTAGAAGTAGATAAAAGGCCTGCTTGTTTTGACCAAATCCATAAATTCACCTTATGATATTTGTATGAAGGAATGCAGAGGCTGGGTTAGTTTACTCTTGCAGGGGAGTTTAGGAAACGTGTTGGTGCTGAAGTTTTCTTTCTGTTTTAAATAGGAATCCAACATGTCTGTTTTGGTTGTGTAATGAATTGCCAGTTTGTTTGTGAAATCTTGAGTAGCGGGATGACTTCTTCCATGCATTTAGGTTTTCAAAATTCATTGAGAATTTTATAAAATTCTTTAGTTGATATAGCATTTTCAATTCTGTCTAGCAGTAGCATATTTTTTTTTAGCTTTTTTGATTGATTATTTGAATATTCTGTTAACTTTGTGTAGCTGGAGTTTGTCTTGACTGTTGTTTGTTTTGTGCCAGGTCCGTTGCAGCCTTTTGATTTATTGCTTTATCTTTTTAAGTTCTGTGTTTCTCCAAGGTGTTGGTTTTCTTTTGTCTTTTGTCCTGTTTAGTTTGTCTGAGTGGTATAGGATATTGAAAGCTTACTGTAGCCACTCACAAAAGTTGACCACTTTCAATAAATTTAAGAAAGTCCAATCAATCAATATTGTTTCATTGTTGTCTTCTCTTTATTCTTCTTTTCTTTCAAAGTTGACACATTCATAACATCAGCCAACATGTTTCATCCTCAAAACAGGACTTCTTCAGGGCTGTAATATAATAAATGCAATACCCTTATATTAAGAGCCCACGTTGGCATCATACGTTCAAAAACAAACATGAAACAATTAATATTAACTTGTCACATTTAACTAATAGCTTAATATACAGACAATTGATACCAACAATATACACAATCAAATTGAACTCAAAAAATGAATAAAAGACATACTTTAATACGGATTTCACCTATTTCTATCGAAAAAACATATATACACACTATTACAACAACACAACTTACAAACTTGACGATGAAATAAACAAAAAAGTGATCAAACATAAATACCACATGTATATAAAACAAATATTTTAAACTCCGCAATACTCCCAACCAACTGTTACCACAAATGAAGGTATTAATGTTAATAGACATATTTATGTTCAATGTAATATTATCCCTCCCAAAGTTGGCCTGTGCCACTTCATTCACACATAGTCACCAAAAAGCTATTTTATATGAATATATTAATAGTTGCACAAAGGAAGTCTGCTTTTTTTGTTTGTACAATATTCCTGATTTCTATTATCAAACCAAATTAGAAAACACCTATACCCTTTCCTTTTTATTTTTAATCGATTTCCATTCTTCATGTTCAAAACAGTGATTGCATTGTGGGCAACATGTTGCCTACATTGAAAGTAATACCTAATGTAGAGCAGAATTAACCATATCAAACCAACAATATCACAGAACACATGCAACATAATTTATTGTATCTAGATCTGTGTTGGCTGTTAGTTGTGTTTCTAATTCTAATTCTTCAAAACTGAGTTTGTTTCATGATCGATAGATGGAGGGATGGAAGGTGCTATGGGGTGTGTTGATGTGTGGTGTTTTATGTTGGAAAGTTACCAAATGGTGGTCTGACCATGTGATTGACGTGATGCTTTGAACGGTAACTAGTTCAGGGTTTTAAAAAAAATGACATCTAGGTGTGTCCAGCGATGTGTGTGGGATTGTGTACAATCTGATGTAGGCTCAATGTGACTAGGCTAGTGGTGATAGCTTTTGGATAGGGCATATTTGGTTTGTCAAAACAAATGTTTAAGTCACCAAGAATGCATAGGTTTGAGTATAATGTTATAAGACTGTGTCTAGAAAAGTGTTAGGGAATGTTGAATTGTTAGGTGGAGGTCTGTAAAGGAGGAGAAGTTACAGGAGGAAGTTGCTGTAGGGTTGCATCTGGTGAGCAGGGCCTCACAACCTTGTATGGAAATGTTGTCTGTTTTGCTGAGATGTATTGCTTGTTTGAATATAATAGCTAGTCCACCTCCTCTTTTGCCTATACAGTTTTGTGTGATGGTTTAATAGCCTGGAGGAATGGCTTCATGCAAAACTGGGACCATATCATCTCCCAACCATGATTCCGTTATGAATAGTAAGTCAGGTTGTGAGTCACTGAGCAGGTTGTAGATGTGATGCTTATTTTTTTAGAGTGATCGAGCATTTATGCAGGCAGTTTAGAAAACGTGTGTCTGTAGCGGTGGCATTTTGTTTTGGAGAAGGGTCAGCAGTATATTTTGAGCTTGTAGCAGGTGTGTTGTTAGTTGTGATAACTGTATAAGGCTCACAATAGTCCTGTTTTTCTCAATAGTGTTCCTCATCCAGAAGGTTTAGGTATCATGTTGTTGCGTCTGTGTGTGTTGGTGGTGGACTTGTCACTGAGAGTGACATGATGAGTGTAGATTTGTTTGGTAGAATAGGTCTTTTGTGTAATAGACAAGGGGATGCGAAGTTGTTAAGAGTGGCATATTCTTTAATTTGTTTGTATCTGTTTAGTGTGGAAGGAGTATGGGTTAGGCATGGTGGAGGATCATGTGGATCATAATGTAAGACTCTAAGGGCCAGATGTAGCAAAGGGTTTGCGCCTCGCAAACGACGAAAATCGCCGTTTGCGAGGCGCAAAAGCCTCTTTGCTATTCTGAAATGCACATTGCGAGTCGGTACCGACTCGCAATATGCATTTCAGAATCGCAAATAGGAAGGGGTGTTCCCTTCCTATTTGCGACTCGCAGTGGGATGCAATTCCATTTGCGACTGCGTACGCGGTCGCAAATGGCATCGCAGTTACCATCCGCTTCAAGTCGATGGTAACCCACTCGCAAATTGGAAGGGGTCCCCATGGGACCCCTTCCACTTTGTGAATGGACCCAAAATTATTTTTTCAGGGCAGGGAGTGGTCCCAGGGACCACTCCCTGCCCTGAAAAAATACCGAAACTAAAGGTTTCGTTTTTTTTTTTAAGTGCAGCTCGTTATCCTTTAAGGAAAACGGGCTACACTTAAAAAAAAAAAAACTGCTTTATTAAAAGCAGTCACGAACATGGAGGTCTGCTGACGACAGCAAGCCTCCATGTTTGCGAGTGCCTATACTCGCTATTGGGCCGCAATTTGCGACCCACCTCATGAATATTCATGAGGTGGGTCATTGCGACCCCATTGCGAGTTGCAGTCGGTGTCTGAGACACCGTACTGCATAGCAAATTGCGAGGTGCAAAGTGCGAGTCGCATGGACTCGCACTTTGCACCTCGCAAATTTTAAAGTTGCTACATCTGGCTCTAAATTGTGCAATGGATGAGAAGCGGGTACAGGGGAACGGCCATTTCCGACCACTGTCCAGCCCTGTGCCAGAGCAGGGACCAGTGGTCCCCAGACCAGCACAAACCAGCCCATGCAAGGAGGGAACAAAATGTGTCCCCCCTAGCACACCAGTGGTTCGGGGAGTCCGCTCCCCCAAGCCATGCAACACCCACCTCCAAAAAGAGAGGGCACCACCTCCCTCCCCCTAAGGAAATCCCCCATTCTGCCCTCCTCTGCACGAGTCGGCCAAGCAACAGGAGGGCAGAAACCCGTCTGTGGGTGGCAGCAACGCGGGCTGCCTGGAAAACCCCAGGAGACCGGCAGAAGCAATGCTGGGGTCCTCCAAGGAGCCCCCAGAGTGTGCTGAATCACACAACCAATACTGGCAACAGCACCAGGACACAACCCCAACACGCCCGACACCAAGCATGCCCAGGCAGCCAGACACAGGCAGCGACCCGCATCCATGGCACAGGCAAAATGGCATACCGTGCCCACAAAGTCCAGCAAGATGGAGCCCGCAGGGGCACCTCCACCATCGCATGAGCGTGCCCACACACAGGCACCCACACCCCACCCTCTGGGCCAGGAGTGACCACCGCAGGGGGTGGTGAAATGTTTGATATCTTTATTGGGCCAATAGACACTGCCAGTCAGTCAAAGTCCTTCTTTATGCAAACAGAAGAGTGTGAGGAAATATGTGTTTTGAGGAGACTTTCTGTTCCTGGTCAATAAGAAAGCCATTAAACACAGAACCTGGAAAAAAAGTCTCACACCATTGTAAAATCAAAGGTAAAAACTTTATTTACCCAGATTCAGGCTGGAAGAACCACTACACTGGCGAAAAGTCAGATGTCCGTCTGACGGGGGAAAAATAGTAGCACTCAAAACAAGTCTGTGACAAGCTGTTCTCTCCTCTGAAAGGCTGGCTTGTTTGGGCCAAAGTTAGACACATTGCCAGATTTGCATCTTAGACACTGGAATGGCTGCCCCGCAGGGTCAGACATTAGTCCGGCTCTGCTGTGAAAGGAAAGTATGTTTAAGGGTGAGTTGAGCACCAACTTCATTTTGTATACTAGTATGGTACATATTGTCTTGTGCCTGCAAGGCAAATCCTAATGTCAGCTTCATAGTCATATTTTCCTCTCTACATTTGTTGTGAAAAATCTTTAATGGAATTTATTCATTTTGAATTACTCCTCGGTGCAGTCTAATATGTATCATATTTGAATTATTTGAAGGAACCCTAGAAATTGTTGGAGGACACACTCATTTTGGTTGAAATATATTTTCGTATTGTGCCTGTGAAAGGCCGATGAGTTTGGCAAATGCAGACGTGTAATGTCTCTGAAAGACGGCTATTCTGTAATATAATCAGTAATATATCGGTCCTGTGACCCCAAAAGACTGGTAGGGCAATTCCTATCTTGACAACTGGAAGGTGGGCTCTAATTTCCCAGTGTGTCACAGAACAACCTGACTAATGACTAATAATGAGCCTGGTTACAATTTACAATACCCTGAGATTCGTTGTTGAGGCAGGGATCAAGGCGTCCAGGATACTGCAAACCTTACCTGAATTTGCATTTCCAAATGGGAAAAGAGGTCCGTGTCCATCAAAGGGGTAGGTACTATTTTGTTAAAAAAGTTTTCTCTTCACAACACATCGGGAAGAGTAGGCAGTGCTCCCGCTGAGACCACCAACATGGTGAATCTGACTCAAGAAGACAGACAGGTTCTTCTTTGTGAGTCAGTTACCATCCAAATTCGAAAGGTCAGGACCTCAATAGTGTAGCGGGCATGTTCCTTTCTGTTTGTGATTGGTAATGATTGAAAGACCATCCTTTAAAAAGGTGCTGCTTTTTAAGTTGTGAATTACAGGCTCTGCGACACCTTTGTACATGAGGCCCTCCCTTGCTGCTTGCTCAGTATTTCAAATCATGCAAATTGTACACTCCTGTAATATTCCAACCCCAGCTTGGATATAGGTCATCCACTGGTGCCTCTTTTTAAGAGTTGAGTATTTATTCTAACAATGCCTCAGACAAGAGTGTACAAGAAATCTAAAAGTACAACAATATGTGTTTTGGTTAGCTTTCTACAAATAGCAATTGCCTTTTTGCAAAATAACAGGAATCTTGAAATGCTATGAGGTTATGACTAAATCAACACTTAACGTTTCTCCTGCCTGGTTTCAAAATATGCCTTTATTTACTTGATTCTCTGGTGTCAAGCTGAGTCTAGAGCAGCATAAACTAAAGAAAATCATTAGATTATTTGGTATTTCCTCTGCAGGCATTCTTTTTGTTTTAAAGTAACACATTGTATTCTCTTCTAAATATAGCCGTCTCCTCCCCGTGTACCCTTGTGTTCAAGGCATATTATGTAAAAAAAAAATCCTCTCTCTGTGAGTGTTTGTATGTGTGCTAGTGAAATGCAAACAAAAATAACAAGCTTGCTGAGCTCTCCAGGAATAATAAATTCATTCTGCGCTATCAATAGCTCCAGTGAAAGCAGAATTCTTTTGACAGCTCGAAGCAGATGTGTGGGTTAAATATGGGAGCAATTCAAATGTCCGCAGTAAACTGCGGGAGGGCAGAGAGTGCAGCGGCTTTAAAGTAATTGACTAATACAGTAAGGATATTATAGTCATTTAGTGCCAAAGGGAACACACTGATCCTTGACCCTGAGCCACTTTGGAGTAATCTAGTATTCAATCCAGCGTGTAATGACTGCTAGGCCTGTCAATCCTCTGGGCGCTCCAGTCAAATGCCTGCGGATACCGCTGGCTCGCGCTAAAAGGACAGCAATACAAGGCGGTACTCTCAACCCGACTCTGAAATGAAAATAGTGCCGCGCCCTGTTAGTGCTGTCGGCCTATTACTATCAGAAGTGTAGCCCGAGTTCACTATGAGCTGTTATTTACCATTTAACGTAACCTGCTGGGTTTGAAAGAGGATGGCCATCTCTACATCCAAATTGTTTCCTAGTGATCAAACACATTTGGATACTTGTTCCAGTAATTTGATCATTAGTCTCTGATATTTGCTTTACAGCGAATCAACAATGTCACAATTAAATATGCACAGGGCAAACGGCTACGCAACGGATACAATTCAGCACCAGTTTCAGGACAAATATACCTTTTTTTTGTTTAACCTTTTTTTCATTTTCTTGGTCCTCTGCATTTGAAATTTTTAAAGTCTGCATCCTACATATCATGACGCACCAGAATGAACAGCGCCAGACGTATGAAAAACCTATTATAATGTTTGCATGCTATTAAGCTAAAGCTGATATATCTGGCAAGACACTGATTCACTTTAGGTTGATAATTTTTAGGCCTAAATCTAGACAGCTTCAGTGTCTGAGAGACCTCATGTCACCAATATTTAAAAAAAAAAGTACATGCAAGAGGGAGTACAGAAAGAGTGGAATTCGGGTCAGCCCACTTCAGTCAATGACTTTCATGGGTGTTTCTTGATTTGCATTTACTTGGATGTACTGTTCATCAAGCCTATGAACTTTCGAGAACTGCCCCATTTGTATATACTGTCGAGATGGCGTGCAAGCAGTCATTTTGTTTGAAAGCAGAAGCCAGCATATAACTCAGACTCAATGTCTTCTTTGCTCTATTTCTATCACTGAAATGATGACAATTAGATGTAGCATACTTGGCCTGGTTTCCCTTAACTTTTTGCTCTCTGACCTCATGTTTTACTGACCACTTTTTGGCTGTTTTTATGACTCTGGGAACTTTACCACTGCTAAACAGTGCACAGGCACAGGTGCTCTCTTCTCAAAACATGGTAGCATTGGCTTTTCCACAATCAAAGTGCACTACCTGTGCCTAGGGCCTGTAAATTAAAAGCTACTGTCGGCCTGCGGCACTGATTGTATCACGCACTTCAGTACCCCTTTAAACATGGTTCAGGCCAGCCCTTGCAGAGCATGTGTGTGCAATTTTAAATTTTAATGTCGACCTGGAGTTTAATCCTCTTGCCAGGCCCAAAACTTAATTTTTAATACAGATAACGCACCCCTAATGTATGCCCTGGACAGCCCAAAGGCCAGAATGCAGCGTTTATGTAAACTGTTGGACGCGTACTTCTAAGTTTTACATGTCCAGGTAGTCAACAACTGTTAAATTTGTTTCTCACTACTGCAAGGCCTATCTCTCCCATAGGTTAACATTAGGATTGCCTTATTACATTTTTTAAGTGTAATTTTCAATTGGAAAGAGATAGGAACCCCAAGATTAGTGTCTCTAGAATCACAATTTAAAGTCACACCTGATGGTGGATTCAGAGTTTAAATTGTAATTCTGAAAATGCCACTTTTAGAAAGTTGGCATTCTCTTACCTTGAAATATCTAATACCTTTTGCCTTTCTCTGAATACACATCAGGGTGGGCGACAGCTGGGCTTTTGTTCATTCTGTTCTGACAACCACACGCAAAGGGAGATTAGGTGTAATTGATAGACCATCAACAACCTGAGGGCCCATCCTGGGTGGGATGGGAGGGAGGAGCTGGCACTTACACCTGAATGGGCTGTGTCCTGATCCCACATGTAGTAAATCTGGAGAAAGGACAGGAATGACACAGACTCTGTGCACTTCAAAGACCTCTCTTTGAAGTCTCCCCCACTTCAAAGGCACCACTAGGTATAAGAACTAGACTTCTGACCCCACCAAATCAATACACTTGTGGACCAGAGGACATTTTGCCAGGAAGAAAGACTGCTGTGCTGCAGAAGGGACTGTTACTCTGATGGACTCTGCTGAACTTTGCTGGCTTCCTGCTCTGCTGTGCCTGCCCTGATGCCTGCCGCCCTTCTTGCCTGGGAATGAGAAGGACTGGACTTGCATTTCTAAATTCCCAGAACCAAAGTGACTCCAAAGGATTGCTGGCTTGACTCCTGTTCTGAAGTCTCAGGGACATCAAGGACTTATTTTCATCGTAGAACAAGATCTGGACTTTGCTTATTTCAAGTCTTGCCCTGCCAAGTGGTGCCAATTCATTTGGAAACGGATATAAAGTGCTGCAACTACAAAATCTACACATCACTGTTGATGCAATGATTGGAAACAATGCATCTCTCCTCAATGACAATGCATCGTCACTGAGGACAAAATCTGTATTGCCGACTGTGAGGCTCAACAACAATGCACCGCCTATGTCACTAAGGAATCGAAGATGACGAATCTTGGATTCTGCAGCCTGGAACCGACACATTGCCTCCATCCAGAGGGATGGATGCTGATGCATCAACTTTTCGTCCCCACGCATCCTGTCCATCAGTGGCAGAACAAGGTACTTTTTAAGTGGGACAAAGTTGGTCCCAGTATCCGACCCCTGCTCCATCACCGTCAGCCTGACTTTTCAGATTTAACCAGGTCTAGAACGACCAGATGGCCCCGATTGGGGCGTTAGGCTTTTAAGCACTATATTGCATTTTTAATCTTTAAAAATGTATATCTCAACTACTACCTATTTTGGTCTTGTTTTGTTCATTAAATCAAGCTCTATTTTTCTAACAGTGTGTGGTATCTTTTTGTGTGTGATTTTCGCTGTTTTACTGTGTTAGGTATGCTTTAAAAAGCAAGAAATATTGGCATTGTCAGTGCTTGTTAATTCTTTAAGTGGCTGAAAATTGAAGCTAATGGTTCAGCACTACATAGCCAAAGTTTATTCAACATATAGGCCCTCATTATGACATTGGCGGTAAGTTACCACTTACTGCCGTGCTGACTGCTGCCAACATACCGCCGCTACACCGGATTTCTGCCACCCATATTATGACCCACAAATAGCAATCCGTCACTATACAGCCACACTCACAAGTCCGCCAGACAAAGAGGTCAGTGATAAATTGGTGGTAGCAAAACCCACACCCTTACGCCAAATGAACTACGCCCACAGCATTATGACCCATGAATCACCACAGCAGACATTCAATGACGCTACATACTGCCGCGCTCAAAATACACACAACCTAACAAAACAACACCACATCGGACAATTTTTATAACACACACCTGACACACATACACACCCACACACCCACACCACTATAAAACACACACCAACATTACCCACAACCCTTTACGAAAACAAACAATTGCCACAAGAGAGACAGTACCACCCTGGTCACCATTGCAGGGGTGCTGCAAGACATGGCCAACACCATGAGGGAGGCAGTGGCATACCAGAGGGCCCCTGACATTAGTCAAACCGATGAACAGTCTTCCACCTCCGCTGCCGCTAGTGGACAGGAGGCCCCGCCACAGGAACAACAGGCCACCAGCACCCTACCCCCTGCAGAAGGAGAACCACCCGCATACGGTCCCTGTGATCTAGGCAGAAGCCAGAGACCATTGCCAAGACTGCCGCCAGGAAATAAGACTCTCCTGATTGTCACCCTTGTGTCCCACTCTGTCACCCTGTCCACCTTGACCTGCCATTGTTCCCCTTCCTATGCCCCCTTGGACAGTGCACCTGTGATATAAATAGACTGGAGTCTAACCTGGACATTCCTCCACCATCACCTCAGCCCATTGCACACACCCCTCTACTTATTAGCACTTAAATAAACACCATTTGAATAAATACAAGTATGGAGTCTGTCAAATGACTGAAATATGTATTTGTTTAACAAGCTTTAAACACTGCAAAACAACTGTACAATAATGTAGACATAGGAATGACCTGTAGTTGGCTGAAGTCAATATACCAGGAGCGATAGTGGGGCACAAATATCTGAAACTAGAGATTCCAAAGAATTCAGTAAGTGGCCATAGTAGTGGGAAAATCAGCCTGCCACTGACAATGTCAAACACAAAAGTTAAATTACAGTCTCTTACCTGTGTGTCATTGGAAGTATTGACATATTATTGCACTTCTGTTGTCCTCATCCTCATCCAATGCCTCCTCATCTTCACTGTCCACAGGGTCCACTGCTGCCACACGCTCATCTCCAGCCTCATCTTCCTGCAGAAAAAAGGCACCTAGCGACGTAAGGTAAGGTTGTGCAACATACAGCATGCCACGATGATATGGCACACCTTCTTGGGTGAGTAGTACTGGAATCCACCTGTTAGATTGAGGCAACAAAACCTCGCCTTCAGGAGGCCGGATGTCCTTTTTATTATTCTTCTTGTTCGCCCATGTGCCTCATTGTAATGTTCCTCTGCCCTTGTCCTGGGATTCCTCACAGGGGTCAGTAGCCATGAGAGGTTGGGGTAACCCGAGTCACTTGCACATATCGAGTGACAACTGTTAGACACACACTAACCCTTAGGGCCCACACCATACCCATACACCAACACCTACTGGGTGGGAACCAGGGCTCACCGATTAGCCACACTCAGTGCCTATGGAGTTGAACCATCACATATGGGATGCTGCTATTCCTCAGGATAAAGGCATCATGCACAGACCCAGGATACTTTGCATTGGCATGGGAGATGTACTGGTCCACCAGGCACACTACCTGCACATTCATGGGGTGAAAGCTCTTTCGATTTCTGAACACCTGTTCATTTCTCCGGGGGGAGGACAAATGCAATATGTGTACCATCTATTACCCCAATAATGTTGAGGATATGTCCCATTGTGTAGAAATCTGCTTTCACTATTGTAGCTGTGCATGTGTTTAAACAGGGCAGACAACACTCTGGTCAGCACTATTGAAAACATTGGCTGAGACATTCCTGCTGCCTAGCCCACTGTCACTTGGAAGGAGCCAGGAAATGGAGCACTGATAGGACTTGCACAAGAGGGGGGATCCCGGTGGGCTGACGGATAGCAGATATCTGGTAATGTTCCAATTGGGCACACAACTCTGTGATTGTGGCCCTGTCCAGTCTATAGGTCAGGATAATGTGCCTGTCCTCCATTGTTGCCAAGTCTACCAGGGGCCTGTACATGGGGGCATGTCTCCATCTGCTATTCATCTGCAGCAGTTGCAATCTAAGGTGAGCAGCTGGTCAGTCTTCCATATTTCTAAACACTACACTGCATTGCATGTTGTGACTGTAACAGTATATTGTTGAATAGGCCCAAATGGTGCCTATGTGTACTGTGATGCAGTTATGCCCCTGAAATGGCCTCTGCCTGTCCTGTATGGAGGGACAGGTGGAAAAGAGGTAATTCCGCAGATGTTGTGCCTTTGCGGGAGGCAGTCGAGAACTGCAGTGCAACTCCTCATTGGATACCATTGGGCCCTATGGGTTACAGTGGCCAACGGTGATGTACGCCAGCGGTGACGATATGCACAGCTGCGGAATTGACTGCAATTTTCAATCTGTTCACTCACTTGCTGCCTGACCTTCAGCAGGAGAGGACTTACACTGCAAGTGCTTCTGTGACCTGTGTCTGGAACTGACCATGGCTTGTGTCACTGGGGAAAGGGCCCCTGCCTTCACCGCTGCAGAGTTGGAGAGACTGGAGGATGGGGTCCTACCCCAACACCGAATGCTGTATGGGCCTCCAGACCAATAGGTGAGTACACTGTGAGCATGATGCAATAGGCATGAATGCATAAAGTGTTGTGTGTGAGGGCCTCATGTGAGGCAGGTTGGTGGAAGGGCCCTGGGCAGCGTGCTGCATGTATGGTGGGCAATGTCTCTGCATAAGGGGATGTGAGGGCTATGGTGGGCCATGAGTCTAACAGGCAGGATGGTCTGACTGATACCTTTTCCTATGTGTATTTCTCTGCAGGTCAGCGCCCATCAAGAAAAGGGCATATGGTGTGCATCGCCAAGGACGTGCGGACCCTGGGGGTCTGCAGCAGGCAGAGCACCAACTGTCGCAAACAGTGGGAGGACCTGAGACGCTGGGCAAGAAAGATGGCGGAGGCCCAGCTGGGTATGGCCTCCCAACGTGGAAGGGGTGCCCGACGAACCCTGACCCCTGATGGCCTGCATAGTGGGGGTGGCCTATCCGGAGCTGGATGGGCGCTTGGGGGCATCACAGCAGCCCCAATATACTACTTACACATGGTGGGGTGAAATCCGGGTGGGGTATGTGGGCCTGTGGGTGCCCCTAGGCCAGGCCGGACATTGCAGGGTAGGGCCCATGTTGGGCAGGGTCTGATGTAGACCTCCTCCAACCAAGCTAGTAGGCTTCCACTACTGGGCAGGTGTCTGTGAGTCTCAGGTATGCTGTAATTGGCGTTAGGTATCCCTGTACATGGGCTGGGGACTAGCATTGTGATTGTTAGTGCATTGCCTAGTACGTAGGGCTGTTCCCTGTGTGTGTGTGTCGTGTACACCAACGGTGATGTTGTTGCCGCCATTGACCAAGGGTATATCCTTTGTCTCTCCCCCCCTTTTTTTGTCACCCTGTCCTTATGTGCATTAGCATCATCTGGCGGAGGAGCAGAGGCACTGGCGATGGGGAGAGCTGCATCCCACAGGGCCCAGGAGGCCGAATACACCGACGGTGAGGGCACCAGTGGGACGGAGGGTGAGGGGAAAACCACGGCGGAGAATGGAGGGAACAGTTCTGACATTGATACCTCCTCCGATGGAAGCTCCCTGGTGGTGGCGGACACCTCTGTGCCCACCCCCACTACGGGTACAGCTGCCACTAAACGTACCAGCACCGCCCTTCCAGCAGCCCCTCAGCGTGTTTCCGTGCTCGCTCACCCAGGAGGGTGGTCATCTCCTTCACCCAAGCACCTCAGGCGCTGCCCCAGTTTACCTTGCTGCCCTGAGTGAGGAGGCTATTGACCGCCAGCGATCCATCTCCGTTGGGCAGTCAACCATTGTGAATGCCATCCAGGGGCTGGCAGCCCATTTGCAACAAACAAATTAATTCCTGGAGGGCATTCACTCTGGCATGGCGGCCCAAAAGAGATCAATCCAGGCTCTGGCCTCCTCCCTGATGGCAGCCATTGTCCCTGTTTCTAGCCTCCCCCTTCCAATTTACTCTGCCCAATCCCATTCCCCTCAACCCCAACCTATCCCAAGCACACAGGCAGACCAGCGTGTACCCAGGACAACACACAGGAGTGGTTCAGGCAAACACAAGCACCACACATCATCCCACAGGCACTCACACAAACACCATCCAGATGCAGACATACCAATATCTACTGCCTCCACTGTGTCCCCCTCCTCCTCGTTGTCCACCTCCCTCCCAGTAGCATCTACACTCACACCTGCATGCACTACATACTTATCCACTACCACCATTACGCCTATCACTACACGCCCCTCACTGGCCCCCAAAGTACACAAACACAAGCACTCAGACACCCAACAGCCATCCACCTCACAACAGCATCCAGCTCATGCACCTGCACCGAAACACAGCAGACAGACACCTCCTACAAACACTTCTTCTTCCTCCACTCCCAAACCTTCACCCTCTTCCTGCCTCAATGTCCCTAAGAAGCTTTCCTCTCCACCCTTGACCTCTTCCCTACCAATCCCCCCATCCTTCTCGTTGGGCCAGGGAGGTCAGAACCCAGGCGAGCACCTCAGCCACCCAGACCACGGCCACGGTTGTGTCGACAGCTACTACAGGTGGGAGAGGATCCCAGGCACCAGGCAGAAACACTGACAAGCTGCCGTCACCAGGTGAATCAAGGAAGGGCAAGGAGGCACCACCAGCTGCGACAGGGAAGGGCAAGGAGGCAACACCAGCAGCATCTAGGAAGGGCAGGGAGGCACCATCAGCTGCAGGAGGGAAGGGCAAGTGGCAATCCCCAGTTGCTGACAGGAAGGGCAAGGGGCCTGCACAAGCAGGCAGGAAGGACAGTAGGCCTGGTGCTGGGACTGATTTGGAACCCCCACCACCAACCATGGTGGTTCAGTGGTCCAAGGCTGCAGGGGATGGGCTGGAGCCTCCCCCCACCACTGCCAGCACTGCCACCAGCACAACTGCCAGTTGCAGAGGCCCCAGTGGGCAGCCATCTGAGGCTGCAGGGGAAGTGTTATGGCCTCCCCCCACCACTGCCAGCACTGCCACCAGCCCCGCCACCAGCACAGTGACAAGCACCGGCACCAGCACTACTGCCAGCAGCAGCAGCCCCAGTGGGCAGCCGTCCGAGGCTGCAGGGGATGGGCTCAAGCCTCCTCCACCACTGCCAGCACTGCCACCAGCACCACTGCCAGCAGCAGCAGCCCCAGTGGGCAGTGGTCCGAGGCTGCAGGGGATGGGCTGGACCTCTCCCCACCAATGCCAGCCCTGACACCAGCCCCGCCACTTCCACCATTGGGCAGCCGTCACCGCCTGCGGACAGTGTGTAGTCCTGCCTCCATGGGCTATTGTGCGACCTGGCCCCTGCAAAGCATGTGGTTCTGACTCCCAGGTGAGAGGCTGTGACCTTGCACTCCCCAAGATCTGCATCACAGGGCACAATACCACCTCCAGAACCAGTGGAAAAAGCTATCCACTCAACCCATCCTTCCCAGGATGAAGCACACTGGGCACAAGGCCCCCTCCAGAACCAGTGGAAGAAGCCTTCCACTCACCCCTTCCTTCTCAGGATGAAGCACGCTGGGCACAAGGCCCCCTCTGGAACCAAGGGAGGAAGCCACCCACTAAAGAGACTGTGGCCGTGCACTCCCCAGGACCAAGCACAGGGGATGTTGCCCACTCCAGAGCATGTGGGCAAACCACCCACTTGAGAGACTGTGGCCTTGCACTCCCCAGGACCAAGTAGTGAGCAAAACAACCAACTTGAGAGACTGTGGCCTTGCACTCCTCAGGACCAAGCAGTGGACAAACCACCCACTAGGAGACTGGGGCCTTGCACTCCCCACGACCAAGCACAGGGCATGTTGCCCCCTCCAGAGCCTGTGGGCAAAATCACCCACTTGAGAGACTGTGGCCTTGTACTCCCCAGGACCAAGCAGTGGGCAGACCACCCACTTGAGAGACTGTGGCCTTGCACTCCCCAGGACCAAGCAGTGGGTAAACCACCCACTAGAGAGACTGTGGCCTTGCACTCCCCAGGAACAAGCAGTGGGCAAACCACTCACTTGAGAGACTGTGGCCTTGCACTCCCCAGGAACAAGTAGTGGGCAAACCACCCACTTGAGAGACTGTGGCCTTGCACTCCCCAGGACCAAGCACAGGGCATGCTGCCCCCTCCAGAGCATGTGGGCAAACCACCCACTGGAGAGACTGTGGCCTTGCTCTCCCCGGACCAAGCAGTGGGAAAACCACCCTCACGAGAGACTGTGGCCTTGCACCCCCCAGGACCAAGCAATGGGCAAACCACCCACTAGAGAGACTGTGGCCTTGCACTCCCCAGGACCAAGCACTGAGCATGTTGCCCCCTCCAGAGCATGTGGGCAAACCACCCACTGGAGAGACTGTGGCCTTGCACTCCCCGGACCAAGCAGTGGGAAAACCACCCTCTTGAGAGACTGTGGCCTTGCACCCCCCAGGGCCAAGCAATGGGCAAACCACCCACTAGAGAGACTGTGGCCTTGCACTCCCCAGGACCAAACACCGAGCATGTTGCCCCCTCCAGAGCATGTGGGCAAACCACCCACTGGAGAGACTGTGGCATTGCACTCCCCGGACCAAGCAGTGGGAAAACCACCCTCTTGAGAGACTGTGGCCTTGCAACCCCCAGGACCAAGCAATGGGCAAACCACCCACTAGAGAGACTGTGGCCTTGCACTCCCCAGGACCAAGCACTGAGCATGTTGCCCCCTCCAGAGCATATGGGCAAACCACCCACTTGAGAGACTGTGGCCTTGCACTCCCCAGGACCAAGCAGTGGGCAAACCACCCACTTTGAGAGAGTGTGGCCCTGCACTCCCCAGGACATTGCACAGGGCATGTAGCCCCCTCCAGGACCAATGGTGTTGTACCATCTTCTGGCTGAGGTGCCCCCGATTCCCCATCCCCCTGAGGTGCATGTGTATTTTTGACCTGATGCCCCTGCAGTGTTCTCTCCGTGTTGTTGTAGGAGTGAAGTGGGGCCTTGGCCATTGTGATGTGGCTCTGTGACCCTGTGGCCCACGGACATTGAGGGCTGGGCAGTGTCCCTACATTTGCACTTATTCATCATATTACACTCACTTTCTTCAAATCATTTTGGCCTTGCATTATTCCTGAGGGGTACGGGGTGGCTATGTAATGTTTGTGCATCTGATTGTGCGTATGATGTTGCAGGTAGGGGTGCTGTGTGTTGCGTGTGTGTGCCACTCTCTTTTTCCTCCCCCTCCCATGTGTATTGGGCGGCAGTACTTACTGTGGTCGTCTTTGACGATGTTGCTGTTTATAATGCAGGAAAAGGTAGACGAGTATCGGAAATATTTCAGTTAGGGCTCCATGGCATTGTAGTTATTCCCTGAGTCTCCAGAGGTGAGTCCTTTGACTTCTGTGTTCTGTTTCTGCCATGCTTTTGATGTCATTGGTACCACCCCGGAAAAGGTGTCAGATAGGCCTGTCGTAATAGTGTGGGCAGTGCATTGTCTTCCTCCTGGTTGTTGGCGGTTACGGGCGTGATTTTTGTTGATACTGCCGTGGCGGTCAGTGTGTTAAAGTGGCTGTCTGTCTGAGCGGTTTCTGCCATGGTCATAATTCCATTTTTGTTACCGCTGGCCTGTTGTCATTATTACCGCTGCTTTAGCACCAACTGCCAGGGTTATAATGAGGGCCATAGTGTAATTACGCACAACAAAGGTATAACTGTGTTAATTGAACACATGCAGTAATATTCAAACTCCATATTGATTTGACTTGAACAGACATCTTGTATTGATTTGTATCCACCTATCTTTTATGCAGTGTTTGAACATCTGCTGTGTGTCTGTTTAATACGTACAATAGGGTATAGACTTTTTTGGATTATTTTTCTGCTTGTGGTGCATTGTTGGGCTTGTCATAGGTTGTCCACAATTCCTAGAAAGTAATTGAAGACAAATATTATTAAAGTAACAATGCCTCACTCCAGCCGCTACTATGCTGTGGCACTTTGTGTCCGCATCCCTGAACTATGCTCCTCATGCTGCTGCCTCACTGCACAAAACAACACTGAAGGACCATTCTCCTATTATTCCTACAAGTGTTTATGCACTTACTCATACCTAACAGTCTTGGAACTGACAGCACCCAACAACCCACTCTCTGACTCTCATGCAGTCCTGCAACCACCCACACAATAACCCCCACTCATATGCATGCTGCTCAGGACCTGTTCACTCACTAAACACACTATAGAGATCTGAGTCCTGCTTCATGATAATGCCCTTGACCTAGTTGTTTCTACAGAAACCTGACTAATCCTTCATCAGCTTCTGAGATTGCCAGAACCATAAACCTTGGCTACAACGTTACCAAGCAAGACAGACTTCACAAGCATGGAGGCAGAATAACCATCATCCACAACACCACCATCAGTGGCAACACATCAACTGGCATGTCATCCCCCAACATGGGACACCTGTCATTCAAGCCTCACATAACAGTCAACTTCACCCTAAGTGGCACTCTCATGTACAGATCACTGGGACCATGCAACAAGTTCACCAACACCATCATTGACTTTGTTGCACCGCTTGCCCTCAATGCTAACAATTACATCCTACTCACAGACCTGAACTCCCACCAGAAAGACCGTGCTGATCTGAACTCAAGAGGACTCATTGAAGACCTTCGCAGTTAGGTCCTCAACCAACATGAAAAGGGACCTACCCAACACTGTTCAATGCATCCATGATCCCTCTAGGCAGCATCATCCACTCTCATTATATCAAACGACTTACGCAGACAACACAAAAATCATGCCTTCCCTCATTGAAGAGACACCAAGTACTAGGATCAAGTTCAATGCCTGCATTACTGAAATCTCCTACTGGATGACGACCAACTATTTAAAGCTGAACACTGACAAGACCAAAATCATCATCTTTGGGAAGATCACATTACCATGGGTCTCTACCGGGTGGCCAACAGAGCTAGGAATACTCACCCCCACCACCCATGCCAAGAAATTCAGGGTCATCATTGACAGCAAACTCAACATAACTGCTTTTACCAGTTCATTGTTCAGTACCCTGAGGATGCTGAGGAACATTTTCAAATAACTCCCAATCAGCACCCAGAATACTGTCACTCATGCCCGGTCACAAGCAAGCTTAAGTACAGGAAAACACTCTGTGCCAGGTCCAAGAAAAAAGTCACCAGAAGGCTGCAGACCATTTAGAACTCAGTCATCAGAATGATTCTCAACCTCTCACGCCACACTCACATCATACCACACCTGAAGAAGCTCCACTGGCTCCCAAATCACAAACAAGCAAAATTAAAACTCCTGAAACACTCAGAATTTGGGACAGAATACCAGCTCTGTCTCAAACTGAACTCCCATATTTTCAGTGAACTTCATGGGAGTCAGAGGATCTCCCAAGTCCAAAGCCCACCAATGGTTAGATCATGCATTGTGTGCATTGCGGAAAAGCAGTATCTGAGCTTTATCTGAGTGACTTTGACTTATTCAGTTAACTACCCAGATTAAGCAGTCTTTAAACACCTTTTTCATAAGACGTGCATTGTCATCAATAGCCAAAACAAGCTGCATGTCATCCACATAGGAAACCACACTGATGACATGCACTTCAATGATGGAAACATGCTCAAACTGGCCCATTTTCAGCTGCAAAGAGCTCAAAACCTTAGGATTTTTCTTTTCCTCACAGTGGAGTGCAAGCTGATACCAGTCAAGGGTCTAGAACCTGGGTAGGCACCTGTAGAGACTCTCTCTAGCAGAGGCCGGCAGGGTTCACACAGGTCCATTTGCAGGTACAGGCAGGCCCAGTTGCAGCAGGTCAGCTCAGCAGTTGGTAGGGAGGCCTATGAAGCTTGTTGTGTCCCTGCAGCTCAGAACAGGAGGTCAACCAATTGACCCTTGGGATTACTCGGGTTAGCCTGGGATAGAGGGAACAGGTCCAGTTTACCAGTTTTTCATTACAAACAGCAGGGCAGTTCTCAAGCTGTAGGGCAGTCATATGAAGAACAGAACAGGCCTCAAGCAGCATGACAATCCTCTGGGGAGCAAGGCAACCCTTCTTCTGTATTCCACCGGTCCAGGAGTGTACTGAAAGGTCAAATTTTTATTCCTGGTGCCAGCCTTAGTAGTAGTGTTAACATTCTGGTTGCCCTCCACTTCTGTTCATGGAAAGTCCTCCCCTTTCCCTGCCAAGGCTCCAAGTCATCTGGGATGACAAAAGACTGGTATCATGTCCCTTTGTCTGTGTGCAGGAGTTGGCTATTTGAAATGTACATTTTGCCACACCCTTCCTGACAGGAATGTGCCACTCGGTACCCTTTGTCTCAATGTTTTAGAAGAATACACAGCTACACAGCCAAGCCTGCCAAAATACAGCCAAAATCCCGACACCACCCAGACTCTGGAGGGCGCAAATGTGGTGGTCCACTCACCAGTACCGCCAGCCTGCCAACCAACCACAAACCTATTGCAAGTAAAAAATCACCATGGCAGTCTTGCCATGGTTGTCTTCCATTGGTTGTGTGAATCATGGTGATCGGTGGTCCCCCCAGTATTATCCAACACCACATTGGATACATTTGCAAACAACACAGCTGACACACACATTCACACTCCCTATGCACCTACCAACTACACTATAAAACACACCCTTCACACACCACAATCCTTTGCATCTACAATGGCACACACAGCAACAGCAGTGAAAAGATTAAAATAGGGACCACTCAACTTCACAGAAGCCACACATTTCACATCCTCACTACACCCACAACATATTTTTGCACCCTATCACAACATTCACTGCACATCACCTACTCATCACACAGCACCTACATTTTGTTTCTCATTTCCCCACCTTTTTTCCATCACCATATCACCACAAAAACATCTATGATTCACAGATGAGGAGTTAAGGGTCATGGTGGATGAATTCATCAGAGTAAAGCCGTTTGGACCCACATTTCGGAATCTGCCAAAATATAGACACCCACACAAGTCCGCCACACCAAAGGTCAGTGATAAACTGGTGAAAACAAAACCTCCACCGACACGCCAACAGAAAAACGCCCACACTATCACGACACACGAATCCACGCGACGGTCTTTCAACTGCGGTATTCCATTGGCGGTACACACCGCTGCGCTCAAAATACACACACTTTTACAAAACACATCCACATTGGACAATTCGAAATACACACACCTGATACACACACACACACCACTCCCACACACCCATTACAATTTAAAACACACACCCACATCACCCACAAACCCCTACTAACAAAAATTCAGAAAGAAGGCCAGAGAGAGACAGCACCAGCAAGAACAACAGCATCCACAGGCACACAACACCATCACCCACATAACTTCCATGCACCTCACACAACACACCACTACATATCAGCACACTTATCACCACACACTCCACCCCACACATCACCTACACCACCCCATGGCACGGCAAAGACACCCCAGGTTCTCGGAGGAGGAGCTCAGGGTCATGGTGGAGGAAATCGTCCGGGTGGAGCCGCAGCTATTCGGATCACAGGTGCAGCACACCTCAATTGCAAGGAAGATGGAGCTATGGCGAAGAACAGTGGACAGGGTCAACGCAGTGGGACAGCACCCAAGAAATCGGGAGTACATCAGGAAGAGGTGGAACGACCTAAGGGGGAATGTGCGTTCCGTGGTCTCAAGAAACCACCTGGCGGTTCAGCGGACTGGCTGTGGACCCCCACCTCCTCCCCCACAACTAACAACATGGGAGGAGCAGGTCTTGGTGATTCTGCATCCTGAGGACCTCGCAGGAGTAGGTGGAGGAATGGACTCTGTTAAGACAAATCTTAACTATTACATCCCCCACCCTACCTGCATGCCATCACATACCCCCACCCTCACCCTCACCCCCAGCACTCCAACTCCTCACATATGTCCCAACATCACAAACCACCCATCCCAACACCAAGCCCTGCATGCAACAACAAAGCATGGACACCCATCACTAAAGCATGCCCACTGCACATACCCACACACTCCTCTAAACCATCATCACACATGGTCCCACACAGGAATGCAAGCACTTGGGTACACGGTCACCCACCCATTGCACACCATGCCACACACAGATGTAATAACTATCCTTTTATACCCCTACAGGACCCTACTCAACGTCACCGGACAGAAGGGTCCACACATGTCCACACCACCAACAGAAGAGGCCGCCACAGAGCTTCCCCCCTCGGGAAAAACCTGCACAGCACCCACCCACCCAGCGAGCACATACCTCCGTCCCCAGGACACGTCAATCAGCTGTGTGTCCACCACTACAGGGAACCCAGGCTAACCCACCACCCCAACAATTACAGGGACCTGGGGGTAGTGGCAGTGGGCACACAGTCCAGGGGACGGAGGCCCAGGAACACAGGGGAACTGGGAGAGCTGCTGTGTGACAGGGGGCGAACAGGCCAAGGGAACCCACTCTCCATGAGGCCCTCTCCTCCATCATGGGAGCATACCACCACTCCCAGGAGACGATGGCAACGGTACTGGCCAAGTTTCAGGAGACCCAGCGCCTGCAGGAGGAACAGTATATGGGCTTCAGGGAGGAACTCAGAACCATCAGCTCCACCCTGGGCACCATCGTAGGGGTGCTGAAGAAACTTGTGAACACCAAGAGGGACACTGTCGCACTACAAGGGGCCCCTGACACTAGCATGGACAATGAACTGCCCACCACCTCCCCCGGCGCTAGTGGACAGGACGCACCCCGGCACAGGACCACCACACCAGCACCCCACCCCCTGCAGAGGGAGAACCACCCCGCAAACGGGCCCTGAGATCCAGGAACAAGACAGAGCACGAAGCCAAGACCCCGCCAAGAAATGAGACCACCCTGATTGTCATCCTACTGTCCCACTTTGTCACCCTGTCCATACTTAAACTGCCCCAGCTCCACTTCCTATGCCCATATGGGCAATGCACCTGTGAGACTAATGGACTGGACTCTGCCATGGACATTCCTCCGCCATCACCCCTCACCATTTCACTACCCCCTCCAATATTGAGCACTTAAATAAACACACTTAAAGCACAAAACAATCTGGAGTCTGTCTGTGATTTCGAAATAGTGTATTAGCAATTACAGTGACAAAATGCTCTTTCAATTGTAATGTCAATATACCTATGTCACACAGCTCTAGTCCATGAGGAATCTAAGCAGATGTCACACAGTGGGACCCACATCTGTGAAATCGTAAGGGAAAGTGACAACTCAGTGACCATACACTGGGTGAAAACGACAGACAGTAGAGAATTAGTAGTGTTAAAGTACATGTAGTAGGCAGGTCTTTACTCTTACCTGTGTCTCACTGGAAATATTGCTGGATCACTGAGTCCCTGTTGTTCATGTCTTCTTCCTCTGTTTCCTCGTCTTCACTGTCCACAGGCTCCACAGCTGCCACAACACCGCCACCTGGACCATCCTCCTGCAAAAAAGGCACCTGTCGTCGCAAAGCCAAGTTGTGAAGCATACAGCAGGGCACGATGATCTGGCACACCTTCTTTGGTGAGTAGAATAGGGATCCACCTTTGATATGGAGGCACCGGAACCTGGCCTTCAGGGGGCCTAAGGTCCGCTCGATCACCCACCTAGTTCGCCCATGGGCCTCATTGTAGCGTTCCTCTGCCCTTGTCCTGGGATTCCTCAGCGGGGGCAGTAGCCATGACAGGTTGGGGTAACCAGAGTCCCCTGCAAATGGCGAGGGACAACTGTTAGACACGCACTAACCTGGAGGGATATCCCCAGACCCAGACAACCTTTCCCACTGTCTTGCTTCCAGGTGCTCACCTAATAGCCACAGACGGTGCCTCTGGAGTTGACCCATCACATAAGAGATGCTGCTATTCCACAGGATGTAGGCGTCATGCACTGAGCCAGAGAACATGGCATTCACATGGGAGATGTACTGGTCTGCCAAACATACCATCTGTACATTCATCGAATGATAACTCTTCCGGTTTCTGCACACCTGTTCACTCCTTTGGGGGGGATCAAAGTCACATGGGTCCTATCAATGGCACCTATGATGTTGGGGATGTGTCCCAGGGTATAGAAATCACCTTTCACTGTAGGCAAGTCCTCCACCTGAGGAAAAACGATGTAGCTCCGCATGTGGTTCAGAAGGGCAGACAACACTCTGAACTATACGTTGGAAAACATAGGTCTGGCTCCAACTGGGTACACAGTTCCTGGATTGTGGCACGGTCAAGCCTGCATGTGATAATCACATTTCGCTCCTCCATTGTTGACAGGCCCACCAAAGGTCGGTACACCGGAGGATGCTGCCATCTCCTCACATGTCCCAGCGGACGGTGCCTATGAAGGAGATCAGTGAGCACAGAGTCAAACAACTCAGAGGTACGTACCCACAGTTTACACAGAACACCATTCATACACAAAAGGTGGTCTGTATGTGTGTTGAGTCTAGGCCTAGGTATGTGTGACGCAGTTGAAAATGAAGCCATGTGGGCCCCTGAAATGACGGCTGCCTGACCTCTAAAGTGGGACAATGGGATGTGAGGTAACTGCGCTGGCATTGTACACCGTCGCAGTAGGCGGTCGAAGAACGTGGAGCAATGCTGCATTGTTTAACATTGGACCCTATGTGTCCCAGGAGCCAATGACGATGTACACCGGCGGTGACAGTACGCACCACCGCGGATGTGACCGCCATTTTCTATCTGTTCAATCACTCGATACCTGATCTTCGACAGGAGAGGACCTACACTGCAAGTGCTGCTGTGACCTCGGTCTGGAAGAGACAATGGCTCGAGTGTCTGGGGAAAGGGCTCCTGCCTTCACATCGGAGGAGCTGGAGAAACTCGTGGATGGGGTCCTCCCCCAGTACACGCTACTCTACGGTCCTCCAGACAAACAGGTAAGTACACAGGGAGCATGTTGTTTGGGCTATGCCTGTGTGGAGAGGGCTGGATGGAAGGAAGGGGGGAGAGTGCTGCGTGCATGAAAGACGGTGAATGCATGTGCCACATGGCAAGGGTCGGGATGGGGGCCAATCAGTTTGACGGTGCAGTTGGTAATTACTTAGGGCCTGATGCTAACCTTGGCGGATGGCGGAGGCCGTCCGCCAAGGTTCCGCCGCCAAATGACCGCACCGCGGTCACAAGACCGCGGCGGCCATTCTAACATTTCCTCTGGGCCGGCGGGCGCTCTCCAAAAGAGCGCCCGCCGGCCCAGAGGAAATGCCCCTGCAACGAGGACGCCGGCTCAGAATTGAGCCAGCGTAGTTGCAGGGGTGCGACGGGTGCAGTTGCACCCGTCGCGTATTTCAGTGTCTGCATGGCAGACACTGAAATACTTTGCGGGGCCCTCTTACGGGGGCCCCTGCAGTGCCCATGCCATGGGCATGGGCACTGCAGGGGCCCCCAGGGGCCCCGCGGCACCCCCTACCGCCATCCTGTTCCTGGCGGGAGACCCGCCAGGAACAGGATGGCGGTAGGGGGTGTCAGAATCCCCATGGCTGCGGAGCGTGCTCCGCAGCCATGGAGGATTCCCCCGAGCAGCGGAAAGTCGGCGGGAGACCGCCGACTTTCCGCTTCTGACCGCGGCTGAACCACCGCGGTCAGAATGCTCGTGGGAGCACCGCCAACCTGTTGGCGGTGCGCCCGTGGTCGGTGGCCCTGGCGGCCACCGGCCGCCAGGGTCAGAATGACCCCCTTACTCTTCCCCCTGTACATTTCATGTAGGTCAGCGCCCACCAGAAAAAACATATTTGGCGTGCCATCGCCAAGGACGTCTGGACCCTGGGGGTCTACCACAGACGGAGCACCCACTGCCGGAAAAGATGGGAGGACATTCGCCACTGGAGCAAGAAGACAGTGGAGGCTCAGGTGGGGATGGCCTCCCAACGTGGGAGGGGTGTCCGTCGCACAATGACCCCCCTGATGTTCAGGATCCTGGCGATGGCCTGCCCGGAGTTGTATAGGCGCCTGAGGGCATCCCAGCAACCACAAGGGGGTGAGTACATTCTCATTCCACTGACTTAGCGTGCAGTGGAGGTGTATGGGTGGGGGAGGTGGGCTGTGTATTTCCCTAGGCCAGGGCGAGTTCCGTAGGCAAGGCCCTTCCGTAAGGCAGGCCATGTGGCACCCCACCCCACCTCTGTAGAGTGACAACTACACCTAGGCATGCCCCTGTGTCATCTATGCGTGCATATTATCCTCCATAGCCTTGTAGGCCATTTCCCAGGAATTGAACAGTGGAGCCCAAGAGCGCGGCGTAGTGCAGGGGGCTTCTGTGTCTGTCGTGTCTGCCAACGGTAGCGGTGATGCATGCACTCAACATGTCTTACTTCTGCCGTCCCCACCCTTTTTGTGGTCTCCCTGTTCTTGTGTGCATTAGTATCATCAGGCAGAGGAGCAGTGGCACCGGAGCACCAGGGGGCTGCATCCCACATGGCCATGGAGGGCCACACTACAGACTCGGACTTCACCAGTGGGACGGAGGGCGAGGGGAGCTCCACGGCGGGGACAGGAGCTGACACCAGTGACACGGACTCGTCCTCTGATGGGAGCTCCCTTGTGGTGGCGGCAACATCTGTGCCACCCCCATCTACAGGTACAACTGCCACCCCCCTTCCAGCACCGCCCTCCCAGCAGCTCCTCAGCCTTTGCCCCGTGCTCACTCACCCTGGAAGGTGGGCATCACCTTCGCCCCAGGCACCTCAGGCCCTGCCCCCAGTCACCCCTGCTGCCCTCAGTGAGGAGGCCATTGACCTCCTCAGGTCCCTCACTGTTGGGCAGTCTACCATTTTGAATGCCATCCAGGGTGTAGAAAGGCAGTTGCAACAAACAAATGCATTCCTGGAGGGCATTCATTCTGGTCAGGCGGCCCTTAGCACCATGCCCCCTCCAGAACCAGTGGAGACTGTCATCCACTACCTCTGTCCTTAGCAGGATGAGGCACTCTAGTCACCATGCCCCCTCCAGCACCAGTAGAGACTGTCATCCACTACCTCTGTCCTTAGCAGGATGAAGCACTCTGGGCACCATGCCCCCTCCAGAACCAGTGGAGACTGTTATCCACTTGAGAGACTGTGGCTTTGCACTCCCCAGGCTATGTCAGTGGGCAAACCACCCACTGGAGAGACTTGAGAGACTGTGGCTTTGCACTTCCCAGGATTGAACAGTGGGCAAACCACCCACTGTAGAGACTTGAGAGACTGTGGCTTTGCACTCCCCAGGATTGAACAGTGGGCAAACCACTCACTGTAGAGACTTGTGAGACTGTGGCTTTGCACTCCCCAGGATATGGCAGTGGGCAAACCACCCACTGGAGAGACTTGAGAGACTGTGGCTTTGCGCTCCCCAGGATTGAACAGTGGGCAAACCACCCACTGTAGAGACTTGTGAGACTGTGGCTTTGTACTACCCAGGATATGGCAGTGGGCAAACCACCCACTGTAGAGACTTGACAGACTGTGGCTTGCACTCCCCAGGATTGAACAGTGGGCAAACCACCCACTGTAGAGAATTGTGAGACTGTGGCTTTGCACTCCCCAGGATATAGCAGTGGGCAAACCACCCACTGTAGAGACTTGAGAGACTGTGGCATTGCACTCCCCAGGATTGAACAGTGGGCAACCCACCCACTGCAGAGACCTGAGAGACTGTGGCTTTGCACTCCCCAGGATGGAATAGTGGGCATGTGGCCCCCTTGTGGATTTGGCGTCGTGCACTCAAGCGGCTTAGGTGCCCCCCTTTTCCCTCCCCCTGAGGTGCCTGTTTAGGTGGTCTCTGATGCACCTGCCGTGTTCTCTCCGTAATGGTCGGGGATCTTGTGTGGGCCCCGCCCATACCGTGTGGTCCCAGTGTGCCACAGACTTTCTTAGAGCACCACCTGGACTTCTATGTTTGGTATATATTTTGTACATGGTGTATATACATCTTTCTGCCTACTTGCTTTTAATACATTACAATGGTCACACTCATTTTCTATTGTCTTTGCATTCTTCCGGGGGGTTTTGAGGGTGTAACTGTGATGTATTGATATGCATTAGTGTGTGTGTTGTAGTGGGTGAGGGTGGGGGTGTTGCATGTGTATATCCCTGTTTTTTCCCTCCCTCCTCCCCTGTGTCGTAGGTGCAGTACTCACTGTGATCTTCGCCGCCGGCGTTCATGCTCCTGGTAGAGTAGCAGGAAGACTATTGCAGGTAGAATTTGGAGTTCCGGATCCATGGCGTCCTCGTTCCTCGTGGGGTGTGTAGAGTTGAGCGTTTTTCCTTCGGGATTCCTGTTTCTGCCGTGTTTTTATCCACGGTGAATCCGCCCCGGAAAAGGTGGCGGATTGGGCTGTCATAATAGTGTGGGCGGTACATTGTCCTCCGCCTGTCTGCTGGCGGTGACCGCTGCACTGTTTGTTTGTACCGCCGTGGCGGTCGGAGTGTTAAAGTGGCTGTCTTTATTGGCGGTTTCCGCCACGGTCGTAATTGCAATTTTTTTACTGCCGGCCCGTTGGCGGTCTTACAGCTGCTTTAACACCGACCGCCAGGGTTGTAATGACCACCTAAGACTGTTATATATTTACTTAGCTATTTAACTGTACTCACCTAAGGGGATCTCAACTGTATAGTGTGTTGGGAGGACAGACATTGACAACAATGATACGACCAGCAGGAACTGGTAATGTCACTCTACTCAGCCACAGCTGTGTTCTCTCCTACTATGACCATTTTCCCTCTAATCAGCGAATCAACTGCACTCACCTAAGGGGATTTCCAATGTATAGTGTGTTGGGAGTACATGCAATGGCAGCAGTGCTAAGGCCAGCAGTCACTGGGACCCTCACAACACTTTGCCAATACAGTGTGCTCTGGTACTCTGACCATTGTACTTCTACTCAGATATTCAGCTGTACTCACCAGAGGGGATATCACCTGTATAGTGTGTGGGGAGGGCAGACTATACCAGCAATGCTAAAGGCCAGCTGTCACTGTCTATTCAATGCAAAACACGCGCCCACTGTGCATCTGTTCAAACATCCTCCCACATCAGGTCACAATGAAAATCTACATACCTGAGTGGATTATTTATGTATGCATTTTGCAGTACTTGGAGTAACATTACTGAAAATCCCAGGAGGAACAGTGCCTCTGACTACAATTACAGGACACTGTCCACATGGCATAGTGCTGATGTCTATTAACTCACCAGTGCAGTTTACACACCTGGGAGGGAGCAAGAAACAGACCATGCTACACTCTGTGATGTGCACAATTTACTGGATCCATTGTGAGCTGCTAAGAAAAGGTGTAAATAGTTTGGATAAGAAGGACAGTCCAGCCTGTGTACAAAATCAATGAAAGACAAACAAAGGTACCAAAATGCCTCATCTAAATGCATGTGGCAGTATTCAAATTCATAATGCACTGACCACTTCTTGACAACTAACATATGCAACTACATGATTCTGGATCTGCATGCACAACAGCCTACTAGGTCCCAAGATGACCTAAACCATATGATGCCCAGCCACTGTTCTGACTGCACTGCTGAAATGATAGACGTCCATGAACATTCATCCAGGTACCAAGATAGTCACGCAACTCATAGCAAGGTGACTCGAAATAGAATTGCTCAATACTTCAAATGTCAGGTCCATGCATGATAGCAGGTGTGCCTCTCACATAAAGGGAAAAATGCAAAGCCAAAGTGTAGTTGGACTTAAGCACATGTTACTGTAAACAGTTGGAGGTGCATGTCACAATACAACCTGTAACATACTGTCTCTCACTTCAACAGGTCTATCTGCCACTGGGAACACAGAGATCCCTCAAGAGACTTCCACTACCCCCATTTGTGAAGCCTTCAGTGAGGATACAACTCCTGGACGTGTGGACCTTGAGAATGGTGCTGGTCCATCAGGGGAGCCTGGTCAAACAACACAAGTCAGCCTCACCCTGACCACATCGACCCCTCCAAGCCCCATTGTGACAACATCGCAGGCAACCTGTCGCCTTTGAAACTGTGACCTGAGCTCAGATTCCACAATTCTGTGCCTCCCAGTCCAGGTGCCTGGTGCAGTAGTAGGGGCCAAAATGTGCCAAGGGTAGTCACATGGGAGAAGGGTGCATTGGAGGGATGGTGTGGGCCAGTGGCATGAGGTTGCTGGGGATTGATCTGGCCACGGTACCATTGCCCAAATCTCGGGAGCCTATCAAAAAACTCAAGGCATGATGGGCCAGGTACTCACAGAACTCAGGAAGATAAAGCAGCTGCAGAGGCATTGCATGAAATGTCCTGTCTAATGGTAAGAGACATACCCTTTCAATATATCATGACCCCTACAGTACCCCATGCAGTCTGAGTAACCACAAACATCACATATGTACACTCATGTGAAGTACTGATTGATGAGATCTACCCGCATGTCTCCACCTTCATCCTCATCACCTTCATCCTTACTTGGCATTTCAGGATTATCATCCGGTGGTGCTGCTAGCTCCCCCTCATCAGAAGTGTATGGGATGTTTCTCCTCAGGGCAAGGTTGTGGGGCATGCACAGACCACAATGATCTTACACATTTTTGCAGATGAGTAGAGGAGGGCTCCGCCTCTGCCACAGTGGAATCTTGCCTTCGGGAGCCAAAAGCCCACTCCATGACACACAGTGTTCTTCTGTGTGCCTTGTTGCAGTGGACTTTCCCTGGCGTAGTTGGGTTCCTCACTGGTGTCAACAACTAGAGACGATTTGGGTAGGCCGAATCCCCTGCAAGGCAATGCGACATGTATGCAACCATGAGTACTGAGCAAAGTTTCACTAACAGCAGGCATAACGCACATTAACACATGACATATGCCACTTACCAACCAGCCAGACCCTCTCTGGGTACAGTTGTGTCATCAGCTGTGGAATATCGCTGTTCCGCATGATGAAGGCATCATGGACTGAACCCGGATATTGAGCACAGACTTGGGAAATGTAGAGGTCCCCCAAATACACGACTTGGACATTGATAGGATAGAAGTTTTTCCTGTTCAGTGCCAAGCTTTGGAACCAAGGCTACATGGGTACCACCAATGGCTGTAACAACATGAGGGATTTGTGCCAAACCATCAAAAACTGCTTTCACATGGTCAAAATAATTACATTGAGGAAACCAGATGTAGCTGTCCAGGTGTTTCAACAGTCCTGAGAGGACATCCTTCAACACCAAACTGAACCTAGGCTGGGACATCCCAGCAGATAGAGCCACTGTATTTTGAAAGGCCCCTGTGGCCAGAAAGTGGAACACTGACATGACTTTTACTATGGGTGGTATGCTATTTGGATGACAGATGGCTGGCATCAGATCTGGCTCCAACTGATGACGGAGATCCATGATTGTCGCTATCCAGGTGGTAGATCTGAATCACTAATCTCTCCTCCATGGTCTGCAAGCCTGGTAGTGAACAGTACACAGGAAGGTGTCTGATCGGTCTCCTCCCAGGGTACTATGTGGGGCAAAAGACAAAAAAAGGCAGACACTCAATGTGTCACTTGCATGTTACATAGTACAAATCTGATACAAAATGTCACATGTTATATGTGTCACTGTAAACATGATACACAACACACACCAGGACTAAGCTTTGCACTTCCTAGAAAGTTAATGCCTTCCTCATTCAAATATGTGTACCAGTCAGCTATATGGACAGCAACCTCATGTCCAATTAACTCCATGATCTGTCTGTGATTCAATGAACAAAATCCTAAGCCACACATGTGAGAGAGGGTGGTAGCTGTACCCCCAATCATATTGTCACATCTGCATGACTACATATCGATATGGTTATGAAAAAGATTGACCTACATGACCTGACTAGGCCAGCAATCAATAGTCTCCAGAACATCTTTTTTGGATTTGTGATGTATCGAAATATATGGTGTAAATGAATTCTATGGCTCTATATGGTGGCTGCCTAACTGACCCCACTGGACATTGTTGTGAACTGCACCCGACTGCCAGGAGAAGTTGTCACGGCAGTAGGCGGATGCTACCCCAGCAGACATTGCCATAGAATACCATTGCTGCCTGTGGCGGTCTTGGGCCAATGGCAGTGTCCCCCCGTGGTGATAGTCATCTATGTGGTGGATGTCACTGCCAATTTCTGACGAATCATTCACTTGACTCCTGACACTGCTGCCAGCAGGACCTCCACGGCCTGAGCTGCTGTGTACCACCTTTGGGCGCAATCATGTCGCGTCCAGCAAGTGATAGGGCCCCTGCCTTCTCATCGGAAGAGCTGGAGAAGCTGATGGAGGATGTCTTACCCCTGTACGGACAGCTCTATTGTGCACCAGAGGAGTACGTAAGTGCACCATGTGCACACTTTCCATATATCACTACTTATCTCAGCTTTATGTAGCCTGGGCTTAAGCCCACTTTGTCAACTGATGTCTGCCAAACCGTTTTTTGTGCAGTAAGTGTGTATGAATGGTTGGTTGAGTGAGCATTTATCCATGTCAAGTGAAAGCTTTGAAGTTGTGAGAAAATGTGAATTGAGTGTTACCTGATCCAACTCGCGTTGGATGCACATGGCTAGGTGCGGTGTCATGACAGCCATTCCCAGGCAAATTGTGCTAGAAACTGTTTGTAAAGTGTAGTCACATGTGGTTGAATGACAGCAGGAGGGTTGATGGCATGCCATATGTGTGGGTTGATTCCTATTTATGCTCCTTTACTATTTACACATAGGTCTGTGGCCACATCTGGCCTTGTTGGACTGTTGCACTGAAGCCAGGTAATGACTCACTTTGCCCCTCAAATCTGGACATAGGCACCCATTGTAAAATGGCTGTGGACTACATGATGTACTCTGATTAACGTGATTAGTAGGACATGATATGATGTGCAGGTCAGTCTGCTCAGTCTGCCGAGAAGGGTGCCTGTGTATGTTTGCTTACTGCAAAACTGGACATCTGTCTTGGTATTGAATCCCCTTTTGTACTGCAAGTGTGACACTGTGCCCACTCCCTGTGATGGTGTCAATTCATGCCTCTCTGCATAAAAACAACTTCTTAGGCCCACTGATTACTGTGAGATTTGCATTGATGGCGAGCTTATTATATGTGTCTGATATGCTCATGTCATCCCATGCAATGTGTGTCACATAGCCATGATTGATCCCTTGATCACTGAGCTCTGTTGTATCTATCATACAGCTCTGATATGTCCAGTGCAGTGCATGCACCTTTTATTTAGGACATAGCAAATATGCAAGCATTGTGTTGTTGTGTAATGTGTCATGATAGTGGATTCTATTTTTATGGTTTTGAAGTGTACAATGCTGGGCCAGGTATTTTTCTATAGTGTCATAGTTTCTGTGTACACACGTGTCGATATTTGTACTTACTGGTTGATGTGACACTGAAACCCCCACCCTCTAAAGCAACATGTGCCTGCATCTCTCTCAGCACATGTGCATACATGGACAGGATTGCCTCTATGTGTGCTCCATATGTCACTCCCTTCCACGTAGTTAAAACGCAATGGGTCTATCAGTAGGCTTGTTTTTACATCTCATGACTATTGGCAGTGTGTGATATTTAGAGGTAGTGTAGATTTTTGTGCATTGTTTGCAGTGAGGTTTAGCTCTCACTTGCCACTTTGTGGGATGTATTATCAATGTCATGCGATCATGCCATGTTCCACAAAAGTCACTTTATTTATAACTGGTCAGTGGAGGGCCTGAGCTGTGGGGTGTGTAGTGCACCCTATTGGGGAGTGTTTGCAGTCATTTCCCTGTGTACAATGACTGCTGTGTGCCACAGGTAGACAGGAAGGTTAAGATAGGATGCTCTAGGCTTGGAACACTGACATGTATGTGACTGCCATTTTTTCACTGAACTTGTGAACATGACTTCTTGTCTTTCTTGACCCACCTAATGGCCTTCATTTTCGCTGTGGCCTATCCTGCATTGGATGGGCGTTTGCGGGAAGCACAGCAGCCACAAGGGGGTGAGTACATATATAAGTTAGACATGCTTGACTCTTTGTCAGGTGAAAGAGTGAGGGTCAGACTGCTCCCCCTGACAATGTGGCATGTGTCATGTCTCACACATCTTCTGGCATCAAATTGGTGTAAACAGGACATGTGCTCCCAACTGGTGTGCTCATCCTTTTGGAGCTGGGGCCTAGGACTAAACTATGGAGAATTCTCAGTATAATTGTCCAGCATAGAGCATATATGGCTGTGTTTAGTGTCCATATATTTTTATTTAAACTACCATGGTCATTTTAAGTTTCTAACAACGGATTACTCCTGCCAAATGTTACAGTTCAAAGGAAGGTAGGATGTGGGCCACTGTCATGAGTTTGGGGATATGTTTAGCTTGACATCTGCAACCCAGGGGACAGGATTATCCATTGTATGTTAGGTGCTTATGCCTCACTGCAGTCTGTGATACATGGGTGTCCATCATACATGTGGCATGACTTACAGACCAAAAGTCTTGGCATCTGTAACAAGGTACATGCCCTCAGTAAGTGGGGAATGTGCATTGCCATGGGTGATTTGTCCTCAGTGTAACCAACATTCCTTGTGACTATCAGGGATCATGTTCATGTGGAGAGCAGACTCATACCCCTTAAACCGCAAGTATATGTCACCTTTCCTCTTATAATCCTTCACTAAGTCTTTAGGAATGTGTACTCTCCTTTCAGGCTGCACTGTGGTGCTGTTGCCACCATCTCTCCTAGACTGGCTCCTCTGGTCTGGTTCCTTTAAGCTGAGCTCATGAGCCAAGAGCATCTTTCTCTCTTCAAAGGGCAGCCCTCTCTCTTCCATCTTAAGCTTCTCTAGTTCAAGTGGGTGCACCCTCTCTGCCTGTTTGTCCTGCAAGGCCCTCATTATGAACACAGTGAGAACCCCCACGTGTTCATGCTAGCGGTCTGAACACAGACCGCCAGCCTGTTGAGGACTCTGCCGGCCCAATAATGAACATTCCTCAGGGCCGGTGGGCAGAAACAGTGTTTGCGCCCGCCGGCCCAGCGGAATGCTGGGCCTGGACATTTCCGATGGCTCCACATGGAGGTGTCATCAATGCCTCAGTGCGGCGGGTGCATCTGCACCGGTCGCGCAAATCACTGCCCGTAATCGGGCAGTGACCTGCGCAACGGGGCTGTGCACAGGGCCCTGGAGCACCCCTTCCACCAGCCTTTCCCTGGCAGGGGAACCCACCAGGAAAAGGCTGGAAGAACAAGGGTCCTTTATCCGGAGGGCAGTGCTACTGTGTCGGATAAAGAAATCAGCCATTGTCAGGCTGCCTGTTGGTGTTAGCCTGGCAGTGGCAAAGGGCCGCCTGTGGCAGTCCTCCCTTGTTCATAATATGGTGGTCCAGACTGCCATGCCAGTGTTGGTAATTTCCACCACCGCTGGCATGGCGGTCTGGACCGCTATGTTCATAATGAGGGCCATAGTATGGGAAACACAGCAACCCCATGTGTGAACAAGGTTGAGTGCTGAAACGTGTCTCAATGGTGCATGCAACATCTTCTTTGGAGGTGTCTTGAATTTCTGAAACCAGGGGCCACACCTGACAATACGCGCCACTCCCGCAGTGGCAGTCTGGTATCCACAGCATCACAGAGAGATGTGACATCACAGAGGAACAAATATATATATATATACACATGTATATATATATATATATATATATATATGAACACACACACATATATACATATATATAACACACACATATACATGTGTGTGTGTCTGTTTTTATTGAAGTTATTTGAAAAAAATATAAAAACTGTAAAATAATGTGAAGTATATTTTTTAATAATAGTGGTAAATTATATATATGTATATATAAATGCACACACATGTTTTATGTATGTTTATATAAGTATATTTTTATATTTAAAATTAAATGTTACTTAAATTTAATATACATTATGAGTGATATATTAAAATATTTAAGATTTTAAACTATACATTTATTGAAAACCGTTATTTTTTACTTATTTTCAATTATATTAGTGTGAAACAATATTTTTTCGATATTTTTGTACTTAACATATAGGAAAATGACATTTGTGTCATCAATATATTTGTAACGATATTTCTGTTTCACAATATTATTGTAATTGATGTTATGTCAGTGATCTATGTATCATTATGTAAATTTGATTATAGTACAGGTGCCTTTGAAAGTATTACAATATAATTAGATAGAAAAAAACTTTGTATATTTAGCCACAAGACACATGTATATCAGACCATGTAAGTATTGCTGCTTCTCTGTACATATGGGTGCATCTATAGGTGGGTTTATGTTTGCTACTAAAACTTTACTAATTAATGTGTGCACATATGTATAAGATTACATGCATAGTACATCACAACATATTTAGATGTGTTGCTAGGTCTCCATACATGTATGTGTAGAACACAGCTAAGAACTGATCTGCGTATAATTGCTTTAAATGGCTACGGGTCGATGTTGATGGGTATTCAATTCGTAAACCATAGTAAAAAGGGCAGGTGGAAAAAAAACATAGGCTTTTTTTGATTTTAAAGGGTTAAGGTTAACTGTTGAGGAGTAATCATCTCAACTGGATTGAGAAACTTGATTTAGTATTCACCCTGCCACTCTATGTTTAGCATACTAGGTTGCACCGTCACTACCTATACATAATCACAAGCGAGTGCTTGGTTTTAAGATCCCGCTTTTAGTTAACTGGGGACTGTTTTTATTGTAATTGTGTATGTTTAAAGTCCAATTTGATAGCACATGCAAGTGCTCATTTGGTGCGATTTTGTAACGAGTTTCTATTTGGCGTTGGTTTTAATTAACTATGTTAACAATATTTACTTACTTACATGTACATGCATATGTTAGTTTTTTCCCATCTCTCCTCTCTCAAACTCATTCTAAACAGTTCTGACTACAATGAACACCTAAACATCCTTTTCAAACTTCACCCTCATTTTGAGACAATTCACCCCACCAGCTTGCACACATGTCTACTACTCCCAATAACAACGTACAACTTCCATTTTCTAATCCACTCTTATCACTCTATCAATGCTCAAACACTGCTAAATGCACAAGAACTCACGATCACAAATTTAACAAATGTACCACAAGAAATCCACAATGAAAAAAGAAAGCACATATTTTCAACGTGCTAAGGGCTTCATTACGAGGCCAAATGTCAGCCTGCCAGCCCTGTGATGAGGAGACCACTACGAAGCTGGGTGCCCCTTTGCGTCCTTTATGAATTTTTCCACTGCACTGACTGGTGGAAACCTCTGAAATCAGAGGTTTTCACCTGTCAGCTCAGTGGAAACTGTACAGTGACATTGGCCTCAGGCCAATGTCATCACACAGAGGGTGCCCCAAACACCCTCAGAATGCACACTATCAGCCGTAGCAGACAGTGCACATTCTGAGGGTGCTGGGTAGGAGGGGCCCTGCACTGCCCACAGCATGGTTTTTGACAGTGCAGGGGGGGGCCTGTGGCAGCCAGCACTGGGTTTCCACCAGCCTTTACATGGTGGAGTCCCTGTCATGAAAAGGCTGGCAGAAACTGGACTTGTGATCAGCACAGCGGGGCTGAGCTCAGTGCCGCCATGGCTGACTACAACTCTGACTGCCGTCAGCCCACTGGGAACCATGTTCTTGGCAGAAACAGCGGTCCCTTGTTGGTCCCACCACCAGGGTTGTAATGTGGTGGTTGGACTGCCTGGAGTGAGGCAGTTCGACCTCCACCTTCCGACTGCCATTGCAGCATTGGCTGTTCTTGGATGGCCATTGTTGTAATGAGGACCTAAGTATTTAACTTTACCTTCAGCTTTGATCTTGGATTCTGCAGTTGCGTGCTACTCACCACAAAGATCTTCCCTGCCTCATCAGGTGCAGTGAGCACTATATAAATACAATTAATTGTTACAATTTCAATGTATTTGAACAACTAAAAGTGTTAAATATTATTATGATATTTTTTATAGTTGGCATAAATCACCTCATCCCTAATACTAATTATTGTTGTAGTCTAATCATTTTTGCACTATATGGATAAAATCAACTTTAGCAACCTTCAACTTGCAAGGCAGAATTGTCAAACTTTCTCAGCAGTGCAGATCTCTAAATTCACACATCGTTACTACCCTCCCTATGCTAGCTTTGACTGTGTGCTCCAACTGCAAGTGTTCCGAAGAAACCCTGTAAGCAAAAGGGAGACCTTGCATTCACTTGCAACCCGATTTCATAGATAATGATATCCCACATGTGCAAAAGGGAGGAAGGATGCCAGTTCACTTTTTCAGTTCTGTAAGTAGAAGGAAATGCAGAGGCACACACTATTTAATCAGAGAATGTTACCCTTTCTTATCTAGATGTCATCACCTTTAAGTTGGCAAAGATGAGCTTGGGGTGGGCAGGAAACTATTATCCATGATACAGCCATTAATGTTTGAAAAAATGTTGTCTGTAACACATATTTCTGGTACAAATACTAAGCTAGTGCACAAAGGTAGGAGATACAGGGGCATAAGATAAATAAGGGCCTCATTCAGTGTTTGGATGGAACTGACAATCCTTAAAAGTATTGAGGAAACATCAGATATGGATCAGAAATCATTGGCCATTATTCCATCACAATCCAGCCTTGTGAAGTTGATCAGGAGAATTCTATTACATATCAATAGATTATATTAGAAATTTGATGATTTTCAGTTCCTGCAAACTGTACATTTTTCAGAGGGTCATTATCTTATTCAGCAATTATGGTGCACACAATTTTAATGTATGCTGAGAATATATGAATATTTCTCTGTGTGTTGCAGATATATCCCAGCTTTCCCAAATCACTTGATGTCTTGAACTGATGGCTTGGTGGTGAGGGGTAAAACAAGAGTCTTTTCCTTGACCAGTAGAAAGTGAATTGAGCAAACATCAAGTTTATTCAGGTGCACGGTTTCTAGACAGGAGGTTATTATCTGAATACTCCCACTTGCATGAAAATCATGATGGACAACATGATGCATATAACTCAGTAGTTGCCAATGAGGCTAGAATAGAGGTAAATGTGAGTTTCTCACTGTGAGTTAGATCCTATTTTTCATGTCACCTCCATTTGCTGACTGGTATTGCTGTTTTTTTTCACTGTACAAACCTGCACACTGGGATGTTGCTGACCAGTGTATGTGCTCTTACCCCTAAAATACACTTGTGGCATGGAAAGTTGAATGTCATCTGTGGACTTCAGCACCTATTTTGACATCCACTAGAGTGACACAGAGAATATGGTTTCTGGCCTGTTAGACCTGACAGCCTTATGGTGGTCTCCTCTAACGTTTTGCCTGCCGCCCTCCAATTGTTAGATACTGTTTTTGCTGGTTTTAAGACTCTGTACACTTTACCACTGCTAACCAGGGCTAAAGTGCATATGCTCTCTTCCTTTAAACATGATAACATTGGATCATACCCAATTGGACTATTTAATTTACTTATATGTCACTAGTAGAGTGCACTATGTGTGCCCAGGGCCTGTAGATTAAATGCTACAAGTGGGCCTGCAGCATTGATTGTGCCACCCACTTAAGTAGCCCCTTAACCTTGTCTCAGGTCTGTCATTGAAAGGCCTGTGTCTGCGGTTTCACTGCTAATTCAACTTGGCATTTAAAAGTACTTGCCAAGCCTACAACTCCCCTTTTTCTACATATAAGTCACTCCTAAAGTATGCCCTAAGTAACCCATAGGGCAGGGTGCTGTGTAGGCAAAAGGCAGGGCATGTACCTGTGTAGTTTACATGTCCTGGTAGTGTAAAACTCCTAAATTTGTTTTTACACTGCTGTGAGGCCTGCTCCCTTTATAGGCTAACATTGGGGCTGGCCTCATACACTGTTTGAGTGGTAGCTGCTGATCTGAAAGGAGTAGTAAGGTCATATTTAGTATGGCCAGAATGGTGATACAAAATCCTGCTGACTGGTGAAGTTGAATTTAATATTAATATTTCAGAAATGCCACTTTTAGAAAGTGAGCATTTCTCTGCACTTAAATCTTTTTGTGCCTTACAATCCACGTCTGGCTGGGTTTAGTTGACAGCTCCCTTGTGCATTCACTCAGACACACCCCAAACACAGGATACTCAGCCTCACTTGCATACATCTGCATTTTGAATGGGTCTTCCTGGGCTGGGAGGGTGGAGGACCTGACACTTGCATGTCAAAGGACAGTGGCCTGCCCTCACACAAAGGACTGCCACACTCCCTACTGGGACCATGGCAGACAGGATTGGACTGAAAGGGGACCTTGTGCACTTCTAAGCCACTCTTTGAAGTCTCCCCCACTTCAAAGGCACATTTGGGTATTTAAACAGGGCCTCTGCCCCTACCAACTCAAACACTTCCTGGGGAAGAGACTGGAACCAGAACCTGCATCCTGCCAAGAAGAACTGCCTGGCTGCCCAAAGGACTCACCTGTCTGCTTTCTGTGAAGGACTGCTGCCTTGCTGCTCTCTGGCTTTGGTGAAAAAGTGCTCTCCAAGGGCTTGGATAGAGTTTGCCTCCTGTTCCCTGAAGTCTCAGGACCAAAAAGACTTCATCTCTACAAAAAGGACTCCTTGTGTGGTGAAATGCAATGCACAGCCTGCCAGAAACAATGCACAGCCTGCACTGCGGTGAAAATTTCACCGCACACTGAACCGGACTGACTTAGCCCGACTTCGCATCAAGAAGATCGATGCAGCACCAGCGTAGCGACCAGAAATTTGACGCACGGCCCACCAGATCGATGCACAGCCGAGCCCGAATGACGCCGGCTGACTTCCAGAGAGGAATCGATGCATCACCTGCTGTGCAGTAGAAAATTTGACGCCACACCCATTGAATCTATGCAGCTCCTGTGACTTCGTCCTGCCAGTGCAGGAAATCCAGGCATCATGCCTGGAGCGTCTGAAACCCCCGCAACTCGAAGAGGATCCACGACCAAGTGCTGGAAATCGACGCACAGACGTCCATGCGTGAAAACGAAATGATGCATTGCCGTGTGTGGCCCAAGAAATCGACGCACACCCCTTTGTTTCCACACATCTCCTCCTCTGCGGTTCTTTGTGGAGATTTTGCACGTGAACCAGGTACTTTGTGCTTGAGGAAGACTTTGATTGCTGTTAAAAGACTTAAGACACTTTATATCACTTTTACAGTGATATCTCAAAATATACTTATTGCATTTTAATCGCTTTGATCTGCATCTTATCAGATAAATATTATAAATTTTTCTAAACACTGTGTGGTGTATTTTTGTGGTTGTATGTTGTGTTATTGTACGATTTATTGCACAAATACTTTACACATTTCCTTCTAAGTTAAGAAGGCACAGCCCGCCCTTTAGTAAGGAGGGGCCACTCCCCCCTACCTTTTGACCCTCATGAAGAGAGTCTGTCAGACTGAGCAAAGGTCAGCCTGACAGACAGTCTTCATGTTCAGGTCAGGAAGCCAGGAGCAGACATGCGTGATTTGCGCAGACTCCTGGCTGCCTGAGCTGAACTTTGCTGGGCTGAAGAGGTCACAGATCCTATGGGCGTGACATCCTCGGCTCAGCAAAAGTACCTCGAGGCCCTCCCTGGGTGACGAGGAAAGCGTCACCATTGACTTCGACTGGGGTGCTTCAGGTTTAAGCCCTGAAGAGCCCAGGGTGAGTGTCAATCAGTGACACTTCGTCACAGAGTGGGGTGGGGTCAGCAGTCTTACTGACCTCATCCCACTCTGTGACGAGGCTCGGCCTAAGGTCAGCCAGTGAGGGAAGGCAGCAGTCCCAACCCCCCTGGGACCTCCGAGGCTGAAGGTAAATGTGTGTGTAATCTTTTTTAATGAATGTTTGGTGCATGTGTGTGTGTTTGAATATTGATGAGTGTTGTTAATGGATGTGCGTGCGTGCGTGCTTGTGTGTGAAAGTGTGAGTGTGCTTCCCACCCACCCTCTCCCTCCTAAAAACACCGGCCACCACTGAAGTCAAGCCTGACTGCTCAGTGCCAAGCTACCAGAGTGTGGGCACAGGATAATTTGGATTGTGTGTGACTTACCCTGACTAGAGTGAAGGTCCTTGCTTGGACAGGGGGTTACCCGACTGCCAACCAAAGACCCCATTTCTAACATGGCCTACATGTGTAGCCTGACTCCTGCAGCTGTTAAACCTGCAGGCATCACTGTCCAAATAACCTTTTGACCAGTAATATAATGCTAGTTTTAAAGATTAAATATATCAACCCTCAATGTGGCTTCTAGCCTTAATGGTAGGTGCCCAGTATAATAAGTGGCAAATGTAAAAATCTAAGTTTTCACATTACCTATGATGACCAGACCCTAAAAGTAGGGGTGGATGCAACTTGCGGAGTATAACTCTGCAGAATTCTGCATAGTTATCTAAACTGCGAGAATCAGAATTCAGAACATCATGCTACCTTAGCTGATTGTTAGAGGCAATAGCTTGTCCCGCTCTGTACATTCCACATGAATGACAAAAATCAGTGCACCAGAAGGCGCTACTTCTTTCTGTCTCTCATGTAGTTTTTCTACTTGAGTGGCAGTTTTTTCAACACAAGTGGCAGGTTTCTGTATATGAGCTGTAGTGACCTGCTACAACCACCATGTTGAGAAATCTACCTGGGAGGCATTCCAGTGCTCAATTTTCTCTTTTGCACTTGTCAACCTAACTTTGGAGAGTTGCACACGATAAAGAACTCTGCCACACTGTTGTTGGCAGAGCTTTTCTGGAACTCCACATGGGACTCTGTGATCTCCCACGGAGGATCTGAGTTTACCGCCTACCTCTACCTAAAGCTATTTTCACTGTGAAGGGCTGTCATGTAAGAAAAACAAAAAAGAATCAATTAATAGCTTTGCTTACTTTGGTTTGGGGCAAACTACCAGAATAATTCAAGCACTATTTTTAATTCCTATTTGGAATTCAATTTAGTGATAAAGTCAGATTTTCATAAATATGTATTAAAAGTGATTTTTTAAAAGTTAGACATTATCATTCTGGACCTCTAGCAGGCTAATTAGTATTAGCCTGCAATAGGTGGCCTGGCAATGCTTCCCCTAAATAGGAATGTGGGATTCGTCCCTCACAGATACATTTTACATGAAATGCACTTTCCAGGGCTGAGAAGTGGGGCTGCAGCATTTTTGATTGGAAACATTGTTTACAACAATGCATTTGCCTCAAAATGCATTTACAACAATGCCATTACCACGAATATGCCTTTACCACACATGCCTTTACTATGCATACATTTACTACGAATATACCTTTACCACTCATGCCTTTACAACAAATTTTGTTCTAAAGGCATGAATGGTAAATGTATATGCGTCGCAAAGGTTTTAAAGGTAAGTATTTATTATTTTTTTATTTTGTAAAGGCATGAATGGTAAAGGTGTATTTGTGGTAAAGGTTTTGCAGGTAAGTACAGCTATATATTGATTTTAAGTTGGATATGGGTTTTGGGGTGGTAAGGGCATTTTTAGGTTTCAGGGGAGTCTGGGATTTGGGGTGGTAAGGGCATTTTTAGGTTTTAGGGTTGGTATGAGTTTTCTGATGGTAAGAACATTTTTAGTTTTTATTGTGGGTATGGGGTATTTTTAGGTTGTAGGGTGGGTATGGGTTTTGGGGTGGTACGAGTATTTTAGGATTTATGTTGGGTATAAGTTTTCGGGTGCTAAGGGCATTTTTTGGTTTTAGGGTGGGTATGGATTTTGGGGTGGTAAGGACACAAACATATATATATATATATATATATATATATATATAGAAAGATATAGATATCTATCTATCTATCTATCTATCTATCTATCTATCTATCTATCTATCTATCTATATATATATATCCAAAAGTTACTTCCCTGAATTCAAAGAAGACGCCAGGACAGCATTTGTACTTGCAGAAAAAGTCTCCTTACATATGGGAAAGCTTGTTCGATTTGCATATTAAATATCCTTTCCATCACCAACATAAACAAAGGACTAATCACCAATGTTCCTAAAGTAACACAAAAAAGCGGCGGCCATCTTAGAATGTCTGCCTGTGTCATTGACTATATGGACAATATGTAGTTGATAAAATCCAATATATATTAATCAACATTCCTACAATCTGCATCTTATATTACTGTAATTCTATTTGTTTAGTACTAATCCGATTGTGCAATAATGGTCAAGTACATTTATATTGTCCTAGTCACTTCTTTAACTTACTATTTACATTCCATATATACTCTCCAATTGTATCGAATCTCCAAGTAGGCCACATTATACCCCAATTAAACATCAATTCAAAAACACTTCTAATAAATCAAAACCAGCTCGACCCTATAAAAATATTAGAAACAAAATCATAAACACCTAATATGTGTCTAAAAAACACAATAATCTTTTTGTCCTAAAAAAAGATTTATCCAGCTCTACTTGTTTTATTTTAGCCCAATTGTACATTCATCTCTTCACTCGAGTTTAGGCCAGAAGGGGTCTTAGTATTCAATTTGATAATTAATTTTGATTCCAAAATCCGCAACTTTCTCTCTCTATGGCTGAAACGCATTATAAGGAGACTTTTTACTATTAAACATCGTATGCAAGTACAAAAACTGTCTGGGCGTTTTCTTTGAATTCAGGGAAGTAACTTTTGGATATGTGGATTTACAGGTCCGGGCTCACGGACCGCCATGGAGGTGTGCCTCTGCATTCTGGCAGTGATGTATTGGTGATATATATATACACACACACATATATATATATATATATATATATATACATATATATATATATATATATATATTATAAATATCATTTTATTTTCTACCGCAAATACATCTTAAGCAACAATGCCTTTACCGCAAACATTTTATGGTAAAGGCATTTTCGTGGTAAAAGACTTTCATAGTAAGTGAATTTGTTGTAATGACGAATGTGTTGTAGTTACTACTTTGCAAAGGCTATTGTGGTAATTGCACTTGTGGTTCCATCATACAACCATTTTGGATGCGCCCAATCAGTCTGGTGGAGGTTAAAAGGGCTATAAGACAGCTATTGTCGTTGCAGGCCCCAGGCAAAGATGGTATTGGGGTGAAGTTTTATAAGTGCTTTTGTGCTTTTTTGGGAACCCTCCCTCGCTGATTTGTTTAATTGAATCCTGGCCAGTGGCCCAGTTCCACCCTCCATTAAGAAAGAAGTCTTAGTGAACCTTTTAAAGAAGGGGAAGGATGAGACAGCTACATCGTTATATAGATCTATAACACTTTTAAATACAGATTATAAGCTTTTCATGAAAATTCTATCTAATCATATGAATGTTGTACTGGGGTCATTTATTCATCCTGACCAAAACAGATTTATTAAAGGCATAAGCCTGAGAGCTAATACTTACTGCGTGTCTGAATTTATTGATTTGGTCACCACGGACAACATCCCTGCTGCCGTAATTTTACTGAATGCAGAAAAGCCGCTTGACCTTGTGAGCTGGGATTTCGAGTTTAAAATATTGAAGAAGTTTAAATTTGTGCCCCAACTCACAAGGTCAATAACCAGACTGTATGAGAATACATCGGCTCAGACAATAATAAATAATTCAAGCGCTGGTTTGCCGTCAAGCAAGGCTCCTCTCCAGGGCAGTTTGCTATGCAATGTCATCAGCTTGGCTCAGAGTGAGAACCCGGTCAACTACTTGAAGTCTCCTAGACAGGGAAAAGCTCCAGAGCTACAGTGGGATGAACCTAAAATTCTGTCTGGGTCATGTTTCAACATCGTTGCCTTGACTCTCGTTGACCTCATGTAGCTTTTTTATAAAGTTGCTCCAAACATCTCAATCTTCTAGGTCTTCTTCAATAAGTCTTTTGTGGGGTCTGGCAGTGTCCACAAACATCCTCCAAGGTACCATAAGATATGAGGTGCTCCTTGGGAGTTGGTACTACAATTCCCAGAATGCACCTGGTCAGAATCCTCAAAAGGCCACTGGCCATTTACTATGAATATACCTTTACCACTCATGCCTTTACAACAAATTTTGTTCTAAAGGCATGAATGGTAAATGTATATGCGTCGCAAAGGTTTTAAAGGTAAGTATTTATTATTTTTTTATTTTGTAAAGGCATGAATGGTAAAGGTGTATTTGTGGTAAAGGTTTTGCAGGTAAGTACAGCTATATATGGATTTTAAGTTGGATGTGGGTTTTGGGGTGGTAAGGGCTTTTTTAGGTTTCAGGGGAGTCTGGGATTTGGGGTGGTATGGGGATTTTTGGTTTGTCCCAAGAGACTTTCCCTGCTTTGAAGACCAGTTTAGCCACCCTATCCAATCTGGTTCTGCCATCTGCTGTTGCCGATCTCCACCCACTAGATGCTTCATTTGTTTTAGCCCTGGCCACGTCACACCTCAATAGGGTAGCCTGGCTCAACTTGCCAGAGGCTGAACATTCATGAAAGGCTACTACATTGCTGATTTAGGTAACTTGTTAGAAAAGGTTCCAAAACTACTTCCCTGTAGTAGTTATAACAGATCTAACATTAACAGGTTGTTGGATTTATTCTAACTACTAATTTGATATCTTACATGATATATTCAGTTTTTTCCTATCAGAAATAAGACTATATTATTTAAAAAAGCCTTCCAATGATAGCCTAAGAAGTTAATGCACTACATTGATGAAAAACAGAACTGGGCAGTTTTTCCTTCACCACAGCTTGTAAAACTGCTTAAAATTTCACTGCATCCAATCCTTGGGCAAACTTTAGGGGTGACATATGTTAAAATAGGATAGTTTAAGACTTTGGAAGCACTTTTAATTCCAAGGTCGAATTTGGGGGGGGGGGTCATTTTATTTTAAAAAGCAGCAAGCAAGGCAGGCCTGCCTTTAAAATGACACCAGGCACCACTGCAGTCCACCTTTGGATGCCCTAACTCTACTGAGGTCCCTACAACTACATGCCCTACCATATACTCTGAACTTACAGGTAGATTGTTAGAGCCAACTATATTTATGCCCCATTTGCCCCATTTGCATATACCTTTGTAATCATATGACGGACCCTGATCCTATTTAGCTGGGACCAAGGCACAATCAGAGTCAGAAATCACTAGTATCAGTCACAAATGAGGGGAAAAAGTGAGGGGGTCTTCTGCAAAAAGCCCAGTTTTTTCACATGCCCCATAAAGCAGCACCACGCAGCTTAAAGCTTCATAATAACTGACGCTGAGTGACACAAAGCCTGATAAAGTCTCACACCACAGAAAGCCTAGCAATGCAAAGACTTGAAAATACATCCCTTTGTCCTCTGCCCGGCCTACACTCTACCTCACCCGACCTGAACGTGTGACTTTTTACCAGTCCAGCACAACCATCAGTTGGTGATTTGTGCATTTAGAAACTATTTTCCTTTAAAACTTCAAAACTGAATATCTCTGTTTCCACTGACTGGATCTTTGTCATTCTGGTATCATTGTATTTAATAAAATGTGCTCTATAATCTAAAGGTATTTTGCGATTTGTCTTGTGTTGTGTTTTTTTTACTTCTTGTTTGCTGCATAAATGCTTTACATATTGCCTCTAATTTAACCTTGAATGCTTTGTGCCAAGCTACCAGAGGGTTAATAAAGGGTCTTTGTAGTGCACCTTGACAAGGATTATGGTTGTTCCCTGAATGAGGTTTGCACCCCCTCAACCAATAAACAGATTTCTTAGAGGTCGAAAAAGGAAATAAGATCATTAAATTAATAATGTTTTACCAGTTTGCAAGTGACACACACAATAGCACAAGATATCAGTAAAGAGTTGTAATTTAACGTTGTACACAAAAATACAGCAACTGCACCACATGTGGAGCTGAGGCCAGAGGAAAACATTGCAGTGACCTTACCGGGCAGTTGTGAAATCCTGAAAAAGAATAAATATACATCTAAAATTGCAACCAAAGGGGGACGAGAAAATGAAACAGAACAAACAGTTGTACTTAAACATTGGAGGATGGAAGGCAGACTTTTTCCCTTTAAATGTACAATCTCTACAATCTCTACAATCTCTACACAAGAATTTTATGGCCCTGTAGAAAGATGCATCCAAACCGTGTTGGTCAATTTCACATAGTTGTACTTTATGGAATAAAAAATTGAATTATCATGTGAAACTGTGCTGCTTAATTCTTTTCCATTGGTATAGTGAGAGCAGTGGCATGAGGAATTGGGGCATCAAGAGATAATATTGGCTCGTTGGCTTTGGAAAGAAAGTATATATATAGGTGAATTGTGGGAATTTTAGTCCTAACTCTCCAAGGAGCAACTCAGAGCTTCTGGAACCTTAACTGGTGTTGTGGATACTTCAAGGACCCAAAAATAATTTCTTGAAGGAGAACCAGAAGTTTGGAGACATTTGGAGAAATGTTGCGAAAAAGCTCCATGCTTTGACTGACCCCTCGTTTATAGTCAAGCCACAGACATTGAACTGGCTTGGATTTCAGGTTTCTCCTGCCGAAAGTTTCGGAGCTCCTGACTTCCAGGACTTCATTGAGGCCTTGCAGTGAAGCAAGCCACTGTTGTTGACTCAAAAGTCTGCCTGCCGAGAAGCCCAACTTGATTTTGATAGAAAAAGAAACAAAAAGGTGAATACATTTGAAGGTTAAATTTGACTGAGGCATACCACTTAATGTACCTGACCTGGGCTCCATCACAGTCAGCATCAAACTTTTAATTTGTCCTGGTCAGGTGTGACCAGACGGTCGTGGTGGGTACTTTTCACTTTTAAGCACTAGAAAGCACATTTTTACATTTAGGCCCTCATTATGACATTGGCGGTAAATACCGTTTACCGCCATGCTGACTGCCGCCAACATACCGCAGCGTATTCACCGCTACCCATATTATGACACACACATAGAAATCCATCACTGTACAGCCACACACACAAGTACGCCAGCCCAAAGGTCGGTGATAAACTGGTGGTAGCAAAACCTACACCAACAGAACTACGCCCACAACATAATGACCCACTAATCACCAATGGTGGACATTCAATGGTGGTAAACCATTATCGCTACATACTGCCGCGCTCAAAATACACACACATACAAAATTACACCACATTGGACAATTAAAACTACACACACCTGACACCCATTCACACACCACACCCACACCACTATAAAACACACACACACATTACCCACAACCCTTTACGACTACAAACAAGGGCCACAAGAGAGATAGCAAGACCACAGACAAGACCATAGCCACATGCCACCATCACCTATACACCATCCATGCACCTCACAGAACACACCCCAACACATCACCCTACACACCCGCACCCACACCATTCACACTATGCCCATGGCACCACAACGACACCCCTGGTTCCCAGAGGAGGAGCTAAGGGTCATGGTGGAGGAAATCGTCCGGGTAGAGCCACAGCTATTCGGATCACAGGTGCAGCAGACATCCATTGCAAGGAAGATGGAGCTATGGTGGAGAATCGTGGACAGGGTCAACGCCGTAGGACAGCATCCCAGAACAAGGAATGACATCAGGAAGAGGTGGAACGACCTAAGGGGGAAGTTGCGTTCCACAGTAGCAAGACACCAACTAGCTGTACAGAGGACTGGTGGTGGACCTCCACCTCATCCCCCACAACTAACAACATAGGAGGAGAAGGTCTTGGCAATCATGCATCCTGAGGGCCTGGCAGGAGTAGGAGGAGGACTGGACTTTGGTAAGTCAAATCTATATTACTATCACCCCCCCACCTGCATGCCATCACATACCCCTACCCGTACCCTCACTCCCTTCACTCCACCACCTCCCACACACCCCACCATCACAACCCACCCATCCCAATACCAAGCCCTGCATGCAACACCAATGCATGGTCACCCATCACAGACCTGCATGGACACCTATCACCAAGGCATGCACACTAGAGGGAAACAGATAGCCCTCAAATAAAAACTCACACAAGACAAAGCTGCCAGGGCAAAATTTCCTTAGAGGGCAACATACCCATGCACAAGATGTCACACGCATAAACAATAACACTGCATTTACATCCCCACAGGTCCCCCATTGAACGTCACCGAGAGGGGGTGCCAGCAACATCCAGTCCCCCCCCCCAGAAGAGGCCCACAGTGATGACAGCAGCTCTGGACGCCTGGATCTGGATGACCAATCTAGCCCATCAGGGATCTCCAGACAGTCGGTTACCCAGGCACAGTCCCATACCACCACAGAGCCTCCCCCCTCAGGAAACACCAGCACAGTGCCCACCCAGCGGGCCCATACCTCTGTCCCCAGGACATGTCAATCAGCAGTGTGCCCACCACTACAGAGACCCCGGGCCACCCCAAAAACACAGGACAATCAGGGACCTAGGGTCAGTGTCAGTGGGCACACAGTTCAGGGGACAGAGGCACAGGACAAAAGGGAAGCTGGGAGGACTGCTGTGCGACAGGGGGAGAAAAGGTCCAGGGAACTGACACTCCAGGAGGCACTCACCAACATCCTGGGATCATACCACCATACCCAGGAGACGATGGGCCAGATACTGGACAAAATGCAGGAGAACCAGCGGCTGCAGGAGGGACAGTACCTGGGGATCAGGGAGGACTTGAAGGACATAAACACCACCCTGGTCACCATTGCAGGGGTGCTGGCAGACATGGCCAACACTATGAGGGAGGCAGTGGCACACCACCGGGCCCCTACCACTAGCCAAGCACTCCACCTCCGCTGCCGCTAGTGGACAGGAGGCCCCCCCAAAGGGCCAACAGGCCTCCAGCACCCCACCCCCTGCAGAAGGAGAACCACCCTGCAACGGTCCCTGCAATCCAGGCAGAAGCCAGAGACTATTGCCAAGACCCTGCCAGGAAATAAGACTCTCCTGAATGTCACCCTTGTGTCCCACCCTGTCACCCTGACCACCTTGAACTTCCATTGCTCCCCTTCCAATGCCCCCTTGGACAATGCATCTGTGATCCACACTGGGACTCTATCCTGGACTATCATCCACCATCAACCCAGCCCATTGCACATCCCCTCTACTTCTTAGCACTCAAATAAACATCCTTTGAAAAAAGTATGGATTATATCAAATGATTTAACTATGTATTTGTTTCACAAGGTGTAAACACTGCAATACAACTGTACAGTAATGTACACATAGGAATGACCTGTATTTGGATGCAGGCAACACACCAGGAGCGATAGTTGAGCACAAATATCCGCAAATAGAGATGCCAAAGGGTACAGTGAGTGGGCATAGAAGTGGGAAAATCAGCCTGCCAGTGACAATGTTAAACACAAAACTGTCAATGAAAAGTGAAGTTACACTGTCTTACCTGTGTCCATTGGAAGTATTGATGAATTATATCACTTCTGTGTCATGCACGCCAACTGTGGTGTTGTTGGAGCCATTGACCAAGTGTACCCTTTGTCTCTCCCCCCTTTTGTTTTGTCACCCTGTCCTTATGTGCATTAGCATCATCTGGCAGAGGAGCAGAGGCATCGGCAAAGGAGGGAGTTGCATCCCACAGCGTCCAGGAGGCCGAATCAACCAAAGGTGAGGGCACCAGTGAGACGGAGGGCGAGGGGAGCACCACAGCTGAGACTGGAGTGGACAGTTCGAACAGTGAATCCTCCTCCGATGGTAGCTCCCTGGTGGTGGCGGACACCTCTGTGCCCACCCCAAGTACAGGTACAGCTACCACCCTCCATACCAGCACCACCCTCCCAGCAGCCCCTCAATGAGTTTCCCGTGCCCACTCACCCAGGAGGGTGGGCATCTCCTTCGCCCCAGGCACCTCAGGCCTTGCCCCCGTTAGCCTCGCTGCCCTGAGTGAGGAGGCTATTGACCTCCTGCGATCCATCTCTATTGGGCAGTCAACCATTGTCAATGCCATCCAGGGGCTGGCAGCCCAAATGAAACAGACAAATGCATTCCTGGAGGGCATTCACACTGGCATGGTGGTCCAACAGAGATCAATCCAGACTCCGGCCTCCTCTATGATGGAAGACATTGTCCCTGTTACTAGCCTCCCTCCTCCAACTTCCTTTACCCAATCCCATTCTCCTCAACTCCAACATATCCCAAGCACAAAGGCAGACCAGCATGCACACAAGACAACACTCAGGAGTGGTTCAGGCAAACACAAGCTCCACACTTCATCCCACAAACTTTCACACAAACACTATCCAGAATCAGACATACCAACATTCACTGCCTCCACTGTGTCCCCTTCCTCCTCCTCGTCCACCTCCCTCCAACTTGGGTCTACACTCACACCTGCATGCACCACATCCTCATCCACTCCCACCATCAGCATCACGCCTATCACTACATGCCCCTCACTGGCAGTCACCACCCCCACATCCATGCACATGTCCCCTGTGTTCTTTCCCACTGTGTCTGTGCCACCTCCTCCCAAAGTACACAAATGCAAGCACTCAGACACCCAACAGCCATCCGCCTCACAACAGCATCCAGCAAATGCACCTGCACCCAAACACAGCAGACTGACACCTCCTACAACCACTTCCTCTTTCTCCACTCCCAAACCTTCACCCTCTTCCCACCCCAATGTCCCTAAGAAACTTTTCCTATCCACTGTTGACCTCTTCCCTACCACTCCCCCCCCATCCTTCACATCGGGCCAGGGTGGTCAGAACCCAGGTGAGCACCTCAGCCACCCAGTCCACGGTCACAGTAGTGTCAACAGCTACTCCAGGTGGGAGAGGATACCAGGCACCAGGCAGCCACACTGAAAGGGTGCCTGCACCGTGTACTGCAAGGAAGGCTAAGGGGGCACCACCAGCTGCATCAAGGAAGGGCAAGGAGGCATCCCCAGCTGTTTCAAGGAAGGGCAACGAGGCACCCCCAGCTGCTGACAGGAATAGCAAGGGGCCTGCACCAGCAGGCAGGAAGGACAGGAGGCCTGGTGCTGGGACTCAGTCGGAACCCCCACCACCAACCATGGTGGTTCAACCCTCTGAGGCTGCTGGGGAAGGGCTGGAGCCTCCCCCTACCACTGCCAGCACCACCACCACCACCACTGCCACCACTGAGCAGCTGTCACCGCCAGCGGACACGTGTGTACTCCTGCATCAATGGACTGTTATGCGGCCTGGCCCCTGCAAATCCTGTGGGTCTGACTCCCAGGTGGGAGACTGTAACTTTGCACTCCCCAATATCTGCATCACAGGGCACAATGCCCCCTCCAGCACCAGTGGAAGAAGCCATCCACTCACCCCATCCTCCACAGGAAGAGCACACTGGGCACAATGCCCCCTCCAGAACCAGTGGAAGAAGTAATCCACTCATCCCATCCTCCACAGGATGACGCTCACTGGGTACAATGCCCCCTCCAGAACAAGTGGAAGTAGCCATCCACTAGAGAGACTGTGGCCTTGCACTCACCAGGACCAAGCAGTGGGCAAACCACCCACTTGAGAGACTGTGGCCTTGCACTCCCCAGGACCAAGCAGTGGGCAAACCACCCACTTGAGAGACTGTGGCCTTGCACTGCCCAGAAAAGCACACAGGGCATGTTGCCCCCTCCAAGAGCAGTGGTGTTGTACCATCTTCTGGCTGAGGTGCCCTCCCATTCCCTGTCCCCCTGAGGTACTTGTGTATTTTCAACCTGATGCCCATGCAGTGTTCTCTCCGTGTTGTTGCAGGAGTGAGGTGGAGCCTTGGCCTATGTGTTGTGGCCCTGTGGCCCACGGACATTGAGGACTGGGCAGTGTCCCTACATTTGTAAATATGTATATACATTTGGATTTTGATGCTCTTATACATAGTATTTTATCGTATTACACTCACTTTCTTCAAATCATTTTGTCCTTGCAATATTCCTGGGGGGTATGGGGTAGATATGTTATGTTGCTGCTTCTGGTTGTCTGTATGGTGTTGGGCGTGTGTGTGTTGCGTGTGTGGGTCACTCTCTTTTTCTTCCCCCCTCCCTTGTGTGCTAGGCGGAGGTACTCACCGTGGTCATCTTCACCGGCGTTGGTGTTCATAATGTAGCAGAAGGTAGACGAGCATGGCAAAAATTTGCAACTCAGGCTCCATGGTGTTGTGGTTGTTCCCTGAGTCTCCACAGGTGAATCGTTTGACTTCTGAGTTCAAGTTTTTGATGTCGTTGGTACAGCCCCGGAAAAGGTGGCGGATAGGCCGGTCATAGTAGAGTGGGTGGAACATTATCTTCCTCTTGGCTGTTGGCAGTTACCGCTTGTGGTGCTTGTTGATTCCGCCCTGGCGGTCGGTGTGTTAAAGTGGCTGTCTGTCTGAGGGGTTTCCGCCGTGGTCATGATTCCATTTTTGTTACTGCGGTATTACCACTGCTTTATCACCGACTGCCATGGTTGTAATGAGGGCCTTAACCTTTAAAAATGCATATCCCCGGTTCCCTACTTAGATTTTTGTCGATTTGGTGTCATTTTAAAGATACAAATATTTCACATTTTTATAAACTTGTATTGCATTTTTATTGTGTGTTGTGCTGTACCTATTTACTGTTTGTTTGATATTAAATGATTTACACACCTGGCTCCCAAGTAAAGCATGAGCCAAGCTACCAAAGGTCGAGCAAGGGTTAATCTATTGAGACCTTGAATAGACCTTATTTGTGATTATGGTGTTATTTCAAAGTGTAGGTAATTACATACCATTACTAAAGCATTTTCTAAGATTTGGTACACAGTGGTGAGATTCAGTACTTCTGTTTAACATCACAATGCAACATTTAAGAGAGGCAATTAAAAATCCTAAAAATTCAGCAAGAGCAAAAAGTATTTTTTGAATTTTTCAAATTTTGTCGTTTTTTAAATTGCTTCATTGTTTATTTTTCTAAATTATTCCGATCAGTTGTTGCCAATGTTTTTTTGTGACCCAAAACTAGGAATACCTTGGAGCTTGGTCTAGCTAGCCTACCCACACTCACTGTAGTTAAGCTTAGGGTGATGTGCAGAAAAATGGGGTTAACAGCCTATAGCAATACTTAAACAGCAGAGCTGTGCAGTCCCTTACAGCCTGGGCAGTGCTAGTACAGAAAGATATATACCTAGAGATAACCAGGGCCCGAGCCCCTAGTTAGTGGGAAGGGGGAATCAACCCTAGAGGAAGCAGAACGGTCCTTCAGAAAGATAAAACTTGGGGCACAGTTAGCCTACATAGCTCTAGAGGCACAGAAGTTAGCTCTGCAAAAAGACGTGCGCACATGAGGAAAGAAGGGATTGTTGTAACAAAACAGAGGTTGAGGTATCAAGGGGTGGTAGGCTTGACCAAAAGCTGGCCAAGGAGGTTGTTCCTAAGTACCAGGAGGGCGATGACATAGATAAATTGCTGGCAGCATTTGAGAGGGTCCTTAGTATGAGGAGGGTTAGCCCTTAACCCAGGGGCTCACTTCTGTGAGAACTGATCCCGGTAGTTGGGATAGAGAGACTCCTGACCCTACAGGGGGATGCAGCTGAGTCTTACTTCCACATAAAGCAGTGTCTGATCAGAAAATTTGGTCATACCCCAGAGCAGTATAGAAAGAAGTTTAGGGACACCCAAAAATGCTGCACTCAATCCTGTGTGTATTTTTTTACATATCACTCGAGGGCTGGATACAGGGTAACTAGGTAAGTACAGTCTGTTTATGAAGGAGCGTCTATTGATTAATTATACCTCTGACAAGTTACACCAGTATCTAGTTGACTATAACTTGGCTACTGCCAGGAATTGGGAGACATAGCTGAGAAGTTGGTGCATAGAAGGATACCCAAGAAATCCCAGAGGGAGACTAGAAGAAGGGTGTTTAGGCTCACAAAACCCTAAAGACAGAGGTGGTAAGTTCCCAAAAGAGAATTCCCCAATACCACAAAACTCTACAAAGTAGGAGGTTAGATACCACCCCCAATCTGATAAGCAGAGGTTGGGGGACTCATGGCTAAAAAGGGTCTTGGAGAACAGGGCATGTTTTGACTGACAGCAGTCAGGTCACTTCAGAGATCACCCAGCCTGACCCAAGAAGGTGGCTAGCACTCGGCTGTCCAATGTAGCCCTAGGGGAGGACTCCTTATATCAGGAGGTCCTCAAACTATTTTTTGGGTACTGGTCCAAATGGTAAGCTGGTGATCCCTGAGGGTGGGAGTAGACACTTCAACCCCATGCAGGTGAAAGGGATCCCTACCACTGACCTAAGAAAAATACATTCCAGTAAAAAAATAGTGAATGACAAGTTGGTGTACCCAGACTTGGATGTGCCAGGAGAAACAAGAAAAGTAAGGGTAGTCCCAGGTGAAGTCACAACTAAACATGTAGCCATAGTGCCCCTGGCTGGTATAAGGTAGAAGTCAGCACTGACCTCTGCTTAGATTGTATCCTAGGTAATGACCTCCCAGAGGTTGGTCTAACTTAAGATGTAGCAGTCACCCAGGGCACACCCGCTCCCAAAGACCCTGGGAAGCCAGTCCCTATAGTGCGCACACTGGGGTCTCGGAGAAAAGGTAAAAAGAAGAGAAACGTTAAGCCACTCTTAACCCCTTCACTGCCAGGCCTTCTCCCCCTCAGGTGCCAGGCATTTTTTTGGCTATTTAGGGCAGTTCGTGCTTAGGCCCTTATAACTTTTTGTCCACATAAGCTACCAACACCAAATTTGCGTCTTTTTTTTACCAATATCCTACGGATTCTAGAGGTATCCAGAGTTTGTGGGTTCCCCTGAAGGAGACCAAGAAAGTAGATAAAATACGGCAAACATTTCATTTTTTTAAAAACAAAAGGGGAAAAAGGGCTGCAGAAGAAGGCTTGTGGTTTTGTCCCTGAAGATGGCATCAACAAAGAGTTTGCAGTGTTAAAATCAGCATCTTCCCAGCTTTCAGGAACAGACAGACTTGAATTAGAAAACCACATTTTCCAACAAAATTGTGGCATTTTACTGGGACATATCCAATTTTTTCTATTTTTGTGCCTTTAGCCTCCTTACAGTTAGTGACAGAAATTGGTGTGAAACCAATGCTGGATTTCTGAAAGCTAACTATTTCTGTAAAGTAGACAACCTTTTGAATTCATCAAGGGGTCATTTGTGTAGATCCTACAAGGTTTTCCTACAGAAAATAACAGCTGAAAACAAATATTGAAACTGAGGTGAAAAAAACTGCCATTTTTCTCCACATTTTACACTGTAACCTTTTTCTGATATGTCAGATGTTTGAAAGCAACATACCATTAAGTCTGCTGGGCTCTTCTGGTTGCGGGGATATATAGGGCTTGTAGGTTCAACAAGAACCCGAGGTACACACAGTCAATAAATGAGCTGCACCTTGCTATGGGTTTTCATTCTATACGGGTATACAGCAATTCATTTGCTGAAATATAAAGAGGGAAAAATAGGTATTAAGAAAACCTTTGTATCTCCAAAATGGGCAGAAGATAAGGTGTTGAGAAGCAGTGATTATGTGCATATCTCTGAATTCCGGGGACCCCATATTAGCATTTGAATTACAGTGCATTTCTCAAATAGATGTCCTTTTTACACACTGTCTTGCATTTGGAAGGAAAAAGTATTGAGAACGACAAGGGGCAATAACACTTGTTCTTCTATTCTGTTTTCCCCAACGTTCCCAAATAAAAATGGTACCTCACTTGTGTGGGTAGGCCTAGTGCCAGCAACAGGAAACGCAACATGGACACATCACATTTTAACATTGAAATCTGGCATGTTTTTTGCAAAGTGCCTACCTGTGGATTTTGGCCTATTGCTCAGCCGGCACCTAGGGAAACCTACCAACCTGTGCATTTTTTAAACCTAGACATCTAGGGGAATCAAAGATGGGGTGACTTGTCGGGATGTCACCAGGTTCTGTTACCCAGAATCCTTTGCAAACCTCATAATTTGGCTAAAAAAACCTTTTTCCTCACATTTCGGTGACTGAAAGTTCTGGAATATGGGAGGAGCCACAAATGTCCTTACACCCCGCGTACCCCCTAGTCTCCCAATAAAAATGGTACCTCACTTGTGTGGGTAGGCCTAGTTCCCGCAACAGGAAATGCCCCAAAACACTATGTGGACACATCAAAATTATCAAATACAAAACTACCTGCATTTTTGGTCCTGGGCTCAGTAGCCATCTAGGGAAACCTACCAAACCCAAACATTTCTGAAAACTAGACACCTGAGGGAATCCAGAGAGGTGTGACTTGTGTGCATCTCCTACTGTTTTCTTACTCAGAATCCTCAGCAAACGTCAAATTTAGCTTTAAAAAATGACATTTTTCCCAGATTTATGTGTGGGATCTCTGCACCCACACAAATTTCTTGCCACCCAACTTTCCCCTCATTGTCCCGGTAAAAATGATACCTCACTTGTGTAAGTGGACCAAGTGCCTGTGACAGGGAAGAGCCCAAAAATATGTTAAAAATTAGGGGGAACCAAAGCGGGTCCAAAAGGGCAGTTTGAAAAAAAAGTTTTTAGGCTGACAAGTGGGGCAGATTTTTTATCGGTATGGATGTGACAATGCTGGGTAGTAGTAATTTTGTGGATTCTTACAGATTACGGAAGTTTCCATCACAAAAATGTGGGGAAAATGTGTGATTTCCAGCAAGGTTGGAGGTTTGCAGGTCATTGTGGGTAAGAAAATGTTGCGGGTGCATGTGAAGCACACCAATCTGGACTCACCCAGATGTTTAGTTTTCAGATGTTTCTATTTCTTGTGGATTTTTCTACATGGAAGTGTCCCAAAGTCCAAAAAGTATAGCTCTCAGCGTTCCAAGTGGAATGACTTTGAGAGTTAGACAAGTTCTCATGGCCTAAATTTAAAACCAAAATCCCAAAATAATCAAATGTCCTCTTGCTTGCTGTGGGGTAAGATGTTTTAGTGTGCGGAGAAGAGCTGAAAGACTGTGACCCCATTCAATTGGGTTGGGGACATACCATGCCCATACTGGTTGCTAGTCACCACCCCACTGTTTGTTATTGTTTTTTTTTTTATCCCCTGGCATCTAGTAGGCTTTCTGCCCCTCCGGGGAGTGGATTGGGGATAATTGCCCCATCTACCGACCTGTGGGCAGAACAACTTTGGCCCCATTTATTTGGAGTGGGGGTATGGCCATACACCCACCCTCTTTTTTCGAAAAAAAAATAATCTTTCCGGGTCTCGGGTGGGGTTGGACTTCCATAAATAGGCCAATCTTCCCCCAAGGGGGGCAGATATGGCCAACAGTAATGTGCCCCATGTGGAGCGACCCTTGCCCAAGGGCCTGCCCCCCAAACAAAACACACTCATATACACACACCAATCCTTGGTGCCTAAGTGGTTTTTGCACCCCATTGGGCAGATCGGCCTAATTACATTAGGCGGATCTGTCCCCAAGGGGGTCAGAAATGGCCTTAAACAAATTTTCCCCCCTAGATGAGCGGCCCTTGCCTAAGGGGTCACTTCCCTCGTGTGAAACTGACCAAAAAAACAAAATCCCTGGTGTCTAGTGGTTTCTGCCCCCATTGGGGGATGATTAGCCTCATCAAAATAGGCCGATCTGCCCCCAAGGAGGGCAGTAATGGCCTAAAAACAATTCCTCCCCCCCCCCCGGAGTGACCCTTGCCTAAGGGGTCGCTCCCCAGATGTAAACAATAAAAAAAATGTAAAAATCCCTGGGGTCTAGCGGTTTATGCCTCCCCTGGGGGCAGATCGGCCTAATTAGAATAGGCCGATCTGTCCTTAGAATAAATTGCCCCTCTGGGGACCGGCCCTTGCCCAAGGTGCCACTCCCCTAATGTGTAAGTAAATAAAAAAACAAACTCTCTGGTGTCTAGTGGGCATTTCTGCTGCCCAATCGCATTGCGATCAGGTGGCAGAAATGCTGTTAGAGACATCGAAGGAAAGGAAAGGCCTTTCCTTGGATGCCTCTCTCGCCCCCCCAACGTGATTGGAGGAGAAATGCTAAAGCATTTCTCCTCCGATCTATTCTGGAATCTCAGTTTCCAGCGCGGTGGGTGCAGCCTCTGATGAGGTCAGTGGTGATCGCACGCTGACATCGTCAGACGCCTCAAGGAGTGGGGGGGGTCATGGTGGAAGGGGAAGAGACTCCCCTGCCATTTCTGCCCTGGGGGCATGGAGGCAAGGCTCATGCGTTCCCCCCAAGAGCCAGTCCAAGGACATAACGGTTACGTCCTTGGCGCCTCAGCGCCGCAGCCAAGGATGTAACTGTTACGTCTTTGGCTGCAAAGGGGTTAAAGAGAGGTCCTGTGAGCCACGGACCCTCTGACTCATTAAGAGGGAAGCCCAGAGTTGGCACTGGTAATCCTTCACTTGACCATAAGAAAGTCCTTAGCTGTCAAGCAGCTATTGAGCAGCAGGGTGCCACCCCTGCACTGACAGAAGGGGGAGTAGAAGAAGGGTATCTGCCACAAGATGTGGTAGCCCCCTACTCTATACAGCAAGAGAGGTTCCAGGACCCCACGGTTGCTCTTAAAGCAGCTCATCCAAATCAGTAGGGAGATTAGAGTGTGGTCCTGGATTATGATAGTTATCAGTAGCCTCTGCTGGGTTTTGCCCTTCATGGCAGCACTGTACTTGGCATGGGAGTCAGAACCCATAGCCAAAAGCAAGATAGGCTCCATGACCCTGCTCAACATGTTGGGGTTGTTCAAGAGTTGAGTGAACTCTGTGGGTAAGCTAGGTGTTGCCCTAACAAGGTTAGGGATAGAAGAGGTGGACACCTCACTACCTAAACCAACAGGGGAAGATAAAGCCAACAAACCTGTAGTGGGATTTCGACTTAAAATTGATTCTGTTACTGTTGAGATGGGTTAATTGCCCAAAGGGAGTGACCCTGACAAGATGATGTAAGGCAGAATAGGCCCTGCAATAGTACAGCAGTTCTATTCACTATCTTCCTCATCTGACAAGCCAGAAAAATTCACCCAGGTTTGGTCCGAGTCCCCTGGATGTGTTGGCTATGGGGGTTGTGTGATAAAACAGGGCTACCTGCGGTGCCCCCACTGTTTGCCCCCATTTTTGACAGATACTGTTGTTTTCTCACTCTGATTGCACTCTGGGCCCTGGTGACCAGGCTCGTGGCCAAGCTCTGATTAAAACGTACATGGTAAGTAGGCATAATTAGAATTGGCTCTGACAATCTATGTGTAACACCCGCTCCTCTCGCAAGCACGCCATCGAACTCTGGGACCTCTTAGACTCCACCGCCCCCGACGTCGGCTTCCTGACGGAGACCTGGCTGAACGCCACCTCAGCACCAGACATCGCCATAGTCATCCCACAGGGCTACAATATCTCCCGCATAGACCGCACCAACGGAGTGGGAGGAGGAATCGCCATCATCCACAAAGACTCCATCAAAATCTCAACGAACACCGATGACACCCTCACCACCGCCGAGCACATGCACTTCCAGATCCACACCGACCCCAACACCACCCTCAGAGGAACTCTCCTCTACAGACCTCCCGGACCCCGCCCACAGTTCAGTGACACCATCGCCGACCTCATCAGCACCCACACCCTCGCTTCCACGGACTACATCCTCCTGGGGGACCTGAACTTCCACCTCGAGAACAACAACGACACCAACTCTACCGCCTTGATCGACAACCTCGCCAACCTCGGAATCAAACAGCTCGTAACGACACCTACTCATGCCACTGGACACACGCTCGACCCCATCTTCTCCACAAGCCCCCACGTCTCCTTCAACCACACCACCGAACCACACTAGACTGACCACAGATGCGTCCACTTCACCTTCAGAAAACCCACCACACACCACCGCACCCAACAGCTACCACACTGCTGCTGGGGCAAGGTCACCGAGGACCAACTGACTACCGCCCTCGCCCTGAGACCACCCACCGACCCCACCGACCCAGACACCACAACGACCAACCTCACACAGTGGATCAACGACTGCGCCAACACCCTCGCCCCTCTCAAGACCTCTACAACCAACCACACCAACAAGAAAGCTGCCTGGTTCACCGAGGACCTCCGGATCTCCAAGCACACCTGTCGGAAGCTGGAGAAGAAATGGCTCCACGACCGAACACCAGACAACCACACAGCCCTCAAGAGCGCCACCCGCAGACACCACCAACTCATCAGGACCGCCAAGAAGACCGCCTTCAAGGACCGCCTAGACAACAACGCACACAACACCAAAGAGCTCTTCAGCATCGTGAAAGAACTCTCCAACCCCAGCTCCAACACCAACGACATCCCGCCATCTCAAGACCTGTGCGACTCCCTGGCCACCTTCTTCCACCGCAAGATCACCGACATCCAGAACAGCTTCAACTCCGACCCCCCGCACCCACCACCGAGTCCAACACCCCTGCAACTACCACTCGCACCAGTCGCCTGACCGTCTGGTCCAGCGTCAGCGACGAAGACACCATCAAAGCCATAAACTCCATCCGCTCCGGATCTCCATCGGACCCCTGCCCTCACCACGTCTTCAACAAAGCCAGCGCAACCATCGCGCCCCACCTCCGGAAAACAATCAACTGTTCCTTCGAGACAGCAACCTTCCCAGAAAGCTGGAAGCACGGCGAGATCAGCGCCCTTCTGAAGAAGCCCAAGGCGGACCCCAAGGACCTCAAGAACTTCCGGCCCATCTCCCTGCTCCCTTTCCCGGCAAAAATGACCGAGAAGATTGTCAACAAACAGCTGACCCGCTACCTCGAAGTTAACAACATCCTGGACCCTTCCCAATCCGGTTTTCGCAGTAACCACAGCACCACGACCGCCCTCATCGCCACCACTGATGACATCCGGACCCTGATGGACAAAGGAGAAACAGCCGCCCTCATCCTCCTGGACCTATCAGCAGCCTTTGACACGGTCTGCCACCGCACCCTATCAGCACGCCTCCATGACGCCGGTATCCAAGAGAAGGCCCTGGCCTGGACCACATCCTTCCTCTCCGGCAGAACCCAGAGCGTCCGTCTCCCACCCTTCCGCTCCACAACCACTGAGATCATCTGCGGTGTCCCACAGGGATCCTCCCTCAGCCCGACACTGTTCAATATCTACATGGCCCCCCATGCCTACGTCGCACGACAACACAACCTCAACATCATCTCCTACGCCGACGACACCCAGCTGATCACATCCCTCACCGAAGATCCCCACACCGCCAAAGCTAACCTCCACCGAGGAATGAAGGCCGTAGCCGACTGGATGAAGGACAGCAGCCTGAAGCTGAACTCAGACAAGACGGAGGTCCTCATTCTCGGACCCACCCCATCAGCCTGGGACGACTCTTGGTGGCCCACGTCACTAGGCACAGCCCCGGAACCCACGGACCATGCACGCAACCTGGGGGTCATCCTCGATTCCACTCTCTCCATGAACAGGAAAGTCAACGCCGTCTCTGCGTCCTGCTTCAACACCCTCCGTATGCTCCGCAGGATCTTCAAATGGATCCCCCTCGACACGAGAAAAACCATTACCCAGGCCCTCGTCACCAACAGACTCGACTACGGGAACGCCCTCTACTCAGGAACTGCAAACAAGGTTCCTGAGACGACTCCAACGCATCCAGAACACCTCGGCCCGACTCATCATCGATGTCCCCTGCCGCAGCCACATCACACTCCACCTGAGAGGCCTGCACTGGCTCCCCATCAACAAAATGATCACCTTCAAGCTCCTGATCCATGCACACAAAGCACTGCACAACACCGGACCCACCTACCTCAACAACCGACTCAGCTTCCACACCCCCACCCAAAGCCTCCGCTCAGCCAACCTCGCCCTCGCCACAGTCCCCCGCATCCAAAAAACCACCGGCGGCGGCAGATCCTTCTCCTACCTCGCCGCCAAGACCTGGAACACTCTCCCCACCATCCTACGACAGACCCAGGACCTGCTGGCCTTCAGAAGACTCTTCAAGGCCTGGCTCTTCGACCAGTAGCATCCCCCCCTCCCCAGCGCCTTGAGATCCTCGCGGGTATGTAGCGCGCTTTACAAATGCAGTGATTGACTGATTGATTGAGAGTGGACTGCACTCAAAAGGACTGCACCTGCTGCACATTCTGGGCATCACAAAAGATGCCTCCCCCTTGCTTTGAAAGATTAAGAATTGGACTGCTTGAAAGCAACACGTAGAAAAGAGTTTCAAGAAGCCACCTACATCAATTCTACCAAGAGGAGCCAAGCTGACCATCGTTCAGTAGACTTTCAGAAATTTGACCAGGTGCATTGTGGGAATTTTAGTCCCAACTAGTGTTATGGACACTTTGAGGCTCCAAAAAGACCTTCTGGAAGAAGATCCTGAATTTTGGAGACTTGTGGGGAAATGTTGCGAAAAAGCTCCAGAAGTTGAAAGACTTGTTGTTGAGAGTTAAGCCTGACCCAAGCCTGGATTTCAGGTTTGTCCTGCTTTACGACCTCTAGGACTTCATTGAGGCCACACACTAAAGTAAGTCGCCATTGTCAACTCGAAAGCCGGCCTTCAGAGGAAACCCACTTGATGTTGAGAGAAAAAGAAACAAACAGAAAATATGCACAGAGGTAAAATTTGGACCAGGGCCTACTGTTCAGTGTATCCAACCTGGGCTCCATCACGTTCGGCCTCAAACTTTGACCCGGTCAGGTATAACCAGATGGCCACAGTTTCCAATTTTCACTTTTAAACACTAGAAAGCAAATTTAAAAAATTGATATCTCCAGTTCCCTCCATTGGATTTTGTCATTTTGATGTCATTTTAAAAATAAAAATATTTCACATTTTTATAAGTTGTTGCTGGATGTTTTTTTTCAAACCAAAGCGGTTTCTGGCAGACCAGCCGTATCATCTTGTGGCTCCCTCTATGAAAGGAATTCAATCTATGTAGACCATTTTTTGGCATCTACAGTGATTGACTTGAATTCATACATAAAGGCACTGGAGTCTTTTTAATGATTTTAGTCAATGCAACCTGGATTGATGAATTTTTACTAGTAACCATAGACATAGTTGCACTCTACACATCTATAAGACATGATGTTAGATTGGATGTTTGTGCATACCTTTAAAGCAATGAAATGTGGGCATATTACAACATTCTAAAATGCTACAGTTGAAGATTGAAATGTGCTTACTAAGCAAGATATTTTTGTTCAACCAAGAGGTATACCAACAATGCTGTGGGACCACAATGGGCATTTCTTTTTCCCCAACTTACTCAAATCTCACCATGGGGTGGTGGAAAAAAGTAGCTTTGGGACCTGGCAGTAAAAGATATGTGAACAACATTTATTTGGGTCACAATGCATTGATGACCTATTTATGTTATGGTATGGATTACAAGATCATTTTCTTCAATAGTTCAATGTCCTAAGCCATAAAATTGTGGGTTGAAATGTGCTTACGCTACGAGTAAGGAGAGTGTAAACTTCTTAGATGTAACAACAGATGTTGAGAACAACATGACCAAAACCACTGTCTTTAGGAAGCTGACGACAATAGATAGTGTCTTGCATTCCAACCATTTTCATTCAAGAACACTCATCAGAAGCAACTCACACGGGGAGGTTTTGCAAATAAGGAGGATCTGCCTAAATGATAAAGACCTAAATGAATAATTTGAGGAAGTCTCCAAAAGATTCATTAGATGAGGGTATACATAGGGTGGCATTAAAAAGGCTTAGAATGAATCAAACACACCACATGTATGGAAACCCCAATGACATAAGTATCAAACCACAAAATAAAACATCAGACAACACAGGGATAAGAATGATCCTGACATACACTAAGGAAAGCCAAGACGTAGTGGGAATTCTCAAAAAACATCTACTATAAAAAGATCAAGACATTGGGGAAAAGCTTGGGCTGACTCCTAAAATAACAAATAGAAACACACTATCACTGAAAGATCATTTTATTAGAAGTAATATTAGAAACAAACCTGAAACAACTTGGATCAGCAAATCTCAAACTGGATTTGTAAAATGTTTAAACTTCAAAGCATTTACAATTGGAAAAAAAACAAACAGATCATGGACAAAATTAATAAACCCATACCAATCAAACACAAAATACCATGCAACTCACAATGCGTAGTATTCATCATTGAATCTGAGGGAGGTCTTTGATATGTTGGGAACACAACCTGTGCTCTTAAGAAAAATTTTAGAACACATAAAGTCATTAAAAACAAAAGATGTAAGCTGAGCTGTGTCGTAGCCAGATATCAGATTAAATATCAAGAATTAATTGGAAATCACTAGTCTACTATGCAATTGACATAATAATGGGAATGGGTGTGGAGGAATCAGAACCAAACATCTTTCACAATTAGAATCTAAATATATAATCAGACTCCACACTAAGCATACTTTGGGCTATGTGGTTCACACCCAATTGTCCCAAACAAGTCTGTTTTCACCATGGGCAACAGTGGCACAATATTAGTCTGTGAAGGCTGCCAAGACTGTAAGTTATTGGAAGGAGACATCTACCTTCCCTATACTCATATCACATTTCCTTATCAAAGGAGGCAATTAACACCTGGTTTCTCTGTGCTGATGGGACATTTCCAGCCACAGAAATATCATTCTTCTCATTAAAGAGGACTAGCTAGGACCTAAAAGGGTCAGACATTTACTTGATCTTTAGATCAATGGACTGGGCTGGCTTTGGGAGATGTTTGGACACGTATAGAGCTGGACAGAATCAAATCAAGAAAATAACAACTTGGGTGACAGTACTATTGTGGGCTCAGGGGCAGATGGCACAATATACATATTTCCAAAACAGGAACAGAGGCATTGTGCTATAATGAATAGGTGCTAGAACTACGAAACTTTAGTTTGTTATGTTCATTAGTTGCTGCTAATCACAGAAAGTGTAAAAGAGTATATTTCTTTTTTTCTTTTTTTTTAAAACTATTTGAACACTCACAGACAAAGGGCTAACCTCAATAATAAGAAGGGAAGACGCATGCCTCCTGTCAGCTTGGAGAATTCCCATCAGCTCAAGAAGGGACTGTGGAGAAAAGCTAGTCTCCAGATATATCTTAAATCTTATTGACTAGAAATATGTTCCAAGAGTTTATGAACAAACCTCAAATTGACCAAAGTAAAAATTCAGTCCTAACGTTGGAGATGAAATGAGACTCTGTAGAAACACATGAATGGTTCCGCATGGAAGAGAATCCGTAGAACATGTACATCCTTTCTGCTAGTCCATGTGAAGCATATACCCTATATTTAAGGACAGAGAAGGGCCTACCGAGTCCCAGAATTGAAGTTGATACAGAGGAAACCCAAGACGCCAATTGCAAAGAGACATTTTTGTGGACCTTCCACATGTTGGTCCCATGCTATGGTGTCCTAGAAGTATCTCCAATAAATCTAGACAGTTGGAACACCACAACAGAAGTGACAGGACTTGTTAAAAAACATGAGACAGAACTCCCTAGCTACCTTTAGTACTCTTTCTCACTCTAAGCCTTTGAGTATGACGTTTGAGCCTACTTCAGGGATGTGAAAAAGAAGTATTCTATCTCATGGAGCATTATTCAGCTTTCAACTTTTGACAGACATTGCTCAATCATCTGCTTCAAAGGGAGCCTTGATTATTGGTCCTTCATAACATTTCTTAAGGGTACACCACTGTCTTCTATGTAATTGTCCTAAGTCATAGCTAACTACCCAGGCTACACACAGCGCATTCCATCACATTCAAATTAACTTGCATTGTTTTTTTAGAGCTATTTTGTTTTTCTAATTACTACTGATAACTACATCCAATTTTCTTCATTTGTGTCTTATTTTCTTCATTTAATTTTCCCGTCTTAATAACATTGCAGTTAAGTACATGCATTTCTTAATTGAAACATTGTTTTCATGTTATTCAATACGCATCATATGCATTTTTAACTAATGAATGAAGAGTTACAGAAGATAGTTCTTATAATAGGAAACCATTTTTATTTTTATTTTGTGGGACCTCAACCACAGCTCATCAAGACTGTGGACTTTTTCGCATATATTAGTTCTGAATGGTATTCAAAAGGCCAGTCATAATGCTAGAACAATACCATACAATAGTTGACCAGTAGTAATACATTTGACCTTCATTATTTCTCATCATCCTACAAAGGTTCCTCCTTTTGCTGCTCCTTGTAAGCCTATATCCACTAGCATTAAGCATAAACTTATTGCATTTGAGTCAGCAGTGGCACTCGAATACATTTAAATCAGCATGTGAATATGCTTGTGGATGTGTACAAGATTATGGACATCAATGATGTTGTGAAAATTCTGTAAGGAGAAGCCATTTTAATATTTACCAATGTGAAGCTTAATTTGGTCTCCCAAATGCACAGTTGTTTGTCTTAAAATAAAAAAAGGTGTCCACA